>NC_073633.1:14762500-15387500 GCF_029407905.1 Bubalus kerabau | reverse complement strand
TCCATACAAATTGTGAAATTATTTGTTCTAGCTCTGTGAAGAATACTGTTGGTAGCTTGATAGGGATTGCATTGAATCTATAAATTGCTTTGGGTAGTATACTCATTTTCACTATATTGATTCTTCCAATCCATGAACATGGTATATTTCTCCATCTATTAGTGTCCTCTTTGATTTCTTTCACCAGTGTTTTATAGTTTTCTATATATAGGTCTTTAGTTTCTTTAGGTAGATATATTCCTAAGTATTTTATTCTTTTCGTTGCAATGGTGAATGGAATTGTTTCCTTAATTTCTCTATTTTGTCATTATTAGTGTATAGGAATGCAAGGGATTTCTGTGTGTTGATTTTATATCCTGCAACTTTACTATATTCATTGATTAGTTCTAGTAATTTTCTGGTGGAGTCTTTAGGGTTTTCTATATAGAGGATCATGTCATCTGCAAACAGTGAGAGTTTTACTTCTTCTTTTCCAATTTGAATTCCTTTTATTTCTTTTTCTGCTCTGATTCCTGTGGCCAAAACTTCCAAAACTATGTTGAATAGTAATGGTGAAAGTGGGCACCCTTGTCTTGTTCCAGCCAAAAAGTATAGAAGAATTTGGCTGAATATATAAACAATAGTCAGGTGTTAAGATAACTTATGGTACACAATATTCATGTAATGTTTATGAGTTAATTAGGTAGGTTTTGTCAGACAAATGACAGAAAAATTTATAATTAAAATTGTAAACATTGTAGATTTATAGTATATTAAAAATGTAGTATTATAATGTATAATATAAAATTTACAAATGCAATTTTAAATGCTTAAGGAAATTTAAGTTTGCAGATAGGACTAAACAATCAAGCTTAAAGGTGACTATGAATTTTGCTATAGAGGACTAAGTAGATTTGCATATTTATAGAGTATGGAAGAGTAGTACATTTTTTTTTTTTAACCGAAGTATAGCTGATTTACAATGTGGTGTTAGTTTCAGGTGTACAGCGCAGTGACTCAGTTACACATGTATTCTTTTTCAGATTCTTTTCTCTTGTAGGTTATTACAGAATAGGACCTACTATGCTATACAGTAGGTCCTTATTGTATACATAGTAGTGTATGTTAATTCAATCTCCTAATTTATCTCTCCTCTCTTTTTCCCCGAGTAGTAAGATTTTTAAGTTGAACTTAGAAGTTTAAGATTTTGCAATTTGCATCTTTAATTAATTCTAAGATACAGGAGTGATAACGTGGGGGGAAGAGGGAGGAGCTTCTGTTCTTTCTTGGGTGGAGATGGAACGTGCTCCCCTCCCTCTCTGCCCCGGCCCCCAAACCTGGGGCTGTCTCACGATGCTCTCCATGCCCTTCCTCTGCCCCAGGAAGTCTACCCATTCCAGTGGGAGTCTGCCTAGGCACAGTCTTTTTCCCACAGGGACTCACCTCTTCTCTGTCCCAGGCATACCTTCCATGTTGCAGGACCTTTGATCTCAGTCAGAAGTCAGGGGGTGGACAAGCAGTGGAATGAATTTATCCTCATTGGTGAGTGAGTGATAGCTGCTCAGACTCCTAGGGTTGTTAATGAAATTCAGAGGAGGACCTTACTAAATGGAACTCTAATAGGAATTTGAGGCACTGCACTACCAACTGAACTATCAGGGAAGCCTAAAGTTGAGTATAAACATTCAAAAGTCCCGGGTTGCGACTTGGGGAAGAGGCACCTGCTAGTCTGTTCCTATGGTTTTTATCTGCCATTTGACTAGCCTCTCTCAAGTGCTTCCTGATTTTCACAACTTTTGCACTTCTTTGCTGTTTTAAATTGAATCTGTTTGACATGTAACGTGTGAAATTAAGGTGTACAATGTGTTAATTTGATACTTGTATGTTGTAATTGCTGTTACAGTGGAATTTGGCACCTCTATCATATTATGTAATTATCATTTCTTTTTAGCAGTTGGGATAATTAAGTTTTAGTCTCAGTTGGTTTGATGATTGGAGTACGATATTTTCGTGTAGATTTACTGTACCGTGTGTTGGATCTCTATGACTTATTTACTTCTCACTGCAAATTTCTATCCTTAAACAATAGCAGTCTTATCCCCTCACTCCCCATCCACTGGTAACTACCATTTTACTCTGTTTTTCAAAAGTTTAACTTTTTTAGATTGACATATAAGGGATATCACAGTATTTGTCTTTCTGTGTCTGACTTTGTATAATGCTCAAAGTCCATCCATGTTGTTACAAGTGGCAGGAGATCCTTTCTTGTGCCTGAATAATATTCCATTGTCTATATACCACATCTTTTTTTATCCATTCATCCACTGGACATTTAAGTTCTTTCCATATCCTGGCTATTGTGAATAATGCTGCAATAAACACGGGAGTGCATATATTGCTTTGACATACTATTTTCATTCCTCTTGATATATACTGCGAACTGGAATTGGTGAATCTTATGGTAGATCTTTAAGTTTTTGAGGAAACTGCATACTGTTTTCCATAGTGGCTGGACCAATTTACATTCAAACAGTATATAAGGGTTCTCTTTTCACCACATCCTGGCCAGCATCTCTTGTCGTTTTGATGATAGCCATTCTAATAGATGGGATGACTCTCACTGTGGTTTTGATTTGCATCTCTCATGCGTGCTGATATTGAACATCTTTTCATGTATCTGTTGGCCATTTTGATGTCTTTTCAGAAAACCGTCAATTTAGTTCTCTGCTCATTTAAAAACAGGATTGTTTTCATTGTTATCGAGTTGAATGGTTTTTCAATATATGTATTTTTGGATATTAATCCCTTATCCAATATACAGTTTACAAAATTTTTCCCCCATTCTCCCAAAAATTGTCTTTTTCATTTTGTTAATTGTTTCTTTTCTGGTGCAGAACTTGTGAATTTGATATAGTCCCATGTGTTGATTTTTGCTTTTGTTGTTTATGCTTTTGGTATCATACCCCAAAAAAAGTCATTGCCAAGATCAAAGAGCTTCTTTCCTAAGTTTTCTTTCAGGAGTACTTCTCTACTTCTTAAACAAGAAGTTTTCTGAACGTTTCAAGCTTTCTACACCAGCTTTCAATGATGAAGAATGACTAGGAATAAGGTGAGAGTACCCAGTCGTGTGTTGGTAAATGCTTGGCAGTCAGCAATCTGGAGATCTAATTTGTAGTGTTTGCTGATTTCTGTGGTGTAAATACCATGATGGCTAATTTCAAACTTTCAACAGATTTAACAGCTGGCTCACAAAATTTCCAAGACTAGCTCTCAAGAACTGGCATGCTCTGGTTTAAACACACCAGGGGGCGCTACATGTTCTACTTTGCCCTCTAATTGGTGGGAAGACAAAAGTTACATACACAGTGTAATAGGCTTCTGAGGTATGGAATTATGTTCTAAATGTCCTGTAAGCCCACAGTACTGTCGTGTTCATAGACACCAAAGTGTTGATTATCTAGAGATTTTCCTGTGCACTACTGCTTTTAGGGAGGAATGCCCAGCAGGGAGGCTGCCTCCACGTCCTGCCAGCCTCAGGGAGGAAGTGTACGGGAAATACAGGAGCACAGGACAGATCTGATAAGTACACCAATGTCACTCAAAGTCAGATCAAGATACCATAAGACTTCAGCTCAAATTAACATCCACCTCTGATCAACTAACACATTTTCCTCTTACGAATGAGTATATTAATATTTCAAGGTAGAGGGTTTGGCATGCAATTCAGTGATTAGCATGAAATCCCCCGAGAGTCTTTGGCCTTCATCACATATCGCCTGGTAAAGTGCCAAGGCCTCCAGAGAAAGGGCACTAAAATGTTATAGTATAAAATAGCTTTTATACCTATAAAGGTATACTCCATACCATAGAGTGGGTGGAGGACCAGGAGGGCCCAAGGGCTCCTGAAGGCCTTAGGGCTCAGGAAATAACCTTTCAGTGAGACACAGAAAGCAAGGAAGAGGGGGGAGGATTGAGAGATGACATTCTCCAACCACACGAGTTTACGTCTCCTTCCTGGACTCTCTTGAATTGGGATCGATCTATAGATGTGTAACAGTAGCCGTGCGGCCCCGTGACCCTGGGAGGCGGCTCCTGTAGCAGGGTCTGCCTGGGCGATTAGACAGTGTCAGCAAGCAGGGGGTTGGTGGACAGGCCCAAGCTGTGTCCCGTCACTGAAGACCCTGATCGAAGACCCTAGTCCCGACTTTTGCAGCAACCTACACCTGTAGGCTTTACATGTGAGGTGGACCGAAATCCTCCACGTCTTGCATCGGTCATGCATAGGCCGCTGTAGTTTCTGCCGAAATCATAATAAAATGATGGTGACAGTGTTTATCCTTTATTTATGACTTAAGGTATTTCCAGGAATTCTGGAATCGGAGAATATATTGCTGCCCAGCAATATTCCTTGAAACAGAAATCTAAGGGAATTTATTTAAAAAATTTGCCTGGATCATTTGCCTTACAAATGAAATGGGAGAAGAACTAATGTAAAAATCAGGCAAGTTTCTGTCCTGAACATAAAGTGAGGCTGCTGATACCACCATAGTGTATGTTGTGAGCAGCTTTCTGAGCTGGAGGAGGGCTCATATCCATATACATTATTGTCCTTATTACTTAAGAGTCAGCCATCTAGCAAAAAATGGACAGGTAGTCTCCATACCAGGTATTCAGAGTATATAGATTGTAGTAAGACGTGGTCCTTTAATTCTCTATTAGCTGACATTCCACTAGGGGGAGCCAAATATATAAAAAAGCACAATTGTTGGAAGTACTGGTAGAGGTCTGGGTGGAAGGCGTGTGGGGTGGAGAGGGTATAAGAAAGAATTGGACAAACGACCCAGGATGGGTCAGGAAAAGTCTTCATAGGAATAGTGTCCCTGAGCAGTGTTTCTGAGGTTCCTTACCCCAAATAAGGAGGCTGCTGAGGTGAGGAACTGTCAGGCTTCTCTGTGAAAGAAACAGAAGGTGAGACCTTTGGCCTGAGCCTTCTGACTGATGTACATGGTCAACCTCACGACTGAGGAAGAAAGATCCCCTGGCGATTGTCTGTGGATTCCACAGAGAACAGCAGAGTCCCCGTCAAAGCCTGAGTCATGTGGGAGTGATGTCTGGGTAACATGGTTTTTAGAAATCATCTCTTCTTTATTGCCACATTCATATAAGAAGTTTGGTATATCTGGGTGGGCAAAAAGAAAGCCACACTGTATACAAAGAAAATTGTAGGAAGTTAAAAAACATATGACTTTAGTGTTTGGAAAAGCAGTTACAGATTGCGTCCTCCATTTATTTATCCAGGCGATCAAAACTCTGGGTCTGAAATTCTTGGAAGTCCTCTGGGATGGTGTCTGCAAAGGGGGACAGGCACAGGGGCATTAGGAAGGCTCCCTCCAGCCCTAGTGCATCTTGAGCTGGGAGGCATCCTGTAGGGGTCGCTGTCAGCCAGCCCAACAAGCCCCCAAAGAACCACCCCCCATACTCCCCAACCCCGCAGCCATTTTGTACCTCAGGCAGCTTTGCGAACTGTTGGCTTAAAGCCCAGGAGCGTCATTCACAGGCCAAAAGAAAATGAGCAGGCAGAATGGGTTTTGAGTTTATGATTGTGTTTGAGCTATATGAAAATGAAGGCTGCCTCTCAATTAAATCTGCCTCCATTTCTCGCAGAACCCTATGTCCCAAGCCAAGCAGTTTAATAGTTTAATTCTCTAGGGTTCCATCTCTTCATCTATCAACTAGGAAACATGAGATCTGCCTTTTGCTTGGATCACAGAGGGACCCTCAGATTTCAGGAATATGTGGCATGACTTTCGGCTTCTGGGAGAGATGTGTGCTATACAATAAGGTGGCATTGTTTGATTTTTTTTCTAGTAGTAATACTATTCAGTAACAAGAATGTACATTACCATTGCAGCGATATTTCAGGTTGGACCAAATGATGTTTTCCTGGGAGAAGCAGAACACGCCGAGCCGGCCTCCACGCATGGTAGTGTCTATGGTGACCCCAGAATCAGCCACCAACTCAGAGCCTTCATAAAATCGCACCCTGTGGACAACACAGCCAGAGTGGGTTTCAAACCAAGGTCAGGAGGAACCACCCATCAGGAGACAGGGGGTCCTACTTCTTGGCCACCTATGTCTTTGCTCTGTTTCATCTTCCACTTTTCTCAGACCTGGGCTGTGCTTCCGGCTGCTCTTTTCCCCTTTCCCTGCTAGACTGGGAGATCCATGAGGTCAGGGACCACCTGTTCACATCTGCCCTTCTTCTGTCCCTCAAAAGGCCTAGATGAGGTTGGGCACTGAGTCCAACTCAATGGGTCCTCGCTGATGAGTCAGAAAGCACAATACGACCCAGGACCAAGAGGCTTTGTGACTTCACTGTGCAGTGAGTTACCCTGTCCAGACATCATGCTTAAAAACCACTGCTCTTTGGGATCCAGGAGCAATGATTTTCCTCAGGAGGAACAGCATTCCCTAAGCAGGATTTTAGAAATGTGGGTGGGGGGGCATTTGGGGCTGTAACCATGGCATTTAGTGGCAGAAGGCAGGGAAGTTGGGTGGCTTACAAGGCCCTGGAGAGAACAGTGAAAACCTGTCCTGCATCCAGACACCTTTGGGGTGCTCCTTCAGACCCTTGGGTAGGAACAGACCCTTGGCCTGTTTCTAGTTATCTGTGCTTAAAACCCAACTCAGGTGTGAATATCAAGTATTTTTGCACTAATATCAGCTGATTTTTTTCCAGGGTAAACTGATAAACTGTTGAGTACATTTGACTCTTAAAATAACGTGGGTTTGCATGGGCCCACCAATATGTGGATTTCCCCCCACCCCCCATAAATACTATTTCACTACATGATCTGCGGGTAGTTGAATCTGCAGATATGAACCACAGATACAGAAGACCAACCATGGGACTTGAGCATCTGTGGATTTTTGTCCATTGCAGGTCTGGGAACCACCCCCTGAATTGTTCAAGTCAACTATACTTCATTGTCCTGTTTAAAAATTAAGCTGTTCACTATTCATCTTATTGGAGTATGGTTGATTTACAATGTTGTCTTACTTTCTGCTGCATAGCAAAGTAGGTCAGTTATACCTATATCCACTCTTTTTAGATTCTTTTCCCATAAAGGACATTACAGAGTACTGAGTAGAGTTCCCTGTGCTATATACGGTAGGTCCTTATTATCTATTTTATAAACAGTAGTGTGCATATGTCAGTTCTGACCTCCCAATCTATCCTTTTCCCCCCTGGTAACCATAAGGTTGTTTTCCACGTCTACTGCTTCTGTTTTGTAACAAAGTTCACCTGTACCCTTTTATTAGACTCCCCACATAGGAGGTATCATACGATATTTGTCCTTCTCTGTAGCTGTTCATTATTTTAGAAATTCACAACACTGCTGGCAATACCACGTTGTGGCCACAACCCACGAGCTGTAGCAGGACATCACCTCTGCAGGGATTCTAGGTACACGGGCCAGCAGCAACCTCACTGTGGGTTCTGCTACAGTTGTGTCCAAGCACTTACACGATTTTGTTATAAATCTTATCTCTCCATTAGGGATCAGATTGATCCTTAACATCATGCAGGTAGGTAATATTTTCTATGACTTCATTTGGGATGAAAGAGGCGGCATTTCAAAATATTTGTTATAAAAAAGGGGGCATGCAGCTTAATAGGGCTGAGAATATGACAACCTCCCTCTAGGCAGATATCACTTTTGGTGTAAAGTCTCAAAGAGAGACAAAGTATGAATTAGCTTTCATGATTTCCTTTTTTCCACTCGGCAGCTTTCCTGACCCAGTCAGGAAAATGCAATCAGCACGCCTTCCTAAAGTGCTTCATAAGCTGGTGTGGATCTGCAAGTCTGAGGAATGAGAAAGAAAGTACAAAAAAAAAAAAAAAAAAAAGAAAGTACATTGCTGCTGCTGCTGCTGCTAAGTCACTTCAGTCGTGTCCGGCTCTGTGTGACCCCATAGATGGCAGCCCACTAGGCTCCTGTCCCTGGGATTCTCCAGGCAAGAATACCAGAGTGGGTTGCCATTTCCTTCTCCAAAGTACACTGACTACATGTCAAAGATGTGGTTCTAAGATATCCTAGCTTCTGAGTATAGGTGTTTGTTTTTTTAAACAGTCCTACAGGGAAGTTCCAAGGGCTTCCCTTGTGACTCAGACAGTAAAGAATTCGTCTTCAATGTGGGAGACCCACGTTCAATCCCTGGGTGGGGAAGATTCACTGGGGGAGGGCATGGCAACCCACTCCAGTATTCTTGCCTGGAGAATCCCATGAACAGAGGAGTCCAGTGGGCTACAGTCCAGGGGGTTGCAAAGAGTTGGACTTGACTGAGCAACTAACACTTTGGCAGGGAAATAAGGCAGAACGTGGGCTCACAAGAGGGTCAGTTCATGCCGAGGGCAGTATATGTCATTCCTATGTCAGGCACAGGGGAGACCAAGATAAAATGAGACACGGGTGCTGCTCTTGTGGAGTTTATCAGACCATGAGGGACTCACTGCAGCATGAAATGCTGAGGTAAGTGATGATACAGGGTCCAGAGGGACCACACAGGAGGGCGGATGAGAGTCAGTCTTGCCTCACACGGGTCAGAGGGGCAGACTGGTCTGGTGCCCAGGCCTCCCCCACAGAAGGTCCTTCTACCCCCCAGTGTGGCCCTACCACCCAGGTGGTCAGTCTGAGCCGGGTGTCCTCCTCCTACCTCTTTCCTGGGAGCCTGAGTTCCTGGCTCGCCCTCGGGAGCTGTCTGCTCAGGGAAGCGAAGGCTCTGAGATGTGGGAGGAGGGGGCGCAGCGCCTACCTGATGTAGCCCACCTGGGGCCGGTGCTGCAGGAACCAGCGGTAGGACACCTTGTCCTTCCAGCCCACGTTCCTGGAGTCCTTCCACAGCAGCCTGACCTGGTCACTGGTGTCCCCCGTGTGCCACAGCGAGTTGCGGAGATGCTCCCCTGGACCCGTCTTGGACTTCACGGCCTGGACAACGACACGAGCAAGGTCTTAGATACAAAGACTGCACTTTCTGCATCCCGTATCCCTGGGGTGGTGATGGGGTTGGGATTCATGGGTGCAACCGGCAGCCTTGAATCTGGACACAAGGCATAAACGCCTCAGTGCCATTTCTGCTGTGGTCATCCCCAGCCTTCAGTGATCAGCACTGGCTGGCATTCCACTACCTTGGTCCGTGCTTTCCCTGCTGTCAGCCCCATTGCTCCCCACATTTGGCCAAGGAGGGCTCTGACCTCTGCCTTTTCTCCCAGCAGGAGTGATGGACATGGTTTCCCAGCCCTCCTGTACAAAGTTGGCCACCCGAGGAAACACATTAGTCAGTTTCCAAGGGGATTGTGCCTGAAGATGTACCCCTAAATCTTCCCCACCTCTGGGGTCAGACGTTTTCACCCAGAGGGGAGCATGCAGCTCGTACAGAGAAGCGAAGGCATGGCCCCCTGGATGGGCTGCAGAGTTCCCAGATTTGAGCACAAATGCATCGATTTCTTAATGAATAAATGCCATATGGGAGAACACAGAATTTAAAAGGAGGGTGAAGGGCCCAGAAGAAAGGGAGACAAGTACCTTGAGCTGAATGCCAGGTTCCGCAACAGCTCGGAACGGGGTGGCCTGCCAGTATGTCTGCTCTGTCTGCTTCCACATGACCACGTAGAAGCTGGAGCTGTCCTGGTAACCAAAGATGAAGCCGGCGTAGTCATCGTCCGTCTGGGTGTTGACGTGGAAGGTCCCTTCAAAGTCAACTCCGTTAAAAGCCGTGTACCCTGTAAAGATCAAAGCAGATGAGAAAAACAGACAAGCCACGCGGGTAGCTGGAAAGAGTGAATTCCACACAAGTGGTGACTGAGGCCCTGGACATACCCACTGCCAGGCCAGGATCGCTGTTCATGGTCTGCACAATCTCCATGCCCTGCAGAGAGAAATGCAGGAGTTAAGATTAACCTCAGAGGGGATGGAATAAGCTCGAGGAAGCTCAGATTCTCGGGCATCACCAGTGAGAAGTCAGTGATGTCTGAGCTCCATGTAAAGATTTCATTATTTGAAGAACTGCCTTACCTTGTTATGTGAAACATACACTTTTCAACAAAACAAAACCTCAGTGTTGAGTAGAAACAGTTTTGCTAAAACTGTCACTTGAGTTGATTCAATAGACTCTTAATTAGAGAACATATGCTTTCAATTTTTTTTTTTAATTTTTAATTGGAGAATAATTGTTTTACAATACTGCGCTGGTTTCTGCCATGTTGCTCTTGTTCAGTCGCTCAGTCGTGTCCGACTCTTTGCAACCCCATGGACTGTAGTCCGCCACCCTCCTCTGTCCCTGAGATCTTCCAGGCAAGAATACTGGAGTGGGTGCCATTTCCTCCTCCAGGTTTCTGCCATACAACAACATGAATCAGCTGTAAGTATACATAGGTCCCCTCCCTCCTGAACCTCCCTCCCACCCCTCTGGGCTGCGGAACATGGGGTTGAGCTGTGTTACACACCAATGCCTTCCTAGCCATCTATTTTGCATATGGTAATATACACGTCTCAGCGCTGCTCTCTCAGTTTGTCCCACCTCCTCCCTCCCTCGTGTCCATAAGTCTGTTCTCTATGTCTGTGTCTCTACTCCTGCCCTGCAAATAGGTTCACCAGTAACCATTTTTCTAGCCACAAAAAGGAACAAATTTGAGTCAGCTGAACTGAGGTGGATGAACCTAGAGCCTGTTATTCAGAGCGAAGTAAGTCAGAAAGAGAAAAATGAATGTCGTATATTAATGCATGCTGCTGCTGCTGCTGCTGCTAAGTTGCTTCAGTCGTGTCCGACTCTGTGTGACCCCATAGACGGCAGCCCAACATACATATGCTTTTAATGAATGTGGCCTGCTGGGTGACGCTGGAAAGTCTACTAAGCCTCTCTGTGCCTGCCTTCTTTAGTTCCACAAGGAGGCGAACGCACAGGGGCACCTGCTGCAGAGACTGGGAGCATGGGTCTAGGGAGACTGCCTGGGCCCCAAATCCAGCAGTCTCATCTGCTTACCTGCCGTGCTACCATGAGGAATCATTCAAGCTTTGTAAGACTCGAGCTCAACATCTGTAAAATGAGGCTAATTAAAGTGCTCCGTCAACAGGACTGTTGTGGGGAATAAATGTGACGTGGGAGAGTGCCTGGCTCACGGTCGGCACCCTCTAACCCACTTCTCTCAGAAGGGCCTGTGTTGGGGGGAGGAATTGGGAGACTGGGATTGACACCTACATACTAGTGATACCGTGTATGAAATGGTAACTAGTGAGAACCTACTCAGGGAACTCTACTCAGACCTGAATGGGAAGGAGGGCCAAAGGGAGGGGATATGTGTATGTCTGGGTGATCCACTTTGCTGTACAGCAGAAACTAACACAACATTATAAAGCAATTATACTCCAATAAAAATTAGTTTTAAAAAAAAGCCTGTGTTGAGAGGCAAAGCTGAGCCATCGCCAGCCCCATGGCACTCACCTGGTTCAGGACCACCCAGTTGGGGTCGATCTGGGCATCCCCTTCAGGGTCCAGGACCACGGTCTGATAGGCCCTGAAGTCAGTCAGGGTGACCTCTGCGTTCTCTGGGCACACGTCTATCCGATCAATGACCTGGTCCTGGTCAAAGTCTGCCTCACAGATGTCTCCCACTCCATCACCTGAGGGAATGGAGGAGGGGAGCTGGGTAATGCCCACCACCCCCACGCCACCCACTCTGTGACAGGAGCCAAAGAGAGCCCAGCGCCAGGGCTAGGTCTTCAGCCTGCATGGAGAGAGAAGTCCTGGAGTCAGCTGTGGCTGAGCTGGCCCCGGGGTCCTCGTGGTGGGTGGGTGAATCCCACTGCAGGTGGTCAGATGGACTTGCCAGCAGCAGCGTGAGGGTAACTGTTCAAAGCTGACCTGACAAGAAACCCTGGGTGTCCTCTAGGATCGCACCTCAACGACGGGTGGATCTTAAGTCTGACCTTACGTAAGCAAATGTCTGCAGTACTTTCTGGACTATGACACATAAAAAGCAGAGAAATTATGGCCACCAGACACTCTCTCAGAATAATTTACAGTGACCCTTAGGCTGAATCTAGCCCAAAGTGTCTTTTGTCCAGCTAACAGGATGGTATTAGTATCAAGACTTGAATTTGAGTATGCGGCATAGACACGCTTACCATCGTGCTCACAACTCTGCCATCTCATTTCTGGCCCTGTGCACACCTGTCCCCTGCAGGCATCAGAGCCTGTAAACCCCACCCCCGCCTGTGCTGCCCTGGCCTCCTCTCCCTCCTGCTCCCGCTGGGACACTGGTGAAACAGGTGGGCAGGCCCCAAGGGGGAGCACGTGGTTGCTTCCCTGCCCCGTGTGGTCTCAGCCCAGGGCTGTGCCCGCCTCTGACAGCTGGAGACGCGTGGCTCCCAGGGCTCTCCTGTCCACACAAGCTGCGGCTGCTCGGAGGAGCTGGACCCTGACAGAGGTGGGCCGCCGTGAGCCTGGCTGAGGGGAGCCCTGGGCCGAGCCCGCTTACTGTTGCTGTCCTCCTGGGCGGGGTTGGGGACCAGCCGGCAGTTGTCCGGGCCAGGGGGTACCAAGTCGGGGATGCCGTCGTTGTCGTCGTCGTCGTCACACTCATCGCCAATCCCATCCTTGTCCGTGTCCAGCTGGGCACTGTTGATGACGGTGGGGCAGTTGTCTGTGCTGTCCTGGTGCCCGTCTCCGTCGCTGTGGGAGAAGGGAGGGAGGGGCTACGTCACAGCTCAGCAGGGGACACGAGGAGGCCAGTTCTTGGGGTGGGGGTTGGGTTTGGGGTCTTAACCAGGCTTGGTCTTTTATCAAGCTTCCCTGGTGGCTCAGACAGTAAAGAATCTGCCCACAATGCAAGAAACCCAGGTTTGCTCCCTGGGTCGGGAAGATCCCTTGGAGGGCATGGCAACCCACTCCAGTACTCTTGCCTGGAGGATTCAATGGACAGAGGAGCCTGGCGGGCTGCAGTCCTTGGGGTCACAGAGTCGGACACGACTGAGCGACTTTCACAGGTCCTGAGATAAGGCTGCCTTATGGGCCTCAGAGACCATTTCCTACTTCCCCGACCTGTTGCAACAAGTAGATCTTTTCTATTCAAAATAAGGGTCAATTTCTGTGATTCCGTGACCAGATGCTCCTTTCAGTCCCTGGCACGACTACGATCCCTGCAGAGACTCTGGGAGTGGAACAGAGGGAGGGGCAGGGCACCAAAGTGCTGGCTGAGAGCCCTGGCCCAGCTGTGCGCGTGGCCCCAACATGACACTTGGCATCCCCCTCTGTGCCATGCGGACAGTAACAGCCCACCTCACAGGCTTGAAGACTGAAGGCTGATTAGAATAGTGCATATTACATTTTTATACATGAAAAACCACTTCCAGGGGCCTGGCCCTTGGGAGGCCCTATGGTGTTTCCTTTTCTAATACTCTTCACCATGCCTGGCCAGTAGACCCGAGAAGCATCAGCTGTGAGTGCATAAGAAGTGGCCTTCAACATACTTCTCAGTCTCTGAGTCTCAATTTCTTTCCAGGCCTGACAGCAACCAGGGGAAGAGTGTGCCCTGTCCCCAGGCTTCCCTGAGTGGACAGTGGCCTCCTATGGCTACTCGGGATTACAGCAGACATACCTTTCACCAGTTCTACCCATGGCCCAACCTGGGCCAGCAACTACCCCCACAATGGGATGGGAAAAGGAGGCCAGGGACCAATGCATGCCCTTCAGGCCAGGCTTCCCAGATGGGACCCAGGGAAAGTGAGGTCGACTCCAACAGCGGGATTCCTGGGCCTGTGGCAGGGCTGTTTTCCAAAACATAAGCCTGAGCTATTGCCGTCAGCAACCATGCCATATAGCCCCGAACGTTTTTATGCAAAACCAAGTAGTTTCTGTCCTCAAGTCTGTGGGAATTAAAATGTAGCAAATGAGTCATTTATTTTAGGCAACTTCTAGAGGCTGGTGGGACAGGATATTTTAGAAAGCACTCAGATGGCAATTAGAGTGCAGGATGACCTGCAACAGGGAACATTCGTGATGCTCATCACCGAGGGAAGTTGTCAGGGTACCAGTCCCACCTTCCACTCAACAACAGAGATATCCTGTGTCAGCCTGTCACGGACTCGCCTCTCCTCATGCTGTGGGAACAAAAATACCTCACTTACCATTTTCTGCAGGTCACCCAGGGGCCAGTACTGTGCCGGGAGCTTTACCCACATTATCTTTCATTTGCACCATCACTTTTAAGATGCATGCAATTATCTCTACTTTGCAGATAAAGAAATTGAGACAGACTGAGAAGTATGTTGACATTCGCTTAGCCAGCATGTACTCTGCAGCAAGGACATGGAGCACGTGGATGGAGATGGGGCTTGACAGGATCTATCCTTGAGCAAGGCTGGGCTTCAGAGCTGCTGGCTGTAGGGCAGCCTCTAAGGAGAGGTTGAGGAGGGAAGCTACCTTGTTCCTTTTGCCTTTCAGACCCCTTTCCCTCCCTCATCCCTGTCCTGCTCCCCCTATGATTCCCTATGGAGATGACAGGGTCCAGAGTCTCGGACCGCAGATGCCTCTAGCAGAGCTGCCCATGTCTACGTTTTTGATGTTCTTATAGCATTGGATCCAGCTCTTTGTCCTTACATAGGCCTCCATCCATGTGGGACTAGAAGGGCTGACAGCATTCATTTGCATAGAACAATTCCACCCAAGAAAACTGAACGAAATGATTCCAGAGACAATGAAATCACAAAGATCTCCCAGCAAGCTGGCAGGTCTCTATTTGGGGCTGATGGTGAAGCTTCCCTGAGCTGAAAGAATATATAATAGCAAAAGAGCTAATATCCATGTAAAAGAAACTGTGACATGTACTTTCCATAAAACTAGCTCAACCTTCCCAACAGTCCTAAGAGCTACATTCCAGTTTTAGCCCCATTTTACAGATGAGGAAATAGAGGCACAGAGAGATGGGCAGCTGATGTGTTAAGTGGAGAACTGGGATTTACATCCAGGTGTGTTGCTCCAGAGCCCATCTCTAACAAGGGATGCCACACAACCTCTCCTGTGATGGAGTCTCAGTTGCTCAAGTGCCTCGTGGCCCCTCCTGATACAGTCAACTCCCCCATCCACAGAGGTGCAGTGACCCTGACCAAAGACAGCTATTGTTCCTCTAGCAACTCAATCTACCCAGAGAGCCCCCAAAGCATGGTAGCAGCAGAAAGCTCTGAGAGAGAAACTCCCTCTGGATTTTTCATCTGGTCCTATGCAGTTGGGAGACATGCCATACCTGTCCTGATTGGTGTCACAGGAGTCCCCAACCAGATCATTATCCACGTCAGACTGCAAAGGGAACAGAACGTGTTATTTATCCCTAGGCCTGCACAGAACGTTCCGGAGAAGGCAGACCTGGCCCATCATCACTGGATCTCAGGAATTATTTCTTTGAAATTGGGGTGGTGCAAGCTGCAAAAGGACAACACCATATTGGTGTAGGCACAATGCTGAATTTTCAAAAAAGCCTTCCAAAATATCAAGCTCCAAGGACGGGCTGCCTACACACCAGATGAGCTGCCTGGAGAAGGGCGCCGGGGCAGTGTGGGGGCAGGTGCAGACGCGGCCCTCCGGCACAGGTCGGAAGGGGGCCAACCACAGACACGAGGATGAAGCAAGCAGGTTTTGCTTTGCTTCTGCATTTTGGAGCGGAGCCAGAACGGGAGTGAGTCAGAGGGCAACAATGACGACCCCTTCCCAGGGCTTTCAAAATACGTGACACGTCACACCCAAGGATCCAGACAGGAAGGAGGAGAGAGAAGAGAAACTGCACATCACTGACTGAACCTAATTTGAAATGTCCATACACAGGGGTTTGGGGATGAAAGGGACATGAGGCTCCCCATAGTTAATTTCCGTTACATTTTCCTTTCAGCAGAAAAAAAAAAACTTGTTCTGGGCCTCCTTAGATTCCAAGGCTGACATCAGAGGGACTCTACAGCCTGTGAGATGAGTCAGCGGGCCCCAGATGTCCTGCAGTGTCCCTCCCATCACCTCCAGTCCTACGTATACAACATTATCACCTCTGCTGTTAGGAGGAAGGCAGCAGCAGCAAACGTGGCTGGTGGGCTCTGCTGGGTTCTTCCAGATGCTGGTCATAAAGTGCGTCTTTGCACGGGGCGCTCAGCCTGGGGTTCGGCTTCCCTTGTGTCCTACTAACCTGGTTCGGGTTGCTGACCTCAGGACAGCTGTCACAGGCGTCCCCCACACCGTCACCGTCTCTGTCTTCTTGGTCACTATTGGGAACTTTCTGGCAGTTGTCCAGGATGTTTTTTATTCCTTCAAGAGAGGAATGCTTCCCTGAGTCAGGCGAACGTCACAGAAAGGTCTGGGGCACAAACTTTCAGGACTTGTAGCGATTAGGCCAGCACGCGGGGAGTGGCATCCGCCCAGGCCATCCTCGGGGAGCACTACCCCTTCCAGCAGTTATCTGCTGTGTGTGCGTGCTCAGTCATGTCCAACTCTCTGTGACCCCTGGACTGTAGCCCTGCCAGGCTCCTCTGTCCATGGGATTTTCCAGGCAAGAACACTGGAGTGGGTAGCCATTCCCTTCTCCAGGGGTGCAGTTATCTTGAGGTAACATCAAAGGATGAATTCTGGGAGGCTGAAAAACGAACAGTGACTTGAGGCATTTATCCAGCGAGTTAGAATCTGTCCAAGGTGTTGAGGGCTATCACTGTGACCAGATGAGGCATCAAGAGGGCCAAGCCTGGGGAGGGAGGAGCTCGTGGGTCTGTTACTACCAGGGCCCCAGGGCTTGGGCGGTGGTGGGCTGGAGCCAGGCCCTTCACATCATTTCTCCCCAGCTTCCTGTTCAATTGTGTCATCTCCTCTTGGTACCTTGGAACCAGGGATGGTGGGAGTGGTATGTATATCATGGAAATGCAAATGCTACAACTCAGGGCCTTTTCTGTTCATTTTGCCGAGCTGGTTTACCAGCTGTCCGGCTTATAGAAGGTAAGGTTGCATTTTAGAGAGGTGTGGATTTTCTGGAGTAGGGTGTTGGTGGGTATAGTGTATTTCTAAAAGGATACTCCTTCAAGGTCCTATAAAGTGATATGTTTTTCAGAAATGATCAGATCCAGCCTATACTTTGATGGCAATCATCTGTGTTTTATGGGAGCTATACAGAAAGAAATGTCCTTCCTTATGGCCTGCAGAGCTCTAGAATTGTTCTCCAGGGGTGCTACTCACACAGACCAAAGTATGAGGCCCTTCAGTGGACCCTGGAGCTGGCTGATGCAGCCACCTGCCTGATGGCCCTTTCCACTCTCTGGGAAAAGACCTGATTCTCTGCATGAGGAGCCTGACCTGGGGCTGCAGCGCTTGACCCTGCTCTGCCCCTCTCCCTCAATCTTCCACTTCTAGGGCTCTTACGCCTGAGAAGGACGGTGGGAGGGAGGAAGCTGTAGTCTGAGAAGACAGATGTCCTCCAAAGACACAGCCTTGAGAAGACACTGCTTGAAGGGACTCCTACAGCGTCTGGCAATGATGTTGAGTTCCTGGAGCATGAAGGTTATTAAACATGGGAGAAATAAGTAGACAAAAATAAGTGGACCTGGGGTCCCCCAGGCTTAGGCCATGTAGAACCCCCCAGAGCAGGAAGGCCTTCAGAATCAGCAATTCTGTTCCTGCTCCTAAGAGAGAACAAGGAGAAAAGCGCAGATAGGTCCCAAGGAAAAGACAACGCGAGGCAAACCCACCGTCCCCATCCATGTCGTCATCACAGGCATCTCCTTTCCCATCCCCATCAGTGTCTTTCTGGTCATTATTCAGCACGTTCCGGCAGTTATCACAGGCATCCCCAAAGATGTCTTTGTCACTGTTCCTCTGGTCCACGTTGTGGGTCAGGACACAGTTATCCTAAAGGATCCCGAGACCGACATTTACTGAGACCCCCTGTGTGCCTGGTCCTGTAGTGGATGCCAGTCAACCTCCTCCCACCCCACCCCCCTGCCGCTGGCACGAGATGTCAGACCTCAGGCGGTCAAAGCTCCTCAGTTTTGAATTTTAAACATTTCGGAATCTTAGAAGAAAAAGTTACAGTGCTGTGGAAACACAGGCGTGGAAATGGACATTTGGGATGATTCATATAAACAGTGAACTTCATGGCCTTTCTTCTACCATCTCTGGCACGTGGCCATTCCCAGACCCTCCCAGCAAAGCAAGTGCCTACCTGCTCATTCAGGATCCCGTCTCCATCAGCATCTTCATCACAAGCGTCTCCAATGCCATCCCTGTCTGCATCTTCTTGGCCAGAATTTGGCACATACTTGCAGTTGTCCTAAGTTGGAGAAACACAGCTCAGAGGGACATCTAAGTTTGTCTTTTTTTCAGCTTTACTGAGGTATTTTAACTGACAAAATTGCAAGACATTTAAAATGTATAATGTGATAATTTGATACATGTATATATTGTGAAGTGATGCCTCCACTGATTTCATTAACATATCTGTCACCTTACATTTATCCCCACCTTTATTTTGCTGAGAACATGTAAGTTCTACCCTTAGCAAATTTCAAGCATACAATACAGTGTTAACTACATTAGATCCATAGATCTTATTCACCTCATAATGGACAGTCTGTACCCTTTTACCAACTTCTCCCCATTTCCCCACCCCATCTCCATCTAAATCAAAAACTATTTCTGACCTCAACACACTGTACCTATCTGACTTTATTGTCAATAGCTGTTCTGCTACATTTGAGATGCGGCTACTTTAAAAATACAATTCTGAATGGAACCCACAGAACCCTTCCCTGATATAAGATGTGGCTCTGGAAAGCCACAGAGCGAGTGTGCATATGTGCTCGCGTGTGTGTCTGCGTGTGTCTTCTCCTGCTCGTCCCCTCACCTTTTTGCAGTTTCTGGCCGAGCATGGCAGCTCCTCATCAGGGTAACCGTCAATGTCCACATCCTTCCCACAGATGTAGCCGTCACCGGCCCAGCCGACCCCACACTGTGAAGAGAAAGCCTGTCAAAAGCCCAGGCGCTGAGCCTGGTGGGAGGCTGGGGCTTACAAGGGCCTCTGCTCCTGTACACAGGCCCAGAGCCAGGAGGCTTTGTGGGGAGGATTTTAAAACTATTAAGCTGTGTTTTGAATATTGTAGTCTAATGGTACAAAATTCAAAAGATACAAAGACGAGTGAAAGCTCCCTCCTGCTCCTGGGCTCAGGAATCCAGGCAAACCGCTCTTTTGAATACTTTCAGAGACATGCTGGGCAGAGACCAGCAAACACATATTCTTTTCCTTTTTTTTTTTGCCCTTTAGCACAACTGGTAGCATACATGCATACCACTCTGCACCCTGAGTTCTAAAAATTAACATTACATCTTGGGACTCTTTCCATATCACTGCATGTAGGTTTGTGTCATTCTTTGTAATGGGCACAGATCTATTATACATAAATTGGAATACATGTGCCTTAATTAATTCAACTAGTCCCCTACTGGTGGGTGTCAAGTTGTTAAAACCTTTCTCTATTGCAAACAATGCTGCCACAAAGAATTCTAGTACATTTGTCCTGCACATTTGACAAATTCTAGTACATTTGACCTTCTGGTTTCTTTGTGTGAATTCCTGGTTCAAAGGGTATTAATTTGTATTAGTATTTGTAATTTGGGATTATTGTCAAAACATTGTCCGGTGGAAATAAATGCACACATCGGGAGAGAGGCTATTGAGGCACTTTCCTTATCATCCTGGCCCCATATCTGTGTATCTAACGGTCTTCTAGATCAATTTCCACCACACAGGGAACCTTCCAAGGTGCTTAACCTCTGTTCATATCCCCTGACAGGAGAAGGTTCCCACAGGTGCATTGCTGGGTCTGTGCGTTCTCCATTCTTCTGAAAAAGTCTACCCAAGCTCCCTGCCACCACCAGCTGCTGAGGGGAGGCCTTCACTGCCAGTAGAATAGGCATTCAAGTAACAGTTATTCCAGACCAGACTCTACAGGCATTTTCTCCAGTCCTTACAGTGATGATGCAAGGTCATCATTACCCAATTTTACACAAGAGTCAACTTAGAGCAGCGAAGTCCCTTCTTGCCCAAGGTCTCAGGGCTGGGACTTGAACTCAAGACTGTCCCAGTTCAATGTCTTCTGCCATATGTATTTGGTTAACATGAGTTCTCCCCCTCATATCCATATCCTAGTGGGCCTGGTTAAAAGATAATGATAAACCTAAGAGAAAGGCAATCCTTCCATAAGGGCATCTGGGGTAAGAGGTGGTACCTGGGAGCTCAGCCCAGGAGCAGGATCGGTACCTGAAGGGACAGGCAGAACAGAAGAAGGAACAAGGGACAGGGCGGCCTGGAAAGTGACAAGGAACCAGTGAGGTGGGGGAGGGAGGTGGGGTAAGAGTCTGGGGAACAGCGTCAGGGCCAAGGGAAAAGAAGCTTGACACGAGTTAACATTAAATTTCCTGCCCTCATCAATCAAGAAAAGGTGATTTAAGACCGGTGACTTCCTAGGCTGCAGCCTGTCTGTTCTCAATCACATGCACCCCTCTTCTGCAACCAGAGACATGGAAGGCAGGGTTCCAAAGACACCCCTCCTATAACTACCCTTATTTCTGCTCAGTTGTTTCAGTAGGACTTTAGAAGGCCTGGAAAGCACAGCCATGGGGGTATCGTCCTTGACTCATTTTAATGAAGAAAAAATTTCCTCTAGGAACAAATACGTTTTTAATGAGCCATTTTCTGACAGATTAAATTATTTTAGTAGTCACTCCAAGTGTATTAATCCTTCACCATCTGTCGCTGTGCCTTATTACAAATTCAAAAACACATTAAGAGCCCCATCACCCACCATCCCAGGGGAGTTGTTAATTTGTTCACAAAAGATGAGGATTTAAACATAGATATATGCTTGCCTCTCAATGGGAATAAACAAGCCCCATTGATAGGAATTAAAGGAATTGTTGGTTTTTTTCTCCCCCTTCAACCCAGCTCGTTCCCTTGTCAGTACCTTGTACAAATTACTTGTACCACTGGAGAGAGGGGATGGTATTACAGTTATTTCTTTAACTTGGTTTTGATTCTCCTCATTCTTCCTATTTGAAAGCCATATGCTCATAGTAGAAAATTTTGAGAACAAAAAGGTAAAGAAGTCTGAGGTATGAAGAAGGGAGAAGTCTCCCAGAATCCATCCTGCTGCTCAGACTGACTGCTACACCAGACTCTAAGGGGCCTGGCTCCCCAGGGAGGAAGCAGGAAGTGAACAGCTGAAGACGGATTATTTAGCCATGTCTAGAAGCCCCCACTCCCGCCCCAGGACTCTGGGGCTGGGGGTTTGGGGACGGATGGCAGTAACAAGCTCCATTCCTCACCAAGGGCCCACTCCACACCTGAGTGGAGGGAGACCCTCGCGAGGCTGAAGTGCCCTGCCCTCTCCCCCGGCCTCTCCTCCCCAGGCAGTTCCAGGGCCGGATGCTGCACGGGAAGGAGGGTGAGCACCCACCGAGCTCCTCCTGAGCCTGGCGGAGGCGGGCACAGAGAACAGCGGGTGCTGTGGAAGGTGGAGGGTTTACTCCCAGGGCTTCTGACAGCAGCCCGCCACCCCTCCAGGGCAGTTCATCTCCCAGAGTGTTAGGCCAGACTTGGAAACTGGACGTCCTCGGGGTGAGGACAATGAGGAAGAGCAGTGTGCTCATGTAAACCAGCAGCTTATCGAGGGACTAGTCGAGGGAAGGCGTCTCCCCCGAGTCTTGGGGCTCACCTCCTGGGCCTCCCACAGAGGGTGTATGGGAGCTGGGGCTCCACCACCAGCATGCTCAAGAAAATGTTGTTGCCCCACGGCCGAGAGAGCAAAGGCGGCTGATGGGTAGGTGACTTCAGATTGCTCCCCACAAACTTCAGCTGCCTCTGTTACAGCCACATCCTTCGTTTATTTTGATGGAATTGCTTTTGTTTTTGAGTGCTTTTACTCTGAAGCAAGCAGAAACCAGAGAGCGGTGGTGGTTCAAAGGGAAGGGGGGAAACGACAAAGCAAGCAGCAGATGACTTACCACGCACGTCACATCCCCCTGCCTCTCTTCGATGCACTGGGCGTTCACACTGCAAGGGTTCAGTTCTGGATCTCTGCAGTTTCTTTCCATTTTGCAGCCCCTCATCTGATCACCGATGTACCCTGGTTTGCAAGGCCCACAGCGATAAGATCCCTGCAAGGAGCAGAGCGAGACGATGCTCGGACCTGGGAGCCAAGGGCCTATGACGGTGTCTGTTTGTACATGGACTTGATGATGCCAGGACGAAGTGAGCCTCACGCCTGCCTCTGTTATGTGTGTGTCTTATAACATTGTGTGAATATTGAGGGAGACACGAGCAGACTAGAAGCCACAGCCAGACACAGAGACATGAGAGAACAGAACCAAAGGCAGAAGAAGGCTGGCTGGGGAGCTGCTTGGTCTTGCCAGCTCCACTGTGGAGGGTAAGGTGGAAAGGGGTGAAAATCTGAATGAAGTCCTGGGAGGTGGAGAGATAGAATTTACTCTGAGGACAAAGGATATGGTTTGGTTAAAAGGCAAATTAGAAAAAAATTTATTTATTTATTTTTTAATCAAGTGATGGACAGAGAACTGTTGGTGGCCTAGCATTGAGGATTTCTGATGAGGTGGGCTGGTGTGGAAGAAGCCTGGCAAATGAGCTGTCAGGTCCATTGGGATAGCACTTCCAAGGCAAACCTGACTTTTTTTCTTAAAGACAGCTTTACTGAGATAGAATTTACATACCATGAAAGACACCCATGTAAAGTATACAATTCAGTGATTTTAGTCTCACAACTCCTTCAACACTAAGCTCAAAAGATGTTCTCCAGTGATTTTTAAAAAATATTTATTTATTTTGCTGTGCAGGACTTAGCTGTGGCATACACGATCTTCAGCTGTGCCATGTGGGATTTAGTTCTCTGACCAGATATAGAACCCAGGCCCTCTGCACTGGGAACATGGAGTCTTAGCCACTGGACCACCAGGGAAGTTCGGTTATTTTTTTTTTTTTTTGCTGCACCGCAGGGCTTGTGGGATCTTAGTTCCCTAACCAGGGATTGAACCTGGGCCCTGGAAGAGACCTAACCATTGGACTGCCAGGAAATTCCCTCCAGTGATATTTCTTGCTCTGTCAGCCTCACTGGACCACAGCCTTTGGTCAGTTCTCTGCTTTTCTTTGCTCCTCTGCTCATCTTCCTTCACCTACTTGTTCATTTTTGAGGCTCTCTAGAGTTCTACTTTCTAGACAATTCCACTGCCTACTTTTCTTCTCCCAGGGTGGCTTTAGTTATCACCTTCATGTCAGTGTCTCCCAGATCTATTTCTGCAGACTAGCTTTCTCCTGGTAAAAAGCTAAGAAGCAGGAAGTCCCAGTATATTAGCAGGCAGTGTCGTGAATAAAAACGGTTCTGCAGGCAAACTGGACATCTTATGACATGTGTGGTCTTCGCCTAATTGTTTAACTTTACTGGGCCTCAGCTCCTTCAGCTGTAAAATGGGAATAATGATAGTGCCTACTGACAGATTGTTGTAAGGATTAAAGTAAATGGCAATATTTATAAAATGCTTTGACATATAAGGAAACTAGGAAGCTAGAGATTAAAACCTTTCCCAGGGACATACAGTAAGTGAGAAGCAGTGATGTTGTTTAGTTGCTCAGTCGTGTCCGACTCTTTGCGACCCCATGGACTGTAGCCCACCGGGCTCCTCGGTCCATGGGATTTCTGAGGCGAGAATATGTGGAGTGGGTTGCTATTTCCTTCTCCAGGGGATCTTCTGACCCAGGGACTGAACCCACATCTTCTTCATTGGCAGGTGGATTTTTTTTTTACTGCTGAACCACCGGGAAAGCGAGAAGCAGCGGTAGCTGGAGCCACTAGTTCTTTCCTGACTCTGCTACATCTATCACCTTGAAAGAGTCAATAGGAACTTCCAGAAATAAAGCCCTTTTCCAAAGAGTTAAAATTTAGACCCCTAAGTGTTAAGCAGTTTAATTTAATACAAATGACTTTTGAGAAGTTCTGTAAAAACAATGAATACTATTTGGGAATTGTCACCAGTAAAATGCCTATTCTGGAATACTGAACTATTAACACAAAACTAAGAAGCTCTTCCTATTTAAAAAACATAAGAATGATTTAATATTTTATTAAATAAACATTCATCCAAAAGCCCAACACTGCGACTTTGAGAGATGGTAAAGAACAAGTCTGGCATTTTGAAAATGATTATTTTGGACATGCTACTCTTGCTTGTGAGATCTTAGTTCCCGGACCAGGGACTGAACCTGTGCCCTCAACATTGAAAGCACAGAGTTCTAACCACTGGACTGTCAGGGAATTCCATCATAAAGTTATTCTTATATAAAAAATTACTTATCCATTACTCTTACAGTAAAAACTTTTTCAGCACAAAACTTTTTATTTTTTGGCCATGCTGCACAGCATGTGAGATCTTAGTTCCTCAACCATGGATTGAACCCGTAACCCCTGCATTGAAAGTGTCGAGCCTTAACCACTGGACCACCAGGGAAGCCCCTCAGCACAAACTTTTATCCTCATTTGCAAATCAAATATAGTATGCCCATATGTTCTCTGCTGCCTTGGGGTTATGACTTATAGACACACACTTGTTTTAATAACTGGTCATCAATAACAAGAGCCATGAAACATACTTACCAAAGTGTTAATACAGATAGAATTAAGAACACATGCTCCGTTTCGACACTCATCAATATCAGTGCAGACCTAGTGCGAAAGAGTTGAAAGAGGCACACTGTTTAAGTAGACAGGCAAATACACTTTGCTTTGTTTTGACATCTTTGGTTGAAGCGACAACATGGCCTTTCAGAGTGGCTGGTCATTAGAGCACTGTTTTGGCCATCTCCCTGTGTTTGCTTTGGTCTGAGCTCAACCTAATTCCAAGTGATAGCTGACTCCTTGGTATTTAAAGTTGTTCAGAAACTTAACATGATTAATCTGCTCCACAACTTCAGGAAGGTTCTGCTTTACCCTGCCTGGGACTCATGCACTTCTTCTACCCAAGGATTCCTATCTTTACTCAGTTCTGAAAAATTCTTAGTTCTCCTCTGCTCCTGTTCCTTCTATTCTTTCTTTGTAACTACACTTAAACAAATACTGGATTTTCTTAATCTTTTTTGACTCTTAACCTCTCGTCCCTGTTTTCCATATTTTTCTTTCTCTGTGCTATATTCCAGATGATTTCCTTAGATACACCTTCTAGCCAATAAATCCCCTGCTAGCTGTTTTGCTCATCTATTTTTGATGTCAGTTATTAAATTTTTCACTGACTAAATTTCACTTAGTTATTTTTTCAAACCTGACTATATTTTTTTCCCCACATTGCCCTATCCCTTAACTATGGCATCTACTTTTTCCTTTTTCTCCTTCTGAACTCATTTTAATATCTGTCATATCTCCTCAGGGTAGCTTCTTTATATAAATTACATTTTTGTTTATGAGTATATCTTTAGTGGCCTTGCTTGAGGGTGTCCCACGGGCCCTGAGATTTGGAGTGTCTTCACAAAGTGATATCAGCCAGGGCCCTAGGGATTTTACTGCTCTAAGGCTAGTTTTTATGTCAATTTTGGGGCTTGTTTCTGCATTCTATGTGTAACACAGATTCAGATATCATGACTTTATGTTGTACAAGCTTGGAGCTTTGATTTGCTGTGGGGAACCATGATTTGCTGTCAACCATGTCCCAAAACAGACATCAAGCTTTCTGTTGATTTGCAGGGGAGTGGCTAGGAAAGTTTTTTCATCTCCTTTAATGAGGAGGGTAGCTCTCTGAGGCTTCTGGCTTTCTTCGGGGGTATTAGGTCTTTCCAAAAGTATCTGCTATACCCACATAGTGCATGAACCCCAGTTTCCCACTGGGAGGGCCTATACCCATCTTCCATCTCCCATGAGCTGCTGTGGCATCAGCTTCCATCTACAGCCCTGACTCTGAGTTCCCACTTTGTTTCTAGAAGCTGCACATTTCCTTATAGTTCTTTTGATATTGGTCATGCATTAAAATTTGTTGTTAAATGTTAGCAAGCTGGCTTCCTTCGACTTGAGTTCCTTCTACCATACTGGAAATCCACTGGAAGGGCTCCTTCCTAGCTTACATAAGGCACCTTCTATTTCTTTTTGTCTGTTTCCCTTGGCTTAGTCTTGAAGATTCTGTCTTTACAGAAGAGGAAGTAAAGCTTTAGGTCATTACTCTAATGACTTCTTGCCACCCCTGTGTGTCTAGCTTGGTTCCTTTTTCCAGCCTAAAAAATGATGCCCTCTAGAATTCTTTGATAGGCAGCTAGGAAATAATGAACCTCTGTCCTCTTCAAAGCTAATAATTTCCCTAAGGTAGTAAAATATATTTATAGACCAACCATTTTTAAGGGCTGAATACATCAGAAAGAATTTCACAGTCAGTCAGTTAAATAATGACCAGGATATAGTAGAACATCGAGAAATAAATGGAGACTGTCACAAACTGCTCAAGAGCTTTATGGCAATTTATAGCTGATATAAGAAGAAAGGGGGTTTTCCCCAGGGGATTACGTCTACTCTTGAAATCCTCTCATCTCTAAAACAGCTTCTGATCAGCAACAATGACTCTATAGAAGTGACCTAATTTTCCAAAGCTTTTATTTGTTTCCCCAGTTCTTAAGTTATTGTGTCACTAATCGTTCAAATGGCTACCAACAAAATAAGCCTGGATCCAGCCACACATCCAGTCTTACTGCCTTCACTGCTTTTCTAAAGATACTCGATGATCCCAGTTGACTAGCTCGCTCCTCACCAGCCTTGATGGACACGTATATTCAGAAATGAGTTGGAAAATCCTGCTAACATGCCCATAGTGCCTGAGGACATTCCACACACCCTTGTGGAATGGAAAGAGACGGGAACCAACCAAAGGTTTCCTGTTGGCGATTAAAGATCAAAAGACCACCACTTCAGCCCACCTGCTTGTTTGTCTTGGCGAAACTGATCCCAACGCCCCGCATCATGGGCCCCGTGAAGCCCACCGGACAGGTATCACATCTGAAGCCAGGAGCCAGGTTTACACAGCGCACACCAGGATAGCAGGGGTGGTACTTGCACTAGAGAGAAACAAAAATTCAGTCTGTAGCCACAGGGAGAACACACGCTCAAATGTCCGTTGCTCATCTCTTTGCACAAACTTGTGGAATCACTTAACTATCCATTTTTGGGGGGCTGAAATGATCAAAGGCAATAAAGGCTTCCAATTTCATAGTTATTCACAGAATCCCTGACCCACACGGCCTGGAGGTTGCCTTGTTGTGAGCTTCGCTATAATATAGAATGAAGCACAGCCGAGTGGAAAGGGTCCTAATGTTAACCAGTCCACCTTCCAGGGCAAACTCCCCGATATCCTAACTTGGAATTTAAAAATGTCTGGGAGAGAACAGTGCTCCTGGACCACTTGTTAGGTGGCCATTGAGTCCAAAGGCATTATTACAGCAACTACTCAAAGAAAAAGACCTTGAGAAGATCAAGTCAGGGCAGCTGTCATTTCTTCAGTAAGATGTGATTCATCAGGGACTGTTCCTGACTCTGGACCCTATCAAGCCCATGGCTGTTGCAAGGCTCTCACAGTCTAGGAGATTCATTCTTCTTTTTTTTTTTTAAACCACTTCAACTAATGTAAAAAACATGACCACTTCCTGCCCTTTCAAAAGAAGGAAAATTCCAGTTCACAGATAAGAACCACATGCAGTTCTGTGAAACACGTGTAGATGCTCTTCCAAAGGAGGGATGACTAGAGATCGTCTTAATTGCTTACTACCTGGGGAGGTAATCGGCTACCACAAGTCTGTAGGATGCATGTATATAAGCTAAGCTCCTTCCAGCCTTCCTCTGGCCTGAAAGTGTGAAAGCGTTACTTGCTCGGTTGTGACTGACTCTTTGCGACCCCATGGACTATAATCTGCCAGGCTCCTCTGTCCATGGGATTCTCCAGGCAAGAATACTGGAGTGGGTGGCCATTCCCTTACCCAGGGGATCTTCCTGACCCAGGGATTGAATCCCAGCCTCCTGCATTGCTGGTAGATTCTTTACCATCTGAGCCACCAGGGAAGCCCTCCTCTGCCCTGATGGAAGGACAGAGGCGCATGCTGGGGGCAGCCTTGCCACCCGCTGTGAACACTGCCTTCCTTGAGACTGGACCAGTGATTGGATAACTATGGTCTTGAAACAATCTCTGTCAGAGGCTTTGTCAGCTGGCCAAACAGCCTGTATTTGCCCTACATGTCTTTCTGGCTCCGTCTCTGGCACATTTGGTTACTCACAGATTATGGGGCCTCCTCAAAAGGTCTTGTTGGTTTGAGATTCCTCTCACTCCTCCACTGAGGAAGCCTGAAGAAATCAGTTGCAACCCCTAAAATATACCCTTACCCAGATGGTTCCCTTTCCACATTCACAAGTGTACAAAAAGATCACAGTAGTCCCAGAGACTGCTTATGAGAATCAGCAGTCGAGTCAAAGGCTGAAATCTCAGCATTGCAGCAACGCGAACCACTGCGGTGGGAAGCCCAGACAGGAGGTACAATGATCGCAGCCACAACCGTAGGTCGCGCCTCCGCCTCCCCACCACCCATGGGTCTCTGAAGATTCCCGAGGGAGTCGTTTTCATGTGGCCTGGAGGTCAACCCAAGTCAGCCCTCAGTCATCGACCTGGCTTCTCTTCCCATAAGCCATAGATAGGCTGTAGGCGATACCGAGGGAGCCCCCTCTGTCTAGTTGAGTGTTTACCTCATCGACATCGGAACAGACGATCCCATTTCCTGTGTAGCCCTCGGGGCAAGGTCCGCACTGAAAGCCGTCTCTGGTGTCGGTGCATCGCACGCCGCGGAAACACGGGTTGGAATCACAGCGGCGCACGGGGGGTGTCGGGGATGCCGCGGGTACCACGGGCATCAGAGTGTTGGGGGTTGGAGACTGAAAGCTGAGAGGACCTAGACAAAAACCATCATCCACAGGTTTCTAAACCACCAAGAAAATAGAGCTGATACAGGATGTGGTTCAGCTCCCCGGTGAGTTTCTTTTCCCTTCCCTACACCTCAGTGTCAAACCTCCACCGACCGCAGCCGGCGGAGCCTCACCCACCCAGGGCCTTCAGCAGTCCGCATTTGCTTGTCCAACTCCGAAGCGTGCCAGTTACTAGAAAAGCACTTACCGCAAGCCTGGCATTCGGCTATGGTGTTTCGCAAAAAAGATGTTTCCTTGACCTTTAGAAATGGGAAGGGGAAAAAAAAAAGATGGAAAAGGAGTACCTGATGTATAATCCAGGAATGAAAGAATCCATGAGTGGCAAACTATTAAACAGAACCTAAAGGAATGTTAACACAGCCCTGGGTGGCTCCCATTCTGCCTGGAGCCCTGGTGTGTTTATCACCCGATGGCCCATTTTCAGAGCCCTTCCAGCAGAGCCCCAGCGCGGCAGGCTGCACGGGGCCACCTGAGGTCTGGCTCCAGGCCCTTCCCTGCCTCTGCAGGCCTGCAGCTCTATCAGCTCCAACAGAGAGCGTCTCTGTTATAGGGCTTTTCTGATGCTCCACCCAGCTTGTTACCTGCTGTCTCAGAAGATCCTTCACCTCTCCCAGTAGTTGGTTTAGTTGTGACATCTGCCCCAAGAACTGCCGATTAAAGTCTCCTGTAGGAACAGTGGAAGGAAAGGAGCATCAGAAAGTGACAGCTATTTCTACAGTGATTCAAAAACAAATGATTTCCCAGAGAATTATCACGATGAAAAACTCAGGGTATGAGAATTTAACATCAGGTAAAATTCATCTAATTTGCCTAAAAGATAATGATGCCGCTGCTCTAGTTAGTCCAAATTCCTATGAGTTATACAAACACAAGTGCAATGAAGATACCTCTTGCCCTGGACTTTGGCACAAAAGCCTGATTTCTGTAGACACTTCCTACAGGACTGCCCTGCTGACAGCCCACCCTTCAGGGATAGGACCCAGCCCATCACAGGCCTGGGGGTTTATTGACGGAGGTGAGCAAACGGCCCGAGAACACACACCTGTGTTTGTGGTGGCCAGTGGCTCGCTCTGCTGCAGGAAGCAGTCTTGCAGGCTGGCCACCTGGATCAGCGAGCCTCTCACCACCAGCTTCAGCTCTTCCAAAGAGTCCTGGAAGAAATTGGATTCATACCACACATTGCTGGTGCCATTCAAAAGCCAGTGGGCATGCAGACTCACAATTTTCATAACACAGTAGGCCTGAATACTTGGACTCTGACATCTTACATAATTTTGTGGGTTTGCATTTTTTCCTGACGCCCGAGAGCCCTGCCCTTCTGACTGAGGCAAATACGGAAGCAGCCAGCAGCTTAGGAGAGTGCTGGCATCCAGTGTGGTCTTGATGAGAGTTCATCAAGGTGACTTGGAGAAAGGAAAAGGCCCTTTTCCTTCATGGTAAACAAGTTCTTTTGTGGTAGGAGCCTCTTAATTGTCTGTTTATGAAGTTTAGACTGCAATGAGTAAGACATTGATCTCAATTTTAAACACTATTATTTTTAGGATGTCTTGGCTCTAGGTTTTAGCAAAGTCTCTGGTTTCCCTGGATTATGAGAAAGAATACACAGTATATTCTATGATGTATATTTTTGTATATTTTCATGTATTTTCACATTACTGGATGATAACAATCATTCATTGTTAGTCATCAAGTTAATATTCTCACCCCTTAATTTTGTAGCTTTTACCTGTACCCATTATTTTATACACAGATGATAGAAAATGTTTATGTTAACTGCTGATGTAAGATCTTCATCCTTATTTTAGATATGAGTGCGCTGAGGATTTTCAGAGGGACTCTGATTTTCAATTTAGTTAAGATGTATGCAACACGTTTTATGTAACAGATATTGTGTTGGAACCAGACCATAAGCTCTATGGAGGCCATGACTATTTTGCCAACTATGGGATACATAATGCCTAGAATGTGCATATTGACTGACTGACTGAGTAAATGAGAAGATGAATATGAAGATAGAGCACTGTGGTCCTTGCTGACAATCTAAGGAAGTAGAATTTTGGGGGAAAAAAAATCCAAAAAATTCCATCTATTTCTGATGGAATTTTAGAAATTGATTTATTTGGTGGTGGATACTAATTTATGAAATAGAGACATAATTTCTGACTGTCATTCTGACTATCTGGGCTACTTTGGGGATTCAGAAATAAAATTTAGCATATCTCTCCATTAATTTTTTTCTCTTTCTATAAATCTACACTATATCTATCTATCTATCTTCTCTCTCTCCAAACCTATATTTTAGTCTTGAAATTTCTGCTTGAAAATGCTGTCTATATTTTAAGCACAAATTCTAGTATCTGATTCACAGTTTTTATATCAGTATCTAAAGTTTCTCAGCATTCCTAGTTATAACCGAAATTGCTGTTCATAACCTGCTTCTTTGTACAAAGGGCTCAGAACACCTTGGTACTGGGTTGGCCAAAAAGCTCGTTCAGAGTTTTTCCATAACATTGTGCAGAAAAACGCAAATCAACTTTTTGGCCAACACTATACAAGCATATATAAATTAGTTAAAGCACATATAATGAAGTGCTAAGTGCTAGTGCTAAGTCACTTCAGTCATGTCCAACTCTGTGCGACCCCATAGATGGCAGCCCACCAGGCTTCCCCGTCCCTGGGATTCTCCAGGCAGGAACACTGGAGTGGGTTGCCATTTCCTTCTCCAATGCATGAAAGTGAAAAGTGAAAGTGAAGTCGCTCAGTCGTGTCTGACCCTCAGCGACCCCATGGACTGCAGCCTTCCAGGCTCCTCCATCCACGGGATTTTCCAGGCAAGAGTACTGGAGTGGGGTGCCATTGCCTTCTCTACATATAATGAAGTAATGAAACACAAATGGAAAATTGTGATTGTGATAAATAAGACAACAACAATATGGGCCACAGTGGATGAACATGGTTATTGATTTTGGTACTGACTTCCATATCAGATGAAATTCAGGAACTATGACCAGTTATAGTAATAATTGGAAAAGACAAAGAATACTAATTATTTATAGGAAATGGAGTATTTCCTATAAATAACAAAATTATATTTTGCTTTTTAACAAAATTATAGAAGAAATATATGTGGCAATTTCTACAGTAGGTGCAATGACATAATATAAAAAATACCATCAACATGGCATAAAACAGAAGACAGAAGTGATGTGATATGTAAGGCCTCATGAAAGTAAGTTGGCAATAAGGTTCTTTTTGTTAGAGATGCTGTAGTAAGACCTATGGAAAATGTTGTTCCTGGTGCTTGGCAAGTTTCAATCATTCTTTTTTACTTCTATTAAAAAATTATAATTTTATGAAAGATTAAAAATAGATCATCTTACTGCCCTAAGATAGTTTAAAAGTTTTTGCTATTCCTTTTCTACTTTATAATTATATGCCCAAAGTCTCCACTTATCTAAAGGAGTAGCTCTCAATTTTGACTTCACATTAGAATCAGTATTTTTAAAAGGACTGATGCCGAGGCACCACCTCCATTGACTCTGATTTGTCTGGAGTGTGGGCCATCTAGCAGTTGGTTTTTAAGTGCAGTAAGTGATTCTAATATGCAGTCAGAATTAGATCCATTCTTGACCTCAGCCCACTCATCTGCATTCTCAGAAACCATCTTTCCACTTTGGAGATGGTCTGTGGGTTCTTACGTGTGCCTTCCTCTGGAAAGTCCTCAGTTCCACAGCCTCGGGACTCTGGGCGAGGCCGGAAAAGGCTCTGGGGAGGTTGTGGATGGAGTCCACGCGGGTGCAGTCCAGGAACAGCTCCACGGAGCCGGACCCCCGGTGGAGGTTGGTCAGTCTCAGCAGCAGCCTGTGCCTCCTGCCGTCAGCCAGCTGCAGGTTGTTGAAAACCACCAGGTGAATCCTCCCGTCGTTCTTCAGGTAACGGAGGACGGCTGGAACCAAGCACGGACCAATGAATGATGAGAGAAGCGAAGAGGGGCTGACTCTGTGCCGAACAGCCTCCAGGTGACAATGACAAGGCCAGGTCAGCAGAAAGATACAAGCAAGTCAGAACCATAAATGTTCAACGTGTTGTGTGCATTGGCCACCCACTGTTGCTGGGGATGTTTTGTGCTCATGAGAAGAGACGATAAGTAGTAAATTTGAAAACAAACAATATAATTTCAGTTAATGATGAGTACACTGAACAAGCAGAACACATTGAAAGTCAACTCACATCCAAGTAAGCTCCTGAGGGCATGAATTCATTAATTCACCAACGTTTCCTGAGTACTACTATGGGGCTGGGTGCTGTCCTTCATTGTTTTAAACACTTATATTCTATTCATTGCAACCCTATGAAACTGGACTTGACTACAGGTGAGGAAAGTGAAGCTCAGATAAGTGAAGTAACTTGCTCAAGGATATAGTAAGTGACAGGACTAGAATTTAAAGCCGAATGTGATTTATTCCATGGCTAAAGAATGCTAGGCCTGGATGGGTTTTGTAAGCATATGTTGAATCAGGTGTAATCTGTTGTATTATCCCTCAGTAGAACCTATTTTCAAATTTTAACAATGCTCAGTTAGAAAACCAAAGGTATCCATGGATGCAAAAGAAAGACTCCATGGGAGAGCCACTGCCTTACATAAAAAGATATTCTCAGTATTATGTGGAGTGAAAAAAAGTTACAGGTCAGTATAGGTTTGCTCCCCAAAAAACTATGTATGTATGTACATATAGTATACACACAGATACAGAAAATTAGAAGAAAATATTTGTATGGTCATTTCTGGGTGCTTGGCGATATAGGTTTCTTTTTTCTTCATTTTCATTGTCTGATCTTTCTATACAAGAAACTTATGCATTATTTATATAATTCAAAAAAGTAAAAAAAAAAAAAAAAAAAGAATTCCACTTGTAAACCCAGAGTGTGCTACAATCAATGTGTATGATTCACAGCAAGCAACTGGGACCATCTCTCTTCGGGTGCCTCTTCTGTGAAGTGTAAATGCCAACTTGGTGCTGCCCAGACAGGAATAGCCGTTTATGCTGCAGTATTGCCAGAGAAAATAACCACCACTATGAAATTTAAGGGTGTTTTTGAAGACTTCCTCCAAATACATTTGACTTTCTAGGTCGATTTCCCCACCCTTCTAGAATCTGACTAGATTTGCTTTTCCATTTGACCATGGCTGGAGTGGGAGTTGGCAGCTGGCATCTGGGTCCGTGGTATAGAAAGAAATGAGGAGGAGTCAGGAGATCTTCCCTCGTGCCCATGGGATCACCACCACTTGCTTACTGAGAGAGAAGGATTGGTGAGACCTGGCAGGACAGACTGCCTAGAAGGCCTGTCTATGACTATAGGGCAACACTATGCTTCCTGAAGCAAAGTATTGGTAAGACTTAAATGTGGAATGAGGAGAAAGAAAATAGATGTGGGTAGACTTCTTGAGGTATTTTAAATACGGGATACAACAGTATTTTTACCCTCTTTTTTAAAATATTGTTGAGAATTTATAATAGTAACAGCATGGCTTGAAATTTGAGGCATAAAGTACACAAAAGGGGGTAAATTGAGCCCAAACATATGCACTAATTCAATATTTTAAAACCTCCATCCCTTTACTTTTGAAATAGTTTTGTAAATCCCCAGCATTTTTACAGGCCAATGAAAACACTACTCAGACCACCAGACCTCAACCTGGTCACAGACACATACACACACTCAGGATCTCCTTATTTTCCGTTCGGCCACAACCTCTGTTCCTCATATTAACAGTTTAAGAGGATACATAGAGAAGCTTAAAACAAATAGTCGTGGTTTTTCTCCCCCAGCTGAGATTTCTGGTGGAATTCAAAGGAGACATATTTTAGTGGACCTCTTGCCTGCTTTTAGCAGGCCTTCCAGGACATGTGGGTCATGATTTATTTTCATAACTGAATCGCTAAGTTTAGTTTTATAAATACTACCTAATGGAGTAATTTCCACCTAAGAGGTGCTCATTAAATGTTGTGAATATGAAATTTCAATGAATAATTAGATGACTGCATTGAAAGCTTTTCACATATAAATTGAAAAGTTTAGCAAGTGGCAATTTAACATCTACTGCAGACAGCCAAACCTGCTACTGTGTTCAGGCTGTCATTTAAGGGCATTCCACACTTCTGCCTTGCTTTGCATTGCACTGCGACACTGAAATAAGTTCCTCCCGCTCCCAGATCTTGCGACAAGAGCAAGAGGGGAGAAAAAAAAAAGGAAAAGAATTATGGAAACTTCCATCTTCGCAAGGTCTGTTAGCAGAAAAATTATCAAGGGCTTCGACATTTACTACGCTTCACACTTGATCCAATAATTCTCATTTTGCTTATGGCTTTCATTTTTCTTTTTTATTGCAAGTTCCTTACTTCAGTGCTTCTATACTTATTTTAGCTTCAGAGCTGTAACATTACCCAGAGGGTCAACAGGCACCTGCTCAGAAAACACATTTCCCCACCAGTCATACTGAGCCTCGAGGCAGACTCAAGCCAGGAGTCCGCGACCTGGGACACTCCCTGAGCTTCTTCAGAAGCAGCACCGTCAGAAGGGAGAGAACAGACCCAGTTCCCATCTTCTCTCTCTGTCCCCCTTACCAGTGCTCACCTCACCCAATCTTAGCCCCCTCCCCGCCACACATACACACACAGGGGAGCAGAACAGAGGGGAGAATACTAGTCAGCCAGCAGGACATCACTTTGCCTCCAGAAGGAATGAAAAGTCAGGCCTGGGAGCTGGAAGGAGCAGTCTTCTTTCCGCTTCATCCCACCCCTGCCCCTCAGCACCCCAGGGAGCACTGCACTCAGGAAAACAGCCGTCACTGGGGACAGCTCTGCTTCTTCAGCTAAGGCACATTCCGTTCTGCTTGTTTCTCACGGAAACAAGTTGACCTGGTGATTTCAACCTGCTTCTTTCTCAGGATGAGCACCAAGAACCCATCGGATTAGAACAAAAGGCTGCAGGTCTTCAAACACATTTCTGTCTCTACGCTGTTCCATCTCTGGGTTTCTCTGCCAGATTCCTGACTCATCTTCCTGTTCAGGGTCTTTTCCTGTGCAGGTTTTCTGGGCGGACAGCTTGAGATGTCTACACAACTGTTCTGATCAAACGATTGCCTTCTCAGTGCAACACACAAGCGAGCCAATGGAATCCTTCACTAGCTCCCTAGTGGTTCCCAATTAATGTGTAACTTATCCCAGGACTGGCCTAACCTTCTAGCCACCTTCCATTCTGCTGATCACTGCCAAGCTGGACAACCTGTTTTAACAACCGGTTTTCACGCCTCTCTAGCTTTCTCCAGCCTCTCTCATCCTTTTCTTTCTGTGCAGAGTGTTCTCTTCTCCATCCCTCTCCTTCCTGCTCTATCACTGCTACAAATCGAAAGCCAAGATCCAGCTCAAATGCACCTGACTCCCTCTAGTCCTCCATCTTCACCATGACTGGAAGTTATCTGCCTCATTCATATTCCCTTCGGAGAAGGCAAAGACAGCCCACTCCAGTACTCTTGCCTGGAAAATCCCATGGACAGAGGAGCCTGGTAGGCTGCAGTGCATGGGGTTGCGAAGAGTCAGACATGACTGAGCGACTTCACTTTCACGTATTGGAGAAGGAAATGGCAACCCACTCCAGTGTTCTTGCCTGGAGAATCCCAGGGATGGGGGAGCCTGGTGGGCTGCAGTACCGGGTCGCAGAGAGTGGGACGGACTGAAGCGACTTAGCAGCAGCAGCAGCAGCAGGAGCATATTCCCTTAGCACTTTCTCAGTGCTTTGCTAGGTGTACTTTTCCAGCCAAAACTCAGATACTTTAATCCCTGTGTGACCCTGTGCCTAAAGAGTCCAGTTCTTAAACTATTAAAAGGAGTTAATAAAAGCTGTCCTTCCTATTTCATTTTCTGTTCAGTGGTGGTCAAATAAGAAAACGCAAAACTATCAGCTGCTATACTATTTATCTTCTCTACTAGAGCATAAACTCTTGGGACAAGGAGTCTATTTCTTACTAATTTCCCCATACACCACAGCATCTGAGAACACCAAATACAATTGTTTGTTGAATGAAAAATAGATTCTTGAGTATAGAGTATTCTTGTGTTTACTCTGACTTTTTAAAACCCACAGTCTTTAAAAAAAAGAGCAGTTTCTATTGGTTTACTTATATAAATCCTTCCCTTATAAACTTAGCATCTTTGTGTACTTGAGAATCTGGAGCCTGGTTTTATGGCTACATTTCCATGTCCGGGTACTAGCCTAACAGAGGAACCACATAACCCCGCCTGATTAAATGCCATCGCAGTGACTGCTAGGAGAGGAAGCAGCAAACGCAAGCAATGAAGATTTGAAATATTGCTATCTACTTGAGAAAGAATTTTCAAAAGGTGCTTTTTGAAAAGTGGATGGACATGGTAGTCAAAAATATTATGATGTGTTGAATGTCAAGGCTATGAAGCAGGATGCCAGCTTTAAAGAACTGGAAACGATAATATTTTGTCTGCTTGGGCTAAGGAGTTCAGAGTGACGTGGCCTGCCCAGGCAGCAAACTCGGCAAGGTAGTCCGGGGCCTTCTGCTTTGCTTGGCAAATGGCTTTGCTCTTTGGCACTTTTAAAGATATGATGAAAGCCGCTGCTGTTAACCTTTCCTCTTCTTCTTAAATAATTGTATATTAAAAAAGCCTTCTTGCCATTAATGTCTCTTGTGATGGATGTTCTTGTTTGCCTTGACTCATTTGTCTTTATGCCCTACACACTGGATCTTTGTAACTTTAGTGCTTTGGAAATACATATAAAAGGAAAACCATCAAATTGCTTTTCCTGAAAGTACTGTGGGTGACTCCCAGGTGTGATAAATGCAGTATGTGTGTTTGGAAATTTTTTTATAGCAGTTTCAACCAATGTAAAGCTTACAGAATCCACACGAGGCAAAGAAACCAGCCAGTGAAAGGAAGCACAGCAAGTATAATGAACTTCTGCAGAGGGCTCTATGCTTGGATAAGGTATGAGGCATCACTACACATCTACCTGGTAGGGGAGAAAGTTGTAAGTGTGCACAGAATCCCAAGGTCACCTTAGAGGAGACAGTTTTAAGTGTGCACAGAATCCTAAGGTCACCATAGAGGACAAAATTACAAAGCAACTTTGATGCCCATGAAACTCTCTCTAGCCTTAGCAGAGCCACAGAATATTAGCATTATAAGTCATCCAGCTTAATATCTCACTCCACAAATCCCTTCAATAAAAATGTAGCCTCTACCAGCACATTTCCAGTAACAAAGAACTCATTACTTTGCAGAAAAACCCATTTCACTTTTGGAGTGCTCCCCAAGATTTTCCTAATTCAGAGCCAATATCTGTTTCCTCTGCCTTCCACCCGTGTGTCCTAATTTTACTCTTCAGGACTATAGACAGATTTAATCTTATCCTCCATCGAAGTGATACTCTTCAAATATTTTTAAGGCAACTTTCATCTCTCTCATGTCTTCTGTTTGGCGCCTTGATTTCTCCAGTTCCTTTAACTTTTTGACCTGTGATGTGGTATTAAAAAAAAAAAAACCACAGGACACAGAAAGGTGCCAGTTTAGTGACTCTCTTCAAAGTAATCTCTGACTTGACCATGTCCCTATGAAATGTGCTCACAACCAGACAGAGTATGCTAGATGTGGCTGGATAATTAAGAATCCAGGGGGACTACTAGCTTCCACAAATCTGGTCACATGTACATATTCATGTACAATTAATAGAGGAAAACAATAGAAAGGGAATGACTAGAGATCTCTTCAGGAAAATTAGTTTTACCAAGGGAACATTTCATGTAAAGATGGGTGCAATCAAGGACAGAAATTGTATGAACCAAACAGAAGCAGAAGATATTAAGAAAAGGTGGCAAGAATACACAGAAGATCTATACAAAAAAGATCTTCATGACCCAGATAACCACGATGGTGTGATCACTCACCTAGATCCAGACATGCTGGAATGCAAAGTCAAGTGGGCCTTAGGAAGCATTACTACAAACAAAGCTAGTGGAGGTGATGGAATTCCAGTTGAGCTATTCCAAATCCTGAAAGATGATGCTGTGAAAGTGCTGCACTCAATATGCCAGCAAATTTGGAAAACTCAGCAGTGGCCACAGGACTGGAAAAGGTCAATTTTCATTCCAATCCCAAAGAAAGGCAATGCCAAAGAATGTTCAAACTACCACTCAACTTCACTCATCTCACATGCTAGCAAAGTAATGCTCAAAATTCTCCAAGTCAGGCTTCAACAGTATGTGAACCATGAACTTCTAGATGTTCAAGCTGGATTTAGAAAAGGCAGAGGAACCACTCTATTATACGGAGTGAAGTAAGCCAGAAAGTAAGCCAGAAAGAAAAACACCAATACAGTATACTAACACATATATATGGAATTTAAAAAGATGGTAACGATAACCCTGTATGCGAGACAGCAAAAGAGACACAGATGTATAGAACAGTACTTTGGACTCGGTGGGAGAGGGCGAGGGTGGGATGATTTGGGAGAATGGCATTGAAACATGTATAATATCATGTGTGAAACGAATCACCAAAAAATAAAATAAAATAAAAATATTATTCTCAAAAAAAAAAAAAAAAAAAGCCAACATCCGTTGGATCATCAAAAAAGCAAGAGAGTTCCAGAAAAACATCAACTTCTGCTTTATTGACTATGCCAAAGCCTTTGACTGTGTGGATCACAAACTGTGGAAAATTCTTCAAGAGATGGGAATACCAGACCACCTTACCTGCCTCCTGAGAAATCTGTATGCAGGTCAAGAAGCAACAGTTAGAACTGGACATGGAACAACAGACTTATTCCAAATCAGGAAAGGAGAACATCAAGGTTGTATATTGTCACCCTGCTATTTAACTTATATTCAGAGTATATCATGTCAAATGCCAGGCTGGAGGAAGCACAAGCTGGAATTAAGATTGCCGGGAGAAATAGCAATAATCTCAGATATGCAGATGACACCACCCTTACGGCAGAAAGTGAAGAGGAACTAAAAAGCCTCTTGAAAGTGAAAGAGGAGAGTGAAAAAGTTGGCTTAAAACTCAACATTCAGAAAACTAAGATCATGGCATCTGGTCCCATCACTTCATGGCAGATAGATGGGGAAACAGTGGAAACTGTGAGGGACTTTGTTTTCTTAGGCTCCAAAATCACTGCAGATGGTGACTGCAGCCATGAAATTAGAAGACGCCTGCTCCTTGGAAGAAAAGCTATGACAAACCTAGACGGCATATTAAAAAGGAGAGACATTACTTTGCCAACAAAGATCCGTCTAGTCAAAGCTATGGTTTTTCCAGTGGTCATGTATGGATGTGAGAGTTGGAGTATAAAGAAAGCTGACTGCCGAAGAATTGATACTTTTGAATTGTGGTGTTGGAGAAGACTCTTGAGAGTCCCTTGGATGGCAAGGAAATCCAACCAGTCCATCCTAAAGGAAATCAGTCCTGAATATTCATTGGTAGGACTGATGCTGAAACTCCAATACTTTGGCCACCTGATGCAAAGAACTGACTCACTGGAAAAGATCCTGATGCTGGGAAAGATTGAAGGCAGGAGGAGAAGGGGACGTCAGAGGATGAGATGGTTGGATGGCATCACCGATGTGATGGACATGAGTTTGAGCAAGCTCCAGAAGTTGATGACAGACAGGGAGGCCTGGTGTACTGTAGTCTGTGGGGTTGCAAAGAGTTGGACACGACTGAGGGACTGGACTGAACTGACTGAACTGAAAATTTAAGAAACTTTTTAAAAAGCTGCATCACCTTATCTGTTTATTCATTCAGCAAACATTTTTGAGCAACTAGTTAGTGCCAGGCACTGAGCTCAACACTGGGTGGTTCTTAACACTGTTGATTAGAATGCTTAGGGTGTTGTTCTTGTTGTTGAGTCGCTCAGTCATGTCCGATTCTTTGTGACCCCATGGACTGCAGCATGCCAGGCTTCTGTGTCCTTCACTATCTCCCAGAGTTTGTTCAAACTCATGTGCCATTGGTGATGCCATCCAACCATCTCATCCTCTGCCTCTGTCTTCTCCTCCTGCCTTCAATCTCCTAGCATCAGGTTTTTTTCCAATGAGTTGGCTCTGCATCAGGTGGCCAAAATATCGGGGTTTCAGCTTCAGCACCAGTCCTTCCAATAACTATTCAGGACTGATTTCCTGTCCAACTCTCACATCCATACATGACTACTGGAGAAATCATAGCTTTGACTAGATGGACCTTTGTCAGCAATGTGATGTCTCTGCTTCTTAATATGCTGTCTAGGTTTGTCATAGTTTTTCCTCCAAGGAGCAAGCATTTTTTAATTTCATGGCTGCAGTCACCATCTGCAGTGATTTTGGAGCCCAAGAAAATAAAAGAAGTCTCTCACTGTTTCCATTGTTTCCCCATCTATTTGCCATGAAGTATGGGACTAGATACCATGATCTTAGTTTTTGGGTCTCCCACAACCTATGTATCTGCAATTTACTTTTCACTACTAGAGAAAGGATTTACATTTATTATTGTTAAATTTCATCTGATTGTGGCTTGTTGTATCAGGTTGGTAAGACCTTGGAAATCTTGATGATGGCATCCTGTATGTTCAACGGTCTTTTCCAGTTTTGTGCCAATTGCAAACATTACGAAATACTGTCCATGTTTTCACCCAAGTCACTGATTCACTGAAAAGTTCAATGCCGAAGACAAAGCCTTGTCAGAAAACACTACATACTTTGCTACGAGGCAACTTACCAACCCCCAATAGTACTATTTATCTGGCTCATTCTTTTTTTACATTATTCAGAAAGGTATAGTAAGTGACTTCATAAAACTGATTAAAAAGTTTAGGACTTAGTTTTAGTAAATCTATCCGCCTTCAAATAACCCTAGCTTTCTTTCCCAGGAAATCCCCAAAGGTATGAATAATAATACAACCCTCTGGGAGTTTGTCTGAAAGTTCATGAAAATTCTTTGCACTTTCTGCATATGACCACTTTAAAACTAAGCTCATTCAATGGTGCCTAGTAAGAATGTAGTGAAAGTTAAAAGGGAAAATGAGCACTGAACCTGCAGTACAGCCTTACTTCACTGTAATGGCTCCATAAAGAAATAGTATTATAAGTGTCTCATTTTTCCCCTTCAGTATTTCGTTCAGAATTCTAACTATTTTTTTTTGGCTATACAACATGGTTTTCAAGATCTTAGTTCTCTGGCCAGGGACTAAACCTGGGCCCTTGGTAGGGAATGCTCAGACTCCTAACCACTGGACAAGGAATTCCAGAATTCTAACTTTTAAACTCTTTCATCTCTTTCAAATTTTATCTCTCATTAGCCTGCAGGCTTCAGAACAACCACTCTGAGCTATCTGACTTCTCCTATCGCAGGCTGAGGAGCTCGGCTGGCTCTGTCTAGTCATTACCACCAGTTCTTAGAGCTCCCTTCATTTCCACAGCACCAAGTTGTGTTTCTGTGACTGTCAAATTTAGGCTGAAGAAGCAGTCTTCATGCTTTTTCTGAGAGGTGAGGCTTTCGCTAAGGCAAGCCAAGAGTTCACCAACTCATCAGTTTTGGAAGACAGTTTCTTAAATAGTAGAGAGATGTCTCTGTCTGTCTATCTATCTAATATAGGAATCTGAAATTTTTATTGAGCTTCACAGCCTAAAAAAGTTATTATACTTTATATAAGTCAGTTTCTGCAATCACCCTGAAAGGTAGCTATTATCACCCTCACTTTAGAGATAGTAAATTGAGGTTAAGAGCGATTCAGAGATGTTTTCATGGTGACACAGTTGTTAAGACTTTTAACTGTGTCTCAAACTCAGGATACTACCTGCAAAGTTGTCTCTATGCCAGATTCAAGAAAATCAATCATATCTTCTACCCAGCCCCGGTGGTTTCTACAGAATGCGCATTTCTATCAAGATTATATCACCTGTGTTACCAATAATCTGATAGATCATTTCTATCAGAAACACTATCTGCATTTCTTTTAAATCTTTATCCAAACGGTCTTCAACACTCATTCACTCAAAAGCGATTCTGAGCCAGACCTACTAAGTAACAGACATTGGATACATCTAGAATTTCCACAACAGTGAATGTTTTTCTTAGCAAAGCTACTCTTCTCAGCCTCCATTTATTCTACTCAGTCTCTTCATGAGACACTTCCACGTACAGGGCACTGAGCTATGTGCTGCAGCAGATAGGGGAGCTGAGGGATGCTTGGTCCCTGCCTTAAGGGGGCTTATAACCAGCTGGAGAAAAGGCATATAAGTCATTCAAATCCAAGGCAAATTAAGAGTCGTGGAGGTGCGAAGTTATAAGGAAAGGTGTCAGGAGAAATTTGAGATGTGCCTTGCATGTGGAAAATTTCAGTATCTGGAGATGGTGCAGGGCAGGCAACGGGGGCAGCAGAGGGCAAGAGCAAAAGCACAGAAAAGGAGAGACAGCACGTGTGGGTCCAGGGAACCACAGTTAAATCCATCCCATGGAAGCATAGGCTGCATGGATGGCTGGAAGGACCGATAAACTGGAAAGGCTGGTTGGGAGTCAGGCAGCGGAAAGCCCTGAATGCCCAGCAGGGATGTGTGTATCTTACTCAGTTTGGGATGGGAAGTCACTCTAGGTCTCTGGGGTCAGATATAACTAGATCCAAGTTATGCCTTGTGAACAGTAATGAGGCAGCTATGAGAAGATGACTTGGAGAGCGAGAAACAGAGAGTTCAGTTCAGTTGCTTAGTTGGGTCCGACTCTTTGTGACCCCTTGGACTGCATCACGCCAGGCTTCCCTATCACCAACTCCCGAAGCTTGCTCAAACTCATGTCCATTGAATCGGTGATGCCCTCCAACCATCTCATCCTCTGTGGTCCCCTTCTCCTCCTGCCTTCAATCTTTCCCAGCATCAGGGTCTTATCCAATGACTCAGTTCTTTGCATCAGGTGGCCAAAGTATTGGAGTTTCAGCTTCAGCATCAGTCCTTCCAATGAAATTTCCTTTAGAAATCAGACTGGTTGGATCTCCTTGCAGTCCAAGGGACTCTCAAGAGTCTTCTTCAACACCACAGTTCAAAAACATCAGTTCTTTGGTGCTCAACTTTCTTTATGGTCCAACTCTCACATCTATACATGACTACTGAAAAAAACCATAGCTTTGACTAGATGGACCTTTGTCAGCAATGTGATGTCTCTGCTTCTTAATATGCTGTCTAAGTTTGTCATAGTTTTTCTTCCAAGCAGCAAGCATCTTTTAATTTCATGGCTGCAGTCACCATATGCACTGATTTTGGAGCCTAAGAAACAGAGTCACAGAGAAACAGAGAGCCCAGTGGCAAACTCCCTTCTTTGCAGCTCTCATGGGAAATGCTAGAGTTTCTCTTAAGAGCTCATCTAGGGCCCAGATGACCAAACCTTGCTCTTTGACACCATCTGTGCAGATGCCCTCTCCCAAACCATAACTTTAATAGGGGTAAAGATGTATCCTATTTCCTACTCCAGTGTTTTTAGTCACAAGAGATATATCTTGAGTTCTTCTGTGTCATTACTCTCCGTGAAGATCAGCTGAGGCGAGTCAGCTGAATGATGACTGGGGTTCACCTTCCAGGATGGTGATTCTTCCCCACCCTCCACAGATCACAGCAGGGGTGCAGGGTCACCCGAAGGGTCAGGCCACCAAAGATGTCCTCTTGCCCTTTGTGATCTCTTGCTCGCCTGGTCCCTGCTTCACCTACTCCCTACTCACATGACTGTGCTCACCCCCACCCCAACTAGTGACTGTTCTAATCCTTAGGCCAGGACAACTCCAGCAGCTGGTTTACTAAATTTATTACTGTAACAGGGAAGAATCAATTCTGACTCCTGTTGGATCTGATTCTTTGACTTTAACCTTTGCTTTCTGTTGCTTTTGTTATTATAATCATAGATAATGGCCTCCCTCAGGGAACACGGTCCCTCTGCCCGAATGTTAAAGTGTCTGTGTTGAGCTCACAGGGAAACAATCAGACTCTACCCATCTGTGCATGGCTGCAGAAAAGAAGTTAACATAACCTCTCCTGTTCTGCAAAATAAGTGGTCTTTTTACTTTACTTCCTCACCTCCTCTCCCACTCTGTTCCATAAAACAAACTGGCATCCAGACCCTGAAAAGATGATTTTTTGGAGACAACACTCTGCCATCCTCTCGGTCTGCCAGCTTTCTGAATAAAGTCATATTCCTTGCCTTGACACCTGTCTCATGATTCACGGGCCTGTCATGTGGTGAGCAGAGTGAACTTGGACTCAGTAACATACATCTGCGTTTAATTAAGCTGAGGTCATTAATCTGAGGGGGCTGTGAGAGATGTGTCCCAGCTGCTGGTTTCCCTGGTAACTGACAGTCAACCTGATGTCAGTTCCCCCTACAAATGGTAGCCTCCGTATCTCCCTGAACGGCCGAGATTGCTGCCATGTCCTGCCTGCTGTCTGTCAGATACAGTGGGATGTCTCTCCAGGACCTTTTGCTGCAGACTTGTAAGCGCTCCTTTCCAGTAAACCAGTGATGTCTGGGCTGTTTGTTAACTCTTGAGGTTGGGCAACAAGATGTACAGGTGTCCAGGATGCAACCCAACACCACCTCTGAACACCTCCACAGGGAGTTACAACCACACACCACATCTTTTTCTTGGGCCTGATGGACCCACTGACTTCTCTTTCTTGTTCCAGTCAGAACGCGCTGCTGCTCCTTCCGAGACCTTTCAGTGATGGCAGATTTCTGCATTTTTTCCTACTGCTCCAGGGAAACTTGTATGTCAAATTCTTCAACTCTCACAATTCTGCTGCTGCTGCTGCTAAGTCACTTCAGTCGTGTCCGACTCTGTGCGACCCCAGAGACGGCAGCCCACCAGGCTCCCCAGTCCCTGGGATTCTCCAGGCAAGAACACTGGAGTGGGTTGCCATTTCCTTCTCCAATGCATGAAAGTGAAAAGTGAAAGTGAAGTCGCTCAGTCATGTCCAACTCTTAGCGACCCCATGGACTGCAGCCCACCAGGCTCCTCCATCCATGGGATTTTCCAGGCAAGAGTACTGGAGTGGGGTGCCACTGCCTTCTCCGCTCACAACTCTAATTCTGGTATAAATTTCTCTTCGTTTTCTGAGAATTGTCATAGGACTCCTTTATAAAAAAAATTTTTTTTTCTAAGAGCTATTTATCTTTTCTAGTAGGCTGGCAGGTGGAGAGGAATTCACAACCATTTCCTCTTTTTTCTCCTTTAACATGGAAATCAGCTGGTATTAACAGTTGACTCACTGCTGCTGCTGCTGCTGCTAAGTCGCTTCAGTTGTGTCCGACTCTGTGCGACCCCATAAATGGCAGCCCACCAGGCTCCCCCGTCCCTGGGATTCTCAAGGCAAGAACACTGGAGTGGGTTGCCATTTCCTTCTCCAATGCACGAAAGTGAAAAGTGAAAGGGAAGTCGCTCAGTCATGTCCGACTCTTAGCGACCCCATGGACTGCAGCCTTCCAGGCTCCTCTGGTTGACTCACTGATGACTCTTCAAAGGAAAAACATCTACCTGCCCAAGCATTCCCCCAGCCTCTACAGAGCAAATAGAAAGAAATCAGTGCAGGCGGAGGGGGGAGTTTCTTCCTGTTTTTCCACTATGGCAGATTTAGAAGTAGAGTGAGATTCAGCGAGAGTGAAAACCTAGAGGCAGAGCTCTTCACTCTACCGAAGGCCTTTTAGCCGCCAAGCTGAGTGAGCTAAAAGAAAAACCTTCCAGAGTATTTAAAATAGTTTAGATAGCTTCTTAAAAGGGAAGCTCCTCCTTTAAAGAGCAGGGTGGTTTTTACATATCATAAACTGAGTAGCTTGGGTTCTCAGAAGACAAGCTGTTCCTTCAGTAGATCTGAGGCAAAATGGGGTTATCAGAACCACGGTAGAGAGATGGGGGAAATGACCTCCCAGCATGGCTTCAGGTGGGGCAAAGGGAGCAGGAATGGTTGAGCCATCGGCTAAATCATGAGCCAGGTCCCCCAACTCTTTCCATGATCTGAAACTGCACCTCAGCCCCTGAGATGCCATGAGGAACAGAGAAAGCAGACTTGAGAGTGGGCTGGAAGTGGGAGGAGGGAAGGAGGATATTGGAAACGGACAGAAAAGAAGCCACTAAAAGCCCATTCCTTTTTGCTTTTAACTCTATTGTCCTATGAACGCTAAGAATTAGGGGTTTCTTTCAGTTCCTAACACCTGCAGCTTTAAGTGTTCAATCACAATTAGAGTCTGAGAGTCTGAAGTGCTCGAAGGATCTCCTTTATAAAGTAAATTGAAATAAATAAAAAAAAATCTCTGCAGGAAGGACCAATCCTCCTCTTTTTTTATTAAAAACATCAGGCAGCACAGACACGTATCTGTCACATTCCTCAATAAGCAGGAACAGGTGCTGTCCCCAGGGCACGGGTGGAAGAGGAGGAGCTGAAAAAACAGTGACCTTTTTCTCCTGGAGTCATTTCTTAGTATACCGTAGTAACTCACTTTGACAGTGAAACATTTGACAGCTGGGGCAACAACCAAGTGACAGATCTGTGTAAATTGGCACAAAACAGGTAGAAAAGAGAGCTGTTCATTTAGCTCCACCTGTGAGATATATTGTCTCCGTCAAGTCCAGGCGCCGCTTGCAGAGCTAGGAGTTAAGTCTGCCACATGCCTCTACGGGAGCATAAAAATGAGTGAGTAACTATTACAGGCTGAGTGCTGTGTTCCCCTCAAGTTCATGTGCTGAAGCCCCCGTCCTCAGAGTGATGGTAGAGGAAGTGCTCTGGGTGGGAATTCGGTTTAGACGAGGTCATGAGGGTAGGGCCCTCCTGATGGCATCGGTGTCCTTATAAGAAAAGGAAGACAGAGTTTTCTCTTTCTCTCTCTCCACTAGTACACACCGAGGAGAGGCCACGAGAAGGTGGCCATTTACAAGTCAGCACTCAGGCTCCCACCAGGCACCCAATCTGCTGGCAGCTTGACCTTGGACTTCCCAGTCTCCAGTACTATGGGAAATTAAAGTCTATTGCTTAAGCCACAGACTTTACGGAGTTTATGGTATGTGTTACAGCAGATCGAACTAATACAGTGGCTTAATTGCGCTGGGTCCTGTCCCTTCAGGAACTGGATCCAGAATAACATGAGGATGGGGCAATGTCAAAGCGCATTTTGGCCACAGGCAAGTCTTCCTTCTTTCTCCCGATATCAACTCACCCTCCCTATACAGGTAAATGTACCAGTAGAAGAATTTGGTATTGAAAGCTGAAATGAATGGTGGATGGAACCACCTGAACGAAAGAAGACCCCCCGCCCCCAAATTCTGGAAGAGGCAGAGAGGATTTTTAAGAAAATCATTTCTACAAATTTGCTTACCTTTATTTAAACGTCCCATGACAGTAAATTCAAAATATTTGCTGTGGTCAGCTGAAGAGTAAAGGCCGAAGATGGTGGCTGAGCTTTTTGACTGCAGCTTGAAGGTGGAGATCACGTAGAGCTCGTTCAGAGTGGGATCTGTCAGGATGGGCTGCAGAACACTCGGGTTCAGCCTCTGGCTGGCAGATGGGAGAAGGTCAAAGACTGGGGAGAACAGGAAGACAAGGACAATCAGTGAAAGTTTAACTTACAGACAAACATGGTTTTTGTTTTTGTTTTGTTTTGTTGTTTTTGAGGGGGGGACAATTTTCACAGTAAGCTATGAAGTAAGCTGATATTAGAATCATTTTTCCACATTGTCAAACTTGCCAGTTGTCTCTTATCACTCTATGGTGACTGGATATTTGAACCAGAAGAAATATACCACAATATTCATCACCAAGTTATAGACCCCAAGAGAAGACAAAATTTGCAAACCCATTTTGCCTGAAGAAGTGACTCTGAAAATGCCCACCAGGAAAAGCACTAAATGTTTAGCATGTGGGGGATTGGGAAAGAACATGGGCTTCCCAGGTGGGGCTAGTGGTAAAGAACCCACCTGCCAGTGTAGGAGACATAAGAAATGATGCAGGTTTGATCCTTGGATTGGGAAGATCCCCTGGAGGAGGGCATGGCAGCCCACTCCAGTATTCTTGTCTGGAGAATCCCATGGACAGAGGAGGCTGGCAGGCTATAGTCCATGGGGTCGCAGAGAATTGGACATGACTGAAGCAACCTTAGCATGCATGCATGCATACAGGTAAGAGCATCCAAGTCACTGTTTTCCTTATGTCCCCTAGTAGTGAATTTCTGCCTTGGGATCCCTCATGTGCCTCCTGGATCAAATCCAGCTGTCTATTCCTGGTCAGTAATCAATGACACGGGGAATGCCATGGAAAGCATGGATGTGGTGGGAGATACAGTGTCAACAAAACAATTTGCTACCTTTGTGGGACCTAAGTGCACCTTTGTGCATTTACAGTTCTCCAGTATTTCTCTGCTAAGAAATTGTGACTCTGACCATGTGGAAACAAAATGGAAACAAGACAGTACAATGTGCTTTCTATTTCTTGACTGTATAACCTGACAGAGTTGGTCTACAAAATCTAGAATCTAAATTTATATTGTACAAGTTGCTTTTGATACAAGCCAGCTGCACTTTTAAACTTTATGAAAGCAATAAAAAAGTGTGTCCAGTTAATTTCAAAGGCAAAGGCCAAATTTGGGTAACTCTCACTAGACTTACCTAGTGTTTCTTTTGGTTTATGCAAAATTGTTTGAACAATCCCACAGCCTGCAAGAACTTCAGGCTCCAGAGCTGTTTTCTGGATATAATAATCTGGTTACTAAAGATGGTCATAGTATCCGTAATTTATAAAGAGTTCTTACAAATCAATGAAATAAGCATCCTAACAGAAAAAAAAATGGGCACGTAACATGAAAAAACAATTTATAGAAAAAGTATTACAAGGGCAAATAAGTACACAAATAATGTGTTCACATGCTTAACTAATGATGAAGGAATTGCTAACTTAAATATCAAGGTAGGGCTTCCCTGGTGGTCCAGTTAAGAATATACCTGCCAACACAGGGGACACTGGTCCGATCCCTGCTCTGAGAAGATCCCACATGCTGCAGGGCAACTAAGTGTGTGTGTGTGTGTGTGTGTGTGTGTGTGCACCACAACTACTGAGCCAGTGCTCTAGAGCTCGCAAGGCACAACTCATGAGCCCACACACCGCAACTCCTGAAGCCTATGTGCCAAGAGCTTGTGCTCCTCAAAAGAGAACCCACCACACTGAGAAGCCTGCAGAGTGCAAGGAAGGGGAGCCCCCGCTCACTGCAACTAGAGAAAGCCCTTACACAGCAATGAAGACACAACACTGCTGCTGCGTCGCTTCAGTCGTGTCCGACTCTCTGCGACCCCAGAGACGGCCGCCTACCAGGCTCCCCCGTCCCTGGGATTCTCCAGGCAAGAACACTGGAGTGGGTTGCCATTTCCTTCTCCAATGCATGAAAGTGAAAAGTGAAAGTGAAGTTGCTCAGTCGTGTCCAACTCTTAAATAAATAAACATTAAAAACACGCATTAAGGTATTATTTCCCTCATCAAATTGAAAACAATAAATACAACAATACCCAACTGTTAGTGAGAATTCGGGGAACTGGGTACTCATATACCGGTGGGTAAAGATTTACACTAGAATAAACACTTTGAAGCCAGTTTAAAAAACAGTATCAAAGACCCTAAGACACACATGCTCTTTGATTTAGTGACTCTACTAAAGCAATTTATCTTAAGAAAATAATGGATAACACAGTAATGTATTTAGGTACAAAGAGATTCACCACCAGTATTAATTCTAAAGCTTCTATGTAGGAAGGAGTTACGTGAAAATCTAATTGGAAGAGGTGGGAAACCTGGATCTTTGCTGGCATAGCATTTCGCCTCTCTTTACCAGAGATGGTAGGGTTTGACAGAGATTACAGGGGTTCAGCCATCCCAAACCATCCTGTGGCACTACAAATGTTCAATAAATTATTTACAATTTCAAACCACTGGAAACAATCAACTGTCCTATGCTAGAGCCCAGGCTAAATATATTTTATGCTGTGCTTAGTCTCATCCAACTCTTTGTCACCCTATGAACTGTAGCCAGACAGACTCCTCTATCCATGAGGATTCTCCACGCTAAAATACAGGAGTGGGTTGTCATGCCCTCCTCCAGGGTATCTTCCCAACTCAGGGATAGAACCCAGGTCTCCCGCAGTTTCTTTATTGCAGGCGGATTCTTTACCATCTGAGCCACAAGGGAAGCCCAAGAATACTGGAGTGGGTAGCCTATCCCTTCTCCAGGGGATCTTCCCAACCCAGGAAGTGAACCAGAGTCTCCTGCATTGCAGGTGGATTCTTTACCAGCTGAGCTACCCAGGAAATTTTGGTCCACCCAAAAAGAGTAATACTATCAAAAACGGTAATGCAGCTGAATACTTACATATGGAAAGATGCTCATGATATATTATGGGGAGAAAGATTATCACAGTAATCCAACTCTATGCCCCGACCAGTAATGCTGAAGAAGCTGAAGTTGAACGGTTCTATGAAGACCTACAAGACCTTCTAGAACTAACACGCAAAAGAGATGTCCTTTTCATTACAGGGGACTAGAATGCAAAAGTAGTAAGTAAAGAAATACCTGGAGTAACTGGCAAATTTGGCCTTGGAGTACACAGAATGAAGCAGGGCAAAGGTTAATAGAGTTTTGCCAAGAGAACGCACTGGTCATAGCAAACACCCTCTTCCAACAACATAAGAGAAGACTCTACACATGGACATCACCAGATGGTCAACACCGAAATCAGATTGATTATATTCTTTGCAGCCAAAGATGGAGAAGCTCTATACAGTCAGCAAAAACAAGACCGGGAGCTGACTGTGGCTCAGATCATGAACTCCTTATTGCCAAATTCAGACTTAATTGAAGAAAGTAGGGAAACCACTAGACCATTCAGGTATGACCTAAATCAAATCCCTTACAATTATACAGTGGAACTGAGAAATAGATTCAAGGGATTAGATCTGATAGACAGAGTGCCTGATGAACTATGGACGGAGGTTCATGACATTGTACAGGAGACAGGGATCAAGACCATCCCCAAGAAAAAGAAATGCAAAAAGGCAAAATGGCTGTCTGAGGAGGCCTTACAAATAGCTGTGAAAAGAAGAGAAGTGAAAGGCAAAGGAGAAAAGGAAAGATATATCCACCTGAATGCAGAGTTCCAAAGAATAACAAGGAGAGATAAGAAAGCCTTCCTCAGAGATCAGTGCAAATAAATAGAGGAAAACAATAGAATGGGGAAAACTACAGATCACTTTAATAAAATTAGAGACACCAAAGGAACACTTCATGCAAAGATGGGCACAATAAAGGACAGAAATGGTATGGACCTAACAGAAGCAGAAGATATTAAGAAGAGGTGACAAGAATACACAGAAGAACTGTACAAAAAAGATCTTCACGACCCAGATAATCACGACAGTGTGATCACTCACCTAGAGCCAGACATCCTGGAATGCAAAGTCAAGTGGGCCTTAGGAAGCATTGCTACAAACAAAGCTAGTGGAGGTGATGGAATTCCGGTTAAGCTATTTCAAACCGTAAAAGATGATGCTGTGAAAGTGCTGCACTCGATATGCCAGCAAATTTGGAAAACTCAGCAGGGACCACAGGACTGGAAAGGATCAGTTTTCATTCCAATCTCAAAGAAAGGCAATGCCAAAAAATGCTCAAACTACCGCACAATTGTACTCATCTCACATGCTAGCAAGTAATGCTGAAAATTCTCCAAATCAGGCTTCAACAGTACATGAACTGTGACCTTCCAGATGTTCAAGCTGGATTTAGAAAAGGCAGAGGAACCAGAGATCAAACTGCCGACATCCGTTGGATCATCGAAAAAGCAAGAGAGTTCCAGACAAGCATCTACTTCTGCTTTATTGGCTGTGCCAAAGTCTTTGACTGTGTGGATCACAATAAACTGTGGAAAATTCTGAAAGAGATGGGAATACCAGACCACCTTACCTGCCCCCTGAGAAATGTGTATGCAGTTCAGGAAGCAACAGTTAGAAATGTACATGGAACAACAGACTGGTTCGAAAAAAGGAAAGGAGTACATCAAGGTTGTATATTGTCACCCTACTTATTTAACTTATATGCAGAGTACATCATGAGAAAACGCTGGGCTGGATGAAGCACAAGCTGGAATCAAGATTGCCAGGAGAAATATCAATAACCTCAGACATGCAGATGACACCACCCTTATGGCAGAAAGCAAAGAAGAACTAAAAAGCCTCTTGATGAAAGTGAAAGAGAGTGAAAAAGTTGGCTTAAAACTTAACATTCAGAAAACTAAGATCATAGCATCTGGCCCCATCACTTCATGCCAAATAGATGGGGAAACAATGGAAACAGTGACAGACTACTTTCTTGGGCTCCAAAAATCACTGCAGATGGTGACTGCAGCCATGAAATTAAAAGATGCTTGCTCCTTGGAAGAAAAGTTATGACCAACCTATACAGCAGATTAAAAAGGAGAGACAGTACTTTGCCAACAAAGGTCTGTCTAGTCAAAGCTATGGTTTTTCCAGTAGTCATGTATGGATGTGAGAGTTGGACTATAAAGAAAGCTGAGCACCGAAGAATTGATGCTTTTAAATTGTGGTGTTGGAGGAGGCTCTGAGAGTCCCTTGGACGGCAAGGAGATCAAACCAGTCCATCCTAAAGGAAATCATTCCAGAATAGTCATTGGAAGACTGATGCTGAAGCTGAAACTCCAATACTTTGGCCACCTGATGCGAAGAACTGACTCATTTGAAAAGACCCTGATGCCAGGAAAGATTGAAGGTGGGAGGAGAAGGGGACGACAGAGGATGAGATGGTTGGAGGCATCACCGACTTGATAGACATGAGTTTGAGTAAACTGTGGGATTTGGTGATGGACAGGGAGGCCTGGCATGCTGCAGTTCATGGGGTCACAAAGAGTCAGACAGGACTGAGCAACTGAACTGAACTACAAAAAGAATTGAAAAGCAATATGACAAAATGCTGACATGAATAGTACCCCTCTCTTGTTTGTATGATTTACATTTTAAACTTCCTTTTCTTTTGTTTATCCAATTTTCTATTTTTTTTACAATACAATGAAGATGTATTGCTTTTGTAAGAAAAAATAGTTATAAAAGAAACAGGTAAAAGCCTAGTTACTTAGGAATGTCTACTCTTTTTATAAGATGACCTGTCTTCAGATTGGATCTGTATTCTTTCTTTCATATATACCGAGAACCTTTCACAATAATGAAGTTAACACTAGCTATGTTGGAAAGCAGATTATCTATTACGTTTTTTCTTGTGTCCCACATTCCCCAAACATGAGGATTGCTGCCCAGTGTACTTCAAGAGGGGGTGGACAATTTTTAAATTTACAGAGAACTGGAAACTTTATATTTTCACCAGTCAAAGAGAAGGGAAATAAGACAACATATTTAAACGTTCCCTTTAGGACAAGACATCTTCAGGAAAGAGATGTGTGTTTCAAGGATGGGAACTGCATGCAGAACTAAACTCTTGGTATTCCTGATTCTTGCTTTGACCACGATTACTTCATAATTCACCTCAAACTAAATTAATCACATTTCAATCTGTATGGTTCTTCTAATCCACTGGTTTCTCTCTCAAGAGGCAGAGTTGGGATTAGTTAGTAATGAGCTTGGAGAGCATTCTGAAAAGGAAATGAGACGCTACAAGTTTCTATTAATGTTATTACACTTCAGTAATAGTGCCAAGATCTAAGCACAAGCTTCTAGTCGTGCACAGGTGAAATTACTGCTACCAATGAGCCCAACCACCGTGTCATGAAAATCAAATATTTACTAATAAGAATAGCAAGGAAGCTCAGAGGAAAAAGGAGATGAGCAAATTTTTCAGCTGAGCTGATACCTGTAAGACTAATCAATTCAATAAAGGCATCTATCAGAAACTTGACTTAATCAGATCATCTACAGCAATTAAATTAACCAGATAATGTAGGTATAGCCTGATTTCGAGTCTCCACGAAACAGGCAGCTCTGTCTCAGGAGAAGCAAAATCCATACCTGCACACCATGAAGTTGCGTGTTCAAATGTCAAGAATTTGAGTAACACAAAATATTGGACCCATGAATTCAAACCTGTTAAATAATGTCTGCAGTAAGAAAGTTTTTGAACTGTGTTAAAAAGCTTCCTTCTGACACCAAAAGCAAAGGCAACAAAGAAAAGTAAACAAGGGAGACTACATCAAACTACAAGGCTTCTACACAGCAAAGGAAACCAGTGAAATGAAAAGGCAACCTACGGAGTGGGAGAAAATAAGCGCATATCACATCTGTGCTGTAAGGGGTTAATATCCAAAACATATAATGAATTCATACAACTCAACAGAAAAGACATGCAAAACAACCAAGAACTACAAGCAAACATGTTTAAAATTGGGCAGAAAATCCAAATAAACTTTTCCCCAAAGAAGACAGCCCACGTATACATGAACAGATGCCCAACATCACTAGTAACCAGAGAAATGCAAACCAAAACCACAGTGACATGCAACCTTACACCTGTTAGAACAGCTATCATTAAAAAGACAAGAAACAGCAAGTGTTGGTGCAAATGTGGGAAAAAGGGAACCTTTGTACACCACCCTTAAGGCAGAAAGTGAAGAGGAACTAAAAAGCCTCTTGATGAGAGTGAAAGAGGAGACTGAAAAAGTTGGCTTAAAGCTCAACATTCAGAAAACGAAGATCATGGCATCTGGTCCCATCACTTCATGGGAAACAGATGGGGAAACAGTGGAAACAGTGTCAGACTTTATTTTTTGGGGGCTCCAAAATCACTGCAGATGGTGTTTGCAGCCATGAAATTAAAAGACACTTACTTCTTGGAAGGAAAGTTGTGACCAACCTAGATAATATATTAAAAAGCAGAGATATTACTTTGCCAACAAAGGTCCGTCTAGACAAGGCCATGGTTTTTCCAGTGGTCATGTATGGATGTGAGAGTTGGACTGTGAAGAAAGCTGAGCACCAAAGAATTGATGCTTCTGAAGTGTGGTGTTGGAGAAGACTCTTGAGAGTCCCTTGGACTGCAAGGAGATCCAACCAGTCCATCCTAAAGGCGATCAGCCCTGGGATTTCTTTGGAAGGACTGATGCTAAAGCTGAAACTCCAGTACTTTGGCCACCTCATTCGAAGAGTTGACTCATTGGAAAAGACCCTGATGCTGGAAGGGATTGGGGGCAGGAGGAAAAGGGGATGACAGAGGATGAGATGGCTGGATGGCATCACCGACTCGACAGATGTGAGTTTGAGTGAACTCCGGGAGTTGGTGATGGACAGGGAGGCCTGGCATGCTGCAATTCATGGGGTCATGAAGAGTCGCACACGACTGAGCTACTGAACTGAACTGAACTGAACATCACTGGTGGGAACGCAAGTTGGTGCAGTCACTATGGAAAACAGTATGAAGGGTTCTCAAAAAATTAGAACTACCATCAGTCAGTTCAGTTCAGTCGCTCAGTCGTGCCCGACTCTTTGCATACGATCCAGCAATTTCACCCCTGGGTATTTATCCAAAGACAATGAAACCATTAACTCTAAAAGATACATGGAGTTATTCATCACAGCACTATTTATAATAGCCAAGATATGAAAACAACCAGTGTCTATCAATGGATGAATGGATATAAAAAATGACATATATATATGTGTAGACACACATATATGATAGAATATTATCCAATCATAAAAAAGGAATGAAATCTTGCCATTTATAACAACATGGATGGACTTCATGGGCATTAAGTGTAATGGGAAAAACAAATTATGTATGATCTCATATGCGAAATCTTAAAAACAATTAGAATCTCACAGAATACAGAGAACAGACTAATGGTTGCCAGAAGTGGGAGTGGTGGTTGTGGGGGTGAAATAGACGAAGAAGGCCAAAAGGTACAAACTTCTAGTTATAAAATAAGCTGTGGGGATGTAATGTACAGCCTGGTGACTACAGTTAATAGTACTGTATTGCATATTTGAGAGTTGCTGAGAGTAGATCTTAGAGTCCTGATCACAAGGAAAAAAATTGCAGCCATGTGTGGCGACAGGTATTAACTAGTCTTGTGGTGAACGTTTTGCAGTGTATACAATTATCAAATCATTATGTTGTACACTTGAAACTGATATAACATTATATGCCAATTATATATTAATTTTTTTAAAAAGTTTCCTTTCTTACCTTCCCAGAAGCAAGGTTGCAATGAATAAACTGCAGCGTTTTAAACATTTCAACTCAAACTAAAAGCAGTTCACTACCCCCTGACAATACAATTCTGGTAGCCTGGTCTGGAATCAGAGTGAGTTGTTTGGTGAAATGCAAAGTTTAAACGGGTAATTACTGCAGGGGGAGGGGAAGGGACCAGGATAAGCAATCTTGATTCTGGCTTCCTAGAAATAGCAATTTTTACTTCAAGTTTTATTTCCTTAGCCGGAAAGAAATTAACCCCAGGCATGAATTTCAAGCAGATGAAGGCGATCACTGGCTAGCCAATTAGAGCCCTAAGAGCTTTTCTTGGTTAAATAACTTCTTCCTTTCGGTCTTCCCAAAGTTGTTTAAGCTTAAGTGCTTTCTGCACAACGGTTCTTTTCACAAGGGGTTTTGAAGATTGATTATCCAAGTGCTTTTCAAATTATTTATCTAATTTTTAACCTCTGTAGAGAAAGACTCATTTCTTAGCCTTCCTGTTCAATTTACCTCCAGATTCAAGAGATCAAGCCAACTCCCAAAGCCCCAGCAGAGCTGGAGCAGAAAAAGGCGAGCGGCAAGGCAACAGAGTAATATTGCACCTTTCTTGGGTATGTGGCCTCAGACTAGGCTAACATCGAACGATTTAGGATGTCATCGCCGAAGGGAGGGCGGCCCACAGAGCCGCAGGGCACAGAATCCAGATTTCACCGTACTTCAGACGGGACCTGTTCGAGGTCTAGGGCCGCGCTACAAGCTTGGAAGTGAACCCCCACCTCTTTGCCTAGATTGAAAATAAATTTTACACCCCCCCCCAAACTATTGTATAGGGAATTGATCTCACCGCCGGTTAATCGAATCCCCGAAAATTCTAATCTCTAATGACCGCTTCCAAGCACAATACGCTTTGCCTCGGGCCCCAGAGGCACAGTGAGGTACCCAGAGGGACCCAGGAGCCAAAGGCGGAGCAGCGCGCGGGGCTGGTCCCTCCGTTCGCCCGAGCGGAGCTGCGAGACGGCGGGCTCGGTGGCCCGGAGCCCGGCTCGCACCCACTTACCCTGCGGGGTGGCCTGGGCGCCGGCCCCCAGCCAGGGCTGCAAGGCCAGGTGCAGCAGGAGGAAGGTGGCTCCGCGCGGGGCCAACATGTTGGCTCTCCGCGCTCCCCGCGGGCGCGCGGGAGTCTCGGTAGCGGGGGCCCCGCCTGGGCGTGCGGGCGGCGCGCGGCCCCCGGTCGGGCTTCCCGCGGGCGGCGCAGGTAAGGCGAGCGCGGCGGCGTCCGGGCAGCCGTCGGGGGGCGGCGCTCGGGTCCTGGCGCCGCGGAGCTGGGTGCGCTGGAGGCAGGGCTGGGCGCTTTATGGTCCGGCCTGCCGGGGCGGGGAAGGGCCGAGGCCGGGGCGGCCCCCTTGGCCAGGATCCCCTTTGGCCGTGAAGCGTGGGGGTGGCTGGAGCGGCGGAGAGAAAGGCGTGAGCGTGGGCACTGGGGACGAGAAGGGACGCCCCCCACCTCCGCCCGACTGGGTTCTGGGGAGGTGGGCGTGGTCGCCGACCCCGGACGGACGAGGAAGTTAGGAGGATGGCAAGAGCGAGGAGGGGGCTGGTAAGGAAGTGAGGACGTGCAGGACAGCGAAGAAGGAGAAGAGAGGGGCAAAGGAAGCAGAAAATGACACTGACCCGCTAGCTTTGGGCACCGTCCGTCCCCCACCTCTTCTTTTCTGAACAGAACATTGTTTGGACAAACTTTTAACACCCGTCTTGGGCTCTGCGGGAACTTGTGCCTCCCAAGGTGGTCCGGTGAACAATTCGTTTCTTTTATTTCTTCAAGCTTGTCTTGAATACTTCAGATGATGAATATTTTCCCCATCAGGCTTTGGGATGTGAACAGTGAATGTTTCAAAGTTTTTGAGTTTTTAATGGAAATAAAACACATCTCAAGGAATCCATCCAGACAGAACCATTTATAGGATGGTAGAGTTTTATGGAGAATTTATTTTCCAAACACTTGTCTGCCCACTTCTGTTTCACCCTCCCAAAAGATTCCAAGTGACAGTTTCAAGCTATGGGAACAGGACCTAAAAGAGAGGAAAGGAATATAAGGAATTAGCCTTCCTTCTAGGCAAAGCCCCCTAAAAATAATGTGGATTAACTAGAGGAAAAAATATTTCAGAACCATGATAAACTTTTCCCTCATAAACAATCTTGACTAATGGAGAAAATCCAGCAATGTATTTATATCCCTTTCTTTAAGTCTCAAAGAATTCCATTTCAAAGTTTAAGCCACAAACTGCCACAAGCTGGAAGATTAACTCATCATCTTATTCCCAAACAGTGCTAGAATAACCAGTTATGATTCCATTTACAGCTAATGACCTGGAAATTTGTGAGCTATATTCAGAGTTCCTTTCTATTGTATATATTCAAGGTCTACCATATTCTAGTTGGGGCTTCATTTAATGCCATGTTACACTAAAGTTTCTGTATGGAGTGGGTCACCATACGTCTACATATGAGAGAGCACTGAAGAGACAAAGGCACATGTTTCCAGCAGTGTGAGTGTACACTGTTACTGTTAAGTCACTTCAGTCGTGTCCGACTCCGTGCAACCCCAGAGACGGCAGCCCACCAGGCTTCCCAGTCCCTGGGATTCTCCAGGCAAGAACACTGGAGTGGGTTGCCATTTCCTTCTCCAATGCATGAAAGTGAAAAGTGAAAGTGAAGTCGCTCAGTCGTGTCTGACTCAGTCATCCCATGGACTGCGGCCCACCAGACTCCTCCATCCATGGGATTTGCCAGGCAAGAATACTGGAGTGGGGTGCCATCGCCTTCTCACTATACACTAGTGAGATGGATTCGACTTGGGCTTCCCAGGTGGCCCTAGTGGTGAAGAATCCATCTGCCAGTGCAGGGGATGCAAGTTCGATCCCTGGGTCAGCAAGATCCCCTGGAGAAGGAAATGGCAACCCACTCCAGGATTCTTGCCTGGGAAATCTCATGGACAGTGGAGCCTGGCAGGCTACAGTCCATGGGGTCACAAAGAATCAGACACGACTGAGCACGCGTGCAGAGTCTTCAAGTCTGCAGACAGTGTCCTCAGCAGTGGCCTGGGACAGAGGGGGCTCCAGACTCCCAACTTTTACTTTAAGCCCAGCAGCTTTGCTTGTATATGTTTTATACAATGGACTTCAGAGTAAGTAGGACTAAGCTGGAAGTTATTTGAAGGCAGATACCATATTTTTAAATCATCTTTGTTTAGTCCTCTTTCCCAAGTGTCCCCAAATCCCAGCAGATTCCCAGAAAAAACAGCTTGCACAGGTAGGCACACAATAAATTTGGGTTGAAACTGGATGACTACTAAGTGTAACTGAGCAACAAAAGAGTCAAATGACTTTCTGCTAGCCTGATAGAACTTATAATTTAGTTTTTGTTTTTAAAGACACTGCAATTTTATGAGGCTATTCTTTGGGGAATCACAGTCAGCTTTTTCTTTATGTCGTCAAAATCAGGAGGAAATTTAATTTTCATAAAAATCTATTAAATTGGCTGTGAAATATATGGTAAAGGAGGCAAAAGAGTTGATCGGTGTCTTTTCTGTGCCACTTAATGAAACTATCTGTCGTTATTCTTACCACTCTGATTTTTAATTTATCTTAATAATGTGCTAATTTATTTAATTTCCTCCAAGTAACAAACTGTAAACTCTTTAGTAGTATCTCATTTATTTTTTATAGTCCCAATTTCAAGGACAGTTCTGGCACTTGATAGTAAGTAGCTCATTGAACTGACTTTCTTTCTTTTAGTACTGTAAAGTAGGGTAAGAGGTTATGATATGTTAGTAATCTATTTGTACTGTAGATTGCAAAAATGGCCCCAGTGCTTCACTCTTTTTCTCCATACAGCTTGTGTTTTCCTACTGTAGCTCTCGGCTTAGATATGTCACTTTTTTGGTCAATAAAAATGTAGCAAAACTCCTACAAACAGAAGTTTAAAACATACTTGTAACTGGACTGACTTACTATTCTCCTTCTGCCTTTGCCTTGATAGTGTGGCCGCACTAGCTTGTTGGAGTTTGAGATATGGAGCAGAGCTGAGTTCCAAGTCATCCTAGGCAAAGCCAGCTGAGCTTCACTTACAGCTGACTTACCCAGAGGAGTCCGTTCTGGCAAGATCAGCAGAGCTGTCTTGTTGATTCCAGCCATGAGAACAACAACTTTTTTTTTTTTTTTTTTGGCATGCCATTAAAATTTTGTTGTTGTTCAGTTGCTAAGTTGTGTCTGACTCTCTGCAACCCCTTGGACTGTTGCTAGGCTTCACTGTCCTTCAGTATCTCCTGGAGTTTGCTCAAACTCATGTTCATTGAGTTGGTAATGCTATCCAACCATCTCATCCTCTATTGACCCCTTCTCCTTTTGCCTTCAATCTTTCCCAGAATTAGGGTCTTTTGCAATGAGTTAGCTCTTCAAATCAGGTGGCCAAATTATTGGAGCTTCAGCATTAGTCCTTCTAATGAATATTCATAGTAGGACTGACTGGTTTGATCTCCTTGCTGTCCAAGGGACTCTGAAGAGTCTTCTCCAACACCACAGTTCAAAAGCATCAATTCTTCAGTGCTCAGTTTTCTTTATAGTCCAACTCTCACCTCCATACATGACTACTGGAAAAACCATAGCTTTGACTATAAAGACCTTTGTCGGCAGAGAGATGTCTCTACTTCTTAATACGCCACCTAGGTTTGTCATAGCTTTCCTTCCAAGGAGCAAATGTCTTTAATTTCATGACCACAGTCATCATCTGCAATGATTTTGGAGCCCAAGAAAATAAAATCTGTCACTGTTTTTTTTTCCCCTTCTATTTGCCATTAAGTGATGGGACAGGATGCCATGATCTTACTTTTTTGAATGTTGAGTTTTAAGCCAGCTTTTTCACTCTCCTTGTTAACCCTTATCAAGCTGCTCTTTAGTTCCTCTTCACTTTCTGCCATAAGGGTGGTGTCATCTGCATATCTGGGATTGTTGATATTTCTCCAGGCACTCTTGATTCCAGCTTGTGATTCATCCAGCCTGGCATTTCACATGATGTACTCTCAGTTTAGTTAAGTTCAGTTGCTCAGTTGTGTCCGATTCTTTGCAGCCCCATGAATTGCAGCACTCCAGGCTTCCCTGTCCATCACCATCTCCTGGAGTTCACTCAAACTCACGTCCATCAAGTCGGTGATGCCATCCAGCCATCTCATCCTCTGTCATCCCCTTCTCCTCCTGCCCCCAATCCCTCCCAGCATCACAGTCTTTTCCAATGAGTCAACTCTTCACATGAGGTGGCCAAAGTACTGGAGTTTCAGCTTCAGCATCATTCCTTCCAAAGAACACCCAGGGCTGATCTCCTTCAGAATGGACTGGTTGGATCTCCTTGCAGTCCAAGGGGGTCTCAAGAGTCTTCTTCAACACTACAGTTCAAAAGCATCAATTCTTCGGCGCTCAGCTTTCTTCACAGTCCAACTCTCACATCCATACATGACCACAGGAAAAACCATAGCCTTGACTAGACGGACCTTTGTTGGCAAAGTAATGTCTCTGCTTTTCAATATGCTATCTAGGTTGGTCATAACTTTTCTTCCAAGGAGTAAGCGTCTTTTAATTTCATGGCTGCAGTCACCATCTGCAGTGATTTTGGAGCAAAAGTCTGACACTGTTTCAACTGTTTCCCCATCTATTTCCCATGAAGTGATAGGACCAGATGCCATGATCTTCATTTTCTGAATGTTGAGCTTTAAGCCAACTTTTCACTCTCCTCTTTCACTTTATACGTAAAATAAACAGAGTGACAATTTACAGCCTTGTCTTACTCCTTTCCCAGTTTTGAACCAGTCTGTTGTTCCATGTCCAATTCTAACTGTTGCTTCTTGACCTGCGTACAGGTTTCTCATGAGACAGGTAAGAAGTTCTGATATTCTCATCTCTTTCAGAATTTTCCACAGTTTGCTGTGATCCACACAGTCAAGGCTTGAGAATAGTCAATGAATCAGAAGTAATGTTTTTCTGGAATTTCCTTGCTTTCTCTATGACCAAACAAATGTTCGCAATATGATCGTTGGTTCCTCTGCCTTTTCTAAACCTAGCTTGTACATCTGGAAGTGCTCAGTTCACATACTGCTGAACCCTAGTCTGAAGGATTTTGAGTATAACCTTGCTAGCATGTGAAATGAGCACAATTATACAGTAGTTTGAACATTCTTTGGCATTTCCCTTCTTTGGGATTAGAATAAAAACTGACATTTTCCAGTCCTGTGGCCACTCCTGAGTTTTTCAAATTTGCTGACATACCAAGTGCAGCACTTTAACAACCTCATCTTTTAGGATTTCAAACAGAATAGCTAGTAAGATTTGGGGGTTGTTTATTATGTAACATTATTATAATATTACAATCTTATTGTAGCAACTGATATACTAGGCTTCCTTCCATTTCCAACTATTGTATCATAGACTTAGACATAACTCTATGACATATTATGACTCTAATAACATAGAGCTATTTCTCCATTTTTGATGTTTGCTGACATATCAAACTTCAGTTCCATCTCTGAGCAAATTGATGAGAAAGCCTGGGTGCTCCTTCCTTGGGTGCTGTGCAAGCCCTAGATCATGTGTGGGAACCCCATCCTGGCCCACCCCTTAACCATAATGCAATCCCAGAGCCAGCCTCCTTTCCCCGCTCTCACAAGCCATCTGCAGACAGCTTGGGGGGCCACCCTGCTCTCCCCAGAAAGCATCCATGCATGAGTCATGAAGCTTTTCAAAGCTTCTCACAGCTGGGCATGGGGATACCCATCTTGCTTCTGCTCCTGTTCTTCAGAAGGGGGAGAAGTTACTCATATTATACATTGTTATTTGACATAGCTAAATGGAAGCTTTATAACATATTTGTTCACTGATATTTGAATAAAGTTATGACTAATAATGTCAAGTTCACCACTTGAATTCTTGAAGGGAATAGAAATGGAAGATAATTGTTAACCTTTAAAGATGGTTTGAGGGTCTTCACTGGTGGTCCAGTGGTTAAGAATCTGCCTGCCGATGCAGAGGATAGGAGTTCAATCCCTGGTCCAGGAAGATTCAACATGTCGCAGAGCAACCAAACCCTTGTGCCACAGCTAATTAGCCAGTGCTCTAGAGCCCAGGCTCCACAAGAGAAGCCACCACAATGAGAAGCCTGCGCACAGCATCGAACACCCAGCACAGCCAAAAATAGATAAATCTGAAAAAAAAAAGATGGTCTGAAGGGAGTATGGTTTATACTCTAACGTGTGATGACATTTATGCTGCAGTTCTGGGAAATGTAGACTTTGGGCTCTTGTTTAGTTTAATATTAATAACAAAGGAAGATTCTTGATTAAGTAATAGGAAAATAGCTTCTCTAGAAACTAGTTAACATGAATAAGGGCCCAGTAAATGAAGCAAGGGGCTTTTGACTGGTGTACAATTTGAAGTAAAAAACTTTGTAGAACTCAAAAAAGATATGTTATATCTTTTTGTTATATGATATGTTATATCATATAACATATAACATATGTTATATGTTACCCTTAGCAATTAGGGTCTAAAGATTAGTGAAGCAAGAAAACAGTTTATTTTCAATCTCTATAAAGGTCTAAGTAGACTATTAAAATCATTATTAAGCTTCTTTAATATCCTGTACTAAATACTTTGGACATTTTCTTTAGAAAAATAGCCAGAAATGCAACTCTGAGGACATTTATTACTAATAACTATGTTTGCTGCTGCTGCTGCTAAGTTGCTTCAGTTCAGTTCAGTTGCTCAGTCATGTCCGACTCTTTTCGACCCCATGAATTGCAGCACGCCAGGCCTCTCTGTCCATCACCAACTCCTGGAGTTCACTCAGACTCACGTCCATCAAGTCAGTGATGCCATCCAGCCATCTCATCCTCTGTCATCCCCTTCTCCTCCTGTCCCCAATCCCTCCCAGCATCAGAGTCTTTTCCAATGTCCAACTCTGTGAGACCCCATAGACGGCAGCCCACCAGGCTCCGCCGTCCCTGGGATTCTCCAGGAAAGAACACTGGAGTGTGTTGCCATTTCCTTCTCCAATGCATGAAAGTGAAAAGTGAAAGTGAAGACACTCAGTCATGTCCGACTCTTAGTGACCCCACGGACTGCACCCTACCAGGTTCCTGCGTCCATGGGATTCTCCAGACAAGAGTACTGGAGGGGGGTGCCATTGTGAGTCCAACTTGAAGTCCAGAGTTTTGACAATTAGCATTTGTTAAAGTAACTGCTCTGCTTCATTAAACAATACGTTAATCCGTCAAAATGGTGGTTCCTGCCAAATCTAGTGATAGAAATGATTATTGTGCCAGGGAAGTCCCAGCTTAGTGCCGGAAGTCTAAATGTATTTGCTGAGAAAATAAGACACGAAATGCGATGAAACAATAGGATGTAAAGCAACCTCGCAAAATATGCTAGAATTCTGTCCATTTGAATGTGTTTGGAATTAGGGAGGATTTGATTTGGATTGAAATTCATCAATGTGGGCAAAAAGGTTTGTAAGCAAGTGAATAGTATTCCTTGAATTCCTGGGGGTGTGTTTAACCTTACTAAAGGAACTAACACCTGAAGGATTTTAGTGATAAACTGTCAACAGGAAGATTGGCACTGCCCTCGGCAGGTGGCGCCCGAGACAGGAGCAGTAGGGCTGATGACCCAAACTGCTCCGTGGGGGAACACACTGCTAGTTACAAATGCATCCTAGCAGGTTCATAAAGGAGCTGGACCATATGTATACATATATATTTTTTCCAACTCTAAATTCTAAAATTATGTGGATGTTGCTATCCAATCATTGACAAGCATTGAGTTAGAAAGAATATTTGCCTACCAATCATGAAATTGTAGAGTTTTTTCTCATTAATATAGTTACCCAAGAAATAATGATACGTATTCATTATTTCACTCAACATCTATTTCTTGATAGTCTTCTTGAATGTGCCCAACCCTGTGCTAGACAACGGCCATACAAATATAAATGAAATACAGTTTTTGTTCTCCAGCTCATAGTCTGCCCAGATGCACAGATGATATAAATAATATAATGAAGGCTATAACAGACGTGTAACCTAAGAAATAAGGAAAGGCTGAGCATAAAGCAACTTACAGTTAGAACTAGAAAAGATTTCCTAGAGGGACTGACTTTTCATTGGGGTTTTGAAGGATGAAGAGGCATTCCCATGTCATAAAATAAGGGAAGAATGTTACAAGCAGAGGGGATGCATGTTATACGCAAGACCACAGAGAGAGATGTCAAAGTGATGTCTGAGGCTCTGACCTGGGCCACTTGGCAGACTGTAGTGCCATTCACTGAGGCAGGAGGGGTAGATGATGATTTGGCTTGGTTATGTTGAGGTTAAGTCACCTTTAAGACATTCAGTCGGAGAAGGCAATGGCACCCCACTCCAGTATTCTTGCCTGGAGAATCCCATGGATGGAGGAGCCTGGTAGGCTACAGTCCATGGGGTCGCTAAGAATTGGACACGACTGAGCAACTTCACTTTCACTTTTCACTTTTATGCATTGGAGAAGGAAATGGCAACCCACTCCAGTATTCTTGCCTGGAGAATCCCAGGGACAGAGGACTCGGTTGGGCTGCTGTCTATGGGGTCGCACAGAGTCGGACACGACTGACGCGACTTAGCAGCAGCAGCAAGACATTCAGTATCCATCAGACACTTAGTTTCATGGGTCTGTAACTTAGGGGAATGGCTGACAGGTATGGGCATCAATTTTTAGGCAGCAATGAAAGCTGTAGATGATTGCCTAAGATGAAGAAGCATGTATAAGATGAGGAAAGAACACTGAGGAACATTAATGTTCAGAACCAGTAGAGAAGGAGAAGGCGGTGAAAAAGACAGGAAGATGTAGAAGGAAATTGGGGAAACATGGTGTCAGGGAGGCATGGTGAAGAGTATAAATACCTTGGAGAGGTCAAGCAAGATAAGAACTGAAAACTGTACTTAGGCTTATCAACATGGAAGTCATTGACAACTCTTGTTGAAAGCATTTGATGGAATAGTGTGGGTGAAAGAAAAACAGTGTTCTGCCATTTGAGGAGTGAGGATGACTGAAAAGGAAATGGAGAATAAGGGTAATGATAAAAGTAAGATAACTTCCAAGAAGCCTGCCTGTGACTCGGAAGGTGGAGATAGAGCAGTCATTATTAGGAGAAATAGGAACACGTTTTGATGTAAATGGGACAGAGCTGCCAGGGAGGGGCTTGTTCTGTGGTTTTTCTTAATCGGGAGACATTAAGAGTATAACTAGTATCATGTGGTGGCCTGTTAAATTTGGCATTTCCTGTTTTCTTATAACAGTTTTTCATTTTCTGTGTCACAACAGAAGCTTTGCAAGAATGAAGGCTGTCTGTGTTAACACAGGGGTTTGTAACCTCCTATGAACCATGAGGTCCAGAGGCGGGGAACTGTAGGGGCGGTTCCATGAATTAACACTGTTATGCTTCTGCATCAGCTCTTGAACTTCCCTGCTGGTTACTGTAGCTCTAAATGTCATGTCTTCACGTGGCATCATCCAAAAGCAGGAAGCAAGGGGAGAGTGAGTCTTCTGTTCTTGTCTCTCTCTGTCTCCACCCTTGCTCTTTCCAGTGAGGAAAGCCCTTCCCCGAAGCACCCACACAGGCCTCTTTCTCCTCAAGTCTTATTGTTCAGGAGTGGGCCACAGACATACCTGTGTCTTGTCTGCCAGGAAGGATAGGAAAGTGACAACTGGTATTTTCAGCCTCCACTGTGGGAGCGGGCTCGACCAGGAAGGACGAGCGAGGGGTGGTGGGTTACTGATCAGGCCAACGTGGCCACCACAGGCTCTGTGTCTCCCACTCTATTAGTGCCCCCTGCGAGGCTGAGTACACCTGCGAGTGGCAAATGATCCTTATCCTCTTTTGAGGGTCATAGTTCACATTGGTGAAGCTAGAAGAGAAATGATAAACTGGTAAATCAGAATAGGAGGGAGGGGGTGGGGAAAATAATGAGCTTAGGGGAAAGAGGATGGGCAAAAAGAGACAAAGGACTTCAGTCTCAATGGGTTTAGTGTGAAGTATACTCAATATATAAAGAGTTCTAGACCAGGGATTGGCGAACTGTGGCCCACAGGCTAGATCTGGCTTGCCACCTGTTTCTGTAGGGTTGACAAGCTAAGGGGAGTTTTGACATTTTCTAAGGGACTTGGTCACTGACTTAAAAGTCTAAAGAAAATTTCCTTCCTTTTATGGATCCAGGGAAGTCTGCACTGCACACACATTTTATTATGCCACTTGAGCATTAAATTTCATTGGTAGATAGTATGTATTTCATCACACATGTCAGTTAAACATGAGATTCTGACTTGCATAATCCTCAGAAAGAGATTGCTTTCTGGGGTTCTGGCAAGTCCCTTCACAAAAGTAATCTTGAGTATGGATGTAATTGCTACTGATGTTGATGATTTTGGCTGCTGTGTTTAAAAACCAACCAGTGGGGAAGGAAAGTAGACATGATAAATCCAATAAAGGACAAGCTTCAGCAGAAAAACCAGAAGTGAACAAAGGTAGCAGAGGACTTGGGGGAAGAAGGAGAGTGAAGGGGGCAGGAAAGGTGAGGGGGCAGCCTGGGGTCTCTCAGGAGTAAGCTCCTTGTATCTAGAGGTGTTGAGTGCTGGTTCCTTTTAAAGAACCTGTCAAAGAGCCTCGTTCTCCATTTGATATCTTCATTTTTCTTATTATACACCCCCCCCCCCACACACACACACACTCTCTCTCTCCTGAGAATGTAAGAGCTCCTTTTCCAGTGCCCTCTGGGTGGAACTCGCTGTTACAGTGCAGCTCCCTGAAGTCACCTGTGGGAGCAAGGACCTTGGTGTTAGTCCTTTGAGGACTACTGTCCCTCTTATCTTGGTCACAGCAGCAATCTTTCAACACTACCTGCAGATTTGATAGGGGCTTCCCTGGTAGCTCAGTGGTAAAGAATATGCCTACCAATGTAGGAGACACAAGTTCAGTTCCTGGTTGGGGAAGGTCCCCTGCAGGAGGAAATGGCAACCCACTCCAGTATTCTTGCTTGGAAAATCCCATGGACAGAGGAGCCTGGCAGGCTACAGTCCATGGGGTCGCAAAGAGTCAGACATTGAGTGACGGAGCACAGCACAGCACAAGCAACTAAAATCAAGGCCTACAGGCTTTCCCCAGCACACTTGAACAGGGTTTTTTCTGTGACATTACGACTAATTTTTTCATCTTCATTTGCACAACACAACTTACTTGTACATATGTACTTATATGCATATTCATGCATGCATATATATTCTTATATATGTATAAGTACACACACACATCTTTTTCTCTTTTCTGTAGAAGAGTCTTACTAATCCACATAATAATAATAGTAATCAACTTGATCTCATTTGGATACAGAGCTCTGTCATATTTGATCTCATTTAATTTTCACAACTGGTGGCTCAGATGGGAAAGAATCTGCCTTCAAGACAGGAGACCCAGGTTTGATCCCTAGGATGGGAAGCTTCCCTAGAGAAGGGAATGGCCACCCACTCCAGTATTCTTGCCTGGGAAATCCTATGGAAAGAGAAGCCTGGCAGGTTACAGTCTGTGGGGCTGCAAAGAGTCAGACGCAGCTGAGCGACTTTCAGTCTTCATGATACTGAAGTGAAATAGATAAGATGGTTATAATTCCCATTATATAGACTAGACCTAAGGTCAGGGAGGTTGAACAACCTACCCAAGGGAATGACGGGGCTAGGACTCAAACTCAGGTCTATGACTCGGGCCCAGCGCCCTTCTGCTTTGCCACACTTCCTCAGAGAATCTGTGCAGAAACCCCTGCTTCCTGGATAGGCTAATGAATTTCTTCTTGTTAATTTATTTCCTTCTAATATACTATGTAAAACCCAAACCTCAGTTTCCCAGTATTTGCTTTTTCTTTCTCTACTGTTTAAGACCGTACTGGCTATGAAGGATAGCCATGTTTGATCTGGAGCCGTGGCACGTGGAGACATGCCTGAGTTTGAAACCCCGCTCATCACTTCCTTGGTGTGGCCTTGGGGAAGTTCCTTAAGCTTTTGCTGTGGGTGAGGGTAGGGTCTCTGTTTCCTTGCTGGGAAGTGGGCATGACACCTACCTTGTGAGTTGTATGAGAGCCAGCTCTAGGAAGGTGTATTCCTTGGTTTATTCCAAGGTTGAGGCTCTAACTTCAGGGATCTGAAGCTGACTCCCAGGATGTGTGAATTGGAAACATTTCTGAGAACGGCTGGTGAAAATTAGCAGGGGATAGCGTCCTGGCTGGGAATGTACCATCTCTGTGGCCATATTGGCTTTGATCCTGACTCCATACTGCGTGCCCTCAGAAAGGCATCTAATGGCCCTGTTCCTTAGACGGAAGTGTCATTCGTAAGATGGAGGTGTTAATGGCACCCGTGGTACCGTGAGCGTAGATGCCAACATCACTTTTAGGTGAGAGAATAAATCAACACATGTAACCTAGTTCCTGGCACAAAGTTGTTTCATTATTACTTTCATTTTTGCGGGGATGAGGTTCAGGTATTTCCATTTTGAATTGAGTTTGTTAATCTATTATTAACAAGAGCCTAAATGGGAGGAAATGGGAAAGCAGCAGGTTGCCTTGACAATCTTTAAACAAGTGGAGCATAGTCTCTTAGAGACAGTACCCAACCCTGTTGTAAAAAGAAGGGAAAGACGGCAGGACTTATAGGAAATTTTATTATAATTACTCTGACTTCAAATAGAAGTAATGCTTTGCTGCCTTTCTTACCTTGGGCAAAAACTGAAATCAAAATCAAGGGGAGAGTCTGTGCTATTGTTATGTATGGAACACTGTAATCTAACTTCTGTTTGTTTCCTGGGTAACTCTGTGTGTGCAGGTACAGCTAGATATGTTGGCCAACATAGAGATCAGAAAACCAGAGGGTTTGGGAGGCTGTAAAGTCTAAGGAAAGCCCTGGATAAAAATATCCTCCATCAACACTTGTAATTGACACTGGGGAATTATTTTTCGGTCTTAATCAGGGACTGTGGGACATTGTGGAATGTTCAGATTCTGAGATTTGCTCACTGCTGAGTAGATGTTTGTTTACTTTTCATGTCTTTATTTTTCTTTAATAAGTATTCCGTTCAGTTGAGGCTGGTGTTCATCTAACTGAGGAAGTTGATGCTAACCTACTCAGCTATCTAGGGGAAAGCTTTGCCCTGTTCTTAAATGGAGCCTTGTGTTGAGAGAAGCATGACATCTTTATAGAGTGGCTTGGTCCAGAGCAGCCCAAGTCCACTACAGTAAAAAAGAAAATGGGAGAGAGGTGGACTTTGTAGTCTGATCCTACAGGCAAATAAATGAAGCATGAAAAAAGGGATGGATCACACGTGTCAACAGGGCTATTTCCACTGTTGTTATGAAAGGAATTTATGACACTGAGAAGGTGTTCTTTCATGACCTAGCCTCTCTTTATGTCTATATATTTTTAAAAGTCTTGGTTGAATTTGTTACAGTATTGCTTCTATATTATGTTTTTGTTTTTTGGCCACGAGGCATGTGGCATCTTACTTAGCTCCCCAACCAGGGATCACACCCACACCCCCTGCAGTGGTGAAGTCTTAGCCACTGGGCCGCCAGCGAAGTCTCTATATACATTTATGGTACATAAGGTTGATTATGACTTAACAATGACTTGAGTAAATGACCTTCATAAATCAGGAGAAAAGACTGGCTCAATAGGGTACTTTTTGAGACAACTATATTTTCACCTGGGTAGCTGAAAGGTAAATATACTGGATTTATGTATTAAGGCCAAGGGCTTTTTAATAATGATATGATATGAAATATTTTTTGAAACTTGCTTGTGGTTATAACTGCTATTTAAATCGCTATAAGAATTGGAAGAAATATAGCTGTGATTGAACTTTTGTTTAAAAAGTTGTTGTCCTGCACACTGCAACTGTTGACCCCATCAGTCACAACTAGAGGAAAGCCCACACACCACGACAAAAAGACCTCATGTGCCACGACTAAGATTCGATGCAGCCAAAAAAAAAAGAAATGTTGTCACTTGAAGACTTCTGTTTCTGGTAGTCTAATAGAAGAAGATGCCTAGAATAATCCTCCCTGTATCAATAAAAACATTAACATTTCAGATTAGACAATATTTTTTAAATTAGATCTACTGCACTGTAATAAAGTAATTCCTAGAGGCCAAATATAAACTGAGAGCCAGAATCCTGAAAGGTCGAGGAGCACTGGAGTCAGCCTTTACACTGAGAACAGCTGATAAACTTTGGGATATTAAACTTCTGTTTTAATCAGCTTCACAGGTTGAAGGGATTAAAAAAAAAAAAAAAAGCCCAAGGCCCTCCTAGGGTGAAGAGACTGCTAGGAAGACACCCTCCCCATATAAAGCGGAGACCAGAAGGAGTCACACCCTCAGCATTAGAAATAAAACCTCTGTTCAGAAGGGGAGAACAGGAATCTGGCCTGTCTTGATCTTGGCTCTTGTGTTGGGAAGGAAATATCTCCCCTGAGAATTTGTACCCACAGCTATCCTGCATGTGTTTTTTTAGTTTGCTTTTTCCCATGAAATTTTAAAAAATTAATGTTTTAAAACCTACAGAGAAGTCAAGGGAAAAGTACAATGAACAGTTCTAGAGTCACTAATTTCTCTATACTTATGCTAATACCTATACCTACACATATACATTGTGTATATGCATAGAGTCACTGATGTCTCCATACTTATGCTAATACCTATACCTACACATATACATTGTGTATATGCATATGTGGGGCTTTCCTGGTGGCTCAGGGGTAAAGAATCCACCTGCCAAGCAGGAGACATGGATTCAATCCCTGGGTCAGGAAGATCCCCTGGAGAAGGAAATGGTAATCCACTCTAGTCTTCTTGCCTGCGAAACCCCATGGACAGAGGAGCCTGCAGGCTCCAATCCACGGGGTCGCAAACAGTCAGACATGACTGAGCGACTCAACCATCACCACTATCCTACAGATGTTTCAACCCTTCCTTCCTATTTTGATTACCTAACATTTAGTTTTCATCTTGTGTTCTTGTCTTAAATTCTGTAGACGAATCAGGTAGGGATGAGTAAATATATAATTGAATGGGTCAATAAGTAAAAATAAAATGATTGGAACAAACAAAAAATTGAAATCTGGAAAGGGTACCTACTGGGTTGACCAGAAAGTTCACTTGGGTGTTTCCATAAAACCCAAATGAAATTTTTTGGCCAACCCAATGTTTTAATTGCTCTTTAGTCTTCTTCGTTAGTGGCAGCACAAAGGAGTGGTATGAATTAGTCTAGCTCTATCTGAATCAATTCATCCAGTGTTGGAATTCCAAGCAGTCTGTCTATACTTGGGGTTTTAATAGCTGCTAGTGGTGCAAACCACTAACAAGACAAGCAAAATCTATTATGAGAAAAAGAAAAGAGAACTTAGTGCTGAGCAACGTTTAGAGCTGGTAGTATTTTAAATATGAAAATATACGTACGTATGTTCCATCATTTATGAACACACTTTTTGTCTCTAAAGAAGAAATCGTAATGGAGGAAGAAGCTGCTCTCCTTTGATATAATGAAGCTGATTATGGCTGTTGGATTTGTTCTAAGAGTTCATCTCATTTGATTCATTTTATGCTAAAAATAACCTTCTTTCTCAGAGCAATCCCACTCAAAAAAATCCGTGGAGACATTCAAAAGAACACAGAAAATAAAAATGCAATAAAACACAACGACATTTTAAGACTACAGTGTGGGTGTTATATGGGAGGAGGCCAACAGTGGGGTGACCCTGGGAATTAGGCGATGAAAAGAAATAGCCTTTTGCCAGCGGAGCACACACAGTGGGTAAACCCAGTGTGCAGCCACAGCCTGTAGACTACTGAGACTTGACTTTAACCTGTCCTGATGAAAAATTTTAACACATTTAAGGAACGACTGGGGCAGTCAGGAAGGGAATTGGTCAGACATTGAAGTCTGGAAGTGGGTGGTATGGGGAGAGTCAGTGAGGCAAAAGCTGGGGGTGGACACGTGAGTTGTCCTGGCCCCAGACACAACTCCTCTGGTCCAAGTGGCCGGCAGGCCACATGGTGGGAATGGACGCATCAGGTAATTATAGGCTGACCCCATTAAACCTCACCCTTGCTGCTTGCCAAGCAGATTTCTGTTAAATTGGCCTCTTTGCAGTTTGTCTTAGAATGTGCCTGCCAGGCTGAGGTCAATGTCAATGTCTCATAAAAGACACCTTGCCTTTTAATGAAAACAAGGGCAGTCTCCTTATTATCCTCCAGCCTCCCTCCCACACTGACAAGAGGAGCATTTCTCTGTCTCTTAGGACTGAATCCCCAGCCTGGATCTTGGGTGCTTTCACCATGGGAAGGAACATGCCCGTTGGAAGCCAGTCTTCCCTCTGACACCTGGCATCCCCAGGGACCTTCTGCATGAATGTTGGCAGTCAGCCATCGTTTCAACATCACATACACATGACCACTAGAGGTTCCTTATCAGAAGAGGGGATGTTCCAGAAGGGTTAGGGATGAACTTTGGAACATGGGTTCACCTTTGCCAGTATAGCTCACAAAGGTCCTGGCTAACTCTTCCCACCTACCCACCCACGGGGAGTGGGCATTAGCCCTTTAGAATGTACCTTCCTATGTCCCCAAAGACCTTTACAGAATGTCTCTCACTCATGACCAATTCACGCAAGCCCCAGAACGATGCACCTGATACCTGGTCACCTAGGAAAAGTCCATTTCTGAGATCGTCAACTCCTACTTAGCTTTTGCTGTCACCAACTTAGTACTAAGTACTAAAGAAACGAAAACTTTCCCCATCCCCTAATTTAGTCCTTATTTTAACGCCAAAAAAAGTATGATAGGGTAACACCTTTTTCCTTGCTTCATCTTTTCTCATCTAAGTTTGGATAATGTTCTAAGGTTGAGTACTGAATGTTAATTATTTTAAAGGATGTAAGTTTTCCATTATAAGATTACTTACAGGAATGGTAACATTTCCAAGTTCTTGGGCGTTACACATTTCCATGGGGATGGAGTGTTCTGGAGAACTTGGCTTTATCTGTACGTGGTAGAGACATAACGCTATCACAGGAAGGGCCTCTGTTATCAAGTGCAAGCCTCTTCTCTCCTTTCTGTATGCGGATAGGCTGGGGTTCAAGCGGGCTCACTTATCTCTGCAGAGAGAGTCAGCAGCAGACTAGGAGGAGCAGCCAGTGCTCCAGGCTCCCGGTGCGGGGCTCTCTCCACGTCTCATCAGAATACAGTGCTTTAAATGAAGCCCTCCATTTGACCCTTATGGGGATGCCAGGCAATAGAGGTGTATTCCATAGCTCCCTGCCTCAGCCTGGCTCCACTCAGAGTCTGTTCTCTACTTCCCCCACACTCCAAATTTCTGTACATTGGGATGTAAACCCACACATGCTCACAAATAAGTACGAGCAACTACTCCATGGTATCAATCATTTTCTTCCTCTTTCCCCCAACCTTTGACAACATCATACCCTAGGGCTCCAGCAGCCTCTTGATCTCATCAGCCTAAGACTGCTGCAGCTTCCAAGGGCCATGCTGCATCTTCAGAGCACCATTCTGCCTCTGGAGTTACTTTTGCATCTGCTGGGGACCACTGTCATATCTGCTGGAGACCACTGTTACATCTCTTGGGGACCGTATTCATGTCCACAGACACCACTGTCACATCAGCTGGGGACCACAGTCCTGTCTGCTGGAAACCACTGTTGCGTCTGCCGAGTACCGTCATCACTGGATATGCTCACCTCTCAGCTGTTCTTGGAGAAGGCAATGGCACCCCGCTCCTGTACTCTTGCCTGGAAAATCCCACGGACGGAGGAGCCTGGTAGGCTGCAGTCCATGGGGTCGCTAAGAGTTGGATATGACTGAGTGACTTCACTTTCACTTTTCACTTTCATTCATTGGAGAAGGAAATGGCAACCCACTCCAGTGTTCTTGCCTGGAGAATCCCAGGGACTGGGGAGCCTGGTGGGCTGCCATCTATGGGGTCGCACAGAGTTGGACACGACTGAAGCGACTTAGCAGCAGCAGCAGCAGCAGCAGCAGCTGTTCTTGTCCCTCTTTTACCTCTCTTTCTGCCTCTGTGCTTGGTGGGTAGCTTCCTCCATGTAACAGTTTTTGATCGGTAAGAGTCAACAAGCTGAACACACTTAGGCAATGATTCCTCTTCCCTCCTGTAATGTTTCCCCAATGTCCATTCTCCCCTTCTTCCTTTTAGTCCAACCATAAGACTTAGTCAAGCCTAAGACTCAGCTAAAGACTGTATCTCTCAGCCTCTTTTGCAGCTGGGGTGGTGGTTCTAGACATTCTAGATAAAGTGATGCAAGTAGAAGGGGTTTGTACAACTTCTGGGTCACGTCCTGTCATGGATGCTGGGTATGCTGCCATTGCCATTGGGGTTTGTTGGCTGACAACCCTCTTGGAGAATTAGCTCCACTGAAAAGAGCCATCTCATCCAAGGTCATGCCCTCTTCCTATTGATGGAGCAACTCACATCAATAACTGGTCAAGGGATATAAAGGTGATCCCATGGCATGTAGCCTGCCAGGCTCCTCTGTCCATGAAATTGTCCAAGCAAGAATGCTGGAGTGGGTTGCCATTCCCTTCTCCAGGGTATCTTCCAGACCCAGGGATCGAACCAGGGTCTCCTATATTGCAGGCAGATTCTTCAGATTCTTTACCATCTGAGCCACCAGGGAAGCCCCATAAAGGCATAACTCTCCATCCTAACTCTGAAGGGTCATCTCTGCTTCACAGTTAACTGTCAGGTTAGTTGAAGTCAAGCAACTAACTGGTTGTGATTGTCCTGAAGTCTAGTTCTCTCTCTGCACAATTCTGCTTTCTTTCTCTCTCCGCACAGAGCTTAATGTCAAGAGAACTCCCTAACAGGAAACTCCTTTGCCCTAATTCCCAACTCTGATTTCCTAGGAAACCCACCCTCTTTAAAAGAAAGTTATTATCTCTGCCTACTTTTCTGTAGGTGGGAACACAGAGGGTGGTGATGAGCGAGCTTTGACCATATGAATGAGGAAAATGCCTTACCGGGTGGCGGAGCAACAAGATAGAAAGAACATGGGCCGCTGGATGATGTCATGGTCAAGCTCCCCACAAACGCTGGACCACTGACCATCTGCGTCCTTCTAGTCTGTTATGTGAGAGAATAATCATTTTTGGTCTTATTTGAGTCATTCTATTGTTGGGTCTCTGGGCTTCCCTGGTGGCTCAGATGGTAAAGAATCTGCCTGCAATGCAGGAGACCTGGGTTCAATTTCTGGGTCGGGAAGATCCCCTGATGAAGGAAATGACTACCCACTCCAGTATTTTTGCCTGGAAAATTCCATGGGCAAAGGAGGCTGGCAGGCTACAGTCCAGTCCATGGGGTCCCAAAGAGTCAGGCATGTCTGAGTGATTAACACACACACACACACACACTGCTGGATCGCTATGTTAGAGCAGTTTAGTCTATACCTTAGGAGTTGAAGAAAGTGTGATCAACTCTAGTCAGATAATTTAAGACCTTGTAGACCACAGTAAGAATTCAGGAATTTATCTTAGGGGCAATGGCTTTTGCTGCATCCTTAGGCATTGTATATATTGTTTGTCTAAGAAAAAACTCTGGAACTGAGTTGCTTCACTCTTAGAGTAGAATTGCCTTGACATATGTTTTTAAAATAGTAACATTAACAGGACTATTTTCTTAAATTGAGTTAGAATGAGTCAATAATTAGAAAATTTTTTGCATTATCCTTACAAAATACAAATTTGTAGATTTCAAATTAATAAAGGCAGAATAAGAAGTTGATGTATTCTCTTTGGCATTTTGTTTAAATCACTGTTCTTTTGAGTCTGTCTTTACTGGAAGTAGATTTTATTTTTTTTTCCCCTCCAATCTGGCAATCCTGCAGAACTTGAGTGGAAAATAGGATTATGCTGAAAATTCCTTGCAGGAAGGAATGATTAGTGGCTCTATATAACTAAAAAACAGTAAATTGGAGCCACAAAGACTTGAAAGGTCAAGTTTTTAAAAACTTCTCTATAATATGGGTAACCACACTACTTTCTTGGTTTAGACAGCAAACTAAATTCATATGTTTTCTTGGGGGAAACAGAAGCAACAACATTGAAGCAAAATTCCCCATTGAATTGTTTTCTGAAAATCAAATAGTAAACAGCTTCCCCAATCTGGTTCGCAACACATCTCTTGGCAATTTGTTGGTTTTGGACACACAGACATTATTATTCAGCTAGGTGGCCTGGGCTGGAATTTCAGTTATTGCTATCCAAATAAAACACTTCTTTTCCAGAAATCAGAGGACTGTACTAACTGTTCTCTCAGAGCCTGGATGAAGACTATGTTGGGAACCTGAGCCTTCTTTCGAGTACTTTCTACTGTCTTTTTCTCTCAAAGAGGACACAGAAGCATCTCTAACAGAGCCCCAGGTTGTAAAACAATCCCACGTCTACCTGCTCAACTCCTCAACCATCTCTCATCAGTCTTCCACTGGTATCTCTCCCAAGATGCTTTAAAATGAAAACCACATAAAATAGAGCTTTCCTCTTCTTTCTTCAAGACCAGGACAGACTAGTTTTCTCCCAAGGTATACTTACTTATAAATAAACTTCTTTCCTCAGAACAGTGGTCCTGAACCAGGGACGATTTTGTCCCCTTACCCCACTCCCTGGTGGACATATGGCAATGTATTGGAATACGGGTTATCACAGCTGGGGGATGCAACTTGAATCTAGTGAACAGAGGCCAGGAGTGCTGCTAAACATCCTGCAACACCCAGGACAGCCCCCAAGACAAAGAATTATCCAGCTCAAAATGCCAGTAGGGCTGGGTTGAGAAATCCTACCTAAATTAGATTTGAAATTGTATTTATCTCCGAAAGTAACTGGATATCATACACTCTGAATTTTACTTGGGAGCAGTATTTGGAAACAAAACTTGCCCCTTAGATTATAGTTACTGGATTTAGCAAATAAAAATACTGGAAGCTGGGGACTTCCCGGGTGGTCCGGTAGCTAGGAATCCACCTGCCAATACAGGGGACAAGGGTTCCGTCTCTGGTCTGGGACGATTCCACATGCTGCAGAGCAGCTAAGCCTGTGGGCAACAACCACGAAGCCCACACTCTGCAACAAGAGAAGCCACAGCAGTGAGAAGCCCATGCACCGCAAGTAGAGAGTGGCCCCTGCTCTCTTCAGCTGGAGAAAGCCCGGGCGGCAATGAAGACCTATCACAGCCCTGAATAAATAAATAAAAATTCTAAACAATACAGGAAGCTGAGTTAAATTTGAAGTTTTTACTTATATGGAAAAATCCATTATTCATGTGAAATTTAAGTTTAACTGGGCATCTTGTGTTTTATCTGGCAACCTTTTCTTAGATAGAGATATTTGCCTTACTTTTCACTGGTAGATTCACTTTTATATTTTAAACCACTGATTTTAGTTAAAAGATGCTCACTGTTTTTAAAAAATGTCTTTATGTTAATGTGGTACGTAAACAAATTAATTATCTTTCCAAAAAACTACATTACGATGAATGCAGCTTGAGAGAATCTTTAGTTTCTTTTCCGAAAATTGTGTCAATCTGATTTTTATTAAATTGCTGTGATGTGATAATAAACTTTCTAATGTTCTTATGCTTTGCTAGGAGCGGTCCACATTGATTCTGGATCTGGGCTCAGTCTCTTCTAAGATATTTCCCCCAACATACAAATCAGGCTCTTTCATTTTCTTTTCCTGCCAGACCATCTATTATGTTCTTCAGTCTCAAAATAAAGCTAAGTGGTTACAATTTGAGAAGAATATGAATAATTAATATTGATAATCTCAGACAAAATCCAACACACCAGCCACGTCACCCGGAAGAAAAGTGACTATAAGAACTAAAACATTAACATCTTTCTTTCATAAAAATATATATGTGTATGAACCCAGGGCTGGGGTTAGAAGGCCTGCGTTCTGGTTGAGATTCTGCCACTGGCTTCTCTGGGCCTCTCATCTAGTGCTCACCCCTCTATACTAGGCTCTCCCTTTACAAAGTTTAAGATGCTTTGTGGCTTAGGTATAGAAAAATATATGAGAAATGACTTAATTTGATCACATAACTGTCACATCTACTAAATGAAATGTTAAAAAGTAGTTATTTAATAATAATTAGAAAATCAGATAATAGCAAATTTACTAATTAAATTAACCCTTAACTATATTTCTTTATATTACACATGGAATTACAAGAAGGCAATGGCACCCCACTCCAGTACTCTTGCCTGGAAAATCCCATGGATGGAGGAGCCTGGTAGGCTGCAGTCCATGGGGTTGCTAAGAGTCGGACACGACTGAGCGAATTCACTTTCACTTTTCACTTTCATGCATTGGAGAAGGAAGTGGCAACCCACTCCAGTGTTCTTGCCTGGAGAATCCCAGGGACGGGGGAGCCTGGTGGGCTGCCGTCTCTGGGGTTGCACAGAGTCGGACACGACTGAAGCGACTTAGCAGTAGCAGTAAACTTTTAAAAATCCATAATCTATTACCTTTTGCCAATATAGGAAGAGCTGGAGAAATAGTAAAAACAAAGACATTTACAGTGTTTTCTGTGTAGTAGCACGGAAGCACTAAAATATTCCCAAAAGGAGCTAAGAAAAAGAGCAAGCAAAAACTATCTTGCTCCAAAATATACTGAATGTGTAAAATAGGTAAGTAATGAGAACCTACTGTATAGCAGATGGAGCCCTCTACTCAATTTCTGTGGTGACCTAAATAGGAAGGAAATCCAAGAAGGGAGATATACGTATACGTATAGCCAATGCACTTCGCTGTACAGTAGAAACGATCATAAAGTAGAAAAATACTGTAAAGCAACTATACTCTAATAAAAATTAAAAAAAACATGTGTATTTTGAATGCAACTGTTGCACATGATCTTGGTTTAATTACTGTCATTTCTGAGCTCTCATTATTTTAATATTTAAAATTGGTTTTTATTTTTTTTCATTTACCACAGTTACAGAATGCTAAAAGTTGCCACTTTGCCCCAGTGAGGGTAAACGCTTCCTTCAACTTTAGTCTATTTGTCCATCTTCAGGTTTTTCTGAATTTCTAAATCAAATCCACAAACCACAGAGAAGGGAAGACTCTAGCAGCTGAGAAGCAAGAAGGGTCCAACTCGATGTCCTCGAAGGCCCAGCTTGCAGGACGGGTCTGGCAGGACCTCGGAACTGTGTCTTAGGAAGGAAGGCCCAGAGACGCTGGGTCACCGGGAGGCACGGGGTCCTGGCTTCCCCAGGCCACTCGAGTGCAGTGCTGATCCCACGTACAGAATGACCAGTGTCATTCACACGTCGTAGTCATCATTCTAAAATGGATAATCTAAATTTTTTCTATTTTCTCCTCTTGGGGAAAAACATAAACACTTAAGGCAACCCTGAAGGACACTTTCAGTTCCAGCTCAGTTATTGCAGCTCGGGTTCCATGTGAAAGTGACCTGCCGAGGGGAGAAAATCAGGAAACTGAACTGGGCAGTTTTCAAAGTCCTTCTAGCTCTAAGCTTGCCTTCCCTCTACCTTCACCTCTCTGGCCCTGATTCATTTTTGCCGCTCCGGGAGAGCCCCGAGTATGAGTGACCTACCCCTAATTCCTATCACGTACTTACTTCCAGGTACTCGGCTGCACTTTTAACTTTTAAAGAAACAGACTTGTAGAGGAATGCTTAAAACCCACAATATAGGAAGAGCTTCTCCAGACTCTCTCCCCAATCTGTTTCTGATGATAAATACCAGATGCTTTGGAGGAAGATGAACTATACAGACAACTTGCATGTAAACTATGCGGTCATGGCAAGACAGGGTCTGGAAGGGAAATGGGATTTCATTTTGAACTTGGCCATGGCGTCTGCTTCTGCCCCCAAAGGGGAGCAGTTTTGAGGTGCTGTAGGTTCATTCATATATGTGTGTGCATTGTTTCTCTTTTCTTCGTGAGGGAACTGTATAAGCTCTTTTCTTCTTCCCTTTTCCTCTTGGAAGTTCAGCCGTTATATCTGGTTTGTAGAGATCAGAACTGCCATTGGCAGTTGCTTGAGCCTCCTGTGTGGTGAGAAGGGGTTGGAGAGCTTAGTCAGGGCAAATCACTAGTAAACAGCAGAGTGTGACCACTAACCTAACCCTTCAGCAAGCTCTCTAGGTTCAAAACCACTCCTCTCCTCTCTTTCAAGCTCCCCTTACTTACTCCTCTTCTTGGTCTAATCTCCTGGCTCCCTGATCCCTTTCTTGCTCCCTCTCTCCTTTCCCTAAATATTTCCTGAATCTCCAGTTTGTTCTTTAAAAGTCTACGAAATGCTTTGACATAAAAAACAAATATAAGGAATAATACAACAAATATTTGTTCCTACTACTCAGCGAAGTTTGTTACTACAATTATTACAGCCAACTCTATATCTCTGTCCTGATATATCCACCCTCCATTCTCTGTCCCAGGAGTTAAACATAATGCCTAACTTGCAACTCATTTATCTGTAACAGATTATAATATGGAACTTAAAAAAACTTGCTCTCATTGGAAACATTCTTTGTTCTTGTGATAAGAATCAGGGCATTTAAAACTAATACATATATAGGGACTTGTCTGGTGCTCCACTGGTTGAGAATCCACCTTCCAATGCAGGGGACACGGGTTTGACCACTAGCTGGGGAACTAAGATCCCATGTGTACTGATACTACTGAGCCTGCACGTCATAGTGAAAATCCCTGCACCCCCAACTAAGACCCAGTGCAGCAAGATAAACAAATAAAATATATTTTTAAAAACCCATATATATAGAATAGATAAACGACATCCTACTGTACAGCACAGGGAACTATATTCAACATCCTGTGACAGACCATAATGGAACAAATAGGGAAAAGTGTGTGTATATATATATACACACACACATCAAACGAGTCAATCTTAAAGGAAATCAACCCTGAATATTCATCGGAAGGACTGATGCTGAAGCTCCAATACTTGGGCCACCTGATATAAACAGCTGACTCATTGGAAAAGACCCTGATGCTGGGAAAGATTAAAGGCAGGAAGAGAAGGGGTCAAAAGAGAATAAAATGGGTGGATGGCATCACTGACTTAACGGACAGGAGTGTGAGCAAGTTCCAGGAGACGGTGAAAACAGGGAAGTCTAATGTGCTGCAGTCCATGGGGTCACAAAGAGTTGGACATGACTGAGTGACTGAACAACAATGTATACATTATATATAACATATACATTTTATATATATATACATTATATATATTATATATATACATATATTTATGAATATATGTACATTCTTATATGTCCATATGGACATCACCAGATGGTCAATATCGAAATCAGATTGATTATATTCTTTGCAACTGAAGATGGAGAAGTCTTATACAGTCAGCAAAAACAAGACCATGAGCTGACTGTGGCTCAGATCATGAACTCCTTTTGCGAAATTCAGACTTAAATTGAAGAAAGTAGGGAAAACCAATAGTCCATTCAGGTATGACCTAAATCAAATCCCTTAGGATTATACAGTAGAAGTGACAAATAGATTCAAGGAATTAGATCTGATAAGAGTGCCTGAAGAACTATAGACAGAGGTTCATGACACTCTACAGGAGGCAGAGATCAAGACCATCCCCAAGAGAAAGAAGTGCAAAAAGGCAAAATGGTTGTCTGAGGAGGCCTTACAAATAGTTGAGAAAAGAAGAGAAGCAAAAGGCAAAAGAGAAGGGGAAAGATATACCCACCAGAATACATAGTTTCAAAGAACAGCAAGGAGAGAGAAGAAAGCCTTCATAAGTAAACAGTGCAAAGAAATAGAGGAAAACAATAGAATGGGAAAGACTAGATCTCTCCTCAAGGAAATTAGAGACACCAAGGGAACATTTCACGCAAAGATGGGCTCAATAAAGGACAGAAGTGGTATGGACCTAACAGAAGCAGAAGATATTAAGAAGGGGTGGCAAGAATGCACAGAAGAACTGTACAAAAAAGATTTGATGATGGCATGATCACTCACCTAGAGCCAGATATCCCTCAGTGTGAAGTTAAATGGGCCTTAGGAAGCATTACTACAAACAAAGCTAGTGGAGGTGATGGAATTCTAGTTGAGCTATTTCAAATCCTCAAAGATGATGCCGTGAAACTGCTGCACTCAAGATGCCAGCAAATTTGGAAAACTCAGCAGTGGCCACAGGACTGGAAAAGGTCAGTTTTCATTCCAATCCTATAGAAAGGCAATTTCAAAGAATGTTCAAACTACCACACAGTTGCACTCATCTCACATGCTAGCAAAGTAATGCTCAAAATCCTCCAAGCCAGGCTTCAACAGTACATGAACTGGAAACTTCCAGATGTTCAAGCTGGATTTAGAAAAAGCAGAGGAACCAGAGATCAAATTGCCAACATCTGTTGGATCATAGAAAAAGCAAGAGAATTCTAGAAAAATATCTACTTCTGCTGTATTGACTATGCTAAAGCCTTTGACTGTGTGGATCACAACAAACTGGAAAATTCTTAAAGAGATGGGAATACCAGACCACTTTACCTACCTCCTGCAAAACCTGTATGCAGGTCAAGAAGCAACAATTAGAACCGGACATGGAACAACAGACTGTCAAAATTGGGAAAGGAGTGCATCAAGGCTATATATTGTCATCTTGTTTATTTAACTTATATGCAGAGTACATCATGTGAAATGCCAGGCTGGATGAATCACAAGCTGGAATCAAGACTGCCAGGAGAAATATCAATAACTGCAGATACACAGATGACACCACCCTTATGGCAGAAAGCCAAGAACTAAAGAGCCTCTTGATGAAAGTGAAAGAGGAGAGTGAAAAAGCTGGCTGAAAACTCAACAGTCAGAAAACTAAGATCATGGCATCTAGTCCCATCACTCAATGGCATATAGATGGGGAAACAGTAGAAACAGTGACAGATCTTATTTTCTTGGGCTCCAAAATCATTGCAGACGGTGACTGCAGCCATGAAATTAAAAGACGCTTGCTCCTTGGAAGAAAAGCCCTGACAAACCTAGACAGCGTATTAGAAAGCAGAGACATTACTTTGCTGACAAAGGTCCATCTAGTTAAAGCTGTGGTTTTTCCAGTAATCATGTATGGATGTGAGAAGAAGGCTGAGTGTTGAAAAACTGATGCTTTTGAATTGTGGTTGTTGGAGAAAACTCTTCAGAGTCCTTGGATGGCAAGATCAAACCAGTCAATCCTAAAGGAAATCCGTCCTGAATATTCATTGGAAGGACTGATGCTGAAGTTGAAACTCCAATACTTTGGCCACTTGATACAAAGAGCCGACTCACTGGAGAAGACTCTGATGCTGGGAAATAATTGAGGGCAGGAGAAGGGGACGACAGAGGATGAGATGGTTGGATGGCATCACCGACTCAATGGACATGAGTTTGAGCAGGCTAGGGAGATAGTGAAAGACAGAAAAGCCTGGTGTGCTGTAGTCCATGGGGTCGCAAAGAGTCAGACACATGACCGAGCGACTGAATAACAACACATATATTCATCAGTATATATGTATAACTGAATCACTTTATAGTACAGCAGAAACCAATGCAACATTGTAAATCAACATACTTCAATAAAACAAACTGAAAAAAGAATCAGGACATTTAATTAAGTTTTAAAAGAGAAAAATGAAATTAAGTTTTTCAAGGGAATGTACATTGAAATAACCGTTCCTCCAGCTACCTCCTGCTGCAGGGGCATGCACTAAAGTCCCCAGCACCATCAACACAGCCGTGTTCAGAAGTCTTTTTTTGAATCTCTGTAATTTTAATACTCTTTTGTTTAGTTCTCAGTCTTTGATTTTTTTTTTTCTCTTTTGGAATTTCCCCAACTGTCCAAATGTTTCTCGCCTGTCTCGTTATGGGATTCAACCCAGTGACATTTACTCCTTAGACAATTTTATCTCAAATATAAAATTTTCTCTCTGCTCTGCCCTAAACGAATATACTTGACTTTCTTGGCACCTTTCTATTTAAGTTATTTGGTGAAAAAGAATGAAGGCCATTCACATTAGGATGGAGCAGGAGGTCACTGAGAGGGGTGCTTCCAGCCCTCCGGAAGCAGGGTGACTATTAAACATGGCAGAGGTCACGGTCCTTGGGCCCCTGTTCCTTTTTGGGAAATGCTAATGGTTTAGGGGCAGCAGAGTCATTCTTGGCATCTGGGCCTTCCTGACATCCACTGAGGGGATGTCCGTCCCCGATGCCAGCACTGAGAGAGGCCTCTGCTCCCAGCAGGCCCAGCAAAAGTGCCTGGATAGAGGTGCCCTTGCTGTCAAGTTCTGGTCTTAGATCCAGATTCACCTCTGTCTTGGGCAGCTACTGAAGGCAGTGGCTGGGCCCCCAAATAGAAGAGTGATGGCTGTGGGGTACCCACCAAGGGTAAGCCCAGAATTTTAATGCTAATTACAATTAACAAAAGAGAGTGCATGGTATGGTATAAAATATGAGGGTAAAAGATATATAACCAATAGACTCAAAATACAAAGAATATTGGAAGTAGGATTGTATAACATGGGCTTTTTCCAAGTAATGCTATTTAACTGTTTTCCGTTTTTGTTTTTTTTTTCTCATTCTTACCATATGATTTATTGTCATCTTTGGCTAACAGTTAATTTCAAGAATGTCTATGAAGTAAATATGGCTTAGTATAAAAAGTTCAGGCTTTGGAGACAAACAGAACTGGGTAAAAACCCTCACGTAATCACTTTTTAGGACAAGATATTTACCCTTGGTTCCTCCGAGTCTGAATTCCTTAGCATGACTACATAGACCTCTGACTAGGCCTGCAGTCTTAATTCTCATTATCATCTGCTACTCACTTCATCCTCCTAAAATGTTGGGTTACACGTCCTCAGATCACAGAATACTGTTTCTTTCCTCCCTGTCTTTACTGGAGTCATTATCTCTGCTAGGAACTACTCCCTGGCCATGAGGGTGTCTGCCTGACACTGCTTCATCTTCAAGTGCTTTGCAGATGGTGACTGATTCCCTCTCATGCAATTTCATAATACCCTGAACTTATCCCTGTTAGCACGAAGCACACGAATGGATGTTACATGTTTATCTCCTTCAATATAAGCCATTCAGAAACAAGAATCACGTCTTATTTATCTTTGTATCACTGGTAACAGCCTTAAGTAAACTCAATAAATATTTGCTGGATTAGAAGGGATATATCTGTGAAATGAGTATAATACCAACCCTAGGATTATTGTAAGGAGAAATATTAAAATGCTGGCTGCTAATTCTGTTACCCAGCCTTCTTCCAATGTATTTCTAAAACACAGAAACAAATATATCATACATGCAAATAAAATATATATTGATAGTCACTTCTAGATGTCATTTTTATACTCACATTTTCCATAGAAAAGTATGTGCAACAGAGTTACAACTAAATTTGCTAATTTTAAGATACCACTTGGCTTATGAAATCCAAATAGCAGGAAGATGCTTATGGACCAGATGAACAGTTTAATTGAAAGTCAACTGGTCTCTCTTAATTTATATAAACTGTTGGCCATATCTGCAAGTAGACATTATCTTTTTTTTTTTTTGCTCTTTTTTTTAAAATTTTATTTTATTTTTAAACTTTACATAATTGTATTAGTTTTGCCAAATATCAAAATGAATCCGCCACAGGTATACATCTGTTCCCCGTCCTGAACCCTCCTCCCTCCTCCCTCGCCATTCCCTCCCTCTGGGTCGTCCCAGTGCACCAGCCCCAAGCATCCAGTATCGTGCATCGAACCTGGACTGGCAACTCGTTTCATACATGATATTTTACATGTTTCAATGCCATTCTCCCAAATCTTCCCACCCTCTCCCTCTCCCACAGAGTCTATGAGACTGTTCTATACATCAGTGTCTCTTTTGTTGTCTCGTACACAGGGTTATTGTTATCATCTTTCTAAATTCCATATATATGCGTTAGTATACTGTATTGGTGTTTTTCTTTCTGGCTTACTTCACTCTGTATAATAGGCTCCAGTTTCATCCACCTCATTAGAACTGATTCAAATGTATTCTTTTTAATGGCTGAGTAATACTCCATTGTGTATATGTACCACCGCTTTCTTATCCATTCATCTGCTGATGGACATCTAGGTTGCTTCCATGTCCTGGCTATTATAAACAGTGCTGCGATGAACATTGGGGTACACGTGTCTCTTTCCCTTCTGGTTTCCTCAGTGTGTATGCCCAGCAGTGGGATTGCTGGGTTGTATGACAGTTCTATTTCCAGTTTTTTAAGGAATCTCCACACTGTTCTCCATAGTGGCTGTACTAGCTTGCATTCCCACCAACAGTGTAAGAGGGTTCTCTTTTCTCCACACCCTCTCCAGCATTTATTACTTGTAGACTTTTGGATCGCAGCCATTCTGACTGGCGTGAAATGGTACCTCATAGTGGTTTTGATTTGCATTTCTCTGATAATGAGTGATGTTGAGCATCTTTTCATGTGTTTGTTAGCCATCTGTATGTCTTCTTTGGAGAAACGTCTATTTAGTTCTTTGGCCCATTTTTTGATTGGGTCATTTATTTTTCTGGAGTTGAGCTGTAGGAGTTGCTTGTATATTCTCGAGATTAGTTGTTTGTCAGTTGCTTCATTTGCTATGACATTATCTTGAAGAAGAATAAATGTAAAAATACATTGGCTTTCAAACAGATCCACATACACGGTGAATACATTTATACTTAAGAAGATCAGGGAGAAGAGAATTTTTCTTCAAAATGGAGCTCATTGGGGATATTTCTTTTGCTTGAGGAGGTTTCTTCAACAAATTCTGCCAGGTAATGCTTCCTTCACCCATCATTGCGCACACACACACACACACACACACACACACACAAGTTCTTGGTGTACCACCCCTGGATATTGATACACACTGGAAGATATACTCAAGAGAACTCCATCTGCACTTGACTTACTCACTCTCATTATCCTGTAGGTTTTCAGTTTTTAGTTAGCCTTAGATGAGAGTTCAAGGTCACTTAATTACCTCCTCCAACAAAGAGGGGGAAAGGCACAGAAATTGTGTTTATTCACACAATAGTCTTATTCTCCCATCCTTATAATGGGAATCAGAGGGACAGGGTGGAAGGCGGTGGTGGCAGTAACAGAAGACATGAAGTATTTAGAAGCCAGAGAATAGATATGCCTTGTAGAGGCGTGGTCAGCAAAAGGAGGGAGTTTCCAGAACTGGGGATAAGATGCAATTGAAAGAGAACACAAAAAGCAGAGGAAATCACTATAAGGACAGATAGACATTGTGATACAAGGACAGATAGACATTGTGACAAAAAACAAAGTGTAGAAAAGTTAGAAACAAAGTGACAAAAAACAAAGTTAGAAAAACTGAAGGGCCAGTAAAAACTCTGCTCCTTTAACAGCTGAGCATATTCTGTGTCCCCCTCTCCCCTTAAAGGGAGCCCCCATCAACCGTGTGCATCTATTATCCACTTGCTGGATGCTCTGGGGGACATATTAATAAGACTTAGCTTTTGCACTTGAGGGCTTCCCTGATGGCTCAGACAGTAAGAAAACCTGCCTGTAGTGTCAGAGACCCAGGTTCGATTCCTGGGTCAGGAAGATCCCCTGGAGAAGGAAATGGCTACCCACTTCAGTATTCTTTTTCATTATTATTATAGTAGGTTTTATTTATTTATTTATTTATTTAACTTTACAATATTGTATTGGTTTTGCCATACACCAACATGCATCCGCCACGGGTGTACACTGCTCCTCATCCTGAACCCCCCTCCCACCTCCCTCCCCATACCATCCCTCTGGGTCATCCCAGTGCACCAGCCCCAAGCTTCCTGTATCCTGCATTGAACCTGGACTGGTGATTCGTTTCTTGTATGATATTATACATGTTTTAATGCCATTCTCCCAAATCATCCCCCCCCACCCTCCCAGAGAGTCCAAAAGACTGTTCTATACATCTGTCTCTTTTGCTGTCTCGCATACAGGGTTGTCGTTACCATCTTTCTAAATTCCATATATATGCATTAGTATACTGTATTGGTGTTTTTCTTTCTGGCTTACTTCACTCTGTATAATAGGCTCCAGTTTCATCCACGTCATTAGAACTGATTCAAATGTATTCTTTTTAATGGCTGAGTAATACTCCATTGTGTATATGTACCACAGCTTTCTTATCCATTCATCTGCTGATGGACATCTAGGTTGCTTCCATGTTCTGGCTATTATAAACAGTGCTGCGATGAACATTGGGGTACACATGTCTCTTTCCCTTCTGGTTTCCTCAGTGTGTATGCCCAGCAGTGGGATTGCTGGGTTGTATGACAGTTCTATTTCCAGTTTTTTAAGGAATTTCCACACTGTTCTCCATAGTGGCTGTACTAGTTTGCATTCCCACCAACAGTGTAAGAGGGTTCTCTTTTCTCCACACCCTCTCCAGCATTTATTGCTTGTAGACTTTTGGATCGCAGCCATTCTGACTGGCGTGAAATGGTACCTCAGAGTGGTTTTGATTTGCATTTCTCTGATAATGAGTGATGTTGAGCATCTTTTCATGTGTTTGTTAGCCATCTGGATGTCTTCTTTGGAGAAATGTCTATTTAGTTCTTTGGCCCATTTTTTGATTGGGTCATTCATTTTTCTGGAATTGAGTGGCAGGCCACTCCAGTATTCTTGCCTGGAGAATTCCATGGGCAGAGGAGCCCGGTGGGCTACCGTCTATGGGGTCATAAAGAGTCAGACACGACTGGGCCACTAACACTTTCACACTTACATATGAAGTAGAAAACCAGGACAGAACTTTGTGTGGGAAACATATGGCGTGAATAGATACTGTTGTACAAAATTAATAATATTAGCAAGTATTCATATACAAAGATATTTTGCCAAGTAGTCAACACATACTCCATTCTCTTATATGTGTTTTGGCTTGGTTTTAGTTGTCTTATTTTACGAAGGTAACATCAACATCTAGCTTGATGTTGCCTTAGTAACCTTGATGTGTATAAGAAGCAAGTTCAAGAGCTGTGAAAAATACAAAGTGCAAAACTGTCCCGTGACACCATTTCAAACTCACTGGACCCTGTCATCACTGGGCTCTTCCTAACTCACACCCATTACTTAAAATACGCACTAAGTAAAATACATGCTTAGTCTGCAAAGCATACATTAACATTAAAACATTGATGTGAGTAATGGTTGACATTTCAAGAAGAGATTTCAGTAAAGTGGGGTATCAGACCAGAAAAAATATGTTATTTACACAACTGATATGATTGTGCACATAGATATAATTTATGGATATGCAATATTTTTAAATGCTGCTTGCTTAACACAATTTGTGTATAAAGCAAAGAACCCCTGAGTAATGAATCCCTACTGATCCAAATGGCAGGACTTCACAAGACAGAGCTTAGTTGTTCTTCACCATGAAGAGTAGATTATTAATCTGGAAAAGTTAATACAGCTCCCCAAAATTTAACAATATCATGGAATGACTTACATTTTGGAAATGACTAAAATTATTTTACATATTCATTTTAAATATTTTATAAAATGGTACTTTTTAACTTTTGAATTATTGCCATTAAAAAATGAGGCAAATGAGGCATTGTGAAAGTCGCTCGGTTTTGTCTCTTTGTGACCCCATGGATGCAACCGAAGCAACTTTACATGCATGCATAGTATACATAGATGTATCAGAGTTGCTAATCCCAGACAGCCCGAGTTGTCAATTCTGCTTGGGGCTTCCCAGGTGGTGATAGCAGTAAAGGACCTGCCTGCCAATGCAGGAGACATAAGAGATGCAGGTTTTATCCCTGGGTGGGGAAGATCCCCTGGAGGAGGGCATAGCAGTCCACTCTAGTATTCTTGCCTGAAGAATCCCATGCACGGAGAAGCCTGGTGGGCTATGGTCCAGATCAGATCGGATCAGCCACTCAGTAGTGTCCAACTCTTTGCGACCCCATGAATCGCAGCACGCCAGGCCTCCCTGTCCATTACCAACTCCCAGAATTCTCTGAGACTCACGTCCATGGAGTCAGTGATGCCATCCAGCCATTTCATCCTCTGTCGTCCCCTTCTCCTCCTGCCCCCAATCCCTCCCAGCATCAGAGTCTTTTCCAATGAGTCAACTCTTTGCATGAGGTGGCCAAAGTACTGGAGTTTCAGCTTTAGCATCATTCCTTCCAAAGAAATCCCATGGCTAATCTCCTTCAGAATGGATTGGTTGGATCTCCTTGCAGTCCAAGGGGGTCTCAGGAGTCTTCTCCAACACCACAGTTCAAAGGCATCAATTCTTCAGCACTCAGCCTTCTTCACAGTCCAACTCTCACATCCATACATGACCATAAGAAAAACCATAGCCTTGACTAGACGAACCTTTGTTGGCAAAGTAATGTCTCTGCTTTTGAATATGCTATCTAGGTTGGTCATAACTTTCCTTGCAAGGAGTAAGCGTCTTTTAATTTCATGGCTGCAGTCACCATCTGCAGTGATTTTGGAGCCCAGAAAAATAAAGTCTGACACTGTTTCCACTGTTTCTCCATCTATTTCCCATGAAGTGATGGGACCAGATGCCATGATCTTCGTTTTCTGAATGTTGAGCTTTAAGCCAATGTTTTCACTCTCCACTTTCACTTTCATCAAGAGGCTTTTTAGTTCATCTTCACTTTCTGCCATGAGGGTGGTGTCATCTGCATATCTGATGTTATTGATATTTCTGCCAGCAATCTTGATTCCAGCTTGTGCTTCATCCAGTCCAGCACTTCTCATGATGTACTCTGCATATAAGTTAAATAAACAGGGTGACAATATACAGCCTTGACGTACTCCTTTAAGAGTCAGACACGACTGCAGTGACTGAGCACAGCACAGCACCTCTGGAATACAGCTTTATCACTTATAGTGCAGTGCCGTGTGCAGTTCTTTTTGCCTTTAGTCATACAGATTACACGCATTTCCAAAGCTGCTTAGATGAGGACAGCCCTCCATCCCCTTCAGTGTGGCTGTTCCATATATTTGTAAGAAAGATTCTTTTGTCACAGTCTACATCTCATGGTGGGATCCTCTGACCCCCTAAATACTTTTTAAAATTTCATATATTAAGGGTCACTTTTTGTGCTGTAAAATTCTATGGATTTAAACTAATGGATCATGTTATATACCCACCATTAAAGTATCACACAGAATTGTTTCATCTCCCTGAATAATCCCCAGTGCTCATCTATTCAACCTTTTCTCCCTCCATCTAAACTCCTGGTGACCATCAATCTTTCTACTGTATCTTTACTTCTGCCTATCCCAGAATGTCATGTAATTGGAATCATATAATTTTTCAGATTCACTTTTTTTTCATTTAGCGGTATGCATTGTAAGTTCATCCATGTCTTTCAGGGGTTTCATAGGTCATTTATTTTTATAGCTGAATAATATTCCATTGTATGGATATCTCACAGTTTATTTATCTACTCAGCTGTTGAAGGACATTGGTTCCTCCCAGTTTAGGGTGATTATAAATAAAGCTACTATAAACATTCCTGTGCAGATTTTTGTGTGGACACAGATTTTCAAATCAGCTGAATATATACTTAGGGGTACAAATGCCAGATTGTATGATGTATTAGTTTCCTAGGTCTGCTTAACAAATTACCATAAATTAGGTAGCTTAAAACAACATAAACTTATTCTCTCACACTTTGGAGTTTAGAAATGAAGTGAAAATTGAGTGTCAATAGGGCCAAGTTCCCCCTGAAGACTCTATGGAAGAAAACTTTCTTGCTTCTTCCTAGATCCTTATGGCTGCCAGAAATCCTTGGTACTCCTTGGCCTCTTGATACATCAATCCAACCTCTGCCAGTCCTTGCACAGCCATCTTCCCTCTCTGTGGGTCTGTGTCTCTGTGTCTCTATGTCTCCATCTCATAAGAACATCAGTTATTGGATTTGGGGTCCATCCTAATTCAGTATGTGTGCATACTAACTTGCTTAGTTGTATCTCTTTGCAACCGTATGGACCATAGCCCCCCAAGCTCCTCTGTCCATGGGATTCTCCAGGCAAGAATACTGGAATGTGTTGCCACTTCCTCTTCCCGATTCAGGGATTGAACCCGCGTTTCTTATGTCTCCTGCATTAGCGGGCTGGTTCTTTACCACTAGAGGCACCTGGGAAGCCCCTAATTCTGTATGATCTCATCTTAATTTGTCTACATCTGCAAACCCTCTATTTCCAAATAAGGTCACATCACAGGTACTAGGGGTTAAGACTTCAACATAATTTGGGGGAAGTGGAAAAATTCAACCCACAATATATGGTAAGAGAGTCTTTAGTTTTGGGAGAAGCTGCCTCGCAAAGTTTTGCATTCCTACCAGCAATGAATAAGCATTTCTGTTGTTCCACAGCCTTACAAAACATTTGGGATCATCAGCTTTCTGGGTTTTAGCCATTCTAATAAGTGTATATATAGTGATATCTCCTTGGATTAATTTGCAATTCTCTAATGACTGGGAGGGATTGGGGGCAGGAGGAGAAGGGGACGACAGAGGATGAGATGGCTGGATGGCATCACTGACTCGATGGACGTGGGTCTGGGTGAACTCCGGGAGTTGGTGATGGACAGGGAGGCCTGGCGTGCTGTGATTCATGGGGTCGCAAAGAGTCGGACACGACTGAGCGACTGAACTGAACTGAATGACAAATGATGTTGAGCATCTTTTTATATGCTTATTTTCATCTGTCTATTCTCTTTGATGAGGTATCTGTTAACATCTTTTCCCCATTTTTAAATTGGATTGTTTGTTCTCGAGTTTCAAGAGTTCTTTGTATATTTTGGATACAAATCCATTAACAGGTGTTTTGTAAATATTTTATCTATTCATTCACCTAACAGGATATTTTGTATTTTTATTATTAAATTTTATGTATTTTTTCCTTTGAGACTTCCTCTTTGACTCATTGATTATTTATGAGTGTGTTATTTAATTTCCAAGAGTTTGGAGATTTTATTGTTGTCCTTCTATTTCTTATTTCCAGCTTGATTCTAGTATGGTCAAAAAATACTTCCTGTATGAGTTCATCAATTTTTTTTTCTTGTTGATGCTTGCTTTATGACTTAGGATATGGTCTATCTTGGTGAGTATTCTGAATGTTCCATGGGCTCTTGGAAAGAATGTGTGTTCTGTTGTTGATTGGTGTGTTCTATAAATATGAATTAAAGCCTATGTTTAATTCATTGAGATGTTTGCTTATTTTCTGTCCAGTAGTTCTACCAATTGCTGAGGAGGGAGTGATAACTATAATTCTGGGTTTGTCTATTTATTCTTTCACACCTATCAGCTTTTTCTTCATGTGTTTTGAAGCATTGCTCTTTGGTACACACACTTAGGATTGGTATGGCTTCCTGGTGGGCTGGCCCATTTGTTGTTATACAACATCTGTCTTGTCTTTAGTAGTTTTCTTTCCTCTGGAGCCTACTTTATTTGACATTAATATGCCAATTCTTACTTTTTTGTGTGATCAATATTTGCATGGTATCACTTTCTCCATCCTTTTCTGTCCAAGCTACCTATGCCATCATGTTTGAAGTTCCTTGTAGACATTATTTATCTGGGTTGTGTGTGTGTGTTTTTAAATTTTTATTGGCATATAGTTGATTTATATTGTTGTATTAGTTTCTGCTCTACAGCAAAGTGAATCAGTTATACACAAACATACATCCACTCTTTTTTAGATTATTTTCCTATATAGGTCATTACAGGGTATTGAGAAGAGTTCCTTGTGCTATATGGTAGGTCCTTATTATGGGTTGTGATTTTTTTCATTCACTTTGCCAATCTCTGTCTTTTAATTGGTGTATCTAGACTATTTACATTTAGAATAATAATTGACTTTGTGAGCTCAAGTCTGTCATTTTATTATGTTTTCTATTCATTCCTTGCTAATCATTCTTCTGTTGCTCACACACACTCTTGTTTAGTTTTTTTTTTTTGTTTGTTTGTTTGTTTTGGTGTAGGGGGTTACTTAAACATTTCTCAGAATACTGTTTTGATTTATTTAATGTTTTTGAGTATATCACTTTGTATTATTTTCTTATTGGTTGCTCTAGGTATTACAATATACATATATAACTTATCACAGTCTACTGGTATATGATGTTTTATGACTTTGAGTGAAGAATAGGAACCTTATTTCCTTTTAGGACCCTCATTTTTAAAATATGATTCCTCTGTTTATACATAATTGATCACTGTGTCACATAATACTATTTTTGTTTCACTTAATTCTTAGTCATGTATGGATGTGAGAGTTGGACTATAAAGAAAGCTGAGCACCAAAGAATTAATGCTTTTGAACTGTGGTGTTGGAGAAGACTCTTGAGAATCCCTTGGACTGCAAGGAGATCCAACCAGTCCGTTCTGAAGGAGATCAGTCCTGAGTGTTCATTGGAAGGACTGATGTTGAAGCTGAAACTCTAATACTTTGGCCACCTGATGTGAAGAGCTGACTCATTTGAAAAGACCCTGATGCTGGGAAAGATTGAGGGTGGGAAGAGAAGGGGATGACAGAGGATGAGATGGTTGGATGGCATCACTGACTCAATGGACATGAGTTTGAGTAAACTCTGGGAGTTGGTGATGGACAGGGAGGCCTGGCGTGCTGCAGTCCATGGGGTCGCAAAGAGTTGGACACGACTGAGTGACTGCACTGAACCTGTTTATTGCACTTCATAGATACTGCTTTAAAAAAAACTGAAGTTTTGTGACAATCCTGTATTGGCACTATTTTTCCAACAGCTTTTGCTTATTTTGTGTCTCTGTTCCACATTTTGGTAATTCTCAAAACATTTCAAACTTTTGCATTAATATATTTGTTTTAGTGATTCTAATAGTGATCTTTACTGTCACTATTACAAAAAGATTATGAGTCACTGAAGGTTCAGATGATGGTTAGCATTTTTAGCTATAAAGTATTTTTAATTAAGTGCTATAAAGTGTTTTTTTTAAGTCATAATGCTATTGTACAGATTAAACAGACTATAGTATAGTGTAAACATAACTTTTATATTCATTGGGAAGCTAAATGTGATTCACTTTATTGTGATATTTGCTTTATTGTGGTGATCTGGAAATGAACCCGCAATATCTCCAAGGTATGCCTGTACAAAATACAACAGGTTCACTGCATGGGAAGTGCAAAATGAATCTCTTTCAATATATATCACTCTCTAATAGCCTTGATATCAAACAAATAAATGAACCTGCGTCTCATTTACATTTCTAGGCAATAAAGTATCATTAGAGGAAGTCACATAATTGTGCTCACTTAGCTAGGCTCCAGGAGAAGGCAATGGCACCCCACTCCAGTACTCTTGCCTGGAGAATCCCAGGGACAGGGGAGCCTGGTGGACTGCCGTCTATGGGGTCGCACAGAGTCAGACAAAACTAAAGTGACTTAGCAGCAGCAGCAGCAGAATGGCTGAGCCCCACTCTTGTAGGTTTAGATTCCATTTTCTTTCAATTCCAAGGGGAATTCCTAGCATCCCTTCCTTTTTCTATTATCCTCAGGACCAAGCTTTAAAAGGTACTAAAACCCAGGTCTCCACATAGGATTTCTAACAAATAGAATTGTTAAAATGTAAATTGATCCTGTAACATTCTCCAGCTAACTTCATTTCTATAAAAAGTTGAATAAATATTTAAAGCATATCTCTTTGAAAGGGCATCTAATTATTAGCCTGCCCACGGCTTTCACTTGATTTGTCTCCTTTATGCTCATTTAAATTTGACCTTTGCCACTGTCAGCAATGCTTCTATTCACCTTTTGCTAACTCCCTGGTATATCCTCTAAATTGCTTTCTCTCTCTTTAGAGCCCCAATCTCTTTCCATCATGCTCTTTTGACTTGTTTTCTAATGTAACAGGGAAATTTGAAGGTAATTGATTTGAGCTAACTCAGCACCTCCTGCTGTCCTTGAAACTTCCTCTGGTGTCAGAAAGAAAGCATGTCTCTTCATTTTCAGTGCTAGCTCCACTGCTCAAGCTCCTGATCTCTGCCTCTCAACGCTTACAGTAATTCCTAGGACCCCATTCATCTTCTTTCTGTCATCTTCAGGTTTTTGCTCAGCAGCAGCCAGTTTTGTCTTCATCTGTATGTAGACTCACCCTGTCATCTCCTACAAGAACTGTACCTTGAGTCTTCTGCTCCCGTCCTATTCCTTTCCTTCCTTTATCTGGTCATATCTTGTACATTCAGATATTTTCTATATACTTTATCTGATATATTCCTTGTGATATTGTACCTGCCTCTATTCCTAATACCATTTTCTTTAATAATCATTCAATTTGATTTATAACAGCCTATTCAATGAGAAATGCTCACTGCAAGGATGCAATGTGACTCTTGTCTGATAATATCCTGCATTTCCTCCCTTTATTTTTTCACACCATTTAAATGTATATAATACAATGTATTAGTTCATAAAACCTTTCCTCCTATCATGTTCATAAAACAATAGAATTCCACCTCGCATCCATGACTATGTAAATCCATTAATATTGTATTAAGACTTAATCTTCTTTTTCACTTCCTCAAAACTACATATTCCCATACCTTCCAATATCACTAATTCTGGTTCTCAAGTTAATAAACACTCTTCCTGACCAGTCTCTAGCTTATTATCAAATCCCATATCCATTAATTGTCTTAGATGCTTTGCCATTGTCATTCCCTTCTCCAAGCCTTGATTCATGCAGCATAGCCCATATGTAGTGCTGTCCTCTGTGCCAATTTAAACCCAGCGTACTCATCCTTCAAGGTCATCCAAGGTCACCCAAGGCCCTACTTCTTCTCTCAGGCCTTTGCCAAACACAGCAGTACGTTATAGACTTTCTCCAAAGCCACATTAGACTTTAGACAAAATTGTGGTCTGCTAGACAAAATGGTATCTCCTAACCATCTCTAGTTACCTCAAATATGTAGACCTTATTTTATGAACTATCCCTTTGAAAGCACAAATACAAGTTTCTATTTTCTTACTGCCCAGCAGGGTGCTGGGCATATAGAAGTTGCTTCACGAACTTGTTTAATGGTTTAATTCTAAACAAATACTAATAAGTATTGATAGTGATTACACGGCACTGATAATTCTACTCTGAGTGAAACTAGGATTTTTATAGGACTACTTAGAAGGTTACAGGTAGAATGTCCATCATAGAGTTTACAAACAGGGGCTTTCCTGGTGGTCCAGTGGTTAAGAATCCACTTTGCAACACAGGGGACGTGAGTTCAATCCCTGGTTAGGGAACTAAAATTCCACATGCTGCAGAGCAGCTAAAGTCCATGCACCACAGTTACTGGGCCCTCGAACCATAACTAGAGTCCGTGTGCCATATGAAAAGATCCTGCATGATGCAATGAAGATCCTGTGCAACTAAGACCCAACACAGCAAAAAAAAAAAAACAGAAAAAGTTTACAAATAATAAATGCTGGAGAGGGTATGGAGAAAAAGGAACCCTCCTTAAAAGAACTAAAAACAGAGTTACCACATGATTCTGTTATCCCACTCCTGGGCATATATCTGGAGAAAAACATAATTCAAAAAGACGCATGCACATCAATGTTCACAGCAGCACTTATTTACAACAGCCAAGATATGGAAACAAGCTAAGTGTCCATCAACAGCTGAATGGATAAAGATCTGTTTTATATATACACTCAATGGACTATTAGTCCTAAAAAAGAGTGAAATAATGCCATCTGCAGCAACATGGATGGACCTAGAGATAATCATACTAAGTGAAGTAAGCCAGACAGAGAAAGACAAATATCATGTGATATTGCTTATATGTAGAATGTAAAAAAATGATACAAATGAACTTCTTTACAAAACAGAAATAGAAAACAAAAGTATGGTTACCAAAAGAGAAAGGGAGCAAGGAATAAATTAGGAGTTTGAGATTAAAATACACGCACTGCTGCTGCTGCTGCTGCTGCTGCTAAGTCACTTCAGTCGTGTCCAACTCTGTGCGACCCCATAGACGGCAGCCCACTTGGCTCCCCTGTCCCTGGGATTCTCTAGGCAAGAACACTGGAGTGGTGGCCATTTCCTTCTCCGATGCATGAAAGTGAAAAGTGAATGTGAAGTCGCTCAGTTGTGTCCGACCCTCAGCGACCCCATGGACTGCAGCCTACCAGGCTCCTCCATCCATGGGATTTTCCAGGCAAGAGTACTGGAGTGGGGTGCCGTTGCCTTCTCCAAATACACACACTACTATACGTAAAACAGATAACCAACAAGGACCTACTTATAGCACAGAGAACTATTCTTAATACCTTACAATAAAAGAGAAAGTTAAAAAAGAACAAATATATATATTTTGTTGTTGTACACTCTCTCACACACACATACATCTGAATCACTTTGCTGTACTACCTGAAACTAACACAAATTGAAATCAACTATGTTTCAATAAAAACTTTTTTAAAAGATGAAGGCTACAGGCAGAATGACATAGTGTTTACGAGTATGAGCCTAGAATGCCTGGGCTCAAATCCTGTCTCTATCACCTGTTGGCTAGGTGACCTTGGGAAGGTTAATTAACAACTTTGGCCCTTAATTTCCCTCCCTGAAAATAGGGGAACATTATAGTACTTACCTCATGGAGTCATTATGAAGGTCAAATGTGCTATGTTGGATACTTAAAACAATTTCCGGCGTGCAGAAATTGTTCCACGAATGTCAACTATTATTAAATGCTTATCAGACACAAAATGATAGTATCTCAGAACTACTTCCTTTATAAGTGAGTGAGTCAAGGAATAAAGGTAAAATAATTGGCTCAAGGTCATAGGGCTATTTAGAAACAAAGTCAGGAAACCGGTTCTGCTGATCGCCATTCAGTATTCGTTATTTTCCTCCCCAAGAATTCCATATCTGAACATGGATATGACTTACAGAAGTTTAGAGTTAAAAGCAACATTCAAGGATTTCTAGTTCATAATGCACGATCACTTGTTACTGTCATCTTTGCTGACAGCTCCATTTCAGATTCTTAACAACCCAGACCAAGGATCCTAACAGAATCTGTAACATGGCTCCTAAGTTAAGGAACACATGAGGGATAGGAATGGATGCCAAGATCAAGTCCCTGAAGTCCAGATGACCATCACTAGATGAAACTATTTTTAATGTCTATCTTTTGAAAAATAAGATTTCTTTTTCAGGGAAAACATTGTCTGGAATACTCATTAGAAAGTTGTAATTCAGGTCATCCCACACATACATAAATGTTTTGCAGATATTATGTTTCCTGGTAGGAATCTGAAATTATGATTTTGACAAACTTTGAACAATATTCTTTAGCAGCCATAAAAATGCACAGGAGCCAACTACCCATACCATGCATAATTCCTGAAGGTTTCGGCTTTCTGTGTGGTTCTCTGAAACAATATTTCAGCCTGGTTGTGCAATCAACTGTGCTAGGGTTTTAAAATTCAATCTAGCAAATATAGACTCTCCAGAGGAACTGCAGCAATAAAAAAAACTGCTATTAAATAGATACAAATAAACCTGTGTGTAAAGATTCTCTCATCAAAAGCAATAGCATGCCATTCTCTGTCTCAATGCAATGCTAAGAGATTCAATTTCCCTTTAATGCAAATGAAACTGTCCTTTGTAACAGTAGCAATAAGGGAGAAGGCTGAGCTGAGTAATTAATAATAATTGTGTGTCCACAAAGAATGTACATCCACTTTAATCCCCTTCCCTTCTATAAACAAGACTCAAGCAACATACATTCTCTGTGTACAATTATTTAAAATGCCTAATTGTCATATCTGGACTCTGAGATTTATGGCTTTGGATTTTAATCCTCTAAACAGGGAGTCCAATTACTTGAATCTGAAAGTTGAATTACCTTCTTTATACGGAAGACTACACAGACAGTTTCCACTGATTCCACAGAGGATGTATCATTCCTGCTCTCTGCTTCCATAGTATTTTAATCTCCAACTTTTCTCTTGATAATCTGATTTGTTACACCTAATTCTTTGTCTACTTGGTAGACTATAAACTCCTGAGAATAGACTTAATAACTTATTTATCTCTGTATCATCCCAGAATTTTACAGTGTTTTGGAGATAGCAGCTGCTCAATAAATATTTTGACATTTAATTTTAATGATATTTATGTTACACGTTTTCCAATTTTAAGTATTGTTAATGGAATCTCACCTTTGATATAACTTCTCTACCCATTTCTGAGAAGTTTCAAACTCTTGCTTTTGAAACATGAAAAAGGACTCTAGCAGATTTAGATGGCTATGTAAACAGGAAGAGACTGTTTAGCAATTACTTGTTGAGTTGTAACTTTATGAAAATTTGCAGAGATTTCTTTTGAGTTTTCAGTTGTTTAAAGGGACCCAATCATCTCAGGGGCATGGAAAAGGAAAGAGCTCAGAGGAATGCCTGAGAAAATATCCCAGAAAGTCTACTGTGCCTTCTAGAAAGACACCTGGTACCCAAGTCCTAATTTCAAGACCCAGAGAGCATGTTATGATCAAGGCATTTCCAAGGTCCATCTTTCTTTTCTTTCCTCAGTTTTTATAAGAAATTGTCAGTTTGATGTTTAAGAAACATTTAGTTCATGCCCACAAGGCCCACAGACACAACTGATGACATGTTGAAGGGCCCAGTTGAAATAAAAAACTCAGGGCCCTCTGTTAAAAAATTAAGAATTTCAAAACAATAATACCAGAACTTTAAGGCAAGTGTGAGCTTTCTAAGCACAGGTCTCTATGTAATTGCTGAGGTCTCACATCTAGGAAGCCAGCCCAGTTCTGTCTTCCAAGAACTTTCAGTACACTGAAAGGCAAAAAGTTTGCATCAGGTAGAAGCTACAATTCAAGTATGTACAAGAGGCTGCAGGGATCCAGAAGTTCCCGACTTCGGAAAACTGTACCAGGGAGATGACAGTTAAGTTCATCTTTGAGGGAGCAGAGCCAGGGAAGAAAGAAAGATATTCCAGACTGAAGAGGGGCAGAATTCTTCAAACTCCAGGAAACGTGACAAACTTCAGGAAACTTGACAAACTCCAGGAAACTTGCTACTTTTAGAAAAAGTGTAACAAGTAAACATGAAGGTGACCAATTGAGATTGAGAATGGCAAGAAGCAGAAGCCAAATACATAGAGGAAAGGGGTCAAACAATCAGAGTGCCTATGATGTATGTCAAGTTCTTTACCCCCATGTCATAGGTTTAAACAGAACAATCTTGTGACTAAACTGCTATGCCTAGTTCTACAAATGGGTTAGTTTAGGCCCAGGGTAGTAATGGTCAAAGGGCTTGGGACACATTGCTTGCTTTAGTCGCTAAGTCGTGTCCGAACCCCATGGACTGTATAGCCTGCCAGGCTCCCCCGTCCCTGGGATTCTCCAGGCAAGAATACTGGAGTGGGTTGCCACTTCCTTCTCCATGGGACACATTAGGCATGCAATAAGTATCTGGGGACTTACTACTAGCAGGCTATCTGACTTACTGCCCAGGACTCTCAACCCCTGGGCCAAGCCGATTCTAAGCATGCGATTAATCCCTCCAGGGGTCCTTCTCGCATCTCTCCCGGTCCCCAGAGATCTCTTCTCTCCTCGCCCCGCCCCCGTGATTCCACCTGCCGTAAAGTAGGTGGCAAAAGCACTTCCGGGATAACAAAGGTCGGCCCCGGCAAGATGGCGGCCCCCTTGGAACTCAGTTGCTGGGGAGGTGGCTGGGGGCTCCCGTCGGTGCACAGCGACTCCCTGGTGGTGATGGTGAGGCCGTCTCGCTGGCGCGGGCGCGGGCAAGGAGGGGCGGGGCCAGAGGCGCGAGGCTGGCTGGCCGGGTCCCGGCGGCTAAAGGTGGTTCCCGCGCGGCGCACCGGCCCGGGCCGGCCCGGACGCTGCTTGCTGAAGCAATCTGGGCTCCCTCGCGTCCGAGAAGTTACAGCCTAGCCTGTGTCCCCGCCGAAGCCACGGCGGGGAAGTCATGGCTTCACCGCTTGTCTCCGAGTGTTTTCAATCATGCAAAGCTGTCTGGGCGGTGGAATGAAAGCCCAAAGCAGGGGGCGCGCGCTCCCTGCTCTGTATCCCCTGAATGTTGGGGTGGGGGTGAAATAAACCCCCAAAGCCCTGGTAGCTGGCGTGCGCAACGGTGGCTAGAAGTCTGGGGAGGGATGCAGCCCCGGAGTCAGATGTGTCTACCTTTCGGGGGACCCAGATTTGAAGTCAAGCTGCTCTGCAGATTTCCTTTAGTACTCAGTCTAAAATGTTTTATTGCAAACTCTCTTTCAGGCTTACGCCAAATTTTCTGGTGCACCCCTGAAAGTCAATGTCATAGATAACAACTGGAGAGGTTCAAGAGGTACACTGTAAACTTTTAAACGCTCCTTTCTGCCCCCTCCCCCCTCTCATTTAAAGCTAGAAGGCATGTAGCCATGGAGTACCTTGGGGTTTTAGTTCTCACCATGACCTTGATTGTATGTTGCTTATGTTTTGATCATTCTGAGTAATACTTCAAAGGACAAGCCAAATAAGTGGAAATTATGAGAAATGAAATGCTCTCCAAAACTCTGTGTGTGTGTGTGTGTGTGTGTGTGTGTAACACTGCAAAAACCTAAAATATCTTACTCATTTTTTTCCTCCTCCAAATGTGATTGGTGTAGTTTTAAGGGTACTGGGATCTCTTCAAAGGATATCGAAATGCCTTCTTGTGTGTAAAATGTTTTTTGATTTATAGGAGATGTACCAGTTTTGACAACTGAAGACGATACTATTTCTCAGCCAGCAAAAATACTAAACTTTTTAAGAAAACAGGTGGGTGGTCCTTTTTGAATAAGTAGATTCTCCATCCCTGCATGTTACTTTAAAAAAAGAAAAACATTAAAAATACTTGTTTAGAATTCCTTTTTGGAGATACATGCAATGCTTCAGTTGAGTCCGACTCTTTGTGACCCCATGGACTGTAGCCCACCAGGTTCCTCTGTCCATGGGGATTCTCCAGGCAAGAATATCAGAGTGGGTTGCCATTCCCTTGTCCAGAGGATCTTCCCTGCCCAGGGATCGAACCCCGGGTCTCCTGCATTGCAGGCAGATTCTTTACCACCTAACCACCTTGGAGATACATAGGATTTGATAAAAAAAAAAAAAAAAAACATAAATCTGAGAGTCACTGCTCTAAATTGAGTTGTACTGTGATTCGAAAGCCATATAGTGAGTTACAGTCAACTTATATGATCATGCACTTTGCTTGGCTTTTATTGAAGTTTAGGTATAAGTAGATTCAATTTAGCTATCTTCACTATTACACTTATTGATATGATTGTAAATTTAGTTCCATAACTGCTACACATTTTGTTCTTGGTATGAGATCTGAGTTCCTATCAACTAGCAACTATTTTTTAAAATTACTTAAACTGACTGAACTGAACTGATACTAATACTGATACTAATACTTGTAGTTAAATGTTTCATGAAATAATGTATCCAAAATATCTGAACATGCCAAGGTTTATGTATCTAAAATGTTTAAACATGTAGCAATTTATATAAATGTGAAAGTTATCATGGGTTTTGCCAATAGTTAAGGAAGTCCTATGTCAACAAAATTTAGAACTTTTCTAAATGGGAAAGTTTTCTCTTTTCATGGGGAACACAACTAATTAGAACTTTTCCTTGTTATAAATTAACAAAAATAATAATAGCTTATATTAAGTTTGTACTACATGCCGTGCACTAAACTAAGGTCATTAACAATCATTGAAATAATAGTTAAAAATAAAAATTAAATATAACATTTATGGACCTTACTGTGTACATGACGCTATGCTCAGAACTTTATTTGCATTAAGTAGCATTTGTTACTGAATTTGTATTTCTCTTTTCCCTTTTAATATGTTTGCCATTTTTGAAGAATAGGAGTCCTAGTTTATTTAGCTTCACTGTTGTGGGATGTTCTTGACTTATGAGGTTTTGGGTTTTATATTTTTTAACAGAAATACAATGCTGATTATGAACTTTCAGCAAAACAAGGGGCAGATACGCTAGCTTACATTGCTCTCCTTGAAGAGAAGCTTCTTCCTGCAGTGGTGAGCATTGGTGAATATTATAGTATTTTAGTGACTTACTGAGAATGGTACTTAGTCTGCTTAAAAGAAAAATAACGGAAGAGGCTTAAGAGAGGAAATTTCATTTATGTATTATTTTCGATTGTTTCACGTAACTGTGAAACTGGGTTGATTCTGTTAGACATTCAACTAGTATAGGAACCAACAAAGTGAATGACAGTGTCATTTTGGAAATAAAAATTCTCTGTGAAAGACAGAGTTTGTTGCTGCATGTATAGATTTGGGCCAACTGTAACTCATTCAGAAAATATTCATTAAGCACCTGGTATGTTCCAGGCCTTATTCTGGATGCTTGGGATAGAACAAAACAAAACTCTCATGTTTAAAAATCTTGATTTATCCTTGAATCATCCTAGCTGGAAAATGGGTATGAAGTTAACTTCACTCAGAGATATTTATGAAAAAGTTTTACATCTACTGAATGATCTTCTTTTAATAAAAGAATATCCTTGTAGTGTTTTTCCCCCCTCCTTTTGCAGCTTCACACATTCTGGGTTGAGAGTGACAATTACTTTACTGTGACAAAGCCATGGTTTGCTTCACGAATGCCTTTTCCCTTGAGTTTGATCCTGCCTGGAAGAATGTCTAAAGGAGCACTGAATAGGATTCTCCTAACCAGGGGAGAGCCTCCCTTCTACCACCTTCGAGAAGTAGAAGCTCAGGTATGGTTGGAATTACCTTCACAGCAAGGGCTCTCTGGAGGAGGGACAAGAGAGAGCAGAGATGAAACTACTGGGTTGGTCAAAAAATTCGTTCGGGTTTTTCTGTACAATAAGATGGTACAGAAAAACCTGAGCAAACTTTTTGGCCTGCCCAATACTTATTGATGCCAGCCTGAAAAGGAGTTCTCGAGCATCTTTCCTACTTTTGAGATGTAATTTCATCCTTATTAGATATACAGAGATGCGAAGGAGTGCCTAAATCTTCTGTCAAACAGATTGGGAACATCTCAGTTTTTCTTTGGAGATATGTGAGTACATTCCCTTATAAAACCATTTTAATGTTTTGTTTGCATATATCCATCGAGCGGTTACTTAAAGCAAGTTCCCTTGCCAGGTCCTTTTACCCCATCCCCAATGAGTTTGCCACTTAAAAAAATACTTGGTGGATTTTTTTACTATAGGAAACTTTCTGTTGGGGTAATCTAATATTGACTTCATATGTTGCATATGTGACTTTGAAACTTTTAAGACTGTTCCCACCCAGTCTCTAGTCTCTCTCTATATGATGCCTGTGAGTAAATCTTTTAATTTACAACTTAAATTTTCTTCTAAATAAAATGGATAAGAGTATTTTAAAAAACTGCTAATGAGTAAAACCCTAGTTGTTTCATTTTTATAAGCCCAAATGGGTAATAAACCTTTTAAAAGACTATATTGTATACTGCAGAATTGATAAATGTATTTGAGAAAAAGTTTTTAGCATAATCCCAGATTAATATTTTCTTACGTGCTTTTTAAAAATCCTTAATTTATTTTCAGGCCTTCCACTTTGGATGCCTATGTGTTTGGTTTTCTCGCACCTCTTTATAAAGTACGTTTTCCTAAAGTTCAGTTACAAGAACATTTGAAGCAGCTCTCCAACCTGTGTCGCTTTTGTGATGACATCCTAAACAGTTATTTTAGGGTTAGTCTTGGAGGTAAGTTGGTTCTTCTTCAGCTAATCTTTGTTTGCATAGAATATTTGCATATTCTCCTAAGGAGGTATACACCAAATCCATTACTTATTTAAAACGTGTGTATATTGTCTTTAAACCTTGGTTTGCTGCTGCTGCTGTTAAGTCGCTTCAGTTGTGTTCGACTCTGTGCGACCCCATAATCGGCAGCCCACCAGGCTCCTCTGTCGCTGGGATTCTCCAGGCAAGAACACTGGAGTGGGTTGCCATTTCCTTCTCCAAAATCCTGGTTTATAAAACTTCAAAAAGTGGCATTTTTTCCAACTTTATTTTTTCCTCCATGTGTTAGTTCTTCTTTCAATAGAGAAATATCTATTTGCCTTTAGTCTGTTCTTCTGGATTTTATACAGTTCTCCCTTCTTGTTCTTTAAATATTGCCCCTTTGAAGTGGGTCATTTTCTTCTAAAAGTTAACCACAGGTATTTATTATGTCCCTACTGAAAGATAGCCTTTATCCTAATGCAAATGGGAAATTACTTTAAATGTTGCTTCTAGCATTTTCCTGCGTGAACAGAAATGAGCAGCAGATTGATTTTGGTGAGGTACACTCCCATGATTCCACTACTTGCAAACTGATTACACCAGACTGGAGGTATAGTAAATAGAGGGCACCGGTCACTTAGGCGCTGCTTCTTCGGGAGCGTGGGGCCTTGTGCTTAAGTGACTGGGACACTAAGTTTGTGTGGGCAGAGTTGGCAGAAATTGTCCTTTTAAGAAACAAGTCATAAGGACCATTGACTTAGGAACAGTTTACTTTTTTATGTAGTGGGTTATGTGTTTTGTGTATAATACACTTGTATGTAACAAGGGAGGGGTTAATAGTTTGGAAGTCATGAAACTGAGTAATTTTCAACCTTGTTACTTGGGAGCAGTGGTTAGCAAACCTGACCACAGAACAAATACAAAATCTTAAGTCCTGTACCAGATTCACTGAATTAGAATAGAATCCACTCCTGGAATAGATCCCAGAAAACTGTATTTTTTTAAAGTCCGTTCAAGTGCTTTGGAGGCGTGGATACTTGCTTGGCCCTTAGAAAGCTCTTCAAATGCAGTAGTTGTAACTAAAGGCCTATTTGAAATGGGTGGGGAAAAGGTACAAGTCAAATTTGAGAAGGCAATGAGGACTGCTGTGCTCTTATTAAAGACCGGGCTGTCTGCCTAACGCTTGGCTAACTGGGTCTCCTTAAGGACACATTTAGTCCTTTGGCTTAGGGTTTGGTTTTGGAGTATTACCGTATGTCTTAAGTTTGCCTTTGAACCGAGAATGGTTTTTCACTTTGCCTTTTTGGGGAGGTGGGTGGGGGATGGAGCACTTAGGGGGTGGATAGACTCAATATTCTTTGAATCTAAACAGCTTGTAAGGCTTTCAAAATTTCCTCTTTCTGATTTCTGTCCTGGCTTCTTAGGCATCTCTCCTGCTGGACAAGAAACGGTAGATGCAAATCTACAGAAACTGACACAACTTGTAAATAAGGAATCCAACTTGATTGAAAAGGTCAAGTTTACTTCAGTCGTTATTTTGTACTAGTTCAGCATTTTCCTTTCTGCAGTTAGTATTGTAACTTGGGTTATGCATTACCTTTACCCTTTTCTTTATTTTTTTAAGTTTATTTTTTTCATAAAGTTGTTTATACATTTACTAAAGCGGTACAAAATACAGTGTTTTGAAGCCAGTAATGGACTGATTGGGGGAAAGATCTGATAATAGCATTGGGTTTACTTTTACCACACAATTAGCAGTGCTTTTCAAGTTAGGAGACTTTGGCTTTAAAAAAAAAAAAAAAAAAAGAGGGGGAGAGAGAAAGAAACAGAAAAACACTTCTTGCTTGCTCGTCTGCTCCTTTCCGTCTCTCGGGGTTGTTTTCTTGATCGTCAGCTCCTGTGCTTATTCTTTCTTACTAATAGCACTATGGTGTCTTTTTCTTTCTTTCACATAAGTGTTTTTATTTTTTTTCTCCTTCCTATCCTCTGTTCTAAATGTTGCTTACAGTTTTTGGCTAGTGTGGATGTTTGCCACTTAGGGACTATGCATTTGTTGAGAGAAATATTGAGGAATTGGGCAGGGGAGGGAACCAACAATGGAAATTTCAAGGGTGATTCTAGGTGGAAAAAAGAGAGTTATACAGTTTTTTCCTCAAGTGTTTGATAAACTTGCTTTTTTCTTATACAAATGGATAATGCTTCATTCTTTCACAAACTAAGGGGTCATTATGGCCTAATAACACTGGCTAGAGGTTTGGGGGATTGAGTAACAGCCACTGTATCATATGAGCTGTATATGAGTTATCTCATTTACTCTCACAGCAACCCTGTGTGTGCAGGTACTCTGTTATCCCCATTTTACAGATGAGATAACTGAAGCTTCAAGTAGCTTGTAACATCATCTGCCTGAGGTCATTCAGCTGGCAAGAAGTAGAGAGAGAATCTGAACCCTAGTAATTGGATTCCAGCATGGGCTGTGTAGTCAGCTATGTAACTCGTGAATGAAATTATGTATCCATTACTACTGGTGGTAATAGCCAGTTTTACAACTGCCACTCTCTGGAATGACCATTTTATTTCTTTTTATGGTATATTCTTGGGTTTCCCTTGTGGCTCAGCTGGTAAAAAATCCACCTACAACGTGGGAGACCTTTGTTGGGAAGGTCCCCTGGAGAAGGGAAGGGCTCCCCACTCCAGTATTCTGGCCTGGAGAATTCCATGGACTGTGTAGTCCATGGGGTCGCAAAGAGTCGGACACGACTGAGCACCTTTCACTTCACTTCACTTCATGATCCCCTGGAGAAGACAGTGGCTACCCACTCCAGGATTCTTGCCTGGAGAATCCCATGAACAGAGGAGCCTGATGGGCTATATAGTCCACAGGGTTGCAAAGAATCAGACACAACTGAGCGACTAACACTTAACTTCTTACCTATGTACCTCTTGTTAAAGTTTGGGTAAGCTGAGTGAAAGCCAGTTTGTCTTAATTCTTAGCCCAAGGCAGTAAATCTCATGAGAGGAAATACACCAAGAGTTAAGTGTGGATAATGGAAAAATTATTCAGACTGTTGTAGATACTCTTCTGCAGGATGAAGACTATCCAGTATAGTTTTCATTTCCATCTGTGGCAAATTCATTTCAGACCTACATGTGCAGAAAGTGAAACCAAGAGGCCCTGCCACCACTTCTGTAGAGTTCACTGTAGCATCATCACTGTATGAGAGTCTCCTAGCCCTATGCCAGCACCTCTCCCCACCCCACTTCCCATCTGCTCTTCAGTACAGATCACTGTTTGCTACAAGACAATAGAACAACAAATTCTCTTGACTACCACTGTTCACCATTTAGTCAGAAAATCTAGAGCTTAAAAAAAAAAAGAGTTATGTTTGAGGAACTTAGTTCTTGCAAGGAAAAAAGACAACACAACTGATTCAAATAGTTCACTGGGAATACTCTTGTCCATTGGAAAACTGAGTTAGTCTTTTATTCTTTTCCTCTGATTATAAACCCCATGTACCTCTGCTGAAACATTTCCTCTGTGCTTTATAAAAGCATCTTGAAAGGAGAGAGTTTTGCGCTAATCTAAGCTAAGCTAAGTCACTTCAGTCGTGTCCGACTCTGTGCGACCCCATAGACAGCAGCCCGCCAGGCTTCCCCGTCCCTGGGATTCTCCAGGCAAGAACACTGGAGTGGGTTGCCATTTCCTTCTCCAAGTTTTGCGCTACACATGTTAAAACAATAAAAAAAGGCCTGTCTACCAGCTAGGTGATAAGACGCTGTATTCTGTTGGTTTTGGGTCATCGATGGCAGCTGCTTTCAAGACTTTTATGAAGTAGCTTAACACCAAGACCTTGCACTCTGGTTTTGGGGTACCCTGGTTAAAGGTAGCTTTCTAGGGTCTGACTCAGATCTAAATAACCCCTATTCTGATGTTTTCAGGGATGCTAATGTACTCCTAAAACTCTTGGACATTTTCTAAATGTGCTCCACGTTACTTTGTTTCTGTAGAGCAGACTTAGAACTGATCCATTGTTTGCAGTGCCTCTGGATGAGGTCTCAAGTATTTATCCTTCTGTCTCTTTTCCTAGCCTTCCTTGGTCTAAATACTCAGAGCCTAAAAGAGGTGATCTTTTTGAGTGGAGTACAGGTCATTTTTATTGAGACATTGAGGTATAGTTGAAAGAACAATAGTATTAGTATAAGACCAGAGTTCACATTTCAGCTCTAATGCTAGCTTTGCTAATGGAAATCTGAGAACCTTCCTGAGCTTCCTTTTGCTAATCTGTAAAATAGAGAATGATTGTCTTTTTTTCTTTATAATTGTCTTGGGAAGCTCAAATGAGAACATACTTTGTAACCTGTGGAAAGTAGTCTAACAGAAATGTTGCTTTTACACTTAATATGAGAAGGTTTCTTAAACCCAGTTGTACTGTGGTTGCATTCGGTAGACTGTTCATTTTGTGTCATTACTGTACTTTTGTGAAGCCATCCAGGATGAGCCATACTGCTTTTATACATACACTAAGTGAAAGTGAAAGTCGCTCAGTCGTGTCTGACTCTTGGCAACCCCATGGACTATAGAGTCCATGGAATTCTCCAGGCCAGAATACTGAAGTGGGTAGCCTTTCCCTGCTCCAGGGCTCTTCCCAACCCAGGGATCGAACCCAGGTCTCCCACATTGCAGGCGGATTATTTCCCAGCTGAGCCACAAGGGAAGCCCCATACATGTACTATGTCAGGCAGTATTTAGGTATGATGTTTAGAATTCTTTAGAGATTATTTGCAAGAAGAGATTTCTCTAGCAGTGCTAGAAACATAAGGTTCTGTACTCGTCTAGGCTATAGTTTAGGTGGGGATGCCACAGTCCATATTCGTGGTACCACAGCTATTAGTCAGATGTACCTTTTGTACTTTCCACAGATGGATGACAATCTTCGCCAAAGCCCTCAGCTTCCTCCTCGGAAACTGCCAACACTTAAATTGACTCCAGCAGAAGAAGAAAGTAATTCCTTACACCGGCTATCACCCTGACAGTCATCATGCTTTGTGTCCAGAGTCATGTAATTGTTGCAGCAATCTCTTACACTAAGTGTGTGAAGGGCAAAAAGAAAATGCTAAAAATAGGTAGAAGGAAGACTCTAAAACAAAAGAAACTTTCTATGACAGCAATTTTTTTTCATTAGGAAGCTTCTGTTTTAGCTTGGCACTGCACTTTAAATAACAGCAGCGTGAATGCTAAATGAACTGGGGGGGGGGGGGGGGGGGGCAGAAAATACATTGTACTGTATATAAAAACCAGCCTTAACCTTGGCGGATTTTTGCCTTTGGTTCACATGTTGCTAGCCCAAAGCTCCACTTCTGTTCTGAATGTGCACACTTAATTTATTTAAGTTAATTTATTAATTTAGTATCCTTAGACCAGTCTGAATATTTAATATATGGCTCTTTGCCTAAGGCCTTTTCTCTTCTGTTTAGAAATCTGATGCCTATTTTAGACACCAGGAAAAATATATTATTCTAATATTCTCTTTAATAGAAAACCTGTATTTAATGTTAAAAAACAAGGAATGTGTTTCTTAATAATCTCACAAGTCTAACCTTTGGGGGAGTTAGTACCATATATATAAATATTAAAGGTAGTAACATATAATATTTGTCTGACTATATGCACTTCAATATAACAGTATTTGCTGATGTGTTCAGTATAGGTTAGCAAGGGCTGTTTTAATTTATTGAAGCTTTGCTGCTGCTGCTGCTAAGTCGCATCAGTTGTGTCTGACTCTGTGCGGCTCCATAGACGGCAGCCCACCAGGCTCCCCCGTCCCTGGGATTCTCCAGGCAAGAACACTGGAGTGGGTTGCCATTGCCTTCTCCAATGCATGAAAGTGAAAAGCGAAAGTGAAGTCGCTCAGTTGTGTCTGACTCTTAGCGACCCCATGGACTGTAGCCCACCAGGCTCCTCCGTCCATGGGATTTTCCAGGCAAGAGTAATTGAAGCTTTAGGCCTGTGTATTTGTAGTACATCTTTAACACTAGTCATCTCTTTCTTGGATTGATTTCAGGAGAGCTGAATGTTAGCATCACTTTTATGTTAGGCTGTAAAGTCTTACGACACTTGATCAGTTGTTAGACACTACTCAGGAGGAGCCCGCCGCCACAGAACTGGAAGCACCTACTGTGTATCTGATCCAAGTTCACCATGCTTGGCTCAGACCAGTGTTCTTTCCTGAGAAACATACCACATAGTCAGAAGCTTTATGACAACTAATTATTTTCCATAGAGCTTAACTACAGTTGAATGATTCTTTGGAATAATCGGAAATAGCATATTTTAAGGAACATTTTCCATTTATTGGTTGCTGAACTGTTAAAAGATTTGCTGTGTGGGTAATTTTACTTAGAATCTTGCTTATTTTAGTGGCTGAGGTGCTTCTGCCATCTTAAAACCACTTCTGGGGTTTTTTAAATATAGGACCATGTTTTTGATTAGTGTCTTAAAAGATTACTATGGTGCTCAGCAAATCTTATCTCATCCTGCTGAAACCCCCATGTTAGGAAAACAGCTTTGGAGTCAGTAGACTCATCTAATTTGAGCTGAGTGGAGCTCAGCAGTGTTTGACCTGCATCCTCTCAATTTGTTCTGTATTAGGTAGCTGTTTATATAGGAGTCTCTAAGTCATCATAAATATTTTTTCTTGAAAGTTTTAATGAGAAACAAGGTAATCTTCAAGGTCTTGGTTGTCTGTCTGGATACATTGAGAGAAAGTCACTCATCTGTTTCACATTACTTCTGCAACAGGTGGGAGAGTGGGTGGGTGGGAGTGGGGGTGGGGGTGCGTGGGTGTGTGAGCGTGTTTTATGTTATTAGTCTTCTGTTAGATTCCAGCAGTCGGAAATCTGTAGAGAGGGGGTGTGTGTGTGTGTGTGTGTGTGTATATGTATGTGTGTGTGTGCTATTCTGTGTTAGTCTTCTGGTTAGATTCCAGCAGTCTGAAATCTGTAGAGAGGGTGTGTGTGTGTGTGTGTGTGTGTGTGTGTGTGTGCACGCTGTTCTGTGTTAGTCTTCTGTTAGATTCCAGCAGTCAGAAATCTGTATGAATATTCTATGTTGGAAATCATGACTGTAGGACTTTATTATCCTCTGGGATTAATGTATACTGAAGAAGGGTGGTTAGCACACTAATCAGACATCTGTTTATGTGTTAGTGGTTAGTCATTTTCAATTATGATTTCTATTAAAGCTTTCAAAAAGCATTTGAAGTGACTTACAATTGTTAAACATGTGTAAAATAGGACAGTTAAAATTGGGTTTTGGAAAAATAAAAAATTTGTAGGAGATAGAACTATACTAACCCAACCCTAACTATACTAACTCTAAAATTGAATGGTAAATTTAACTCCCAAGTTTCCCCATGGACAAAATCAAAGAATAATACGGGGTTATGTAAAGTTTTCTGTCAATAAAGTGACTAATGTCCATGAGTAAGAAAAATGTGTTTACGTTTTTAAAGAATGTAGGTATTGTGTTCTTATGACACAAAGATGCAGCTAATAAGCATACTGTAATGTTTGATGTGTTGAAAGTTGAATCAAAAGGTATCATTCTGGAATAGCAAGTTTTTCCCTTTTTTTTTAGTAGAAAAGATGAATATAAATATGATTTTATTTCCTTTCAGTCATTCCTGCTTTGAACAGCCTTTGGCTGTGTGCCATATAGGCCATGATACTTCCAGACTATCTTTGCTAAGAGGCAAAGTATGAGTTAGATAAGTGAGAATTTATATGCTGGGTTACTTAGTTTTGCTTTTTTGGTAAAAGCTAATGAGATGCTAGGAAGTTATCACTGAGCACAAACCACTCCAGGCATCAGCTGCATATATAGGAAACTCTTGGAAAGAAACAACTTTCAGGACTCAACAGAGAGCTTATGATCAACCTGTCAGAATATGCTTTGGATAAAGTTTGAGTTTGCTGAGATAAGTGATCCACAATCTTAAAACACTGTGGTAGAGGATAATATGATTAAAAGGACTGTGTTGGTGTTTATGTTTCTTGGCAGTATAGAATGAGAAAATTGGACAGATAATTCCCGTAAGATAAACATCTTTCATCCACAGACTGTCATCGGTTGTCCATAAGGCTGACCATTCTCCTAACACCAAAGAAACTACAAAAGACCTTTAAGGATAGTCATTCCTACACAATATTTTTTCCCCTAAAAGTTTGGCACTGGCAAAGGAATCAAATTTCAACCTAGATATGTTTATTTTTTGAGTGCTAGAGAGTTTACATTAAATCCAAAGAATTTTGATTTCCATTTGTCATTTCTCTTCATTTAATATGGCAAGATACATTAACTTAAAAGAATGGGAAAGCTTATTTCGATCAGAGCTAAGTTACAGTTCTCATAAGTCTACAAAAATGGAAAAAACTAGACATCAAAAGAGGCAGAAATTGGTAACAGTGATAGCATCTAAGAAAACCAATTTTTAAAGGTAGTTTCGTGATAAAAGTGGCATTTGAAGTACACAGTATGTTTTCTTAGAGCCTCTTCCAGGAATAGTCATTTACCAGGTTATTAGATTTTTTTCATCAACTGTTTATTTTTTCATAAGCTGTCAAAAATTGTATCCCTCTAAAACCAAAATGCAAATGCTTACATGTGAATACAAGAAGCTGAGGGATGGTTACATAGGCTCTCTCTGTACTATTTTTGCAACTTCTTTTTGTGAGTGTAATTATTTCAGAATAAAAGGGTTTTAAAAGTAAATTCAATAGAGTGAATTTATCTTTAGATAAACTGATTTACAATTTAATGCTTCAGACATAGTATTCAGTTCCAGATGAATAAATGCATATTATAAATTAATTTATTTCATTCCAAGTTTAAAGACAAAAACAAACTCAACTTTATAACATATGATTATCTAAAGATTTGGTTTGCCTTATCAGCAAAGAAAAAACAAGCTAAAACCAAGAACCCCTTTTCCTAAGATAGAAAAAATTCTATGATCTTTATGTTTATAATTATATATTTTCTTCCTATGGTACCTGGGTTTACCTGGGTTTAAAATATTTTGAAAAAAAAAGCTCCTCTGTGTCTCCGTGTGGTAATCCTTCTTTATTTTGCAGGTGTTCTCTTGCTAAGAACACTAGGACCATGCTTTGATGAACAAAGTGTAGTGTGTGTCTGTGTTTTTTGTTTTAGGCTTACAGGGGTTTAGTGATTGACTTTGTCTTGGTTTAGTTACTTATCTAATTGAAATCCTGAGCAGAGCCACATAGCATATTTGAGTTGTAATGATGGTATTCTGTATATGTTGTTGGCACTTAGAATTATTTTTTGCCTTTTCTCTTGTTCAGCTCTGTGTAATTTGCATTTACTTTTCAGTGTTTTCATATTTCCTAAGAAATTACTAGATTATTAAGAAATTTGTTAATTATGTGAACCAAAGGTCAGTAATCCTAGTCTCAAAGGTTTAACTGAAGTGTAATTAAATCTTCAAAATGTTGATTTTCATAGAGACATAGAGTGATTTGCTTTTTTTTTTTTTTTAAGCGTTTGTAAAATTGTTTATCCCAAAACTCATGTTGGGATATAATGTTTGTTTAAAGCCCAGATTACCTGCCCTAGACTTAAAATTATTGTGATTGAGGTGGAGAGGTATTCTCAGAATCAGTAAGCATACAAAAATTTTTTGTCCTGATGAGGAGGCCAATGATTACTGATGAGAACTAACATTCTTGAACAGTGATATAAGAAACGGTTACTCTGAGTTGGATGTTTATAAATAGAGAGTGAAATGTTATAATAAAAGACTGTTCAAAGCAAAACAAAATAGTTCCTTTAAAAAATGCAGGAAAATAAGTGTTTTATACCCTCATTATTCTTAATTTGAAATTATATTGTAAGATTTTTTTTAAAAACTACATTTTAGTTCTTTGGAGAAGCAGTTCAAGATATATTTTGGCAGAATATATTGTTATTGTATGAATTGAGAGGTCTTTGGCCAAATAGGTTTGGAAAATTCTGGGTTAGACAAAGTGAAGTTACTGTAGGCTTCTCAGAACCTTCGATATGCTGTTGGTGGTTTCAAACTCCATTGAGGACCTGTATTTTACACACCATTTCCCTATTTTTATGTGGATTTTTTTTTAACGTAAGTGTCATGTGGGACTTGTGTTCTGAGAAATACACTTAGAGAAATGCTGCCCTGCGAGTGTTTCTGCTTGTTTGTACTCATTGCAAAGGCTTCCAGCTGTTGGCTGCCCCTCTAGTGAGTGGTGGGAAAACGGGAAGAGAAAGGTTAGGACTCCCTTGGACCATAGAGTTGACTGGGAAGTGGCTTCGGGTTTCATAGGTTGCTGTTTAGGCACCTGTGAGGCCTGTGGTCAGTCCAGTCACTTTCCCTGGAATCCCAGTTAGCTTGGAACAGCTGCACAGGGGTGTGAACTGGCGGTTTCAGAGAACCAGCCACTTCTTAGGCATCTACAAGACAGAGCGAACCAACTTGGGAATCCAGAACAAATTTCCAAACTGATTTTGGCTGTGCTTTAAAAGTACCAAAAAGGCAATGAGTATTTATAGCATTAAAGTCACATATGAGCTGGGTATTTTATACATATATATATATGCATACACACATCGTGTCGTAGAAAGTCTACATTTGCTTCAGTGACAAAAGCAAAGAAACTCTAATATTTTCAAGTTTTGTTACTGAAGACATTGTCTAGACAAGGATTGCATGTTTGTGTATGCTTTTTCTAGGAGGAGTGTTTACAGCTTTTATTCTGAGCAGTTTCTATATCCCCCCCCCCCCACTCCCATTTAAGCCTCACTAGACCTTCTTAGAGGACCAAATATGTTTGATTTCATCTCAAAGTACAAAATCAGCCTACTCATTGTAAGGAGGCTCTTTGTTTTCTGCAGTATATATGGTTGCATGTTTGGAACTCCGTGCTTTGGATATGAATTTGATAGAAAGCCTGCCATTGCGTTTGAGTTGTGGTGTAATGGTGAACACCTATCCATGTGCAAAGCAGTTGGATCTTTGTTCTGATTCTTTAGATTTCCTCATGCAAATTCAGAAAAATGCCTTTTAATCATTGAGTTTACATAACCAAGATCCTTGGAAGTCTAGAAAAAATGACTTGCCAGAGTTTGCATCAGTCCTGAGTAAGTCATGCAGAGTGGAGAAGGCTGTGTGCTGACCATCCATTCTTTGGCCCGTTGGCTGCCTGTGTTGCAGGGCTGGCGTCTATTTCTTGGAGAAGGATCGGTGTACTCAAGCTTTTATGTTAATTGCATAAAGATGAGCTTTATTCTTCTTCTGACTTGGTGTTTTATTTTGTAAAATAGGAAATAATGTCTTCTCATTTTTCTGCTCACTCTGAAGTGGAAATTTGAAGTGTTTGTAATGTAACTTCAGCTTTCTGAAAGACTGATAGCAAAGACGACAAGAAATTTGTCTATACTTATATTGATTTTGTTCCACCAAGCTTGTCTTTGAATGGTAAACATTTGAAACATCTGTTCTAGTGTACAACTACTATAGTTTTGTTATTAACAAACTTAAGCATTATTTGTCATAGTTTCAATATTCTAGCCTTGCCTAGTGTGAATATATTTTACTCAGAGATTATGTACAGAAGTGATGATGATCAATGTTGTAAAGAATTTATTCTGATACACGAGAAACTGGATATTATGTCAAAATAGCTATTTTCAAAATAAAATCTCAAGTTGCTTGAATGTTTATTAACTCTTGGTTTAATGTTATTTATTCTTTGAGGTGAGTATTTCATTGGGAAGAATTTTGGGGTGGTTGAACATAGTTCTGTGCTGGGACTGAGCTACATGTATGGCAAAACCAATACAATATTGTAAAGTAATTAGCCTCCAATTAAAATAAATAAATTTATATTAAAAAATAAACAGACATTAAAAAGATTTAAAAAAATAAAACAAAATGCCCATTCTTTCCATGATGCATTGAGGTCATTTGTGGTTTTCCCAGCCTGTGCTCAAGGAGGGTAGGTGCCTGCTCTTAGTCCATGGTATGTGTGTAACCTCAGAGAGCTCAACTTCTCAGGGCTACAGTTAACTCATCCCTTCAGCTCTGTACGTTGCTTTAAAATTTTCTCTTTTGCTCACCTGGGAAGTCCAGTGATATTCCACATAATTGGATGGAAGACGTACACTGAGAAAAATAATTATAGTTAAAGGGGAAGATATTCATATTTTTTTTGCTGCTTTTTGGAAAAAAAAAAATGGGGCAGGATATGGAGGTATAGAAACCCTGTGAGAGCTGTTAGTCTAGTAGGAGCAGTTTCCCCGAGGGGTTGAGTCTGTTCGTAGAGTTGTTTTTTTTTTTAATTGAGATATAATTTATGTGTAGTAAAATGCATCAGCCTTCCACTTAGAGCTGTTAGGTATGTATTTCTCTCACATGGAAAGCCAACTACAGCTTTGTTGATACTTCTGTCCCAAAGAACACAAGCCTTAATTGCATATGAACTTCGGGTTTCAATTCACTCGTGGGTGGATTGAGGTGGTTAGTAATCACCTGCTTTCCACAAGAGAGCAGGAAAGAAGAGTTGGTATTGGTGGGATAATAGAATTCTTTTGGGGAAAGACAACTCTGAGTCACAAAGCTGGGAACCTTTCACCAAAGACCTTCAGAAATTTTGGTTCTTAACTGCTCAGCTCGGAGCCTTGCCTTTGGCCTGGGACGGTCTCGGGTGATCAGGCCTCCTGGATGCCTGTTGCAGTGCGATGCCCCTTGGTGGACAGAAGGCTACAGTGTCGACAGTGCTCTGTTTTCTTTTGGCACGAATAGCAGCTGTTGATGTTAAGTTTTGCCACACTGGGATCTTGTCCTGAGGAGACTGAGATAAAGGGGAAAGCGCCAAGATCACTGAGGACTGCCCACACGTTTGAGACAAGTGTATATGAGAACAGGAAGGAAATGGCGGTGGAAAATGGAAGGACTTGTCTTACTCAAGATCATCGTATGTTCCTAGTTGTAAAGCAAAGGGGATACTCATCCCTTCTTGATCTGACAATTTTGGGGGAAAGGATGGGAAAACATAGTACATTTCTCCAGGTACATTAGTCAGCTTCCTGGAATGCCTTAGACATCCGTGATGAAGAAATTAAGACAGCTGTGCATCATCAAAGACGTTTCTAATTTCTAGCACAGCCAACTCGACGTCCCAAATGTTGTACTTTACCAAGCAAGAGAGAGGCTAGGATATTTATCCTGCTTTTTGAGTAAGTGAGTAAAAATAGGGAAATCTTGACATTTATAAATAAAATTAGGGATTGGTGTTTCAGATCTGAGTTTGGGGCAGGTGGTCTTTTCAAGAATTTACATTTTGAAAAAGTTAAGAAATCTTTCGGTATAGAAGGAAGCATGACGCTTTCCAAATATCACAGTTAAGACCAAACAGATTTCAGTTTTATTTTAAATGCAAGAAGCAAGCTGACTTATCTGAGGGCTGTCAGACTGTGCCTGTTCTGATGTGTGTTCTCCCAGTTCTCTCCATGAGTGGGGATTTGCCTTTTTCACCAATGAACATGGTTTGCATTTTATATTACACATAATATCCAGTTCAAAGCATGACTACTGATAAAATGGCTTAGAAAAAGGTGGGATGGGATATAGTAGATGTAGAAAGTAAGAGGGAAAAGAAACTCTATAAATATGTAACCGGCTGTGGGGAGGAAGGGGAATGCAACGTAGAAAGACAGTGGATTTTAGAGTTAGAAAGCCTGGCTTAACAGCACACCAAACCAGTGATTTTAAGCAAGTCACTTAATTTTTTATTTATATTATTCATTACAATGCAATGGAATAACTGAATCTGGATAAGTGAATGTTTTTATATGTTTGTTTTTTTAAAAATATATATATATTAAAATTTAGAAGCTACCAATAAAAAGAGCCCCATGCCACCTCTTATGAATAACCTGTTTCCATACTGGTATCTAGTCTTTCAGTCTTTTGTTTTCTATACACACACACACACACAATCCTGTATGCTATAACCCTATAGTATATATTTATACTATTCAGAGTGTGCTTTTTCACTTAATGTTCAGAAAATCTTGTAGGTTATTACATATTCTATATAATTTTTAAAGGGTGTGTGCAATTTCAGTGTAAGATGTTACATGGTTTATTTCACACCCTTGTGATGAACATGAGGGTAAACTCTTCTTGTAATGGTCCATTTGTATTTGCAGTCCATTTGTATTTCTTCTGTAAGTGGTCTATTCATACTCTGCCTAAAAGGAAAATAAGTTCACTTCTCTGAAACCCTGGCTTCTCCACTGGAAGCTGGGGTTTCCATGTGGTCTCAATGCAGTAACACACAGCAGATCCAGGATGCAGCAGGTGTGTGGCAATAGTCTTTCCTTCCACGTGATTTCCTGGATTAAGAGCTCCCAGAGGATAGAGACTTCTTTCTTTATTTATCCCAGCACCTAGTACAGTGCTTGGAGCGGAGAAGGAGCTCAAACAGTTCTTGAGGAAGGAGGAATAGCTGGGATTCGAAAACATTTTGAGTATATCAGGAAAAAGAGTGAGAAAAGTCGAAGCCAAGAGCCAATGAATCAGCAGTGAGAAAACTTACCCAAAAGCTCACTATTAAAATGGAAGAATTTAGGTTTTATTCTCAAAGCTATATAAGAAATAATTGCTTATAAAGACATTAAATACCTATAAGTATGTAGTCTTGAAAAATTGAGGTGTTTGTGTGTGAGCTAACAGGTACATATTTTAAGTACACTAAGAAAGGTGACTAAAGAGTCACCTTAATTATAATGAATTATATAATTATAATTTATATTATAAAGATTATAAATTTTATAATTTATTATATTTACTTATAAAGATAATATAAATATTTATATAATACAAAACAATATTAGTTGTTATATTACTCATAATTATAATATTAAAATTTTGAAAAGTGAAAAACTTAATTTTAAAAAATGATTAATTCTGATTTTCGTGTATCAGATTTGGCTAGACTAGGAGTAAATATTCAATAACGACATGACCATATTGTAAAATGGTAATAAGTTAAAATGATCCCGAGCTCTGGTGCCTCCAAAGGAAGGAGGTGAACTGGTGTCAGGCTTTGCTTTGTCCAACTCGCCCTGGGATCATGCGGGAGAAAGTCAGTGGTTCGCTAATGAGATTTGCAGATGGCTTTAAATTGAGAGGTATTGTAAACATCAGGAATGACTGAGAAATGATACAAAAGGAGCTGGAAAGGTTAGGAACATGGACAGGAAATCAAATGATTCAGTCTGGAGTAATGCAAGCCAATCTGACATCTGGGGCCAAAGAAGAAGAAATACAGATATGCCATGAAAGTGACAAACACGGAAAACAGTCATTTCAAAGGAGCCTGGGGGTTGGGGGGGGGGCAGTGCGGAGAGGCTAGAGGAAAACAAGAGAAGTAGGAAGCAGGAACTGAAGGTGTCCAGGGCCCACTACATGTCCAGTACTATGATGTGGCTCTTTACACACTGATTTCTTTTTGACTAAGGTTTAGCAACTTGATGCTAGGCAAGAAACAGAGATTTGAAGGTTAACTCAGTACCTAATGCCACAAAAGCGCAACCTCTCTTCTAGTTGGTCCTAATGACTGTTAGAGTATCATCAGTATAGAGAAGACCATGGAAGTGGTCTGGAATCTGAAGTCCTAATAGGAAAGATCACTTGCCATACGCCTACCTGGGCATCGCTCATTCAGTGGGTGTTGCCAAGAATTCTTGGAACAGCTCCCTCCAGGCTATCCAGTTGCCAGCAGCATGAGGGGGCCCTACAAAACCTTCATGAGTTAGTACAGGATCCAGTTTAAGCAAAAATAAGATGTGAGTCCTCGAGGCAGTCTGTCCATTCCAGCCATGCCCCCCACTCTCTCTTCCTGTGGCTGCTGTGTTTGCGTCTGCTCGTCAGTATCATGGCCTCAACATGCTAATCCTGCTAATCCTTAGTAGCCAGAGTCCCCCTGCCTGTGTTGCCTACTATCCCTTATCCTCCTCCCTTGCTATAAACCTCTAATGATGATTATTTGTATTTTCTCTAGATGTCAATAAACTAAATCAGATATATTGGTGATATTGGCCCCCTTCAGGAATTTCCAACTCTTTTTTTGGTTTGTTTTTTAAATGGAACCACCACATTTAATGTTTTCTGTTACAAGAACTTGAGGAATTGGGCCACAGTGAGAACTTCGTGGAGATGAGAAAGAAGACCAAATAATTCTAGGGAGGACAAACCCTGAGCAGGTAATGCTTAATGTATCCATTCCCCGCTCTGAAAAGAAGAGCAGAACATCGGTGCAGAGAATCTATTGAAGGCGTAAGCTGGAAAGGAGAGGTGTCAAAGGCATATTTCTTGTAGTTGCAGTTCTCTCTTGTAAGGTATGTTAATGGCTCATATTGGAGGCTCGAAGCTGAATGTGTTCCCTATCCCCAGTCATAGTTGCTTTGTAACAGAAGGCCCTTAGGCTAAAAAAATTCATCCACTTATTCAACAAGTATTTACTGAGTATCTCCTACGTTCCAGGCACTGTCCTTAGAACCAAGGATACATCAGTGAACAAAACACAGGTCTCTGCTGTTGTGGCTCTACATTCTAGAAGGGGGGACAATTAATAATGAACCTAATGAATAGCAGAGTATAGAATGTAGTGGAAAGTGGTAAGTGCCATGGAAAATGAAAGTAAAGCAGGATAAGGGGGCTGGGAGCGCTGGGACTGAGGGCAAGTGACAGCGGTACAGGGTGGCATAGGCTCACTGTGAAGATGAGCAAAGCCTTGAATGAAGCGTCGGGTGGCCTGGATATCTGATGAAAAGCATGCCAGGCAGAGGGCACAGGTGGAGCAATGGTCCTAAGGGAAGTTTTGTCTAGCTTGTCTGAGAATCAGCAAGGAGGCCAGCGTCTCTGGAGGAGCATGATCAAGGTAGAGAGTGACAGAGATGAAGTCAGGAAGATGTGGGGTGGGGGCAGACCAGGTAAGAGCCTACGGGTATTTGTAAGCCTTTGTTTGACCTTTACTCTGAGCAGAGAAGTGATGTCGCTGATTCCTTTTTAAAAGGACTCCTTGAATTGTGGTACTGAGGATTGACAAGAGTGTGAGCAGAAGGACCGGTGGGAGCATTGTATAGTCATCTAGCCAAGAGATGGTAGTGGCTCAGATGCGTTAGAATGGCAGCGGTGGAAGTGGTAAGAAGAGGTTGGATTCTTAATGTATTTTGTGGGTACCACCACCAAGATTTCTCGACTGCTTAGATGTGGGTTGTAAGAAAAAGAGAAAAGTGACTTAAAGAATTTTGGCATGAGCACCGGATGGATCGAGTTGCCATCAACTGAGATGGGAAAGACTCTCAGAAGAACAGATTTTGAGAAGACTGGGGGTTTCATTTTTGACATGTTGAATTTGTGATATCTGTTACACATCCAAGTAGAGATGGTGAGTAAGCACTTTTGTAGACGTAAGTTTGGAGTTCAGGAGATACAACTGAAAAGTCATGAGGATGATGTTATTTAAAACCATGAGACTAAATGAGATCATCAAGGGCTTTAGTTGTAGAGAAGAGAAGAGGTCTAATAACTGAGACCAGGACGCTGAGCATCAAGAGACCATGGACAGAAGCAGTGAGGAAGCCTGAGGCCAATAAATCTGAAGGAAAATCAAAAGAAAGTGATGTCCTTGAAGCCACATGAAGAAGGGGGAGGGAGAGATTAAACACAAGGACTAGAGTGATAGACTGTGTAGGAGAGGGATCACGTGACTGCTGAATTTAGCAAAATGACCCTGAGGAGCAGTTTCCATGGACTTGGGGATAGGAATTAGTTCAAGAGGGACTAGGAAGAGAGGATTTAGGAAGAGTGAGAAGAAATAAATGACGACTGAGATAATTGTAAACAGCACGACAGAGCTGGGAAAGATATCTAGAGATAAAACTGCCTTCCCTTGGGTCCTTGAGCTACCACCAGGGAGGCAGCCACCTATTTATGTATGTATATTTATGTATAACTGCAAATCAAGTCAGCAAGCAGCCAGCAGTGTTGAGCTAGGTCATTAGGAAACCTTCCCCAGTAACAGAGATTCAAATGGGGTTTAACAGAGTTTGTCAAGGGACTTTTTATTTATTACAAAAATATTGCTACTTAAAACATGGGCTTTTTCTTAAAATGATGAGTGAAATTCTTTTGTGAATAAGATCTAGCATATGAGTATGTTTATACTTAGTTAAGCCAGAGGAAGCAGAGACCAAGTCAATCACTGGAGTAGTCTTTGTCTAGAGGATTTCAGCTTCTGTGGTTTAGGTAATAGAGTTGGTTTCCTCTATCTAGGCCTGGGGCCCAGAAAACTGAGCCCAAATGAAGTAAATCGGCATCTTTATTTTCTATTCGAGCTACTTAATGACTGTGCATTCATCAGGGGACAGGATGAGAACACATTTGAAAATTAAAGGGTTATTGCTATAGAAAGCATTGAGAATGCTGTGTGAAGCCTAAGTATGTTTCAGAAAAAGTATAGTGTTTTAAAGGCACAGACTAGTCTGTGAACAAAGCAGAAACCCTGGTGTTACCGCTTTCCCTATCTAGTCGCTCACTGAGTCCTGTTTGTTTCTCACTGTGGTTATCACTGGCATCTGAACGGGCCTACCATGGTTCACTGCCATCCTGGGTCACTGCCGCAGAGACACCGTCAGCCTCCCACCGTCTGGTTTGATCCTTTCCAAACTGTTCTCCACAGTGTTCAAGAGTGATCTTTCTAAAATGCATAAAGAACATGCTTCACCCTTGCTTAATACCTTTTAATGGTGCCTTGTGGTGCTGGAGAAGACTCGAGAGTCCCTTGGACTGCCAGGAGATCCAACCAGTCAATCCTATAGGAAATCAGTCTTGAATATTCATTGGAAGGACTGATGCTAAAGCTGAAGCTCCAATACTTGGCCACCTGATGCGAAGAACTGACTCACTGGAAAAGACCCTGACGCTGGGAAGGATTGAGGGCAGGAGGAGAAGGGGACGACAGAGGATGAGATGGTTGGATGGCATCATCGACTTGATGGACATGATTTTGAGCAAGCTCAGGGAGATGGTAAAGGACAGGGAAGCCTGGCGTGCTGCAGTGCATGGGGTCATGAAGAGTTGGACACGACTGAGTGACTGAACTGAACTGTTGTGTTTAAGCTCCTCTATACAGTGTATAATGCATTTCATTGTCTGGTTCAAGTTCAGTTGTGTCCCACCTTCTGTCCTCACCATGGAAAATCCAGCTACCGAACCACCTAAATCTCCAAATAACCCCATACTTTCTTTTAAATCTTCAGATGAAGAGGCTCCAGTGAGTCACAGAGAAGCCACAAAACCAACCTAACAAGACTCAACAGAGAATTCTATTTTTAGGCTCCATTAAAATAGGAATGGAAGGGAGGGTGCATAGTCAGGACACTCAAGATGACTGTTCTCTCGCTCTTTGTTATCTGCTCCACCAGACCCTGCTTCACCTACTCACTTCTCACCCGAACCTGCTCAGCCCCTGCCCCTGCTAGTGACTGTTCTAACCTTTGGGCCAGAACAGCTCCACCTGCTGGTTTATTAAAGGGGAACATCTGCCCTTGTGATGGTGGGTAACCTGAGGGATGAGGGAGAGGGATGTGCCCAGCTGCCGGTTGCCCTGGTAACTGATGAGCCAACCCGAGGACAATTCCTCCTGCAAATAGTAGCCCTTTGCTTCTCCCCCAAGGAGTAAAGATTACTGCCACATCCTGTCTGCTGGGGTAGAGTGCCTTTTTTTCAGACGTGTAAGATCCCCTCTCCATTAAACCACCGGTGTCTCTGTGCTGGCTCTGGGCTCCTTCTTCAGGCTGGAGGATGGGCAACTACAAGGCTTGCAGGCCTGTGGGGTGCAGCCCAACAGAGGTCCTTTGTTTCCATATTCCTTATATTCACATTTTACTAGCTGATTCTGTTTCTGCTTGGCTCATGCACATGTGTAACAGCACCGCACCTAAGTTATGTTTGACTTCTCCACTCAGCTTGGGCTTCCCTGGGGGCACAAACGGGAAAGAATCCACCTGCAATGCGGGAGACCTGGATTCGATCCCTGGATTGGGAAGATCCCCTGGAGAAGGGGATGGCAACCCACTCCAGTAGTCTTGCCTTAGAGAATCCCGCATGGACAGAGGAGCCTGGCAGGCTATAGTCCATGGGGTCACAAAGAGTCAGACACGACTGAGCACTACTCAGCTTTGAGAGCTCTCATGGCTTAGTTCTTGGCTATGTTTTCACATTTCGCTTCACACATCCACTTTAACACTTTCTCTTGTTTGTCTTTTCCATCTTTGGTCTTCAAATTCTGCCTATAATCTGAAGTCTCACAGACTGATGTCTCCAGCTCAGGCATCTCCTGTGAGACCAGACTCCTATTCAAAGGGGATCTAAGAGGTGTGCAGCAATCTCAAACTTGTATCTAAACCTGAACTCTGATCTTCACTCTGCCAAAACCTCTTCCTCTGCTGCTGCTGCTGCTGCTAAGTCGCTTCAGTCGTGTCCGACTCTGTGCGACCCCATAGACGGCAGCCCACGAGGCTCCCCCATCTTTCCCATCTCAATAAACATCGCCCATACTACCCCACTGCTTAAAATCAGAGACCTGAAAATTTACCTCTTTCTTCGTTTGTAAGAAAACCTAATCACATGCCAGGCAATGTCCAAAATGTTTAATATGTAATAACTCTTTCTTTTAGCGAATCTGCAAGGTGGCTATTATTATTATCACTTACATCATTGATGAGGAAACTAAAGGACAGAGAGGTTAAGTGATTTTCCCAAGGCCACACAGCTTTCTGAATAGTGGAGCTGCGATTTAAACTCAAATGATATGGTGTCAGGGTCTATGTGCTTAAATCAATTTCTACACAAACTGTTATTCTTGGAATCTCTTTGTGATTCACTCCTGATCAGTTCACATCCAGCTTATCAGAAGTGCAAACAGTTCAACCTCCAAAAATGCCCTGAATTCATCATTTACTTCTTTCCATCACTGTTACCATCACCCCAGCCTTTTGCCAAGACTTTTATAATATTGCCTTGGAGATCTCTAATTCTGCTCTTGTCCTTTCCACCTCCCTCAGCTCAGCATCCCCAGCCATTCTTTCCAAAGAAGTCAGATCTTAGCTTGAATGTATGTTTTTTTTTCTTTGACGCATACCTTGACGTCAATAAATGAACTAATCCTCCCAATTATTCTTTCTCTCATTACCCTACTCATTTCTTTCATGGTAAATTTCATAACTGATAATTATAAATGTGTCTTATTTTTACACACCCTCTGAAAAAAGGGCTTTCTTTTATTTGCCACTACCTCTCCAGTACCTAGCAGAGAGCTTAACCCACAGTGGGCTCTTAGTAATATTTGTGAATGATTGGATGGATGAGTGAGTGGCTAGTATTGAGTAAGACGTGACTATAATTTTTATTTTATGTGTTATCATGAAAATAACAGTTTTACTTCTTTATAGTGGACCAGTGGGAGGAAGCTGTATGATTTACTGAAAAATATACAAAGTATGATTTTTTTAAATAAAACGTATTTTTATTATTTCGATGAAGGACTTTGTATAGTTCTAGCAAGCATGCTAGAACATGCTAGTTCTAGTAAGTACTACTTTCACCCCAACACTCCTTTCTAAGAGATTCCACCCCTGCCCTCACACCCCTAACTCATTGGACCAGGGACAGAAACTGACCCAAGCTGAGCTAATGATGAGATTCTCCTTGCTCAGACTTCAGAGTCAAGAAACTAAGAAACAGATTTTTGAGGCAACTGCATTCATTCAGGCTTCAGATATTTGTCAAGCATCTGGAATAAATGATCATTGGGGATATAATGAACAAGATACTTCTCTCCTTGAAGGCATTTACAGTTCAGAAGGAAAAACGTGCTACTGCAATTCACTGAGTTACACGCCATGCCATGGGGATTACGCAGGAGTGCCTAGGAGAGGTACCTTAGCAGTACTGCAAAGGCAGAGAAAGCTTCCCAGCAAAGGTGCTGTCTCAGCCAAAAGAAGGTGTCACAGATCCAGAAGAGAGCTGGCGTGAGGGGAAAGGGTATTTATTCTAAGCAAAGGGAACAGAAAACGCCCACATAGTACATTCAGTCTGGTGTGCAATGAATGACAGGGGAGATTTTCCTGAGACGGGAAAGTGGTCTCCATCATGAAGGCCCTTGTTCGCCTGTACAAAGTCTGGACTCTATGCTGAGGGCCATGAGAGTCCTGAACAAGGGTTTTTAGCAGAGGAGTGTCACATTCAGATGTGTACTCTAATAAAATCCCTGTGGTCTCAGTCAGAGGGAACATGTTGGAAGAAGATATCCCAGTTAGGACATTGTGAAAGAAATCCAGACACAAAATGATGTTGGCAGGAATAAGTCAGTGACAGTGGGAAGAGACAGAGTGGATGGCTAAAGTGTGTTTAGGGTGATGATAGATGGGGAGAGAGGAATTAAGGACTGTGTCCAGGCTTGCAACTTGGGCTGGAAGGAGACTGTGAGGTCATCCTCAGAGACAGGAGACACATGAGGGACCTCAACAAAAAGGTCAGGGCTGGAGCCGTAAATAGGAGTGTTGTCTCTGAAGAATTTCTGAAGCTTTTGGATTGACTTTACCCAGTGAGTTTGAGGAGAAGAAGAACAAAAGAGCCTATGGGTGGAATCCCATGTAACTTCAGCATTTAAGAAGGTGAATGAGGAAGAAGAGCCTACAGAAGAGTTGGAGAAGATATATTCTGAGAGCCAGTTGGAAACCCAAGGAAGAGTGATACTGGGAAAACCAATGGATGAGACCCTCTCCAGAAGGGTCTGATGAATGTCAGCGTTCTAACGAAAACAAGGACAGACTTCACAGTAACTAAATGCTTAGTGATCTCTAACAGACACGTTTCTCTGGATTACAGAAACGTCATTCTTAACAATCAATGGTGGTATTCATCTCTTTGTCCCTAAGAAGATTCCCAATAGTTCCCTTACCTTCACTGTCTGCAGATTCTCCAAGAGCGGAGTCTGCATTCATGAGGGTTTTCTGAATTTGGTTTTCAAATGTTATCACATGTTGGTTCATGAAGTACATTTGAATGTCAGAGTTGAGAGTGTGGAAAAAAGGAGACATAAGGAAATTTTATTTAAAAAATGTTTTTCAACTTTAAGCAAAGCATCTAACAGCCCACTAAGTTTAGCATTTCGCGTGTGTTTATGACCTGTCAAAAACTGCCAGAACTTGACTTGGGATCAAGAAGGAAAAGATGTTGCCTGTTTGTCATCTCTCAGAGCGTCCAACTTCTGAAGGCCACTCTGCAACCAAAAAAGAACTTTCCTTCATCAGGGGACATTTGTCGAAAGAGAGGAACGTTAGTAATAGGATCCAGGCCATGTTATGTTCATTAAACAATTAGGTGCTGATGCCAGTCAGTAATCGCTTTTTTCCATTTTATTTTCAATAATGTCAGTGTTCCTAAGAGACCTGCATGGGATTGGATCTGGTATTTTAATCAGAATTTTAGTGTATTTTCAGTATTGGTAACATCTCCCTCCCTCCTACTTATACTGAGCAATAGACTCTCCTGGGCCTGGTTTGTGCTCCTTCTTCTGAATGTTTAGTCAATTTAATATACACAGTGGACGTATTCTGGGGGAAAAATGCTAGGCTTCCCAGCAGAGTATTTTAAAGATTAGGTGTTGTTTAAAAACAAAGCCATACCATTCATCACAATTATAAGGCAGGAAATACAGCACTCTGCAGGGTTTGATAAGAACTTTCCTTTAAGGACTCTTGTTTTCCTGGCCTCACAAGCACTCCACTTCTCTGAAGGTGATTTTGTGACATCCCTCTGAAGGTTCATGTCCTGGAAAAACTCAATTCTGTTTACTGAGTGCTTTCCACTTAAAACTGTTTCACTGAATGATTGGTGGAATGGGAACAGAAGTACAATAGGAAAGCAAGGCTACCTATCCTCAGGTCCGCGAAGGAAGGCCTGAAGCTCACCAAAGGCCTGGGCCAGACCATGAGCACCGTCTTTCCTCTCCTGGGTTCACACAAGAGGTGCACGCACGGGTGAGAGGGCTCCGATCTCAGCCCACCGACTCTAGGTTTAAGAATAACTTGCTTCATTTTCTCTAACGGCTAAATTCCCAATGCCAAGCTCTTACTTCTCCCGGCTAGCAGAAAAAACAAAGAAAAAAAAAAAAGCTAAACAAACAGAAAATGCATAACCCCAGTCTTTCCTGTGGACCCCTCCCTACTACTGTTTGTGCCAGTCTTTCTGTTAGGCGGTGCCAAGGCCTCTAGGGTGGGGCTCACCTGCCCTCATCTATACAGTCCACCTCTGAGCCAGCCCCCCCGGCCCCTGCCCATCTGCACTGGTCCTCAGGCCAAGCTCCTCTGTGCCTCTGGCTGCATGTGACTCCCTCCCCACCTAACTCTGCCCCCAAGCACCTCTGTACCCAGCTGACGGCACTTGCCCAGGAAGCAGAGCTTACCCATCCTTCTCCCTGTCACCTCCCTCCTCAGTTCCTCCTAGGCGAACAGAATATCGCCCTAGTCTGGGGAAATCGCTTCTTCTTTCCCTATTCAGTACAATCTGCCTCCCCACTCCCACCCCTTTTCTCTTTCAATTGAGTCTTCTTCTGCCAAGGGCTTTGGCTTTTGTTCCCAAAGCTTGGAAGCAATGTCTTTGCTTTATGCCCTGCCACAAACCTCCTGTGAAGCAGGAACACAGAGTCAGCTGTTATCTGCTTGAACAGGAAGGAGGGGAAAGAGGAAAAACAGGACTACCATCTTGGTAGATAGATGGCTCAGCATCTTATCCCACTCAAACACACATCTCCCCTGACCACTGCTCCAGACACCTGGACACCCAATGTTTGTTTGAAGATATCACTGGTGGCTCAGACAGTAAAGCATCTGCCTGCAATGCAGGAGACCTGGGTTCAATCTCTGGGTCGGGAAGATCCCCTGGAGAAGGAAATGGCAACCCACTCCAGTACTGTTGCCTGGAGAATCCCATGGAGAGGAGCCTTACGGGCTATAGTCCACGGGGTCGCAGAGAGTCCAAGACTGAGCGACTAACTTTCACTTTTACTGCAGCCCCGCTGGCCACATTTCCTGACATCCAAGGGCCCAGGAGCTTAGAGGCCTCCTACACAGACATGTGTGCTGAATAGCAGGGAAGAACAGCCTGGGAGAAATCCTTTCCTTCAGCACAGGAAGGAGCGCTGGCCCAGGCCACTGAGCACAGCACCCGCGGTGTGAACCACTCAGATCCAGCCCTGGAGGCCACCATGCCTTGAAGGGGAGGACCATGTGGAGAGACAGAAAGAATTCTAACCCAGGTAAGGATCCAGATAAGGCTGCGACTGGTCTGCATCTTCCCACCCCTGCTGCATAGATGCCAAATGAAATACAGAAGAGTGGGACACAGAAGGCGAAGTCCTTTCGCAGCTGACCAGAGGCTGGAGGGTAATCAGAGACATCAAGGACCCCAGGAGCAGCTGGAGAAGGAGGGTGGATGGCGCAAGATGTCCTAGAGGTCCCGGGTGGTTCTGCACCACTGGGCGCTTTGGCAGGTGGTTGGAAGTCATGGAGTGAACACCATGCAGCTGATTAGAAGGCCAGCAGAGAGAGAGAAGAGTAGTGCAAGCAGCGGCCTGAGTTCTGGGGCCAAAACTTCCTGTGCTATGACTTGCATGTTCTCAGAGACACAGGAAAGTGACGAGGAAGTTCTGTCACTGTGCAGGTGGGAACAGGCCCGGGAGGTGCTGCTGTTTTAGCAGAACTAAGGACAAGCTGTTAAAGAACCTTAACAAGGATCTGTAAGCTGAAAGGAGTCAGGAGTTACCCAAAGCCACCACCCCCATGTCTCTATATCAGGATTTTAATCTGAGCACCAGAGTGGAATGGGTGAACCTTTCTTCCGGGAGGGACCTGAGTTTAAATTCCAGGCTTGTTTCTTAGCTATCAAGTTCTTTGGCAAATTGCAGGATCACTTTTCCCTCCTCTGTAAGTGGGCACAATAGTCTTATAAAGTACACCTAGCATATTACCTGTTGTATAAAGAGGACCAAATAAATGAGAGTTGCTACTATTGTTATTATTATTACTATCACTGTTTTCATCTGATCCCTTGATTTTAGTAGTGAAAACCCAGAGCAAGCACCTAGAGGGTTTTAGACTGTCTTTGGATTTTTGCAGTTAGGTCAGGTAAGAGACCAGCGCATGTAATCAAATGTCCAGTGGGTGACATCTGAGAGACCTTAGACTCACTCTATTCACTCATTAAGGTCACACACTTGGATCGTCATAATTCTCTTGGGGTTTGGGGACTGAGTCTGCAAAAAAAGATGGCATTTGCTGAACCTAAGCTGTGAACAGCTGTGCTGGGCTAGAAATAGCTTCCCAAGCAATGTCTTTCTTTGCCAAGTCAAAGGCACCGCTTACAGTGGGCTTGGAACCACAGAACATCCAACAGGAGAGGTCCCTTTCTCAGGGTGACACCCAGCAATCTTGCACCTTCAGGACAGGGCAATGACTGATTTCTAGAGCACATTCTTTGGCCTGATTTGGTACAAAGACACAAGAAAAGACTCAGAGGCAAGAGAAGCCTCAGCGATTTATTATAGGGAAGTAGGTTCATTAAATCAAAACCCCAGCAGGAACTGTAAGTTAGAGAACTTCCAAAGCTTTGACTCCCACATCTTCTGTTGCCTGTTGTCAAGCGCATTTGTGGATGTAATAGCCAAGTCTGTGTCCCCAAAATCCAAGCCAACCGAAGAAAGCAATGCATTTGGTGGAAAAATCATAAAAAAATAAAGACACCCTAATAAAGCAGTTGGACTATTCCCACTGCATTTTGACCAGAAAAGAGAGCTATGGAAAGATTCTGTCACCATCTGTGCTCTACTGGCCATAAAATCATAAATCAGAGAAGGCTGGCAATGGAAGGACTTCAGAGGTATAACCCAGCTGCTCATCCGTGCCCAGAGTCTTACAGCTAATGCGAGGCAGCTTTGGGACTAGAACCCAAAGGGCTTCGAGTCCCAGCCAGGGCCCTTTCTACCCTTCAGGCAGCTATCCCAGAGGTGGCAAGAGCTCACGTTTTCGGAAAGCACTCCAAGCTCATTAGCAAAAATGTGCCGCTTAATCGCCAGTTCGTACTTGCATCTGGGGATCAGGGACAAGAATAACACTGCATGTTGAATCCAAAGGGACCAGGAGGCCAATAAGAACACAGGCTGCCTTCTGATCAGACTGTGCTCCAAGTTCATTTCCAAGCCATTTGTTTGGACATCACAGCATACAATAGAAACAATTGTATAAATGGTTAACTTCCCAGGTCAATCTAGAGAAGCTTCTTTAATATATAACTTTATTGCGATACCTGACTACTCCTGATATTCCAACTCTAACAAGCCACCAATTTATGTCTGTTTTGTAAATAGAAAAGACAAGTTCCAGGCTTCAGCTTGGAAGGCAGCAATATCGTGCCCATTTTTTCCTCCAGTGGGAGTGGTTTCCCTTGCAGTTGCCTGGGACTCTAGGGCCTGGGGGACAAGGGAAGAAGCAGAAACTCTTCCCTAGGCTCTGGGAACTTGCTCTTACATAGACCCTTGGGAGGTGCTGGTCATCAGCAAAGGTCTCAATGGTCTAAGGTAAAATATAAGAATAAAGTGTCAGGGCAGAAAGTTTTTCACAAAGCAAAGTGTATTCAATTTAAAGAACCACCCTTGTATTCTTGAGATGACTCTGATCAATTCTGGGTGTTGAATTATCTTTTTGGAAATGACTGTAGTCAATGGTACTTGTTTTCTTAATATTCTTTCTCGGAAAAAACCTATGGGCAATCCTATGTTGATGGTCCCCAGAACTGCATCCCAAAATTCAGAGAACCCCAATCCTGAGAACCACTGCTCAACACATCCCCATTTCTCGGGTGAGCTGGGGAAGGTTTTTGCTGTACTGTCCATCCCTCAGGGCTCTGGGAGAGATGAGCCAAGCCAAAGCAAGCTGATGAAGCTGGGATATCCCTCATCCTTTACCATTAGTGCGTGGAGCCATATGGCTCTCTCATAAATTAAATGTCCCAAAAGAAGGTCTGGTTGGGATTAACTTTCTCTGATGATTTAGAAGACAAATTCTGCATGGGTCAGGGGTACCTCTCTTAAACTTTTAATTGAGACTGTGGAAGGAGATTCAGAGAAGGCGATGGCACCCCACTCCAGTACCCTTGCCTGGAAAATCCCATGGATGGAGGAGCCTGGTAGGCTGCAGTCCATGGGGTCGCTAAGAGTCGGACACGACTGAGCGACTTCACTTTCACTTTTCACTTTTATGCATTGGAGAAAGAAATGGCAACCCACTCCAGTGTTCTTGCCTGGAGAATCCCAGGGACGGGGGAGCCTGGTGGGCTGCCGTCTGTGGGGTCGCACAGAGTCGGACACGACTGAAGTGACTTAGCAGCAGTGGCAGGAGATTAGATGGACCTCAGACTGAGCAGCTGGAGTCTGTCCCCATGTGGACAGATACTCCAAGATCAAGATAATGGCAGGAACAAGGAGGAGCTGAGTCCTGCCTAGATAAGAGAGAGAGACCACATATTTCTCATTCTTGAGGTCAAGGAGACCTTCCTGACTACCCCAGCACAGAAAAGCCCCTTGGGGGTCAAAGAGAGAGGGGGTGCCACCCTATAGTAGGTGATATCAGTCATAGGCCTCTTCGCTAGAACCCATCTTGGCTAAGAAATGCATGCACATACATGGGAGGACCCTGATTTAAACCAAATATAGACTCAGAGTCAGGCAAAGCAAGATGGCCAGAGGAAATGTGAAAGAAATGCCCCATGTAAGTGAGTCAAACTACCACGAGGGTGCTGCTCTTTCCCAGAGCCTGCCTGTATGCGTCTATTCACACGAACTCTTTTTTTCCCCTAAAAAACACTTGACGTGTTTCACTACTTTCTATCCCTTTGTGAAAATTCATTTTCTACAAAGCCATACAGGCCAGGGTCCTGTCCCTGGTCTAGTGGATAGGATTCAGCGCTTTCACCGCCACAGCTTGATTTCAGTCCTGGCCGGGAACTGAAGCCCTGTTTCAAGTCGCTGCAGGCCGAGGCCACCTGCGATCGAGACTGATTAGAAACCTATTATATTTCAGGTGGAGACTAGTCATTCAGTTAGGAGCTAGCTACCACGTCATGAGGAGTGTGTGAGATGACCAAGCAAATCAAACCACACGTTTTCAGGGAAACATTTAATGTACCCAGGAATGGGGCCCTTAAAATAATGTTAAAACATCAATCTGATTAAAATATTAATTAAAAAACTTATTATCAGATATCTTTGAGACAGATTTGGTAGGCCTTGTTAAGTAAGCATTTTTTATTTGTGTTGTTCTGCTCTTGAAAGCAAAGCAAAACCAAATAAAAGCAAAAGCCATATTCACATCCCGTCGTTCCCCTTTCTGTGCTCGTGGAAATCCCACCTAAACAGCCCTTTACTTCTTTCCTCTCTTGGATGCTGCCTTAATTCAGGCTCTCATCACTTCCTGCCCCAAACCTGGTTTTCAGACTTCCATTTTAAAATCACAGCATACTTTCCTCAACGTCTATATGAAAATCCAGTTCATAAACAGAAAACTGCTTTACCTGGACCAGGGTGAGGGCTGGTTCCCAGTGGCCTCACCCCTTGCCTCCATCATTCATTCATTCAATGTATTAATTGAAAACCACTGGTCTAGTCTATCAACTTAACTTCCTAACTGGGTCTCCTGCTTTGAGTCACTTGTCTCTATCATATTCTGTCCATCCTGGTAGTAGGACTATTTTTCTAAAACTCAGATCTGATCTTGTCACTGCCCTTTTCAGAAACTTTCAATTCTGTCCTTACTGTGTGTGATGTCTTGACTCTATGGTGTCAGCCACATCTGAGCCTTTACCAAGGAAAAGGATCTAGATAGAAGCTATAAGAGTTGATTTTATATTTGCAAATGATGCAACCATCAGGGCTTAATTTTCAAAATAAACAGCTCATACATCTCAATAACAAAATTTAACAAACAACACAATTTAAAAATGGGCAGACGACCTAGATAGATATTTCTCCAAAAAAAGACATACAGATGGCCAATAGGCACATGAAAAGATGCTTATCATCACTAATTTTAGAGAAATGCAAATCAAAACTACAGTGAGGTACCACTTCACACTGGTTAGAATGGCCATCACCAAAAAGTCTACAAACAATAAATGCTCTGGAGATGGTGTCGAGAAAAGGGAACCCCCCTACACTGTTGATGGGGATGTAAGTTGGTGCACTTACTATGGAGAACAGTGTGGAGGTTCCTTAAAAGAACTAAAAATAGAGCTACCCTATCACCCAGCAGTTCCACCCCTGGGCACACACCTAGACAAAAGCATAACTAGAAAAGATACGTGCACTCCTAGGTTTATAGCAGCGCTATCCACAGCAGCCAAGATATGGAAGCAGCCTAAATGTCCATCGACAGATGAGTGGATAAAGAAAACGTGGTACATATTTACCAGTAATGGAATATTACACAGCCATAAAAAAGAATGAAATAAAGCCATGCCATTTACAGCAACATGGTCTATCTCTAGGTCTATCTCTAGGATAGACCTAGAGATCTTCATACTAAGTGAAGTCAGAAAGAGAAAGACAAATGCCATATGCTACCACTCATATGTGGACTCGAAAATAAAACACAAGTGGACTTATCCGTGAAACAGACTCAGACATAGAGAGTAGATTTGTGGTTGCCAAAGGAGAGGGGAGGGTCAGGGAGGGAAGGACTGGGAGTCTGGGATTGGCAGATGCAAACTATGATACAGAGAATGGATAAACAACAAGGTCCTTCTGTAAGCACGGGGAACTGTATTCAGTATCCTGTGATAAACCATAATGGAAAAGACTATCAAAGAATATATGTATATATATATATATATATATGCATAATTAAATCATTTTGCTGTATAGCAGAAATTAACACAACACTGTAGATCAACTCTACTGCAGGAAAACTTTTAAAAACGAGGTGATTTTATTGAAGACTCAGTGAGACATGGGGGGACCATGGGAGATACTTCAGTGCAGGTAGTGAAGTGAGACACACAGTCGGGACGGCCGCCTAAGCAGCTCCAGAGAGGAAGCAGCGCTGCTGCGTCCTGGTTGGAGGTACTGGAGTGTGTACCCCTGGTGGACTTAGCAGGGGACCACTAATGCCCCGGGGTCCCAGGGTCCAAGGAGGATGTGTGCGGGGTGAGGGGTGGGCCCACGGCAGAGTGGGGGCAGTTGCACCAGCAGTGGCAGAGGGCTTTTTTGGGAGCATGAGCGAGCCTCTGCGGATGCCGGCACTGTTTGTAGGACACTCATTTGGAGCAGGTCAGGAGTGAATAAGAGCCTGAGTTAGTACCATCACTTGGCCACCTTTATTCCTATGTTCTGATGAGAGCTGAGGTTGTCTTGGGTCATATGGGCTTTAAGAAAACAGTTCCTGAGAAAGTTAATGAGAAATAGTTGTCAGGGTTAAAACATATCCTTCCATCACCCTTTCTCAAAGAACTGAGTTCATATCATGTAGAAGATGTTCTGTAGTGGGGACATTTTGACTGAAGTAGCTAATTAAGGGCTGACACGGAGAACTGGAGTCCTGGGCCCGTCACAAATCTCCCCAAGGCCTTGGCTGTGGTGTCAGCAGATTTATGCTTTGTAGGCAGTTTGTTCCCTTACCTGGTTTGCAGCAACGGGATGGGGTGAAGGTGAACAAGACGAGTCATCTTACAGTGGTGACTTCTGAAGTGGAACATGGCTTGGGGTTCCTTAGTGGATTAGAGGTGACCTGTGTTTAAATCTCGTGTGCCTGAATGGGGTGTAGCCCCAACTAAGAGCTGTTTGACTTATGAGGCAAGGATGCCTTCAAAGTGTCCTGGATGGGTCAGAACAGGACTAACATTGTCTTAACTAAGACACAGGCCCACATTTTAACTTGCTGTTCCTTGGGGTCCTTCCCTGACTTCAGCACCAACATGATCAGGACCTCGCAGCTGCCCAGGGGGCAAGCACAGGCTTCCTACTTTAGCTGCTGGTAGGCAGAAGTTCCAGAGAAGGCAATGGCACCCCACTCCAGTACTCTTGCCTGGAAAATCCCATGGATGGAGAGGCCTGTTAGGCTGCAGTCCATGGGGTTGCTGGGAGTCGGACACGACTGGGCGACTTTACTTTCACTTTTCACTTTCATGCATTGCAGGAGGAAATGGAAACCCACTCCAGTGTTCTTGCCTGGAGAATCCCAGGGATGGTGGGGCCTGGTGGGCTGCTGTCTATGGGGTCGCACAGAGTCGGACACGACTGAAGCGACTTAGCAGCAGCAGCAGGATCAGGCAGAAGTTCAGTTCCTCCCAGGTATGCTTGTTAAACCCCGATCACGAACCATCTGTTTTCAGTGTTTTCCCAGGTTGCCCTCTGAATGTAGGGAGGATGGAGTGTTTTGCAAACACTGCAGCTATTAGCTTCCCTGCTGATCACACTTCAGGGCAATGGGACACTTTTCTAATGGTAAACTCTCCTTAAGCTTGAGTCATTTAAAATGTTTGCAATCAGCAATGTTCAGTTCAGTTCAGTTCAGAGGAAGCATATTACAGCTGACCAAGCAGAAAGGCCTCTGTAAGTCTCTGCCTCTGCTCTGTGATACCATGGTCCAATTCTCCTTTCTCAAAGAAAGAATTTAACCTTCAGGAAGGATGGGCTGGAAATTTTCTCTGAATCTTTTCAGTGATTTCATCAAATGTGATCTGGTCTCCCTTGCTTGCTAAATGGCAGAGGATACATTTGTAACCCATATTTGAAGGCTCCAAGGAGGTCTTGGATACTCTCTGTATAAATAAAGGACAGGGATTGCCCCTCGTTCTGAGTGAGCAGAGCTGCCCCAAGGTGCTCTCATCACTCGTCTCATTTGTATGGCTGGCTCCTGCCCTCTTGGGAGAGGTACCTGAAGACCTCCTAGGCTGTGTCAGGAGGGAATTTGATCACTAGCTCTCCGGTGACTTGAGAGACTGAATTGTTTGTGTATTTATCAGCTACTTGCACATTATCTTCTATATATTGCTTGTTCAGATCTTGCTTATTTTTTTGACTGTGCTGTGCTTTGTCGCTTAGTGTCTGACTCTTTGCAACCCCGTGGACTGTAACCTGCCAGGCTCCTCTGTTCATGGGGATTCTCCAGGCAAGAATACTGCAGTGGGTTGCCATGCCCTCCTCCAGGGGATCTTCCCCAGCCAGGGATTGAACCTGGGTCTCTTGCATTGCAGGTGGATTCTTTTACCCCTAAGCCACCAGGAAAGCTTGTGTGTGTGTGTGTGTGTGTGTGTGTGTGTGTGTGTGTAACTGAACCAGTTTGCTGTACAACATAAATTAACACAACACTGTAAATCAACTATACTTCAGTTGGAATACATTTTTTAAAAAAGAGGCTTGATAACTTTTGAATGAGCATCTGGAATTCTAGGGCAGGGTCACATAGGAAATAGAGGATGATTCGTCTGAAATATTTACTCTCTAGCCCTTCATAGAAAAAGTTTGCTGGAAAAAAAAAAAAAGAAAGAAAAAGTTTGCCGAGCCCTGCCTCCATGGTGCACCTTCTTCTAGTAATAAAACAGTACAAATTGTAACCACAAGGAGATACCAGTTCACATACTCATCAGATTATCAGAAATCCTGAAGTGAGAAATGAAACACACATATTAACAGAGACGTGTGTGAGTATGTTTGCTGTAGCCTGTTGGTCAGAATTCTTAAACTGGGCAATTTTTCACCAGGAAAAGAAGATTTTGCTATATGCATATAGTGGAATACATTTTTGAGATTTTGGCTATAAACCTTCAAAACACCAAGCTGAGTGAAAAAAAAAAAAAACTAAACTAAAACAATTTGCCGAATGATGCAAAGCTCCAGTACTTTGGTCACCTGATGCAAAGAGCCAACTCATTGGAAAAGACTCTGATGCTGGGAAAGATTGAGGGCAAGAGAAGAAGAGGGTGACAGAGGATGAGGTGGTTGGATGGCATCACCAACTCAATGGACATGAGCTTAAGCAAAATCCGGGAGATAGTGAAGGACAGGGAAGCCTGGCGTGTTGCAGTCCATGGGGTTGGAAAGAATTGGACATGACTGAACAACAATTTACATAAAATTTGTAAATATGCAAATGTAATCTGCTGCTGTGGGTGAAGGATACAAAATGAGCTAGATGAGTCTCCAAAGGCTGGTCTAGGCCCATGGGTGGAGGGCTAGGCTGAGATCCAGGTTGTGTGGCGGGGAGAGGGGACTCTTCCCCAGGCTTGCAGCTCCAGGTTTCAACAGCTTTCGTGCAGTGAAGAAACCCTGGGTGAGAGACCTCTCAACCGTGGACTCACTCACTGTCATGCCCTTTTAGTCTGGAAGTCAATGTACTCTCATATGGGAATTTCTTGCCCAGTTATAAATGCCCACATTTTATTTGCTGAATCATCAGCGTCTTCAAGGTTCTAGTTAAATGGACTGCTCATATATAGGATAAATCCATATAAAATACATAAATATCAAATTCAAGAAAAGAGTTACCCCTGAGATGAAGGTGGAGGACAGAAGAAAAGGGGTTAAGAAGACATCCCAGTGGCTATAAGGTATCTATAATGATTTGTCTCTTTATAGCATAGGAATCAGTATGACAAAGTGTTATGATCTGATTAAGCTGGGAGAGGGCATGTGAATGGGATCTACAGGGTGAATGGAAGTTGGCAGATAGAGGATTGAGCTTCTTGGTAGAAAATGAGAAACATCTATTTTTATGAGAAGAGGATGGTCAGAACTGGTATGCAATCTAGGCCGCTACGCTAACTGTTCTATACTCTACAAACATTTGTTGAATGGAGGAATTTAGCACATTCTTAATAAGCAGCACAGTAGGTGGCAGGGGTCCAGCGCTAGGATGAGACACAGCTCCTGCCTTGAAGGCACGCACAGCAGCGAGGGGAGTCCACCGTGCGCCAGGACTGAAGCTCCTGTGGAGAGGGATGGGAACACAGCACACCTGCCTGAGCACACAGCTGTGGGGGCAGGGGGACCACCGATCTGGGGAGAGGAGGGGGGCGAAGAGGATTCTTCAAGCAGGGAGTGGGAACTCAGCTGCTGAGACACAAAGGCACCTCCTACGGAGGAGAAAGGGCACAACATGCTCAGGGAAGGGGGGAAGCACAGCTGGATGTGTGTGCCAAGTGTGTGTGTGTACGCGAGCGTAGCATCATTGAGTAAAAACTAAGGCCATCTCAGATAGAAGGGGTTGGGAAGGCTCTGACTGGCTTTCTAACTTGTACTTCCTTCCCAGGCATGAGAGCTACTGAGGCTGGAAAGCTTGGAGTGTTAGAAAGGGCGGTGTGATAAGACCTGTCCTCAGAAGTATTTCCCAAAACCAGAGGGAGGAGTAAGTGAGAGCAGGAGGCCAGGAGGCGCAGTGGAAGGCGCTGAAACATGCCCAGGCAAGAGATGACAGCAGCCTGTGTTCAAAGAGTGGCTGTGGGGATGGAGAGGCAGGGAATGAGCAATGGCCCTGTGGAGGTGAGGCCAGGGGGGTGTCATAATCACCCTGAAGGCACTGACCCTCCAACCCTCACGGAGCTAGATCTCCACAGGAGATGCCCTTGGACAGAGGCAGATGGCCACGAGTTGGCCCAGGGTCTCTGCAGCTGGGATTGCATTTCCCCTCAGCACAGCTCCCCAACTTCCCCACAGAGGCTGGTACAGAGCTATTTGCTTAGTAGGCGCTCAGTTACTCAGGAGAGCAGAAGGAAGTGATAGGCTGTGTCAGAAACACTGGAGGGTTTTCTTAGCTCTGGGCACTTGAGATGGAAGGAGGCAAGCTTTCAAAGCCTCGGGGTCACCATCACCCAGTCATAGAGGGGCAGCGCTGTGACCTTGATCACCAAAGAGGCACAGACAGCCCAGTGGAGCAGAGGGAGCCCACACGGGGCTTGAGGGAACCTGAGCTCTCTGTCTTGCTCTGCTTCCTCCTGACAAGACCCACTCTGGCCCTCAGTTTCCTCATGAACTGAAAGGGGCAGGGATCAGAGGATCCTGAAAAATCCTCTGTCAAGATGATTTGGCTGCAGGCAACAAAAATTGACTTCAGCAAACTGAGGCACAAAAGGAAATCTATTACAGGGATATGTAATAGCTCTCAGAATTGAAGGGCAGACTGGAGAACAAGGTTTGGAAGAGGATAGGAAGCAGGACAGCTGCAGAGTCCCAGTGGAAGGGCTGAATCCCTCATCTGTAGGGTGGAGGAAGTGGGTAGTGGGGGCCTCTCAAACGCTGGAGCTCAAACAGCCTCCCCATCCTTGTTTCACTCAGACTGATATTCACGTCTAACTGGCCTCCCCCAATCACAAGTCCATCCCCGCTTGGCGAAGGTAAATGAGGGTGCATGGATTGACACGTCTTCTAAGCCACACGCTGCAAGGAAAGGATAATTCCCGAAAGAAAATGTGATGGTTGTAACCCCAAGAAAGTAAAACGGATACTGACTGCCAACAGTGCTTTACAAGTTCAGGGTTTCCATGGGGCTCTAAAATTCAATGACCCAGAGCATGTGGTGGGACATGGGTTGTAGATGGAACCTCAGAATTGAGGGGCCAGAGACCCCTTGCTCTCTCCAGTGGGGTGAAGGGGTGGTGGGGGGTGAAGGGTAAGTAGGGGTGGGGAAAGGGGCATCAAAAGGAGGGGCCTCAGCTTGGGGGTTCTGGGAGCTCTTTCCTCTCCTGAGGGCACCTTTCTTTAATCAAGAGCTACAACTTCCCTGGGGGCTTTGTGAAATTGCTTGCTGGATCCTTCTGAAGTCAGAGGATTAGAGGTAATTCCAAAAAGTCTCCTTGGAGTCCCTGCCTCAGACAGCCCAGACTAGGCCTAATGAGGAAAAGGGGCCAAGGAGCTAATATTTTCAGAGGACTCTGGGGAGGATCCCCCAGAAAATCTTCTCAAATTCTGGGGAAAAAAGTTTTAAAAAAATAACTAAAACTGGAATCTATGACACATCAGCCAATGGAAGCTGAGTTCTCGTGAGGACAACCACGAAATCAGGAATTATTCACAGTAAAAGGAAGAGCATTTGTGGGTTTTCAGAGAGCTTCAAACAGGACTGAAACGCAGGTTCTGGTGCCAGGCATGTCTAGGGACATGGAGAGGGTCATTTTAATCATTACATGTCACTCAATCTAGGGCTGCAGTTCCAAGGTCTGGAGGCAGAGCAGCATCATAACCTGAGTCCCACAGACTCCGTTTCTGAGGAGGCTCTAAAGGCTACAAATGGTCCAGCACAACCCAGACCTAAAAACAGACTCAAGTAAAGGCATGAGTTGGGAAATGTGGGGAAGAGAGAGCCTAGGAGGTGGTGACTCCAAGCGCAGTCACTTGAAGGAGGGGGCAAGGATTGACTGAAGAGTTCCAGGGCATCCAGCCTGGGCTACCCCTACTTGCCAAGGAGCTAAATGTGGAGTTGCCTAAATGTGATGTCATCACAGCAGACGGGCTCCATTTGCACATTCTTTTCATCCGGGAAGAGGGAGAACTTCTCTGCCCTCAAATGCTAAATCTTACCCACATCTTCATCCAACAAGCGATCCAACTTGATCTACAGACACTACAACTTGACCCAACACCTAAGAATGGTCTTTGGGTGCCTGAGATCAGTCAGGATGAAGAGAAAGAATAAAATAGGTGGGGCTCGAAACTTCATTCAGAGGAGAGAAGTGGAACGAAGCTGAAAGGCTGGCTCATGTTGTGGAAGCAGGGAACACACCTTGCACATGTAAGAGCCTGGGTGGTTGACAGCAAGAACTCTGGGCTGCTCATGGTACTCCTCCGGGAACTCTAAGTCCGTATATGCCTGGGAGAGCATTTCACAAAGTGGTAGGCTCCCTGGGAGCCTTTTTGCTTGATTTTTTCTCTTTGTGTGTGGGTAGTTATCATTTACTTATGTCATTTCCTCTGCAGTAGAGTCTGTTTCACATCTGTCTGACAGATCTTTGAGGTCAAGGATGGTGTCTCAGTGATCTTGGCATCCCAGAATCTGGCACCATCCTTCGCATGTCATCAGACCTGTCACTGTGGTTGTGTTGGATGGAGAGCACCATGGACACAAGGTTGCTTGCAAAAGACACTGTGTTATCCACTTGTGCTGATTTAGACTCTAAAAAAAGAATCCATAATGACCACCTGGTGTTAATTACAGCCAGCTCCTTACTGCGTTTCCCCATCCTATAGGTCCTCAGAAATGCAGCTCTATCTGCACACACTGACTCAGAGTTGTGACCATTTGGGTGGCCCTCTGTTTTTCTGAAGAGGAGGGAGAGGCACCTGCCGTAAGTGGAGGCTACTTGGGCAGCCCCAGTGCCTGCCTCTGAACATTCCAGGTCCTCCCATCCTCCTCCTAAGCTATTGCACACATTTATCTCTTGTTGACAAGCATCTGGCCAAAAAAAAAAGGCATAGGAATTATCAATGCGAATGAAGAAAAGTGCTTTCCCATCCAAGCATTTCAAACTCAGCTGCCTTTGCTCTATTGGTCCAGGACTTTAGGGATGATTTTGAGGGTAAGGAGCCCGGCCTGGACTCTTACCCTCCGGGGAAACAGTGCCAACAGGGGATTTTTTGCGTAGTCTCTTGCTGACTGGCAATATGAGCTGGACATTGGAATGGGGGATAAACTATAGTTTTGAGGAATAGATATTTCTTCTACTTAAAAAAAAAAAAAACCTAACATTTATCCTAATCTAGAAGGTTGTTGTTGTTCAGTAGCTCAGCATGTTCAACTCTTTGCGACCCCATAGACTGAAGCATGCCAGGCTTCCCTGTCCTTCACCATCTCCCACAGCCTGCTCAAACTCATGTCCACTGAGTCAGTGATGCCATCCAACCATCTCATCCTCTGTGGCCCTCTTCACCTCTTCCCTTCAATCTTTCCCAGCCTCAGGATCTTTTCTAATGAGTCAGCTCTTCACATCAGATGGCCAAAGAACATATTTGTACCATTTCACTTTCCTCACTAGGCCTGTGAATATTCAGGTAAGCCCTTCATCAATGGAGCCTAATCAGGGATGTGGACAAAGACACACTTAGCCTGGGTGAGCCTGGGGTGAGTTTCTAGGGCTGCAGAGGGTGAGAGGTATCGGCTGACGGGCACTGTCTGTGCATGGGAACCTAGGAGCAGTCAAGAGAAATGGGCACACCTACATATTTCTGGTGCTTATCTCTGGAAGGTGAAATAGCTGGTAATATTTATTTATTCTTTGGTTTTTCCAGTGGTCACGTATGGATGTGAGAGTTGAACTATAAAGAAAGCTGAGCGCTGAAGAATTGATGCTTTCGAATTGTGGTGTTGGAGAAGACTCTTGAGAGTCCCTTGAACTGCAAGAAGATCCAACCAGTCCATCTTAAAGGAGATCAGTCCTGGGTGTTCATTGGAAGGACTGATATTGAAGCTGAAACTCCAATACTTTGGCTCCCTGATGTGAAGAGCTGGCTCATTTGAAAAGACCCTGATGCTGGGAAAGACTGAAGGAGGAGAAGGGGACGACAGAGGATGAGACTGTTGGATGGCATCACCGACTTAATGGACATGGTTTGGGTGGACTCTGGGAGTTGGTGATGGACAGGGAGGCCTGGCATGCTGCGGTTCATGGGGTCGCAAAGGGTTGGACACGACTGAGCGACTGAACTGAACTGAATGTTTTTCTGTATCAGCTGGATTTGGGGATAATGAGCATGGAATACTTAGCAATCAGAAAAATTAAACAGTCATTTTTGAAAGGGATATTGTGTGTTCTCCAAACACATCCTGCTCAAGGCAGCCCCCTCCGCAACCTGTTCCTTCTTGCCCTGCTGGGGCTACTCGTGTGTGCGCTGGTTCTCAGGGGCTCCCCAGCCCCATATCTCAAGACCTGTTCCTTTGCAGAGCACTCCTGACAAGACCACAAAGATATCCCTCCCTTACACAAAGCTCAGCAATGCCTTCAGGCTGAGACTTTCTCATATCCTTGTATCGATCTCTTCCCAATTGATAATTTATAATTCCCAATTTTATAATTGATTTCAGTATATTTGTAATTGGTTTTTAAATGCTCAAGTAATGTGGACTAATTCTCCTTGTAAAAATAAAATTACCCCTGGTTTCCTCCCGCCAGAGAATTTAATAGGGTTAAATAACTGTTATTGTGTGTTTCCTTCCAGTTTTCTCTGTTATGTACTTAAATGCACTCATAGATACTATATCGTCTGTTTTTGTTTTCTATTTTCATAAATAGTATATTTTCAGGTATTCTAATTTGCTTATTTTGCTCAACACTATGTCTTGAATATCTACCCATTCAATATTTCTTTCAGAGCTACATGGTATTCTAAGGTATATTTAGTAATTCTTTTTTGTTGCACATCTAGATTGTTTCCAGATTTTCATTGTTAAAAGCACTGAATGTCTTAGGAATGCCTCTTTGTGCATAAGGATAAGTGTTGCTTGAGGAGAGTTACTGAGAAATTTTCACTTCTGAGTAAGATGATATGTGATTAAAAAAAAAATTTCTTGCTGTTGTTCAGTCACTCAGTAGTGTCCAAGTCTTTGCAACCCCACAAACTGCAGCACCCCAGGCTTCCCTGTCCTTCACCATCTCCCTGGACTTGCTAAGAAGTCAGCTCTTCACATCAGGTGGCCAAAGTATTGGAGCTCCAGCTTCAGCATCAGTCCTCCCAATGAATATTCAGGACTGATTTCCTTTAGGATGGACTGGTTTGATCTCCTTGCAGTCCAAGGGACTCTCAAGAGTTCTCCAACACCACAGTTCAAAAGCATCAATTCTTTGGCACTCAGCTCTCTTTATGGTACAACTCTCACATCAATACATGACTACTTTAAAAAACCATAGCTTAGACTATACAGACCTTTGTTGGCAAAGTAATGTCTCTGCTTTTTAATACACTGTCTAGGTTGGTCGTAGCTTTTCTTACAAGGAGCAAGCATCTTTTAATTTTATGGCTGCAGTCACCATCTGCAGTGATTTTGGAGCCCAAGAAAACAAAGTCTGTCACTGTTTCCATTGTTTCCCCATCTATTTGCCATGAAGTGATGGGACCAGATGCCATGATCTTCGTTTTCTGAATGTTGAGCTTTAAGCCAACTTTTTCACTCTCCTCTTTCACTTTCATCAAGAGGCTCTTTAGTTCTTCTTCACTTTCTGCCATAAGGGTGCTGCCACCTGCATATCTGAGGTTATTGATATTTCTCCCAGCAGTCTTGATTCTGGCTTGTGCTTCATCTAGTCCAGCATTTCTCATGATGTACTCTGCATATAAGTTAAATAAGCAGGGTGACAATATACAACCTAGACGTACTCCTTTCCCAATTTGGAACCAGTTCATCGCTCCATATCTGGTTCTAACTGTTGTTTCTTGACTTGCATACAGGTTTCTCATGAGGCAAGTAAGGTGGTGTGGTATTCCTATCTCTTTAAGAATCTTCCAGTTCGTTGTAATCCACACAGTGAAAGGCTTCAGCATATTCGATGAGGCAGAAGTAGATGTTTTTCTCGAATTCTCTCGCTTTTTCTATGATCCAACAGATGTTGGCGATTTGACCTCTGGTTACTCTGCCTTTTCTAAAACCAGCTTGAACATCTGGAAGTTCTTGGTTCACGTACTGTTGAAGCCTGGCTTGGAGAATTTTGAGCATTACTTTGCTAGTGTGTGAAATGAGTACAACTGTGTGGTAGTTTGAACATTCTTTGCTATTGCCTTTCTTTACGATGGTACTATTATTAATAGTTTGCTTTCCAAAGTGTTGTGCTAATTTTATTTCCACTAGAATCGTGTGAGTATACCTGCTGCTCCACGCCCTTGCCAAGCCTGAACAGAATCAAATATTTTAATTATTGCCAATCTGATAGTTATAGTATATGATTGTTCAAAAATTTCCCTAATTATTAGAGAGACTGAGCATATTTTCTTCAGTTTATTTGTACTTTCTTTTATATAAACTGCTTGATCATATTTTTTCATTTTCCTTCTCTTGCTGCTGCTGCTGCTGCTAAATCACTTCAGTCTTGTCCGATTCTGTGCAACCCCATAGACGGCAGCCCACCAGGCTCCCCCGTCCCTGGGATTCTCCAGGCAAGAACACTGGAGTGGGTTGTCATTTCCTTCTCCAATGCATGAAACTGAAAAATGAAAGTGAAGTCACTCAGTCGTGTCTGACTCTTCGCGACCCCATGGACTGCAGCCTACCAGGCTCCTCCATCCATGGGATTTTCCAGGCAAGAGTACTGGAGTGGGGTGCCATTGCTTGATCATATTTTTTCATTTTCCTTCTCTTCAGTTCAGTTCAGTCGCTCAGTCCTGTCCGACTCTTTTCGACCCCATGAATTGCAGCATGTCAGGCCTTCCTGTCCATCACCAGCTCCCGGAGTTCACTAAGACTCACGTCCATTGAGTCAGTGATGACATCCAGCCATCTCATCCTCTGTCGTCCCCTTCTCCTCCTGCCCCCAATCCCTCCCAGCATCAGAGTCTTTTCCAATGAGTCAACTCTTCCCATGAGGAGGCCAAACTACTGGAGTTTCAGCTTTAGTATCATTCCTTCCAAAGAAATCCCAGGGCTGATCTCCTTCAGAATGGACTGGTTGGATCTCCTTGCAGTTCAAGGGACTCTCAAGAGTCTTCTCCAACACCACAGTTCAAAAGCATCAATTCTTCGGCACTCAGCCTTCTTCACAGTCCAACTCTCACATCCATACATGACCACTGGAAAAACCATAGCCTTGACTAGACGGACCTTTGTTGGCAAAGTAATGTCTCTGCTTTTGAATATGCCATCTATATTGGACATAACTTTCCTTCCAAGGAGTAAGCGTCCTTTAATTTCATGGCTTCAGTCACCATCTGCAGTGATTTTGGAGCCCAGAAAAATAAAGTCTGACACTGTTTCCATGGTTTCCCCATCTATTTCCCATGAAGTGATGGGACCAGATGCCATGATCTTCATTTTCTGAATGTTGAACTTCTAGCCAACTTTTTCACTCTCCTCTTTCACTTTCAAGAGGCTTTTTAGTTCCTCTTCACTTTCTGCCATAAGGGTGGTGTCATCTGCATATCTGAGGTTATTGATATTTCTCCCGGAAATCTTGATTCCAGCTTGTGTTTCTTCCAGCCCAGCGTTTCTCATGATATACTCTGCATAGAAGTTAAATAAGCAGGGTGACAATATACAGCCTTGACGTACACCTTTTCCTATTTGGAACCAGTCTGTTGTTCCATGTCTAGTTCTAACTGTTGCTTCCTGACCTGCATATAGGTTTCTCAAGAGGCAAGTCAGGTGGTCTGGTCTTTCCAACTCTTGAAGAATTTTCCACAGTTGATTGTGATCCACACAGTCAAAGGCTTTGGCATAGTCAATAAAGCAGAAATAGATGTTTTTCTGGAACTTTCTTGCTTTTCCCATGATCCAGCGGATGTTGGCAATTTGACCTCTGGTTCCTCTGCCTTTTCTAAAACCAGCTTGAACATCTGGAAGTTCATGGTTCACGTATTGCTGAAGCCTGGCTTGGAGAATTCTGAGCATTACTTTACTAGTGTGTGAGATGAGTGCAATTGTACAGTAGTTTGAGCATTCTTTGGCATTGCCTTTCTTTGGGATTGGAAGGAAAATTGACCTTTTCGAGTCCTGTGGCCACTGCTGAGTTTTCCAAATTTGTGGGCATATTGAGTGCAGCACTTTCACAGCATCATCTTTCAGGATTTGAAATAGCTCAACTGGAATTCCATGAATTCCAGGTGATGGAATTCCTTCTCTTAGGTGGAGGAAAATCTTTTTGGAAGAAGAAATTTGTGTGGGCTGTTTATATGTTCTAGATAATAATCCTTTGTTATTTACATGCATTGCAGACATTTCCCTCAGACTTCATCTTTTTTTTTTTTTTTTTAACTTTGTGAATGGTGCCTTTTGGACAGAAGGTTTTTATGTTTGTTTTTTTAATAGGGTCATGTTTATCCATCGTTTCTCTATGTTTACTTTCTATTGGTTCAAAAGCATTCCTGGGTTTGCCTTATATATATATATATTTTTTTTTTTCTTTTCTCAACTTCCTGTGCCACCTCCACCTTGCTAACCTTGGCATGCATGTGCAGGGAAGACACTCTGAGCCCATCACTGCCACAATACACACCACTGAAGTATTCTGAAACCAGCTCCAATGACCTGCACCGATTCATCCCTTGCTAGACTATTATGAAAAATCAACTTGTTGGAAAGACATAAGCCTTTGGCTGCAGTTTGGAATTATTCATGGTTGTAGACATTTGCCTATGTGAGGTCTTAGTTATCTTTACCTCCCCACTCCAGAAAAATAAATATTATTATTAGACAATCAAGTACACATGGGGTCCAGAAGGTAAAGGAAACATAGAAGGAAAATAAAAATTTTTATCCTGCTGGAGCTTGGCTTCACTTACTTCAAACCAAGGAGTCCCAGACCCTGAGTCAGCAAGTGACAGAAGTGACGGAACCAGAGATCAAACCCAAAGCACCTCCAGGTAAGTCACCCACTGCCCACTAGGTCCTGTGCCCTCCACCACTGCAGCCGTGTCTCTGTTTACAGATGCTGTCACTAAATCTCAAGGATTCTCCTGAGGGTGGTGTGGAAACAAGAGAGGAAAACTGTCTTGCTACAATAACACAGCTGTGGAAGATGGGTGACAGATGTGCTGTGTGAATCAGATTTATTTGCCTGTAAACACTTCATAACTTTGTGTGTCTGGGTATGGGAAATACACCTTCATTTCACACAAACAGCAACACCAGGCTGCATCCCCCTCTCCATAGCTTGAAGGATTCTAGAGAGGTATTGGATTACAGCAAACTGGAAAATTCTTAAACGAGATAGGAATACCAGACCACCCTACCTGTCTCCTGAGAAACCTGATGTCAAGAAGCAACAATTAGAACTGGACATGGAACAACAGACTGGTTCAAAATTGGGAAAGGAGTACTTAAAGGTGACATATTTTGTCACCCTGTTTATTTAACTTCTATGCAGAGTACATCACGTGAAATGCCAGGTTGGATGATTCACAAGCTGGAATCAAGATTGCTGGAAGAAAGACCAACAACCTCAGATATGCAGATGATACCACTCTAATGGCAGAAATCAAAGAGGAACTAAAGAGCCTCTTGATGAAAGTGAAAGGAGAGTGAAAAAACTGGCTTGAAACTCAACATTCAAAAAACTAAGATCATGGCATCCAAACCCATCACTTCCTGGCAAACAGAAGGGGGAAAAGTGGAAACTGTGACTGATTGTATTTTCTTGGGCTCCAAAATCACTGTGGATGGTAACTGCAGCCATGAAATTAAACGATGCTTGCTCCTTGAAAGAAAAGCTATGTCAAACCTAGACAGTGTATTAAAAAGCAGAGACATCACTCTGGTGACAAAGGTCTGTATAATCAAAGCTATGGCTTTTCCAGTAGTCATGTGTAGATGTGAGAGTTGGACCATAAAGAAGACTGAGCATCCAAGAATTGATGCTTTTGAACTGTGGTACTGGAGAATTCTTTTGAGAGTCCCTTTGATTGCAAGGAGATCAAACCTGTCAATCCTAAAGGAAATCAACCCTGAATATTCACTAGAAGGACTGATGCTGAAGCTGAAGTTCCAATACTTCGGCTACCTGATGCAAAGAGCTGACTCATTTGAAAAGACCCTGATGCCGAGAAAGATAGAAGACAGGAGGAGAAGGGGACAACAGAGAATGAGATGGTTGGATGGCATTACTGACCCAATGAACATGAGTTTGAGTAAACTCTAGGAGAGAGTTAAGGACAGGGAAGCCTGGTGTGACTTAGTGACAACAAATTAATAATTATCTGCAAGCACATCCATTGCATTTTGCAAGTTTCATGGGCGTGTCTTTTGGGGTTCACAGGTGTGTGGTCGGGAAATGAAATGAAGAAAAGGTGCTGGTTTTAAGACACATCTACCTTCCCTTCTCTACTTTCTCCAAATTCAGATTCACTCTTAAGAGAAACCTAAAAGTGTGGTAGACTGGCTGCTTTAAGAGTCCCAACCCTTCACCCCTCCCTGTGTCCAGATCTTTCACCAGGTAACTTTGCAATACTGCCTCCACCCCACAAACACACACACACACTCTGAGTCTGAGCCAGGTTGTGTATTTTGATTTAGCTAATGGAATGTTGGCAAATGAAATGCAAGCTCAGCTGAGGCTTGAAAAAACGTTTTGCCTTTCCACCCTCTTGCTTCTCTGCAGTCACCATGAGAACATACCTACACTAGCCTAGTGGGGAGATGATTAAGGGCTGCAGAGCTGAGTGACCTCAGTCAAAGCCATCCTGGACCAGCCAGCATCCGTCTCCGCCCCAGACAGGTGCACAAGCTCAGCAAAGACCACAGTAGTAGACAGCTGTTGTTTAGTCCTTTAGTCATATCCAACTCTGTGCGAAGCCACTGGCTACCAGGCTCCTCTATCCATGGGATTTCCCAGGCAAGAATACTGGAGTGGGTTGCCATTTCCTTCTTCAGGGGATCTTCCTGACCCAGGGATCAAACTGTGTCTCCTGCATTAACAGGCAGATTCTTTACCACTGAGCCATCTGGGAAGCCCATAGTTGACAGAGCCCAGGCTTAATCAGCTACCTGCAGACTTCACGCTAAATAAATGCTTACTAGTATATGCTCATCAAAGTTTCTTTCTTTCTTTCTTTTTTTTTTTTGCAGTATTATTGCAGCTATTGATAATGGAATCATCTGACAAAAGACATGTCTGCATAGGCCACCATGGTACAGTCCTTGGGCACTCATCTGGTTAAATTTTCAAACATTTTAGATCATCCCAAAGCAACTCACTATAAACCTGTCCTCATCATCATTGCTTAAAAAAACAGAAATTGCTGTATCTCCACTTTCCTTTGCTACTATGTGTGAAGCAGAAGCATTTAACTGTGGCTTTGTGGGTGAAGTCTGTCCACTTCCCTAGAGCTCAACTAGTCTTTCCATAAACTCCAGTTTCAAAGGAGGTCTAATGGCTCCCCTCTCACAGAAGAAAGATAAAGCCCGCTTGGTCTCCTGAGGAGTGCGTTTACAGCGTGTGGTGAGAACAGCAGCAGGCACCGGGGCTGACGAGGGCGCTCCTGAGGCAAGAGCACTGGGAGCAGTTCTCAGGGTCACCCCACAGTGAGGCCAGGCCAGTCCCACCAGGTGTGCAGAGCGGACAGGAGCACTTCCTGTGGGAGGGGGAGCTATGGAGAAAAAGGGGGAGATGAGGGGGTCCAGAAGAACTGCTCTCCCAATATGCACACCACCAGGTCCCTATGGCAGGGATTCCTCACCCTGACCAGACACCATGTCAGTCCTGAGGCAGGAGGTCTGGACCATGGAAACTTCCCTTGCCCAAGAGGGATCTCTCCAACTCTGCAATGCTCTGTTCAGCTCGGGAGGGGCCCCGAAGAGTTAGAGAGGACTGAGAAGAAGAGACTGATAGAAATGAGAAAGACAAAGAGGAGAAGGTGCCTTAGATTTCGTCCAACACTAGCCTGACCCTGGTCTTGAACTCAAGGACCGAGGACGAAGTCTGTGGGGACACTTAGAGAGGTGTCAACTTTTAATTTTGCCAAATGACAGATTTGTTGTAGGAAACGGGACCTCTTCCAGGGCCTGAAACTGGGCTCTTGTCTAATACTCGGAAATGAATTGTCCGAGGAGACATATCTGCTGACAAAACAAGAGATTTTATTGGGAAAGGGCACCCGGGAGGAGAGCAGTAGGGTAAGGGAACCCAGGCGAACAGCTTTGCCACATGGCTTGCAGTCTTGGGTTTTATGGTGATGGGATTAGTTTCCGGGTTGTCCTTAGCCAATCATTCTGACTCAGAGTCCTTCCTGGTGGTGCACGCCTTGTTCAGCCAAGATGGATGCCAGAGAGAAGGATTCTGGGAGGTGGTCGGATATGTGGCGTCCCTTTTTGACCTTTCCTGAATTCTTCCGGTTGGTGGTGGCTTATTAGTTCCGTGTTCCTTAGCAGGACTTCCTGTCGTAAAACAACTCATGCAAATGGTTACCATGGTGCCTGGCCAGGGTGGGTGGTTTCAATCAGTATGCTTACCCTAAGAGATTAATCAAAAACACACCTCCAAATCTACCATCTTTTGTCATACCTTTTTTAGAACAGGACTTCTTGACCCCGAATAAATGATAAAAGCATAATCTCAGTATAGAAGAATGGCCTTTACCCCAAAATGAGTTACTAATCTTACACCACCTCATATATAGATATGACAGTATGTATATAAGTTCAGTTGCTCAGTTGTGTCCAACTCTTTGCGACCCCATGAATCGCAGCATGCCAGGCCTCCCTGTCCATCACCAACTCCCGGAGTTCACCCAAACCCACGTCCATCGAGTCAGTGATGCCATCCAGCCATCTCATCCTCTGTCGTTCCCTTCTCCTCCTGCTCTCAATCCCCCCCAGCATCAGAGTCTTTTACAATGAGTCAACTCTTTGCATAAGGTGGCCAAAGTATTGGAGTTTCAGCTTCAGCATCAGTCCTTCCAATGAACACCTAGGACTGATCTCCTTTAGGATGGACTGGTTGGATCTCCTTGCAGTCCAAGGGACTCTCAAGAGTCTTCTCCAACACCACAGTTCAAAAGCATCAATTCTTTGGCACTCAGCTTTCTTCACAGTCCAACTCTCACATCAATACATGACCACTGGAAAAACCATAGTCTTGACTAGATGGACCTTTGTTGGCAAAGTAATATCTCTGCTTTTTAATATGCTATCTAGGTTGGTCATAACTTTCCTTCCAAGGAGTAAGCGTCTTTTAATTTCATGGCTGCAATCACCATCTGCAGTGATTTTGGAGCACAAAAAAATAAAGTCTGCCACTGTTTCCACTGTTTCCCCATCTATTTCCCATGAAGTGATGGGACCAGATGCCTTGATCTTCGTTTTCTGAATGTTGAGCTTTAAGCCAACTTTTTCACTCTCCTCTTTCACTTTCATCAAGAGGCTTTTTAGTTCCTCTTCACTTTCTGCCATAAGGGTGGTGTTATCCGCGTATCTGAGGTTATTGATATTTCTCCCAGCAATCTTGATTCTGGCTGGTGCTTCTTCCAGCCCAGCGTTTCTCATGAGGTACTCTGCATGTGAGTTAAATAAGCAGGGTGACAATATACAGCCTCGACGTACTCCTTTTCCTATTTGGAACCAGTCTGTTGTTCCATGTCCAGTTCTAATCGTTGCTTCCTGACCTGCATATAGGCTTCTCAAGAGGCAGGTCAGGTGTATATATATGATAATATTATGAAAATATATATGACTATAATTGTATATTTAATTATTCTTGTTTTTCTCATCTCATGTTAGACTTGTGAAGATTTCATCACTGCTCCTGGCCTCTCTGTTTGCTGGGTGCACGTTCCTGTGGACTAGTGGTGAAAGGCAAATTATTTCATGGGCCTTTGGAAGATCCAGAAGATGGAAAACCCCCCCCATCCCAAAGAAAGTCTGAACTCTGTGGTGGATAAGGTGGTGAGGGGCATGGTCAGAGGCACAGGCTGTAAACTGCAGTCACCGTGCTAAACAATCAGTCTGGTTGGAGAGGCTCCACCCCCGGTGCTTGTCTATAACAGTCTAAAACCGCCCACATCTTCCTCTTTTTCTCCCACCTACTTCCCAGTTTTCTCCTATCCATCTCCCCACTTCTTCCTGCTCCCACCAGCACAGTGATTCATAGTGTGGTACTTATACTTAATGTGTTAAAGTGAAAGTGAAAGTCCCTCAGTCGTGTCCGACTCTTTGTGACCCCATTGACTATACATTTCAGGGAATTCTCCAGGCCAGAATACTGGAATGGGTAGCCTTTCCCTTCTACAGGGGATCGTCCTGATCCAGGAATTGAACCAGGGTCTCCCGCACTGCAGGCGGATTATCTACCAGCTGAGCCACAAGGGAAGCCCAAGAATACTGGAGTGGTACCCTATCCCTTCTCCAGTGGATCTTCCCAACCCAGAAACTGAATCAGGGTTTCCTGCATTGCAGGCGGATTCTTTACCAACTGAGCTATCAGGGAAGACCACTTAATGTATTAAGTCATTAAAAAAAAAAAATCCTCTACTATCTCGGTTTTTGCTTTTAAAAATTCAAAACTTAAGGAATGTATGACCTGCTTAGAGAGAAGGATAAGCTGAAATCATTTTCTGTAGTTGCACAGCAGGCAACTTCTATTCATGGGCTTTATGCTCCTGGTGTATCTGTGGAGGGGGCCGTCATTCCAGGATGGCAACTGTGAGCACAAAACCGTTTAATATTACCTCAACCCAGGGCTCTGATTAGCAGATGGGAGAAGCTGAAAATGCTAATAATGAGATAATTGGAATAGACAGGGACTCTCTCTCTGGGGCTTTGCAGGTGTTGAGACATGAACAATGTAACCATTTAAATGGAAAGAAACCACAAAATAACTTCCACCCCAAATTAATGAGAAAAGATGGATAAGGCTGGGGGAGGCAGCTGGAAGGGAAGGGGGAGCAGAAGGAAGCCTGTAGTCCCTGCCTCTTCCGTGTGCCTATGGAAAGTGATGAACCAACCTGGGCTTGGCAGCCAGGGAGCTTGCAGTCTGACTCGAATCAGAAAACATCCTCCCATCCCAGCACCTTTGAGGGCTTGATTTAACAGAAGGCTTGGGATGGAAGTCATCATAGGAAAACATCACTTTTCTTTCTTTCTCTTTTTCCTTTTTTTTTTTTTTTTGTTTTCTAGAGCCCATAATTAACATTAAAGATTCAGTTTGTTTAAAAATAGAAACAGATTAAGTCTTTTTACTAGCAACTTTGCCGTTAAGGCTGCTTGAATTGGCAGCCTTCCTACTCCTACTCAAGCCTAGTTTGTCTTATTTTAAAGCCCTCATTTGCTTCTTTGGAGGTCAAGAGGCATGCAATGCTGGAGACTCGCTGATGCACAGCCTCCCGTCTGTATCTCAAGTTAGCACATGCTGGGAGGCCGGCAAGGGCACGCCTGGTGCTCGGAATGCGTGAGACAGAGAGGCCTGTAGCTGGTCTGGGCTGGTGGGAGGGGCCGCATCTCCAGGCAGGGTGAGCTGAGCTGACCAGAGAACTGGGTGGAGGGTGGAGGTAGCTAAACCATAAGGAATGCTAGCACATTAGTCGGGATGGAACAGGATGGAAGAAGTGTGTTGACTGGAGCTATTTTCAGGAAGAGGATTGGAAAGACTCGTTTGATAAGCTGCTTAAGGGTAAAGGGGAGACGTGGAGACTGCGAAGCAAATAAAAGTTATGCGGGGCTTTGTTTGCCTGGGCAGAGGTTGCAGACTGGGGTCAGAGCTGAACTGCCTAACCCAACAGAAGCAAGCAGAGTGCTGCCACCAGGATGCCCTCATATCACTCCTCGGCATTAATTTCTGAATTATCAGGAAGCTGACAATTCAGCCTGTTCTCTAAGTAGTTGCTGAATAAACCTTACACCATTTTGAAGAGATTTCAGACTACTCAGGATGCCCACAGGCCTGAGGTTCTGGAACACAGAGGCTACTGAATGCCTAGAATGGCTGCCAGGAGCTCCAGGACATGCTGTTCCAGGGGACAGACTAGATCAGTCACACACCAGGGGCCAGACCACATGGGCCTGAAACTGCCCCCTTTCTGGAGGAGATGAAACTGGAGGGAAGAGGGCAGGGCACAACCTCTAAAAGAATGACATGGGCATAGGACTCGACAAAAACTGGTTAGAGCCAGCCAGGTCCAAGATGGCAGAAGATTCAACTTCCAGTAGACTTTGAGCCTCATTATACGCTCTTCGTAACACATCAGCAAGCTAAATATCACACCTGCCAGCACCATGACAGTTCCAAGGCCAACCATAAAAGGTCAAAAAGTGGGTAGTGGCGCAATTCCCGGAAATCTTCACCCATTCCCTGAAATAGTTGGAATAATCTTCCCACTCATTAGCCTATGAAATGATCCAGCCCATAAAAACTAACCAAGCCATGTTTTGAAGCTCTCTCTCATCTTCTAAGATGGCCCACACTCTGCCTGTGGAGTGTTTCTCTCGAAATATACCCACTTCTTACCTATCACTTCGTCTTCAGATTCTTTCGGCACCAAGCAAGGACCTCAAATTAACCAGCCAGAGGGAGCGGCTTTCCTACGGATGGGCAGCCCAGCAGCTTCGGGGTTGTGGTATGCATGGTAGCTGAATCAGATTATGATCGTATCAGACAGGGTTCTTCAGAGAAACAAAACCAACAGGACAAAACCATAGCTATCAATAGCTTTGGCTATGGAAAGTGAAAGCGTTAGTCACTCAGTCCTGTCCGATTCTTTGTGACCCCATGGACTGTAGCCTGCCAGGCTCCTCTGTCCATGGGATTCTCCAGGCAAGACGACTGGAGTGGGTTCCCCGTCCCTTCTCCAAGCTATGGCTATAGACATATAGGTATAGATAAGGAGATTTATTCTAGGAATTGACTGCAAGCTGGAGAACTAGGAAAGCCAGTGGTGTATTCAGTCTGAGTCTGAAGCCTGAGAACCAAGAGCACCCGTGTCCAAGGGCAAGAGAAGATGGATGTCCCAGCTCAAGAAAGGGAAGAGAATTTGCCCTTCATCTGCCTTTTTGTTTGATTCAGGCCTTCAGTGAATTGGATGACACTCATGCACTCCAGTACTCTTGCCTGGAAAATCCCATGGACGGAGGAGCCTGGTAGGCTGCAGTCCATGGGGTCGCTGAGGGTCGGACACGACTGAGCGACTTCCCTTTCACTTTTCACTTTCATGCATTGGAGAAGGAAACGGCAACCCACTCCAGTGTTCTTGCCTGGAGAATCCCAAGGACGGGGGAGCCTGGTGGGCTGCCGTCTATGGGGTCGCACAGAGTCGGACACGACTGAAGCGACTTAGCAGCAGCAGCAGCATGCATTGGTAAAGGTGATCTTTTTTGCTCAGTCTGCTGATTCAAATGCTAATCTTGTCCAGAAGCATCCTTATAGACAGACCCAGAAATAATGTTTTGCCAGCTACCTGGACCTCTCTTAGCCCATTCAAGTTGGCACATAAAATTAACCATCGTAGTGATAATGTGAACTGAAAACTCTCTCAGTTATTCCTCCAACGTTCTTACCTGGATTCTCAGAAGCAACCCTGAGTATAGGAGGGCCAGGGAAGGGAGTCTATGTTTGACGGACGAGGGGAGCTTTCCTCAGATGATGAGTCCTAAGAAATAAGGGCTGTGACCCGGTCTGCTTAGTTCAACCCAAACTCTGTGTGCTGGGGCCTGGTTGGGTGCTGAGGATATGCGATAGAGAAGACAGACTTGGTCCCTGACTGAATTCACAAGGGAGCAACAGAGCAGACAAAGTGAAGGATGACACAGCGGCGTAAGTGCCATGGGGGGGAAGACACTCTGGCAACAGCGGATGGCTGGGCCCTGCTCTCCCACACCTTCACCAGGACCCAGGGACATGATATCAAAACTCTTTAAACAATTTGATGGAGTAAATGTTTAAAGGAACTTGTTTGAATCCTGAAGTGATTCTTATGGCAGAGCATGGCATAGCTCCATTTGGCAGAAGCAAGGGAAGGAAGGAACAGGGGATTTTTTTTGGCAAATGAAGTAAGAGCCAGAGTGTGGCAGTTCTTAAACGCCTGGCTAGAAGATCCATCTTCACTCTATGCATGATCGGTTAACCTTGCAGATGAAACCTGTGTGTACTGTCCCCCTTAATACCCAGCATGCTGTAGTGAGACTGCCATCCTCTGACGCCCACTTCTCCCACTCTTCAGGTGCTAGATGCCTGCAGAGACTCCATCTCCCAGCCTCCTTCACAGCTCAGTGTGGCCATGTGGCTAAGCTCTGGCCAGTTAAGATACAGTGACATGTACAACTTTCAGACCAGATCCTTGAAAGCTTGAAAGGGAAGCTTTCCCTTCTTCCTGTGATCAGGACACAGCCGATCCAGCTTGTTCCCGGTACACCTCAGGGGACAGAAGAGCAACAAAGAATAGGGAGTCTGGGTCCCTGCATGGTCTCAAGGAACAAAGATTCCTGCCCATTCTCAACCACCCCTACTACAGGCAGGCATTGCTAAATCATGTCTGACTCTGTGCAACTCCATAACTGCAGCATGTCAGGCTTCCCTAACCTTCACTGTCTCCCGGAGTTTGCTTAAACTTATGTCCATCGAGTCAGTGATGCCATCCAACCATCTCATCCTCTGTTGTTCCCTTCTCCTCCTGCCCTCAATCCTTCCCAGCATCAGGGTCTTTTCCAATAAATCAGCTCTTCACATCAGGTGGCCAAAGTATTGGAGCTTCAGCTTTAGCATCAGTCCTTCCAATGAATATTCAGGGTTGATTTCCTTTTGGATTGACTGGTTTGATCTCCTTGCTGTCCAAGGGGCTCTCAAGAGTCTTCTCCAGCACTACAATTTGAAAGCATTATTTCTTTAGTGCTCAGCCTTCCTTATGGTCCACCTCTCACATCCATACATGACTATTGGAAAAATCATAGCTTTGAGTATATGGACCCTTGTCGGCAAAGTGATGTCTCTGCTTTTTAATATGAGAAATGAACATCTGTTACATTTGGACCCTAGTATTTTGGGGGTCTCTTGGTTATAACAAGTTAATCTGTACCCTAACTATTACACTGGGCTCAGTATGGTTGAGCTCTATTAAATTATTTTTGGAAATTCATAAAGAAAAAGTCAATCAATGGCTATGGAAATAAACAAAGACCAACCGAATGGAAAAGCGGAAATTATCTATCCAAAGCTTGCTCTACAGCACGGAGTCAGCCACTGTCTTTGTATCTGGCAGAGACCCAAAGGCAGGCAGAGAAGTGGGAAAGCTTTACAGTGGGAAAAAGGGAAGGCTTCAGATATGCCCTGATTGGAGGCTGGTGGCTGGGGGAAGCTGGAGGCAGGCTAACTAGAAGCCAGCATCCTATGTGATCGTTAGGGGGACATATTTGGGTTTTTTTTCGACAAAAATTAGGGAGGCTGGAAGTTATTATTTAAGTCCTGGCCATTTGGGGCTGAGTGTGAGAGAGGTTACTGTATGGCTTCCTGGTTGTCATCAGAGACAGCAATCTGGCTTGCTACAAGTCTGACTTACAGCAGGCTGGCTTCCTGGGCTGTTTATTGTAGATGAAGAGGTTGGTTTTCTGGGCAGGTTGCTCCAGACTGTGGGTTAGAGTTGTCTTTGTATGTAAGGTTTGGTCATTGTCTGTCTGCATATTCAGTTTCTCGTGGCTGATGAGAACAGCCCTATCACAGAGGAGAAATGGTGTTGACAGGGTAGTGTTTTCAAATAATCTCCCTGGCACAGAACAGTGGAAGGAAAGAGATTTCATTTATTCCTGATGGACAGACAGAGGGCTGTGCTGAGAACTGGCCAAATCACAGAGACAAAAAGAGAGGCCTCAGGGCTGAGGAATGGGAGTGCTACGACCCAGCAAGGCAACAGGATTTCACTGGTGCGCACAGCCAAAGGGCGTTAGGACTTGAGTTGCCCCTGACACTTGCCTGGGGAAAAAAAAAGTGGCCTGTGGGCTCAGTGCTGTTGCGTTCCTCCAGAGCTTGGGCTGGAGGACAAGGCTCCGGGCCACCCTCCTCATCCATTATGACCCGCAGAAACCCAGAGAGTCCCAAAGCATGCTTGGTGGATGTGACAGACCAGTGGTCACAGGAGAGGATTGCTTTTCTTAGCGTGAAGCCAGGCGTGAGCAGGCCCCAGCACCGAGGAGGCCCCTGATTGCCCGCAGATGTCTGAACGACGCCCAGCTGGCAGGCCTGCTCGCTTTCAGGTCTGGTTTCCATTCCAGTGGCGAGTGGGACGAAGGGACCCGTCTCATGGAACCAAAGGCAGCGTGCTGGGAGCCCGCCGCAGGCGCGTCCCTGATTGGGGACACCTCTCCTTCTGGTCACGAGCTGCACACATTCAAATCAGTGCACTTTTGGGTCCAAAAACACTGAGTGTTGATGTTTGCTGGAGACAAATGCTGCTTTATGCTTTGTTCTCTCCATGGTTACTCAGCCTCAGCCTCACAGGCTGCTTCTTCTGCAGGCTCTTCAGGGACCCCAGGCAATCTCCAGGGAGGAGGCTGGGCTCTGTCCTCATATGGAGCAGGCCTAGAGAGGGAGCTGGGCATCCCAAGGCAGGCTCCCGAGTTTCCAGACTTAGCATTTGTTAAAGGAAACTCTTGGTTCTTGCCTACAATCCTGCCCTCTTCCCTCAGTCTTCCTCGTGTCTGTAACTGGCATCACCATCTGCTCAGTGGATCAAGCCCCAAACCTAAGAGCCATGCCTGACGCTTTTCTGTCCCTTGCCTCCCATTCCGGTCAGTCCCAGCATGGCCCTCTTCAAAGTGCATCTGGAAGAGCCTATTTCCCTTTCCTCCTACCATCCATCCTTTTGCCAACAAGAACGATTCTCCCACTCGTGGAAAGGCATCTGGACAAACCATAATTCAGAAAGACACATGCACCGTGGTGCTCATAGCAGCGCCAGGTTCACAGCAGCTAAGACACGGAGACAACCTGAACATCACCAGACGAGCAGATGAAGGAGATGTGGTGCATACATTCAATGGAATGTTGCTCAGCCTAAAAAGAAAGGGGTAATGCCGTTTGCAGCAATATGGATGGACCTAGAGATGATCATCCTAAGTGAAGTCAGACTGAGAAAGACAATACCATATGATGTCACTTATATGCACAATCTAAAAAATAATACAAATAAATCTCTGTATGAAACAGAAAGAGACTCATGCACATAAAAACAAATTTATGGTTACCAAAGGGGAAAGGAAAGGGGGAAGGATAAATTAGGAATTTGGGATTTACAAACTCCTAGAATTAATATAGACAACCAACAAGGGTTTATTGTATGGCACAAAATACTATATTCAACATCTTGGAATAAACCACACTGGAAAAATTTTTAAAAAGATTGTATATGTGTGTATAATGGAGTCACTTTGCTATATAACAGAAATTAAACACAACATTTTCAATCAACTATACATCAATAAAATTTTAAATGAATAAATAAAAAATAAAAACAAACAAAAAAGATTCTCTCAAAGTGGGCAGTGCTCTGCAGGAACTGCTTCCACCCTCTTCACTCTGCTCTCTTCACACTGGTTTTTTTTTCCTTTCTCTGCATATCAAATGCTTTCCCCTTTTAGGACCTTTCTTGGTCTGAAATATTCCCACCATTCCCACAACTGACATCTACTCATTAATAATCTTTGAGTTAAGCCACATGACTCAGCAATCCCACTGCTGGGCATACACACCAAGGAAACTAGAATTGAAAGAGACACGTGTACTCCAATGTTCATCACAGCACTGTTTACAATAGCCAGGACATGGAAGCAACCTAGATGTCCATCAGCAGACGAATGGATAAGAAAGCTGTGGTACATATACACAATGGAATATTACTCAGCTATTAAAAAGAATGCATTTGAATCAGTTCTAATGAGGTAGGTGAAACTGGAGCCTATTATACAGAGAAAAGTAAGTCAGAAAGAAAAACACCAACACAGTATACTAATACATATATATGGAATTTAGAAAGATGGTAACGATGACCCTGTATGCAAGACAGCAAAAGAGACACAGAAGTATAGAACAGTTTTTTGGACTCTGTGGGAGAAGGCGAGGGTGGGGTGATGTGAGAGAATAGCATTGAAACATGTATATTATCATATGTGAAATAGATCGCCAGTCCAGGTTCAATGCACAAGACGGGGCACTCAGGGCCGGTGCACTGGGATGACCCTGAGAGGAGGGATGGGATGGGGAGGGAGCGGGGGTTCAGGATGAGGGGACACATGTACACCCATGGCTGATTCATGTGATTGTATGGCAAAAACCACTACAATATTGTAAAGTAATTAGCCTCCAATTAAAATAATTAATTTACAAAAAAATTTTTTTGAGTTAATGGTAGATGGATGACTGGATTGGTAGATGGATAGTCTTTTTGGGGAAGCATAGGACCAGAGCAAATTCCTCATAAAGGTCACTTGCCTCTGTAATTCCCAAAACTGAGCCAAACTCTGCCTGGCCTTAGTCCATAAGTTTAGACAGGTGTCAATTCAACTCAAAAAATATTTATGGAGCGCTTATAATGTGCTAGTCCCTGGAGATACAATCAGGAACAAGACACAGAGCTTACAGGAAAGAGGAGTGGGAGAAAATCAAATATGCAATTATAAAGTAGAATGGTGCAATCTATAATTATGATATGAGAAGGAGGGTGCTGTCAGAGCATACAAAAGAAGCGAGTGAATGTAGTCTGAGGAGTTCAGGGAGAAGACAAGACAGCCTTTCTGAGCACTACGATGGCTCATCATTCTAGGCACTTCACAAATGATGTTCCTTCTCCCTACAGCTGTCCTGCCAGGGAGGTATAATTATCACCATACTACAAACGTGGAAACTGCAGACACAAGCCCTACGCCCAGAGTCACTGTGTTAGATCCCCTGGGACACTGACTGAGGTGGACACATTTGCACATGGGGTTGCTCTTAGAAATGCCACCGTGAGGGGACACAGCCAACAGGGTCAGGCAGAGGGGCAGCTGAGCAGAGAAGCAGATCCTACAGCAGTTGCTGTTGATACTGTGGGGGCTCTGGAGCTGGGAGGATTGTTTCTGAATTAAGGCAAGAGGGTGGGCTTTGAGCTCTGAACTGACCAGTCATTGAACCCAGCCTGTTCCTGAGAGAAGGGTGTAGGCTTGGGTATGGTAGCCCCCTCCCTCTGGTGGCAATTCCTGGAATGGGGGGTGGGGAGGTTAACTGTCAGCCCTTGGGAGAATGAGAACTTGGTCCTAACCCTGGTGCCCCCACAGCCCCTCAGCCCCTGCGTGGGTACCTTGCACTTTCAATGTTGATGTCACGATATCTTAATATGATGTAACGTTGACAGGCTTGGTCCTGTCTCTTTCCTGTCTACCATCACTCTTAATGACATCATGCTGTTGCTGCTAAGTCGCTTCAGTTGTGTCCGACTCTGTGCGACCCCATAGACAGCAGCCCACCAGGCTCCCCCGTCCCTGGGATTCTCAAGGCAAGAACACTGGAGTGGGTTGCCATTTCCTTCTCCAATGCATGAAAGTGAAAAGTGAAAGTGAAGTCACATCATAGACTTGCACAATTTTAAACACCATTTATAAGAGTCCACACTTATATCCTTAGTTTAGGCCTCTCTCATGTGCTTCAGACTCACATACCACTCTTTACTTAGCATCTTCACCTAACATTTCCAAAAGTAACTTCTGAATTGTTTGGTTTTTGGTTTTTTTTTTTTGGCCATGGCTTTTGGGATCTTGGTTCACCAACCAGGGAGCAAACCCAGGCCTAAGTCAATGAAGGCATAGAGTCCTAACCACTGGACTACCAGGTAATTCCCCAACCTCTAAATTCTTACCCTCCCTGCTGTCGGCTCCCCCCACCCTTCCTATCTCACTTAACAGCACCTCCACTCTTCTGAGCTGCTCAAGCCAAAAGCCTTGGATCACTGTTTTCCTCTGAGCCCTCAATTCGATCCATTCTTCAAAATACATCCTCCAGCATCTGCCCATTTCACTCAAGGTAAGCGCTCACAGAGGCCTGGTCTCCTGCTCTCACCCGTCAACTTAGTTCGTACCCCTGCCATGCCACCCCATTCCATCCAGACAGGAATGGGGTGGATGGAACCCCACCCCCAGACATCTGCCTAGTTCACTCCTTCATCCCCTTCAAGTCTTACATCCACCTGCTCAGCAAGGCTTCCCTGAGCACATTATTTAAAGTACACTCTCCATTCTCATCCCAGTTAACAGTTAACGCCCATCACCTTTTAACATATAATTATTTATTTCCTGCCAATCCTCCCCACCCCCTGCACCCCAACTACGCTGTAAACTTCATGAAGGCAGGGACTTTCCTGTTTGTTCACCATGGTCTCCTGGGGGCCTAGAACAGAGCTTGATACACAGGGCCATTCAGGAAGTGTTTGTTGACTGACTGACTGACTGAAGCAGGGGAGAGGGTATTCAAGCGGTTCTGCCTGGTTCCAAATGCATGATACTATGCACACACCACACCGTAGGTCTCCTATACAATACAACTCCAAGATAGACGTGATGCCATTGAGAGGCCAAAAGCAAATCTTGGCCTTGCACGAAGTGACATAACACAGTGGGCCGGGGTCTACATGTCAAAAGTGATTCCAGCTGGGCTATATTTGCTGAGCCAAAGGAATTTCTCAGGGTGCTTCAGAGGGGAAAATCTGGCCCTCAGGCCCCTGTGACTGGAAAGAGAAGGTATCAGGGCTTCTGGAGTCCTCTGTGAATGAGGCAGGTGCAGACTCTGATGTGTTCAGTGACCTGCAGGGCTTTCTATGGCCATCCACAGAAATGGATGGTTCATTGCTGACATGGGGAAACCTGAGCTGTACACTCCCACAACACTCCTCAAGCCCTTCCTTTCAAACAGGCCGGGCCTGCCTGTCTGCTCAGACTTTGACCCACTGTCCATATTCTGATGTCATTCAGAATTTGTTGTCAAAGGAAATCTGAGGACAATGGGTATGGCCACGTTACTTTAATCAGACCAACATGTAAGTGGGTCATCTTTATTTTTAAAAGAACCAGAGCCAGCATGGGGTAGGGGGAAAGGCTCTGGTTTTAGGATTAGAAGTCTGAGGCCAAGTTTATATTCTTATCAACAGTGTAGGAGGGTTTCCTTTTCTCCACAACCTCTCTAGCATGTACTGTCTCTAGATTTTTTTAACGATGGCCATTCTAACTGGTAGGAGGTGGTACCTCATTGTAGTTTTGATTTGCATTTCTCTAATAATTAGTGATGCTGAGCATCTTTTAATGTGCCTGTTAATCATCTATATGTCTTGTTCAGAGAAATGTCTATGTAAGTGTGATGCCCCTTACCCCACTCCAGTACTCTTGCCTGGAAAATCCCATGGACGGAGGAGCCTGGTAGGCTGCTGTCCATGGGGTCTCGAAGAGTCGGACACGACTGAGCGACTTCACTTTCACTTTTCACTTTCACGCACTGGAGAAGGAAATGGCGACCCACTCCAGTGTTCTTGCCTGGAGAATCCCAGGGATGGGGGAGCCTGGTGGGCTGCCGTCTATGGGGTCGCACAGAGTCGGACACGACTGAAGCGACTTAGCAGCAGCAGCATATGAACTATTTATAGTTTGGATATTAACCCCTTGACAATGGCTTCATTGAAAATATTTTCTCCCATTCCGTAGGTCACCTCTTTGTTTTGTTGGTGGTTTCCTTTGCTGTGCAAAAGCTTTTAAGCTTCATTAGGTCCTATTTGTTTATTTTTGCTTGTATTTCTTTTGTCTTAGGTAACTGATCTAAGAAAACATTGGTATGATTTATGTCAGAGAATATTTTGCTTATGTTCTCTTCTAGGAGTTTTATGGTATCATGTCTAATATTTACATCTTTAAACTATTTTGTCCATGGTGTGACGGAGGTTCTAGCATTATTGATTTCATATAGGCTGGACCTTGGTGATTTTTTAAAATGGAATCTGACTGCCTCTCGATGGGGTCTGAGGTCCCCATTTTACTGCACTCTGCACCACTCCCTGTTGTCTTTCACCAGAGTCACTCATCCGTGTTACCCGCCTGGACTTGAAGGCAGCTGAACTTTCTTTCCAGTGATAAAACTCCAGTGATTCTAAGAAATATAATTAGTCATACCCAATGGGTGAAGACTCTGATGCTGAGAGGGATTGGCGGCAGGAGGAGAAGGGGACGACAGAGGGTGAGATGGCTGGATGGCATCACCGACTCGATGGATGTGAGTTTGAGTGAACTCCGGGAGTTGGTGATGGACAGGGAGGCCTGGCGTGCTGCAGTTCATGGGGTCGTGAAAGTCGGACACGACTGAGCAACTGGACTGAACTAAACTGAACTGAATGGGTGATGACTGTGTGGGGAAAATTCTTAAAGAGATGGGAATACCAGACCACCTTACCTGCCTCCTGAGAAATCTGTATGCAGGTCAGGAAGCAACAGTTAGAACTGGACATGGAACAACAGACTGGTTCCAAATAGGAAAAGGAGTACATCAAGGCTGTATATTGTCACCCTGCTTATTTAACTTATATACAGAGTACATCATGTGAAACACTGGGCTGGAAGAAGCACAAGCTGGAATCAAGATTGCTGGGAGAAATATCAATAACCTCAGATATGCAGATGAACCACTCTTATGGCAGAGAGCAAAGAGGAACTAAAGAACCTCTTGATGAAAGTGAAAGAGGAGAGTGTAAAAAGCTGGTTTAAAACTCAATATTCAGAAACTAAGATCATGGCATCTGGTCCTACACTTCATGGCAAATAGATGGGGAAACAATGGAAAGTGGCAGACTTCATTTTCTTGGGCTCCAAAACCACTGCAGATGGTGACTGCGACCTTGAAATTGAAAGACACTTGGCTCCTTGGAAGAAAAGCTATGACAAACCTAGACAGCATACTAAAAAGCAGAGACATTACTTTGCCATGAGGTCCATATAGTCAAAGCTATGGTTTATCCAGTAATCATGTATGGATGTGAGAGTTGGACCATAAAGAAAGCTGAGCACTGAAGAACTGACACTTTTGAACTGTGGTGTTGGAGAAGACTCTTGAGAGTCCCCTGGCCTGCAAGGAGATCAAACCAGTCCATCCTATAGGAAATCAACCCTGAATATTCATTGGAAGGACTGATGCTGAAGGTGTAGTTCCTGTACTTTGGCCACCTCATGCAAAGAGCCGACTCATTGGAAAAGACCCTGATGGTGGGAAAGATTGAAGGCAGGAGGAGAGGAAGACAGAGGACAAGATGGTTGGATGGGATCACTGACTCAATAGATAGGAGTCTGAACAAACTCTGGGAGATGGTGAAGGACAGGGAGCCCTGGCATGCTGCAGTCCATGGGGTCGCAAAGAGTCAGACTCAACTGAGCGACTGAACAGCAACTGGTGATACTAGGGGAGGGAGCAATAATTTTTAAATTCTAGAATGAACAAAATTTATATATTGATCATAAAATCTCATTCTGTTATGCTTTAAGCTACATTAATTTCATTGCAATTCATTCCTCAAAGATCAGACATTATTACCCTTTAAGCACAAGCTGGAATCAAGATTGCCAGGAGAAATATCAATAACCTCAGATATGCAGATGACAGCACCCTTATGGCAGAAAGTGAAGAAGAACTAAAGAGCCTCTTGATGAAAGTGAAAGAGGAGAGTGAAAAAGTTGGCTTAAAGCTCAACATTCAGAAAACTAAGATCAGGGCATCCTGTCCCACCACTTCATGGGAAATAGATGGGGAAACAGTGGAAACAGTGTCAGACTTTATTTTTCTGGGCTCCAAAATCACTGCAGATGGTGACTGCAGCCATGAAATTAGAAGACGCTTACTCCTTGGAAGGAAAGTTATGACCAACCTAGATAGCATATTCAAAAGCAGAGACATTACTTTGCCAACAAAGGTCCGTCTAGTCTAGGCTATGGTTTTTCCAGTGGTCATGTATGGATGTGAGAGTTGGACTATAAAGAAAGCTGAGCGCCAAAGAATTGATGCTTTTGAACTGTGGTGTTGGAGAAGACTCCTGAGAGTCCCTTGGACTGCAAGGAGGTCCAACCAGTCCATCCTAAAGGAGGTCAGTCCTGGGTGTTCATTGGAAGGACTGATGTTGAAGCTGAAACTCCAATACTTTGGCCACCTGCTGCAAAGAGCTGACTCATTAGAAAAGACCCTGATGCTGGGAAAGATGGAGGGTAGGAGGAGAAGGGGATGACAGAGGATGAGATGGCTGGATGGCATCACCGACTCAATGGACACGGGTTTGGGTGGACTCCTGGAGTTGGTGATGGACAGGAAGGCCTGGCATGCTGTGATTCATGGGGTCGCAAAGAGTTGGACACGACTGAATGACTGAACTGAACTGAACTGAACTGACTGAAAGGTCTCTAAACATAAGCGAGTGTATTTCCACCATGTAGAGGAAATGGAAGGAAATTTCTCCAATAAGGGACCATAGCTGATCGAGAGATGCCCCTTCCCTCAACACACGTATAGAAGCACTAGAGTCTAAGCATGAAGGAAAATGAGTTTCAGGGGAAAAATGTATAACTCTTGGGGTGTCAGAGATAGAGAAATAAAAGCCAGTGCCACATGCATGAGCTGGTGTGGAGGTAGCCCAGGGAAGCTCTCTACCCAGACATGGATTTAGGAAGAGACATGGTCTGGAAAAGCAAAAGATGCAAAGCCAGGATGTTAAATGGAGCCTTCTAGGTAAGTCTCAAAGAGGACTCCTGTTCAAACGATTAAGGCATTGCAAGGAGAAATAGAAGCCATTAAAAAAAAAAACAAAGAACAGTATGTTTGAAACAGTCATGTTTGAAAAAGAACAGAGCTTTGCTTGCCTTAAACAACCTCCTCTGCAACAAGAATACTCCAGCTCTCACACTCCTCTGAGCCAGTGCATGAAGGGATGGGTCAGATCTTATAGCCAGTAAAGTGCATTTTGATCCTTCAGATCTTGAGATTTCAGATCCTAAGATACTTACCGGAACAAACATTTATTGATGACCTGACTCATGGCCTGCACTGGTGGTCTCTGTGCTCGAAATCTTTCATGACTACCTGGACTTGGGAAGTCACATGATCAGGCTTCTCTGGGGGTCCCTAGTACCAGTCAGATGCCCACACTGTGCTGCCAGGACTGGGCCATGAGAATCTGCCCCATCGTGAGAAAGACTGACTGCACTCTCTGCTCCCAGCCCAGTACGCTGGTGGCAAAGCCCAAATAGAAACATTATTTTTTTATTTAATGGGAGAAGTTGTTTTTCAAGATTCTTAGTATCAAAAGCTATTTTGTTGGTGGCAGGGGAAGGGATTTCAGGAAGCATTCTTGGTATAACCGCACCACTTGAGTCTGTTGGTGCTGTCCCATCAAGATCGTCTAAGACATTTGGGCTAAGAAGAGGCTTGGCAGGAACCAAGGCATGTATAATGGGAAAAACAGAATATTTTCTTTCATGAAAGATAAAATTTCATCACATATTCTCCAAATCAGATTTCCTGACACATGTGCTTTAATCATATTCCAGCTCTTTTTTAATTTTTTTAAAGAGGCGATGCTTGGGATAGGGTTTAAAGATGAGGGAGGTCTACCTCCTCGTTCTAGTCTTAGCAAAGACGAGTCCCCTGAGAACCAACAACTTTGGTACTTCAAACCTTGACAAGACCATTATCCCTCACAAGGTATAATACCTTTAACAGGACAATCATGGCAGTTCACCTCTCCAAGGGTTTTTACTTTGTGATTTCCAGGCAGTCCCTGGATTCCTCCTTTTTCCTGGAGAAAAGGAAGTGGGAAAGGGTGGGCCCTACAACTCGGAAAACCCAGAGTCTTCTGGGAATGCTTTGCACAGGTATCCAGGAATCCAGGATGAAGCTGTTTTGTTCATTGCAACTGCCTCTGTGACCAATGCCAACTGTCCCAGTCCACAGAACCTGTGTGGGAAAGGCTAGGGGCAGGAGGGGACAGTCAGAGGGTGGAAGTCTGTTTCTTTGGCTGGCCCAAGGCTTTTTTTTTTCAAGCAGGGCATAGAGCTGTCTTATTTTTCAGTCTTTCAATTTTTTGATGTCTACAAGTTACGTATATTATCATATATTTGTTTCTGAAGGCGATGTTGTTTTTCTGACCCAGTTAAGAAAACTGGACTTCAAATCACTCATTCCAGCCTTTGACATGTGGAAAACACATCATCGCCATCTTTTATGAAGCCGATGAGTGCTAACCTCTGTTCCCCAAACCCAGAACTTGGTCCCCATTCCATTCTCTCATTCAGTTCCTCCTCGTCCCATTACTGTTTGAAATGATATCTAGGCCTTGTGAAATGCATTCCTCTCACTAATTCACAAAGCATTAATATACAAGTTTCCCTGGGCCATTTTCAAAGGAAAAACTTTTAAAATAGTCTTTCTGCAGAAGTCACCAAAAAAAGATAGAAAACAGGAAATTAAATGAGTTACCAAGGAAGTCTGCATGTGAATCTAATCTTGTCCTTGCAACTAATGAAGATTACATGCCCTGAATATAAAACATTATTAAAACACTAAAGTAACAGGGAACAGTCATGTTTTTGCCTGTAATTGATTTAGTCTCCAGACTTAGATTGTAAATATTATTTTTTTCTCTCTCAACACATGGGGGGAAATGTCTTCTTTTCTCTTATAAAAAGAAATGAGGAATTTGTATTTTGTTTCTATCATAGGAACAAGCTTTAAAAGTTTTGTTATGACCTTACTGAATAGATTCTAAGTGTCTTTGATTTTTAGGGAAAAAATGCACAAACTAGCAAAATCAAATAGAAATCTGTTTTGACCAAATTTATATTGACCCAAATGCTGGTGTTTGATCTACACACACTGTGCTTTTCAAAGCTACAGGACCTCCCTCCCTGCCACACATATGCATTAATAATAAAATCCCAATCCCAACATAGTTCTCAACTGGAGAAGCTTTGATTTATGGCACATATAAGCACCCCAGATAAATAGGAAATGATTAAAATCAGCATCTCAGGGAAAGATAACTGACAAACTCTGAAACCGCCTACTCCCAAGTGCGATTTCAGGGGTTACTGAGAACACTGCAGGTACCACCATGGGGTCAGGTATCTCTGTCTCCAGAAGCCCACAGCAGCCCCCGTGACGCCTTTCTGAGCAGACCCATTTATTGCTTTCTGTTTACAGGCTGAAGGGAGCCCAGAACCTCCCTGCAGCCAGAAGGCACATCCCTGCCTCCTGGTCAAAGGTTCAGGAGCACAGAGCTGGGGCGGGGGTGGGCGGGGTGGGTGGAGGCTTGCTCTCACCTGAGACAAACAGCAGGGAGGCTCCCTGAACCCAGCATCCTTTGTTCCTAAAGCTCTCCTTGTAAGGAGATAAATCAGTGCTGCCCTGAATGGCCCACAGAATTAAAGACAACTGGTTTTATTAGCGGGTTTTCAGAAAGAGCAGTTAACCAGGTTGTGCCAACTCTCATCACTAGATCTTGATTACAATTGTTTGTTGGGGTCCACACAGTTTAGGATTCTTTCGAATAAGGAGATGTTATTTTAATGCAAGACTTAAAAACTAAAGTAACTGAGACTGACTGTGCCTACCGGTTGGAAGGAGAAATGGGCAGAGCTTCCCTAAGTCATTAAGCTAGCTCACATGGTAGTGTGCTATTATCAATTAAAAAAAATCGTATTTTAGGACAATTATTTTTTGACCTGTAAAGATGTTCACCCCATATTGCTGAGTACAATGTACAGTAGCAAGTACAGTATGATCCACATTTTATAAAAAGCAAGTTGCTTACATTCTGGACTTCCCTGGTGGTCCAGTGGCTAAGAATCCACTTGCCCATGCAGGGGAGAGGGTTGATCCCTGGTCTGGGAAGATTCCACGTGTCGAGGGACAACCGTACCTGTGCACCAGCTACTGAGCCTGTGCTCTAGAGCCCATGCTCGGCAACCAGAGAAACACGGCAGCAAGAGAATTCCATGCGCTGCAACTAGAGAGTAGCTTCTGCTCACCGCAACTAGAGAAAGCACAGCAACGAAGATGCAGTGCAGCCAAAAATAAAATAAATAATTTTTTTAAAAAGCAAATTACTTACATTCTGCAGCTCAGACCTCTTCTTAGCACCTGCCAGTTTCCAAGCTCTTTGGCTTCCGTCTGACTCTCCCCACCTCTTCCAGTTCAGAGTACCTTCACCTCATCTGGGGAGGAAGGCCAAGAGACACAACTCTTTGTTACTGAGTGACTATTCTTTCAGACTTTTCATTAATGGTGAAAAAGCACAATTCTCCAACTATCAAAGAAAACATAAATCCCATACGTACAGATGGCAAACGCATGCCAAAGTTTTATTAATTCATTAATGAAGAAACCAGCAATAAGAAGAGAGCCGGTTTGGAGAAACTTTGAGAAACAGGGATTATAGAGTTAGTGGGGAAAGGAGTACTGAAGTAAGATTCAGTTTAGCTAAATAGATGCTAAACAAGTTAATGGTCTGTAGACAAGTGTGTGGGTAACTTTTCTAACAGAGGGCCCCCCAATATATCATGAACCTTATTATTTTTCTAAAAGTTAATCTCTTAATATACCAGGGTTGTAAAACGTTTGGGCCACAACCAAAGGGTCATTGCCTGGGTAAGACAGATGACTCTCCACAGACTTTAGAAAGGTCACAAAGCCATTATTTTTGCCTTATTTTCAAGTTTTAGATAGCTTTTCTTCCACAATGACATAAAGTTTTATGTCCTAGGTGCTTTGGAGTTTATACTTTGGAACTATCAAAGCTAGAGATATAGTTCTTGATCTCAGCTTTCCTGCCATAAAGAGCTTTCCACCCTAGAACGAGGAAAGAACAATCTTAAACCAGTATAGGGTAAGCTAAAAACCAGACCCAAAGTCTCAGGGTGAGCCTCCTCTGGAACCGGAGCCGTTGGTGGATTGACAGGCACAGTGAATACCTCACTCAGTTCCAGACAATGACACCCAGTCCTTCACCCTCTTGGAAGGAGACAGGAAGAAAATTCTCTGCTTTATTTGGCCAGTTCAAAGGAAAGGCCTTAGCAAATGTCTTTGCCAGTAAATGGGGATCACCTACAGTGAAGCTCAGTAAATGGGATCACCCTTCAGTACAGTTCCTCAGTAAATGGGATCACCCTACAGTACAGCTCCTCAGTAAATGGGATCACCCTTCAGTACAGCTCCTCAGTAAATGGGATCAACCTACAGTACAGCTCCTCAATAAATGGGATCACCCTTCAGTACAGCTCCTCAGTAAATGGGATCACCCTTCAGTAAAGCTCAGTAATGGGGATCACCTTACAGTACAGTCCCTCAGTAAATGGGGCTCATCCTACAGTGAAGCTCAGTAAATGGGGATCACCTACAGTACAGCTCAGTAAAGCTGGACCTACAAATTCAGAGCTCATGAGCAGCCTGATAGCCCCATATGTTAATCACGAGCAGTCAGTCGAAGAAAACCAGACATCTGAAGAAAATTTCTAATTTGGAAGTTAGAGATGTAAACAAAGAAAAAGCAACTTGGAGGATATAAGGAGAAGCATATTAAAAAAAAAACCAATTATGAGTAATATATTGGAGAGCTAAGAGAAGACACTGCATCCACGAAACAAGAACAGGACATCATATACTCATCCCTCCCTCATGTATGGAGGAGCACTAAGCGTGTAAGTGCTCCTGATATTAAAAACGTGATCGCAAAATGAACAAGGGATGGAAGATAAGGTTGAATCATTTCCCTTAAAAAGTAAAGCAAAAATACAGAGAAATAGAAGAAAAGCAGGATTATGCTAAGAAGTTCAAAAGCCAAATAACAGAAATTCCAGGAAGAGAAAATGGAGAGAAGAAATTACAAATGAAATGACTTTAAAATGTTTCCCAGAGTGAAGATTGGAGAGAGAGGTGAATGTACAGAGTCATGGGTTACTGGAACAGTTTTATGAGAGGAAACCGCTGTGGGAATTGACGCCAGGGCAGGAGAGCCTGCATTATAATTGACAAATTGCTGGGAGCTCAGAGTGGACAAGTCTGAGAGTTAAAAACTCCAGGGGGACCCAGTTATAGGGTGGCCTTCACAATTCTGTGAAATTTACCACCAGGAGCTTGACCAGATTCTCACACTGAATATCAGAGATGAATCTCCTTGTGCTTCCATCAGGGGGAGAAAGGAAAAAAAAAATTTTTTTTAATACAACAGAGCACTAATTAACCAGAGTCTTACGTCATGGGGATGGTATCAGAGCCTAACTTCCCTGGAGAAAGGGAAATACCCAATTCCAGCCCACTCTAGCCATTGTCTCTCATCTAAGGGAGGAGAAAAATTTCCCTGAGTTGTACTTAAAGTTCCCATAGGCTCACTGAAAGACTAAGACCTAATCCTAGGGCTATAGAATGCTTCCCCTTGATCCATACCTCCTTGCTGCTGCTGCTGCTAAGTCACTTTAGTTGTGTCCAACTCTGTGCAACCCCATAGACGGCAGCCCACCAGGCTCCCCCATCCCTGGGATTCTCCAGGCAAGAACACTGGAGTGGGTTGCCATTTCCTTCTCCAATGCATAAAAGTGAAAAGTGAAAGCAAAGTTGCTCAGTCGTGTCCAACTCTTCTCGACCCCATGGACTGCAGCCTACCAGGCTCCTCTGCCCATGGGATTTTCCAGGCAAGAGTACTGGAGTGGGGTGCCATTGCCTTCTCCTCCCATACCTCCTTACTACAATACTAAAGTCCTGTTTATAGCAGTTGGTTTTACCTTGTACATTATGTCAGCTATCAAAAAGAAAATTTACAAGGCATATTGAAAGACAAAAACCACAGAGCAAGCATCAAAACCAGACACAGCAATGATGTTGGAATTATCAGACCAGGAATTCAAAAACAACTATGATTAATATGCTAAGGTGTCCAATGGATGAAGTAGACAGCACACAAGAACAGATGGAGAATACAAGTAGAGAGATGCAAATCCTAAGAACGAACCAAAAAGAAATGCTAGAGATCAAAAACATTGAAACAAAAATGAAGAATGCTTTTGACAGGTCTATTAGTAGATTAACAGATGACATGGCTAAGGAAAGAATCTCTGAGCTTGAGGATATCTCAAAAGAAACCTTCCAAACTGAAAAGCAAAGAGAACAACATTTTGTAGTTTTGGACAACTACAAAAAGTGTAATATACACATAATGGAAATACCAGCAGGAGACGAAAGGGAGAGGAAGAGAAGAAATAGCTGAAATAATAACGATTGAGAATTTCACCAATTAATGTCAGACACCAATCTACTGACTGAGGAACCTCAAAAAACACCAAGTAGCATAAATGAAAAATACACTGAGGTATATGATTTGCAAACTACAGAAAATCAAAAATTAAAAAAATCCTGAAAGAAGCTAGAGCAGAAAAATATCATATCTATGGAAAAGCAAAGAAAAGAGTTATATCTAACTTCTCGGAAACCATGCAAATAAGAAGAGAGTGACGTGAAATATTTAAGTTATTGAAAGCAAAAAAAAAAAAAAACCCACCTATCTAGAATTCTATACCAGAGAAATTATCCTTCAAAAATGAAGGCGAAATAAAGATTTACTTGCTAAGAAACTTCAGTTGTGTCCGACTCTGTGCAACCCCAGAGACAGCAGCCCACCAGGCTCCCCCGTCCCTGGGATTCTCCAGGCAAGAACACTGGAGTGGGTTGCCATTTCCTCCTCCAATGCATGAAAGTGAAAAGTGAAAGTGAAGTCGCTCAGTCGTGTCCAACTCTAGCAAACCCATGGACTGCAGCCCACCAGGCTCCTCTGTCCATGGGATTTTCCAGGCAAAAGTACTGGAGCGGGGTGCCATTGCCTTCTCCGAAAGATTTACTTAGACAAACAAAAATTGAGGGACTAAGTTTCCAGTATACATGTCTTGCAAGAAATTTAAAAGAAATTCTTTAGAAAGAAGGAAAATGATATAAATAAGAAGCTCAGATCTACATAAAGAAAAGAAGAGCTATGAAGAAGGAATAAGTGAAGGTAAAATAAAAACATATCTTCTTATTCTTAATTGATCTAACAGGAAACAGTCTGTTCAAAATAATAATAGCAATAATGTATTCAATTATGTATGCTTACTCCAGTGTTCTTGCCTGGAGAATCCCAGGGACGGGGGAGCCTGGTGGGCTGCCATCTATGGGGTCGCACAGAGTCGGACACGACTGAAGCGACTTAGCAGCAGCAGCAGCAACATATATATCTTATGTGCACATATATAATGTATATATAAATGAAATGAATGACAGCAATACAAGGGAAAGAAGAAAGGAATCAGAATTATTTTATTATTAAAAGGTTTTTATACTATGCATGGTGGCTCAGATGGTAAAGCGTCAGCCTGCAATGCAGGAGACCCGGGTTCAATTCCTGGGTCAGGAAGATCCCCTGGAGAAGGCAATGGCACCCCACTCCAGCACTCTTGCCTGGAAAATCCCATGGACGGAGGAGCCTGATAGGCTGCAGTCCACAGGGTCGCAAAGAGTCGGACGCGACTGAGAGACTTCACTACTCTCACTATGAGGCCGTTTAGGGTATTTTAAAGTGGACTTGGGTTAGTTGTGAATGTATATCATAAACAATAAGACCACCACTAAAACAAGTTAGAAAAAAGAAAAAGAATTATAGCTGATATGTTAAGATAGAGAACATGGAATCATATAAAATGCTCAATTAAGATTACAAAAGGCAGTAAAAAAGTAGAAGACGAAAGTAGGGAAAAAAACAAGGGCAACAAGTAGAAAACAGTACATATACTGTAGATTTTAATACAACTATATTGATAATCACTATGAGTGTCAACGGTCTAAATGTAACAATGAAAAGACAGGGGCTGTCAGAGTGTATGAAAGAACAAGACCCAACTACATGTTGTATACAAGAAACTCACTTAACACATAAAGACACGCACAGTTCAAAAGTAAATGGATAGAGAAATATATACCATGCTAACATTTCAAAACTTCAAGATGGCAGGAGTAGCTATATTAATCTCAGAAAATGTAGACTTCAAAGCAAGAAAAGTTATCAGGGATAAATAAGGGCATTACATAATGATAAAGGGGGCAATTCTCCAAGAAAATATAACAATCTTTAACATGTGTGGGCTGAATGAAGCAAAAGCTGGAATCAAGATTGCTGGGAGAAATATCAATAACCTCAGATATGCAGATGACACCACCCTTACGGCAGAACCTTACGGCAGAAAGTGAAGAACTAAAGAGCCTCTTGATGAAAGTGAAAAAGGAGAGTGAAAAAGTTGGCTTAAAGCTCAACATTCAGAAAACTAAGATCATGGCATCCAGTCCCATCACTTCATGGTGAATAGATGGAGAAACAGTGGAAACAGTGGCAGACTTTATTTTTGGGCTCCAAAATCACTGCAGGTGGCAACTGCAACCGGATGCGAAGAGCAGATTCATTGGAAAAGACCCTGATGCTGGGAAAGATTCAGGGCAGGAGGAGAAGGGGACAACAGAGGATAAGATGGTTGGATGGCATCACTGACTCAAGGGGCATGAGTGTGAGTAAACTCCAGGAGTTGATGATGAACAGGGAGGCCTGGTGTGCTGCAGTCCATGGGTCGCAGAGTCAGACACGACTGAGTGACTGAACTGAACTGAACATGTGTGTGTCTAACAATGAAGCGTCAAACTACATGGGGCAAACACTGATAGAAATGCAAGGAGAATAGACAAATAGACAAATCCACTATCATAACTGGAGACTTCAACCTCCTCTAGTTGAAATGGACAAATTCACTAGACAGAAATTTAGGAAGGACATATTGAACTCAGTAACACCATCAATCAATTAGATCTAGTTTATATCCACAGTCTACTTCATCCAACAATAGCAGAATAGTATTCTTTCAAGTTAACATGAAATATCCATCAAAACTGACTATATTCTGGGCCCTGAAATCTGGGCCCTAACAAATTTAAATGAATAGAAATTATATAGTGTCTGCTTGCAGACCACAGTAGAATCAAACTAGATATCAATAACAGAAAGATAATTGGAAAATGCCCAAATGAGTGGAGAGTAAACAACACACTTCCTAATAACGCACAAGTCAAAGAAAACATTTCAAGAAAATTTTAAAATATTTTGAATGAAATGAAAATAAAAAATACAACTTAAAAAATTTGTCGGAGGCAGTAAAAGTACTGCTTAGAGGGAAATTTATAGCACTGGATATGAGAGTCTCTTGAACAGCAAGGAGATCAAACCAGCCAATCTTAAAGGAAATCATCAACCCTGAATATTCATTGGAAGGGCTGATGCTAAAGCTGAAGCTCCAATACTTTGGCCACCTGATACAAAGAGCTGACCCATTGGAAAAGACCCCGATTCTGGGAAAGACTGAAGGCAGGAGGAGAAGACGGTGACAGAAGATGAGATGGTTGAATGGCATCATCAACACAATGGATATGAGTTTGAGCAAACTCTGGGAGACAGTGAATGACAGGGACACCCAGAATGCTGCAGTCCATGGGGTTGCAAAGAGTTGGACAAAAGGGACAGAGCAACAACATGTATTAGAAAAGAAGAAATATCTAAAATCAATAATCTGTTTACACTTTAGGAAACTAGAAAATGAAGAGCAAATTAAATCCAAAGTAAGTGGAAAAAAGGAAAAATAATAAGGATTAGAACAGAAATCAATGAAATTGAAAACAGGAGAAAATCAACAAAACCAAAAGCTAGTTCTTTGGACAATAATAAAAAGCAATAAAATCAGTAAGCTGTAGCCAGACTAACAACTGAGGAAAAAAAGAATGCAAATTACTAGTGTGTGAAATGAAAGAGGGAAGATCATTACACATCCCACCGACACTGAAAGAATAATAATGGAATATTTTAAACTACTCTATGCCCCTAAATTTGATAGCTTAGATGAACTGAATCAATTCCTTGAAGGATACAGTCTACCAAAACTCACACAAGACAAAATAGACAAACTGAATAAGCCTAAAGAAATTGCATAATAATTAATGACGTCTACACCAGAAAACACCAGGCCCCAGAAGGTTCACTGGTGAATTCTCCCAAACATTTAAGGAAGAAATTGTACCAATTCTCTACAACCTCTGTCGGAGGACAGAAACGGGGGAATACTTCCTAATTCAGTCAAAGAGGATGGCATTACCCTAGTAATAAAACCAGACAAACACATTATAAGAAAACTACAGAACAATATCTCTCACAAACTTAGATGTAAAAGTCCTCAATGAAACATTAACAAATCAAATTGAAAAACAGATAAGGAGAATTATACACCAGAACCAAGTGGGATTTAACCCAGGTATGCAAATCTGGTTTGACCGTCAAAAATCAATTACATCAATAGGCTAAGGAAGAAAAATTATATGATTATATCAATAGATGCAAAAAAAGCATTTAACAAAATCCAACACCCACTCACAATAAGAACTCCTCAAAAACTAGGAATAGAGGGGAACCTATTCAACAACTCAATTAAAAAGTGGACCAAAAACTTAAACAGACACCCCACCAGTGAAGATATACAAATGGCAAACAGCATATGGAAAAGATGCTCCACATCATATATCAGCAGAAAAATACAAATTAAGACAGCAATGAAATACAACCGCACACCTATTAGAAGAACCTAAAATCTGGAATACTGACAATCAGACACTGGCGACAAATGAGAACTCCCGTTGCCCCACAAGGGATATGTTGCTCCACATCTTTGTGGAACAACGGGAGCTCTCATTCACTGCAAAATTGTATAGCAACTTTGGAGGACAGTTTAGCAGTTTCTTATAAAACTAAACATACTCCTACTATATGATTCAGCAATCACACTCCTTGCAACCATTTGGACTGTAGCCCCAGTCTAGCTCAGCTTCTCTGTCCATGGGATTTCCCAGGCAAGAATACTGGAGTGGGTTGCCATTTCCTCCTCCAGGGGATCTTCCTAACGCAGGGATCAAACCCAGGTCTCCTGCATTGCAGGTGGATTCTCAACTATTTGAGCCACCTGGAAAGTCAAACAGATGTTTATAGAAACTAAATTCATTCATAACTGCCAAAACTTGGAAGCATCTAAGAAGATGTCCTTCGGCGGGTGAATGGATAAACACACTGTAATATATCCAGACAGTGGAATATTATTCAGCACTAAAAAGAAATGAGTGTTCATGTCATGAAAAGAGATGGAGGAAATGTAAGTGCATATTAACAAGGGAAAGAAGTCAATCTGAAAGTGCTATATACTCTGTGATTCTAACTATATGACTTCCTGGAAAAGGCAAAACCTTAGAAACAGTAAAAGATCAGTGGTTGCCAGTGGCTGGTGAGGGTGGTGGAGAGGGATAAGCAGAGGGCTTTATTCGTCTCTGTGAGGACCACAGAGGACTTTTAAGACAGTGAGAATACTCTGTACACTACAATGGTAGATACGTCATTATGTGTGTGTCCAAATGCATGAAATGTACAACATCAAGAGTAAACCCTAAGATAAACTAGGGACTTTGGTGATTAAGATAAATCAATATGGTTTACCAATTAAAACAAATGTTCTGCTTTGGTGGGGGATGTTGATAATGGGGGAGGCTATGAATGTTTTGAGGGAAGAGGTATATAAGAAATCTCTGTACCTTCCTCTCAATTTTTCTGTGAACCTAAAACTGCTGTAGGAAAAAAACTAAAATACATTCAAACAATAAAAAAGTGGAAATGACCTGTAATTCCCCCTCATGAATAGAATAATTGTTAGTATTTGTGCATTCACACAATTAAAATGGGAATATGCTATGAATGTTTTTTTTTAACCCCTGCACTTGTTTTCTTATTCAACAATGTGTTGCATCCACGAATAATATGGATCAACATCTTGATTTTTAATGGTTGTATATTATTCTGTATGTGGGGAATATACTATAATCTGTTTTAACTCTCCACTAATAGATATATTGCATCCATGGATATATATGTGTGTGAATGTGGATATATGTATATACTTGTCTGATTATCAACATATTTTAAATTTCTGGAAATGGAATTAGTAAAAAGAAATGCCCATGTGCCATTTTGATACATAATGCCATATTTCCCACTAGAAAGGTTGTGTCATTTATACATCCAACATGTTAATAAGAGAGTTCACTTTTCCAATACTAGGTACTGAAAGTCTTTTTGATCTTTGCCAATCTTTTAGGCAAAGAAATGATAGCTCATTATTTTTAACTGGTATTTTTTCACTTCCAGAAACGTTGCACATTTTTCCATGTATACTGGCCATTTTGTGCTGCCTCTTAAAATTTGCTTCCCTGTGTGCCCTGCCATTTTTTGTAGGGATGTCAGTCTTTTCTCACTGATTTATTAGAACCCCTTAAAGATTGGGAATACTGATTCTTTGATCTGAATAATGCACAATGATCTCATTTAAATAAGTTTTCAGGAAGTTGGTTTATAACTTTATTTGTTCTCTTCCCACTAGATTGCCTCAATCCTGGAATATTCCTCTGCAAGTTCTGTAAAATGCCTGTTACCCTGGGCATAAATTCTTTCTGTATATAGCATTGTGTTCTTAATTTTAAGTTTGCTTACATCCTGGGGTGCTCCTCAATGATGAGAAGGAGTTTATGGACTTAGACTTGTTGGTGAAAAGAGAACATCTTACAGGTTTAGAACTACCTGGAAAAACATTGTATTCTCTGCCTGTGCTCAAAGCCCTACTCTCTAATCACATCATTAGTCTTCCTGGCATCACCAGCCTCCATCCTCAGCCACCTTGTTTGTGTAAATTTAATGATCTGAGGAATCCACCAAGAGTAACAGAAATACTTCTATTCCTAGGGAAATTCCAAAAAAATTAGAGATTATGTCCCAGGAACTAAGGAGAAAGGCCATTTTTCAAAATATATGTATACAACAATGGTGACGATGATGCTATAATTTCTAGCATGCCTTATTCCTCCCACTTCAGAAACAAAATGTCCTAATCTAGTAAAACTGCTATCTTTTAAGAGAATGAATTAAGTCTCATGGGGAAGCTGAGGTACAACTGTGGATCTGTGTTTCAGTTCCTCCTTTGGTATAGGAGAGATTGATGGCTTCAGGTAAGAGGCTTCTGCTGGTTGAGCCTCCCTAGCACACACTCTGAAATCTCATCAAACTGTTAATTTCCTTTCCTGTGAACACTCCTCTTGTTAACCAGCTCCTGGGCATTTTCCAATGGAAAATGGAGTTGTTGGCTTTCCCTAGCTCCTGTTTATAGTCCAGTGAATTGAAAGATGAATCAAGTAATGACTGTATTCCAGACTGATAGAATACAGGTGGAGGATGGAAAGCAGGAGATTGTCAAGTAGTCCTTTTGGGTCCATGGGGACCCGTGGAGAGAAAGAAAACTGAGAAGGAGAAATACACAGAATCAGAACAGCAGGAGACACAACATTGAAATAGGAGCCGTCTTCATGAGACTGTGTCACCTCAGAGCCAGTGGATGTCAGCAGATGGGATGCACCTGTCCCTGGAGAACTTCACAAAGCAAAGTCAAGTACCAGAGCCCAGAATGGAAACAGGAAAACCAAGTTACACTCCCAGCTACATGTTAGCAAATAAAGTCTCATCTCCCCAAACAGCAGGCGAGCTCAGAGGGGGTGCCTCTAACAACCCCTGTCTCCTCTGCAGCTTCTGAGAGAAGAGCACTCTTCAGGTAACTATAGAGCCTGCTTCTGTGGTCATTCTTGGAGTGAGTGATTTTCACCACCAACATTCACTCACCTGGGAAAATTAAGTCAGGTTGCTTTGCAATAAACAGCAGCTGAAGTGAGACCAGCACAAGTCTCTGGGGTCTGTTTTGCAAAAGGATAATTTTAACTCAGGTAATGAATTCGCTAGGATTTTGGAGGCTGGCAGGAGGAAACCTGGTAGAGATTTTTTTTTTCCTAGCTATAGTTCAAGGAGGGACGATAGAGCTCTCGGAACAAAGGACCATCAGGAGATGGGCTGGCTGGCATTCCATGGGCACCTTGTCAGCTAAATTTAACCCTCAGTGTGCAGTGCAAATATTTACGGAGTTTTTGTTAACTGAGGAAGGCAGGTGGCTGAGGACAAGTCTCTACAACTGGCTAACCTGACATCCAGACCTCCCCCTTCCTCCCCAGTATGTTTCTGTTAATTCTCTACTTGTTTCAGGGAGGAGCATTTTGGAAGGCTCCATAATATAGGTTGTGGCCTCAGTTTCCACTCCCCTCTTGCAGAATTGCTGCTTCTGGGGCTGTGTACAGACATGAAGAGAAAGGTTATTCCAGAAATATTCCATTTCGGCCTCTAAAGGATGACGTTCCAGGGACAGGTTTATGCTTTCTGAGTTGCTGCTCACCAAGACAGAAGCCAAAAGTGACTTAAGGAGAGAAGAAGCTGAACCATAATAAGCAGAAGCCAAAATCAGAGTGAAGGGTGGGGGCAGGCTTCCCACCCAAATTTCTAACTCCTTTCCCTTCAATTGGGTGAGGGCTTTGCCTTTGTTAATATCTTTGTGGCTGAAACAAAGGCTCTTCTTTCCCTACCACTGCTGCATCTCCACTTTCCCCTCCCTGCAGAGATGTGGTACCTCTTACAAACCCCAGCACGGCAATTTTAGTCTCCCAAGAGGGCTCAGAATTACTTCTGGGGGAGACACATTGTTCCTTGGCTTTTCAAGTTGCTATTTAGTGGCAAAGATCAATGCTGTGGAGATTAGTGGAGCCGGGAGGTGGGCCTTCAGACTGTTGATATTCCTGGGGTTAGATGGGGGTGCAGTAGCACATTTGAAAACAAGGAACGGAAAGGATGGAAGGAAGGACATCTTGGTACCTTTAAGAGTGTCCTGGGTGGAGGCCCTCAGGCCTCCACACCAGATCAGCCCCCGGGAAAGATGAGAAGGAAGCAGCCTGACCCCCATGATTCCCTTCTCCTTTCAATCCCTCCCACTTTCCCCATCCTTGTTTCTTTTTCCAAAAATTATTCCAATGGGGAATTGTATGACCCATGGTTGTTGCTGATTACCCCTCCCAGAAGTATGTGGGGATGATCCTTTCATTAAAAAAGAAGCATTTCTAGCCTTTGCACTTCCAGTTTCATTGGATGATAAAGACATATTTGAGGGCAGTTTATGGTGAATGGGGATATTTAACCATTTGTTTATTCAACAAATAATTACTCAGTACCTGTTATGTTCTGGCCCCTGATGAGGGCAAGATGGAGGGCCCGTCATGCCCAACATCAATGCCGTGGCTGGTTTTATCCTAAATTACTCAAGGGCCGTATTCACCACAGTGGATACTGATTTTCTTTCAAAAGCAACCTTTTCTGTTCTCAATGAGGAAAGCATTAAGTTACTAAGAACTATTTGACCTTTCCTGAGTCAAATTACAAGGGTCCCAAACTCAGCTGAGAATGGCTCTATATGAGTCAGGGGTACTTGGCTTCAAATTAAAATTTCTAGATCTCTATCTTTGGAGAAGGCAATGACACTCCACTCCAGTAGTCTTGCCTGGAGAATCCCAGGGATGGAGGAGCCTGGTGGGCTGCCATCTATGGGGTTGCACAGAGTCGGACATGACTGAAGCGACTTAGCAGCAGCAGCAGCAGATCTCTGTCTTGAGCTCCACACACATACCTCCATTTGCCTGTGACTCAGCTTTGTTAGTTTCTCCTACAGGCACCTCTGTTTCCACGTCCAGAGTCAAACACCCTGTCTTCCTGAAAAATTTGCTGTCCTCCTTCTGTGACCCCTGTGTCACCAAACATCATCTTCCCCTACTGGTTATCCAAGGGCTCAACCCTTATGACCTGGGCATCATTCCTGAAGATTCTTTTGTGCCCAGTCTATCAAACCAATCACCAAGTGCTAAGTATCCTATCACTTATAGAAGAACAAAGCTTTATTATGTATTTAGATCGGAAATGGCTGAAGGCATGCTTTAATTTCAAGCACCTTTCAGAGAGAAATTAGACTAAGCAGTCAGGTGCTTTCTGTCTAATATAATACATTGAGTGGTAAATTAATAAATACAGTTACTGAGATCAATTGCAAATTAAATAAATTGACTTTCCCATAACAAACACATTTGTGACTTAAGCAAGTAACTCTTAAAAGAAAGCATTTTCCTCTGAGGTTTTCACAAGACCTTAATAGTTATTCTGAAAGAATAAATGAGACCTTTGTAAATAGTTGTGAATCTTGGTAAAATCCTTTCTCTTGCTTACTGAAAATCTTAACCGTTGATTAAGATTGTTGATTCAAGATGTAGAACAGTTCAGTTCAGTTGCTCAGTCATGTCTGACTCTTTGCAACCTCATGATCCGCAGCATGCCAGACCTCCCTGTCCATCACCAACTCCTAGAGTTCACCCAAAATCATGTGCATCGAGTCGGTGATGCCATCCAACCATCTCATCCTCTGTCGTCCCTTTCTCCTCCTGCCCCCAAACCCTCCCAGCATCAGAGTCTTTTCCAATGAGTCAACTCTTTGCATAAGGTGGCCAAAGTACTGGAGTTTCAGCTTCAGCATCAGTCCTTCCAATGAACACCCAGGACTGATCTCCTTTAGGATGGACTGGTTGAATCTCCTTGCAGTCCAAGGGACTCTCAAGAGTCTTCTCCAGCACCACAGTTCAAAAGCATCAATTCTTCAGCACTCAGCTTTCTTCACAGTCCAACTCTCACATCCATACATGACCACTGGAAAAACCATAGCCTTGACTAGACAGACCTTTGTTGGCAAAGTAACACCTATGCTTTTCAATATGCTATCTAGGCTGGTCATATCTTTCCTTCCAAGGCTTAACAATCTTTTAACTTCATGGCTGCAACCACCATCTGCGGTGATTTTGGAGCCCAGAAAAATAAAGTCTGACCCTGTTTTCGCTGTTTCCCCAACTATTTTCCATGAGGTGATGGGACCAGATGCCATGATCTTAGTTTGTTGATCTTAGAATGTTGAGCTTTAAGCTAACTTTTTTACTCTCCTCTTTCACTTTCATCAAGAGGCTTTTTAGTTCTTCTTCACTTTTGCCATAAGAGTGGTGTCATCTGCATATCTGAGGTTATTGATATTTCTCCCGGCAATCTTGATTCCAGCTTGTGTTTCTTCCAGCCCAGCGTTTCTCATGATGTACTCTGCATATAAGTTAAATAAGCAGGGTGACAATATACAGCCTTGACGTACTCCTTTTCCTATTTGGAACCAGTCTGTTGTTCCATGTCCAGTTCTAACTGTTGCTTCCTGACCTGCATATAGGTTTCTCAAGAGGAAGGTCAGGTGGTCTGGTATTCCCATCTCTTTCAGAATTTACCACAGTTTATTGTGATCCACACAGTCAAAGGCTTTGGCATACTCAATAAAGCAGAAATAGATGTTTTTATGGAACTCTCTTGCTTTTTGGATGATCCAACAGATGTTGGCAATTTGATCTCTGGTTCCTCTGCCTTTTTGAAAACCAGCTTGAGCATCTGGAACTTCACAGCTCACATATTGCTGAAGCCTGGCTTGGAGAATTTTGAGCATTACTTTACTAGCGTGTGAGATGAGTGCAATTGTGCAGTAGTTTGAGCATTCTTTGGCATTGCTTTTCTTTGGGATTGCAAGGAAAACTGACCTTTTCCAGTCCTGTGGCCACTGCTGAGTTTTCCAAATTTGCGGGCATATTGAGTGCAGCACTTTCACAGCATCATCTTTCAGGATTTGAAATAGCTCAACTGGAATTCCATCACCTCCACTAGCTTTGTTCATAGTGATGCTTTCTAAGGCCCACTTGCCTTCACATTCCAGGATGTCTGGTTCTAGGTGAGCGATCACACCATCATGATTATCTGAGTCTTGAAGATCTTTTTTGTACAGTTCTTCTGTGTATTCTTGCCACCTCTTCTTAATATCTTCTGCTTCTGTTAGGTCCATACGATTTCTGTCCTTTATTGAGCCCATCTTTACATGAAATGTTCCCTTGGTATCTCTAATTTTCTTGAAGAGATCTCTAGTCTTTCCCATTCTGTTGTTTTCCTCTATTTCTTTGCAATGATTGCTGAGGAAGGCTTTCTTATCTCTCCTTGCTATTCTTTGGAACTCTGCATTCAGATGCTTATATCTTTCCTTTTCTCCTTTGCTTTTCACTTCCCTTCTTTTCACAGCTATTTGTAAGGCCTCCTCAGACAGCCATTTTGCTTTTTTGCATTTCTTTTCCATGGGGATGGTCTTGATCCCTGTCTCCTGTACAATGTCACGAACCTCCATCCATAGTTCATCAGGCACTCTGTCTATCAGATCTAGTCCCTTAAATCTATTTCTCACTTCCACTGTACAATCATAAAGGATTTGATTTAGGTCATACCTGAATGATCTAGTGGTTTTCCCTACTTTCTTCAATTTAAGTCTGAATTTGGCAACAAGGAGTTCATGATCTGAGCCACAGTCAGCTCCTGGTCTTGTTTTTGCTGATTGTATAGAGCTTCTCCATCTTTGGCTGCAAAGAATATAATCAATCTGATTTTGGTGTTAACCATCTGTTGATGTCCATGTGTAGAGACTTCTCTTGTGTTTTTGGAAGAGGGTGTTTGCTATGACCGGGAGAAGGCAATGGCACCACACTCTAGTACTTTTGCCTAGAAAATCCCATGGACAGAGGAGCCTGGTAGGCTGCAGTCCATGGAGTCGCTAGAGTCGGACACAACTGAGCGACTTCACTTTCACTTTTCACTTTCATGCATTGGAGAAGGAAATGGCAACCCACTCCAGTGTTCTTGCCTGGAGAATTCCAGGGACAGGAAGCCAGGTGGGCTGCCATCTATGGGGTCGCACAGAGTCGAACACGACTGAAGCGACTTAGCAGCAGCAGCAGCAGCTTGCTATGACCACTGCGTTCTCTTGGCAAAACTCTATTCCTTTGCCCTGCTTTATTCCGTATTCCAAGGCCAAATTTGCCTGTTACTCCAGGTGTTTCTTGACTTCCTACTTTTGCATTCCCATCCCCTATAAAGAAAAGGACACCTTTTTGGGGCGTTAGTTCTAAAAGGTCTTGTAGGTCTTCATAGAACCGATCAACTTCAGCTTCTTCAGCATTACTGGTTGGGGCATAGGCTTGGATCACCGTGATACTGAATGGTTTGTCCTGGAAATGAACAGAGATCATTCTGTCGTTTTTGAGTTTGCATCCAAGTACTGCATTTCGGACTCTTTTGTTGACCATCATGGCTACTCCATTTCTTCTAAGGGATTCCTGCCTGCAGTAGTAGATATAATGGTCATCTGAGCTAAATTCACCCATTCCAATCCATTTTTGTTCACTGATTCCTAGAATGTTGACATTCACTCTTGCCATTTCCTTTTTGACCACTTCCAATTTGCCTTGATTCATGGACGTAACATTCCAGGTTCCTATGCAATATTGCTCTTTACAGCATCGGACCTTGCTTCTATCACCAGTCACATCCACAACTGGGTATTGTTTTTGCTTTGGCTCCATCCCTTTATTGTTTCTTTCAGTTATTTCTCCACTGATCTCCAGTAGCATATTGGGCACCTACTGACCTGGGGAGTCCCTCTTTCAGTATCCTATCATTTTGCCTGTTCATACTGTTCATGGGGTTCTCAAGGCAAGAATACTGAAGTGGTTTGCCATTCCCTTCTCCAGTGGACCACATTCTGTCAGATCTCTCCACCATGACCTTTCCGTCTTGAATGGCTCCACACAGCATGGCTTAGTTTCATTGTGATCAGAGTGGCTCATATCAGATCAGATCAGTCACTCAGTCATGTCCGACTCTTTTCGACACATGAATCCCAGCACGCCAGGCCTCCCTGTCCATCACCAACTCCCAGAGTTCACTGAGACTCACATACATCGAGTCAGTGATGCCATCCAGCCATCTCATCCTCTGTTGTCCCCTTCTCCTCCTGCCCCCAATCCCTCCCAGCATCAAAGTCTTTTCCAATGAGTCAACTCTTCGCATGAGGTGGCCAAAGTACTGGAGTTTCAGCTTTAGCATCATTCCTTCCAAAGAAATCCCAGGGCTGATCTCCTTCAGAATGGACTGGTTGGATCTCCTTGCAGTCCAAGGGGCTCTCAGGAGTCTTCTCCAACACCACAGTTCAAAAGCAACAATTCTTCGGCGCTCAGCCTTCTTCACAGTCCAACTCTCACATCCATACATGACCACAGGAAAAACCATAGCCTTGACTAGACGGACCTTTGTTGGCAAAGTAATGTCTCTGCTTTTGAATATGCTATCTAGGTTGGTCATAACTTTCCTTCCAAGGAGTAAGAGTCTTTTAATTTCATGGCTGCAATCACCATCTGTAGTGATTTTGGAGCCCAGAAAAATTAAGTCTGACACTGTTTCCACTGTTGCCCCATCTATTTCCCATGAAGTGGTGGGATCGGATGCCATGATCTTTGTTTTCTGAATGTTGAGCTTTAATCCAACTTTTTCACTCTCCTCTTTCACTTTCATCAAGAGGCTTTTTAGTTCCTCTTCACTTTCTGCCATAAGGGTGGTGTCATCTGCATATCTGAGGTTATTGATATTTCTGCCGGCAATCTTGATTCCAGTTTGTGTTTCTTCCAGTCCAGCGTTTCTCATGATGTACTCTGCATATAAGTTAAATAAACGGGGACAATATACAGCCTTGATGTACTCCTTTTCCTATTTGGAACCAGTCTGTTGTTCCATGTCCAGTTCTAACTGTTGCTTCCTGACCTGCATACAAATTTCTCAAGAGGCAGATCAGGTGGTTGGTCTTCCCATCTCTTTCAGAATTTTCCACAGTTTATTGTGATCCACACAGTCAAAGGCTTTGGCATGTACACTTTAATCCTATTTAAGACTTTTGCCCCACGTGCATTATTTTTTAATTATGCTCTGTTGTCACTAGAAGGTAAATATGGACTATTCTATCAATTTTTCCTTATTTTGTGGAGAAGGGCAATAAATAACACAGCACTTACTTTGTTAAAGTACATATGTCAACAATATGATTTTTTTTTCTTGTCTGTCTTGTCAGTCTGTTTGGGCTGCTATAACAGAATACCCTAGACTTGGTGGCTTAAATGACAAACATTTGCTCCTTACAGTTCTGAGAAGTTCAGGATCAAAGTATGGAGATTCAGTGTCTCATGAAAGCCCACTTCCTGGTTCATAGATGGTCACCTTCTCACTATTTCCTTACTTGGTGGCAGTGGGGAGGAAGCTCTCTGGGGTCTCTTATAAGGGCACTGATCTCATGTATGAGGGTCCTACCTTCATGACCCAATCACCAGCCAATGGCCCCCTTCCAAATACCGTCACATTGAGGAATAGCTTTCAATATGTAAATATTCAGGGGACACAAAACCCTTAGTCTATAGCACTTTTCTTTACAGAACTTCTCAGAAAATATCACGGTGACCCAAGTCTTCAATTTTTAACTTGGAAAACCACTAGACCATTCAGGTATGACCTAAATCAAATCCCTTAGATTACACAGTGGAAGTGAGAAATAGATTTAAGGGACTAGATCTGATAGAGTGCCTGATGAACAATGGACAGAGGTTCATGACATTGTACAGGACACAGGGATCAAGACCATCCCCATGGAATAGAAATGCAAAAAAGCAAAATGGCTGTCTGGGGAGGCCTTACAAATAGCTGTGCAAAGAAGAGAAATGACAAGCAAAGGAGAAAAGGAAAGATATAAGCATCTGAATGCAGAGTTCCAAAGAATAGCAAGGAGAGATAAGAAAGCCTTCCTCAGCGATCATTGCAAAGAAATAGAGGAAAACAACAGAATGGGAAAGACTAGAGATCTCTTCAAGAAAATTAGAGATACCAAGGGAACATTTCATGCAAAGATGGGCTCAATAAAGGACAGAAATTGTATGGACCTAACATTTGTATGCAAGTCAGGAAGCAACAGTTAGAACTGGACCTGGAACAACAGACTGGTTCCAAATAGGAAAAGGAGTACATCAAGGCTGTATATTGTCATCCTGTTTATTTAACTTATATGCAGAGTACATCATGAGAAACGCTGGACTGGAAGAAACACAAACTGGAATCAAGATTGCCGGCAGAAATATCAATAACCTCAGATATGCAGATGACACCACCCTTATGGCAGAAAGTGAAGAGGAACTAAAAAGCCTCTTGATGAAAGTGAAAGTGGAGAGTGAAAAAGTTGGCTTAAAGCTCAACATTCAGAAAACAAAGATCATGGCATCCGGTCCCACCACTTCATGGGAAATAGATGGGGCAACAGTGGAAACAGTGTCAGACTTAATTTTTCTGGGCTCCAAAATCACTACAGATGGTGACTGCAGCCATGAAATTAAAAGACGCTTATTCCTTGGAAGGAAGGTTATGACCAACCTAGATAGCATATTGAAAAGCAGAGACATTCCTTTGCCAACAAAGGTCTGTCTAGTCAAGGCTATGGTTTTTCCAGTGGTCATGTATGGATGTGAGAGTTGGGCTGTGAAGAAGGCTGAGCGCCGAAGAACTGATGCTTTTGAACTGTGGTGTTGGAGAAGACTCCTGAGAGCCCCTTGGACTGCAGGGAGATCCAACTAGTCCATTCTGAAGGAGATCAGCCCTGGGATTTCTTTGGAAGGAATGATGCTAAAGCTGAAACTCCAGTACTTTGGCCACCTCATGCGAAGAGTTGACTCATTGGAAAAGACTTTGATGCTGGGAGGGATTGGGGGCAGGAGAAGGGGACGACAGAGGATGAGGTGGCTGGATGGCATCACTGACTCGATGTATGTGAGTCTCAGTGAACTCCGGGAGTTGGTGATGGACAGGGAGGCCTGGCGTGCTGCGATTCATGGGTCGCAAAGAGTCGGACACGACTGAGCAACTGATCTGATCTGAACAGAAGCAGAAGATATTAAGAAGAGGTGGCAAGAATACACAGAAGAACTGTACAAAAAAGATCTTCACGACCCAGATAATCACGATGGTGTGATCACTCACCTAGAACCAGACATCCTGGAATGTGAAGTCAAGTGGGCCTTAGAAAGCATCACTACGAACAAAGCTAGTGGAGGTGATGGCATTCCAGTTGAGCTATTTCAAATCCTGAAAGATGATGCTGTGAAAGTGCTGCACTCAATATGCCCGCAAATTTGGAAAACTCAGCAGTGGCCACGGGACTGGAAAAGGTCAGTTTTCCTTCCAATCCCAAAGAAAGGCAATGCCAAAGAATGCTCAAACTACTGCACAATTGCACTCATCTCACACACTAGTAAAGTAATGCTCAAAATTCTCCAAGCCAGGCTTCAGCAATATGTGAGCTGTGAACTTCCAGATGCTCAAGCTGGTTTTCAAAAAGGCAGAGGAACCAGAGATCAAATTGCCAACATCTGCTGGCTCATCAAAAAAGCAAAAGAGTTCCAGAAAAACTATTTCTGCTTTATTGAGTATGCCAAAGCCTTTGACTGTATGGATCACAATAAACTGTGGGAAATTCTTCAAGAGATGGGAATACCAGACCACCTGACCTTCCTCTTGAGAAACCTATATGCAGGTCAGGAAGCAACAGTTAGAACTGGAAATGGAACAACAGACTGATTCCAAATAGGAAAAGAAGTACGTCAAGGCTGCATATTGTCACCCTGCTTATTTAACTTATATGCAGAGTACATCATGAGAAACGCTGGACTGGAAGAAACACAAGCTGGAATCAAGATTGCCGGGAGAAATCTCAATAACCTCAGATATGCAGATGACACCACCCTTATGGCAGAAAGTGAAGAGGAACTCAAAAGCTTCTTGATGAAAGTGAAAGAGGAGAGTGAAAAAGTTGGCTTAAAGTTCAACATTCAGAAAACGAAGATCATGGCATCTTGTTCCATCACTTCATGGGAAATAGATGGGAAAACAGTGAAAACAGTGTCTGACTATTTTTTTGGGCTCCAAAATCACTGCAGATGGTGATTGCAGCCATGAAATTAAAAGACTCTTACTCCTTGGAAGGAAAGTTATAACCAAACCTAGAGAGCATATTAAGAAGCAGAGACATTACTTTGCCAACAAAGGTCTGTCTAGTCAAGGCTGTGGTTTTTCCTGTGGTCATGTATGGATGTGAGAGTTGGACTGTGAAGAAACCTAAGTGCTGAAGAATTGATCCTTTAAACTGTCGTGTTGGAGTACTCTTGAGAGTCCCTTGGACTGCAAGGAGATTCAACCAGTCCATCCTAAAGGAGATCAGTCCTGGGTGTTCATTGGAAGGATCGATGCTAAAGCTGAAACTCCAATACTTTGGTCATGTGATGCAAAGAACTGACTCATTGGAAAAGACCCTGATGCTGGGAAAGATTGAAGGCAGGAGGAGAAGGGGACGACAGAGGATGAGATGGCTGGATGGCATCACTGACTTGATGGAGGTGAGTCTGAGTGAACTCTGGGTGTTGGTGATGGATAAGGAGTCCTGGCGTGCTGCGATTCATGGGTTCGCAAAGAGTCAGACAAGACTGAGCAACTGAACAGAACTGAACTGAACTGATCAATGTTTGTGGACATCCCTGGTGACTCTGTGGTAAAGAATCCACCTGCCAGTGCAGAAGGTGTGGGTTTGATCCTGGGGTTGGGAAGATTCCTTGGGGAAGAAAAATGGCAGCCCATCCCAGTACTCTTGCCTAGGAAATCCCATGGACAGAGGAGTGTGGTGGGCTACAGTCCATGGAATTGCAAAAGAATTGGACATGATTTAGCAACTAAACAACAACAATAAATCAATGTTTGAGGCATAATTCTTCATTCCATATTCTTAAGGTTCTCTTGTATCCATCCTCTTCCTCACCATCTCTACTACCATCACCCTAGTTTAGGCCCCAGCATGGTTTTGCCTGTAATACCAACCAACAACCCCTAATGGATACCCTTTCTAGCCCTGATATCTTCCCACTCATTCCCTACACTGAATGATGTTTCCAAACTGTGCAGATATGCTCTTGCAAATCTTCTGTTAAAACTATTCATAGGCTTCCCTTTGCTCATGGATTAAATAAAAACTCAATTTAGAGTGGCTTAATAGATCCTTTATAGAAAATAAATGAAGATCTGTGATATTGTGATTTATAATAAGAAATATATATTCTGTCTTTGTCCCTGTTTCTGGCACAGAGCTCCTAAAACCCCTGGAATCTTCTAAGTGATAAGAGCAATAAAGGTGTCTTGATAGTTACAACAAACTCCTTTCATTCACATCTGAGTTTATGGTAACGAGGTAACTTCTGGAGAGCAGGAAGGATGGGAACCAACCCTGTGACTGCAGGTTGGAAGTTTCAGTCCCACTCTTGATCTCCAAGGGGAGTTAAGAAGCTGAATCAATCTCCAGTGGCCAATGGCCATGATTTGATCAATCGTGTCTGGGTAATGAAACCTCCATAAAGACCTCAAAGAACCATTTCTGACAGCTTCTGGTTGGTGAACACATGGAGATTTCACATGTGGGGATTTGGGGACTGGTATGCTCAGAGAGGGTGTGGAAATTCTGCACTCCTTCTCACTTAATTTGCCTTTGCATCTCCTCCATCTGGTTGTTCCTAGGTCATATTCTCTTATAACAAACTTATAAACCTAAGTAAAATATTTTTCTGGGTTCTGTGAGCCACCCCAACAAATTAATTAAACCCGAGACAAGGATCGTGGGAACCTGTAATTTACAGCAGTGTTCAGAAGCCCAGGTGAAAACCTGGACTTGAGACTGATCTCTGAAGGGGAGACAGTCTCACAGGACTGAGCTCTTAGCCCGTGAGATTAATAATACTATCATCGTGTGAACAGTGTCAGAATTGAATTGAGTTTATTACTTGGTGATGTGGAAGAAAACACACACACAGGATTCCTCCCAGAAATAGTCCTTTCATTCTGCAAAGATTCAAAAAGAATAAAAGAAACCAGTCTAGAGATGTTAAGCAAAAAAGGATTCAGTGCAGTCCAGTCATTCAGTTGTGTCCGACTCTTTGTGATCCCATAGACTGAAGCACACCAGGCTTCCCTGTCCAACTCCTGGAGCTTGCTCAAATTCATGTCCATTGAGTCAGTTTTACCATCCAACCATCTCATCCTCTGTCGTCCCCTTCTCCTCCTGCCTTCAATCTTTCCCAACATCAGAAAAGGATTAGTATAGAAATTAGGTGTTTAATAAAATGTTGGAAGAGCTTTGAGTATACTCAGACCTCCAAGAATGCCATCACAACTGGCCCGCAGGGGAGATGGTAGCTTTGCCAAAATTAGGAAGGTAGAGAATCAGAACACACTACGCTTCTATGGCTACAGTCCAGGTGTTAGGAAGCTGCTACCACCACCAAAACAACTGGCTAAGCACGAAGCTAGCAACTAGACACTGGAACACTGCTGCAGAAGATTTCCACAACTTCAACAGAAATCAGTCAAGAGCATCAGGACTGTACAGCCTCTGTCTCAGTTCTAAATCTTCTAGAATAAATCTTGAGTACTACATGGAGTTGCTGGAAACTAATTTGCATCCAGACCTCTGGTTGCAAGAGAATCTTGGAAAAGTAGTCTTTAACTGTCCAGAAAGACAAATAGAACAGAAGGTAGGAAAGGGCGCTAAGTGCCCATTGACCACACCCAACACACCTTTTTTCTCTTGCCTTCTGTTTTGACACAATATTCTGGCTTTCTTCATAATTTTGTAGTGCTTCATCTTCTTCCTGTATCTTTTTTTTTTTCTTCTGAAGCTGCAATGCCTTTTATTACCTGACATAGGAAGTCACACAACACTATTTCTACCATATTCTCTCTTAAAAAAAAAAAATTGTTGGAGGTATAGTTGATTTATAATGTGTTCATTTCAGGTGTACAGCAAAGTAAATTGGTTATACACATACCTATATGTACTCTTTTTAAAGATTCTTTTCCCGTATAGGCGATTACAGAGTATTGAGTAGAGTTCCCTCTGCTACACCGTAGGTTCTTATTAGTTATTGACTTTATAGTAGTGTGTCTTTGTCAATCCCAATCTTTCAGTTTATCCCTCTTCTCTCTTATCCCCTGGTAACTGTAAGTTTGTTTTCTACATCTTTGATTCTACTTCTGTTTTGTAAATAAGTTCCCTTTTGCCATATTTTTTTAAGATTCTACATATAAGTTATATCATATGATATTCATCTTTCTGTGTCAGACTTACTTCACTCAATATGACAATCTCTAGGCTCATCCATGTTTGCAAATGTCATTTTTTATGGCTGAGTAATATTCCAGTGTATATATGTACCACATCTGTATCCATTCCTATGTTGATGGACATTTAGGTTGAGTCCATGTCCTGGTTATTTTAAATAGTGTTGCAATGAACATTGGGGTGCATGTATCTTTTTGAATTATGGTTTTCTCTGGGTATATGCCTAGGAGTGGGATTGCTGGGTCATATGGTGGTTCTAGTTTTACTTTTTTAAGAAGCTAAGAAACCACCATACTGTTCTCCATAGTAGCTCTACCAAATAACATTTCCACCAACAGTATAGGAGGGTTCCCTTCTCTCCACACCCTCTCCAGCATTTATTATTTGTTGGTTTTTTTGTTTTTTTTTTTGATGATGACCATTCTGACCACTGTGAGGTGATACTTCATTGTTCTACCCATTTCTTACATATTGCTGTTACTCAGGACTCAGACCTATCCTTCGCTCACTCTATATTCTCTTTCTGGGCAATTTTATGTACTCAGTATGTAACGATTCCAAAATCATCATCTCCAGCTAGCTTTCTTTCACACATGGTACCCACATCTCCAGCTGCCTACTGGATCTCTGCCTAGAAATGTCATAGGCACTTCAAGCTGAACATGTCCAAATTTAAACTGATCCTGTGCCTTCCTCAGACCTCCTCTGTCCCCTGATGTCCCTATCTTAATAAATGGCAAGATAAACTATCTCATTTCCTAAGCAAGAAACCTAGAAGTCATCCTCGACTCCTCCTCTTTACCTTCTGGCCCTTGCCTATCTCTCAAACCTTCTTTTACAATTCTTTCTCTCTCCCTGTGCTCCAGCAGTTCTGGAATCTTTAGCCACTTGGAGCCTTCCCCTCTTCTCATAACATCCTTCTACCTAAAACCTCAATTCTGAGCACCAGCTTAAGTATCACTTTCTCTGAGCTCTTCCTGGCTCTGGACCATACTTCTAGCAGAACCCGCTAGAATTCCCCCAGCAAAGCCTCATCAGCTATTACTGTGATCACTTATGATGGCCTGTCCTTGTCAGGCTATAAGTCCAGTGAGGGCAGGGAAGTCTCCAGCTTGCCTGCTACATCTCAAAGGTCTGCCAGGTGGCCCTAAACGTAATAGTTGTCCAACAATTTTTTGTTGAAGAATGAACACCTGGATGTGGTCCCTCAAAGCACCTTGTATTTACCTATAATTTAACAGATGATACAGATGTTTATTTTTTAATTGACTACTGAAATTTTGGGCCTCCCAGGTGGCACAAGTGGTAAAGAACCCAGTCTACCAATGCAAGAGACATAAGAGACACGGGTTCAGTCCCTGGGTCAGGAAGATCCCCCGGTGGAGGGTATGGCAACCCATTCCAGTATTCTTGCCTGGAGAATCCCATGGACAGAGGAGCCTGGTGGGCTGTAGTTCATAGGGTTGCAAAGAGTTGGACATGACAGAAGCAACTACACACACACACACATGCAGAAATTTTACAGAAAGTTAAATTCATATAATTTTGTAAGGGGGTTAAAATTGGGATTGGAACCCAAGGCTCTTGACTGCCAGGGTTCTTTCTCATGGGTTGTTTAATTGACTGAGCAAGATGTCTCCTCACTCTTAGATTTTCCTTTGTTGTCCAAGGTGCCTCTGCCCACAATTCATCATCTTCAGAACTTCCATATTTGAGCCTGGGCGGGCCCCTCATGTTGGTTTGACTTGGCTGGCATTTTGACCACTAGACTTCTGCTTGCTGGGTTCTTTTTTTTTTTTTTAACATGCAAATGTTATATTTGGTTGATCTGTAGTTACACACTTCTTGAAAGTTTCAGACCTCAGCTTCTTGGTGATCTCATAAAGTTTCCACAGACTGTGTGTCATTCACAACCTAAGTATCTGGAAGGAAACCCAACTTTAAAATGCAGTTCCCAGTGATTTCAGCCTGAAAGGTGATATGTCTGTTTTTCTAACATCTCCAAGTCACTGGAATGTGCATTGGCAATATTTCTAGACCAGATTTCTGGGGAGCCAGCTCACTTGTCCAAGAGACACACTTAAGTTAAAGATACTAAAATCTCAACAAGCCTCTTGGCTATTTCATTGTAACTACAGAGATGGCTGATTTGGAGACTAACATATATATTAGCTGAGACAAATAAGCATATGTCCTGAAAGAAGAGTGTTGTCTAATATTAGAAGCAAAGCTTCCAGGATACCATTGAGAATATCATAAATGCTGTATGTGGTCAAACCATTGATTGATACAGCTCATTCATTCATTCACTCATTCGACATGCACTCTCTGCCTGGGGACTATGGGCCAGGCTCTGTGCTAAGTCTGTATGAAATATATACAACCTCTGTCCAGTTGGGCAAGCAATTACAGTTCACTGTGGAGGTGTTCCACTGGTGGAAGAGTGATCAGGCTTGCCCTGGAAGAGCTGGGGCGGCTTCCTAGGAGAGGGTCCATTTGAATTGGATCTGGAAGATGAGGTAGTCTTAGAAGTGAGCAGCAAGGGAACCTCAAGGAAGTAAGTGTGGCAAAGATACAGTGTAGAGAAAGAGCACTTTGTGGTTTCAGGAACTTGGGAAGCCCAGAGCACAGATGCTTTGAGAGGGGCACCAGGAACGCTTCTGTGGGAACACAGAAACTTGGTCTTCCTAGGTTGATCTTCACAACTGTTCTCTCTAATATCCAGGAATTTATCTGACCTCTCCTTGGACCCATTTTAAATTTTCATCTTGAACACCTTATAAGGGTAACAAGGTTCATTTATACTCCACAGGCTGTTAAATATGTGCTTCCTTTTATTTGTCCTAAAATACTTACCTAAACGATCATCAGCAGGGTCATTTTTTTTTCCTCTTTTTAAAATTAGTGTGTGGGTACTCCTACCTAACCCCCAGGAGTCACACAGGTAAAGAATGGATATGAAAGGCACTGCTGAAATCCTGACTGGGGTAACTATGGCCACCTAAAAGCTCAGATCCACCCTCCTCACCTTCCACGTCACACCCACATGCTGCTGCTTTGTACTGCTTCCCCTGTTTGATGACCTCCCTTGATGGTAATGTTCTTCATTTGTTTTTAAAATAAAACCAGAAAATCAATTTATTAATGGCACGAGAACGCGATCTGCTGGGTGAGTCACGGTAGTCAGAGCAGGACGTTCTCCCTGAGCAGCTGGGAGGACACTGAGCCTGGGCTGCTGACGGGAAGGGTCTGTCACCAGGTGCGGACAGCCTGTGGGGCCCACCTCCCCAGGAAGGGCTCACCCAGGCTAGGCTGGCCAAGTCTGAGGCCTGGGCTGGGCCCCACCAAGGTGAGACTCGGGAGGGCTGCTCGTTTCTGATACCATATAGTTAAAAGTGTTCCCGGAAAAGTCCTTATAAGTAGAATGCAAGGTGGCTTTGTGAACAATGTTCCTCCTAACTCAGCACCGTATGGAATGCTGTCCTGAAACAAGATGCTATTCAGTTCAGTTGCTCAGTCGTGTCCAACACTTTGCGACCCCATGAATCACAGCATCCCAGGCCTCCCTGTCCATCACCAACTCCCACAGTTCACTCAAACTCATGTCCATTGAGTCGGTGATGCCATCCAGCCATCTCATCCTCTGTCGTCCACTTTTCCTCCTGCCCCCAATCCCTCCCAGCATCAGGGTCTTTTCCAATGAGTCAACTCTTCACATGAGGTGGCCAAAGTACTGGAGTTTCAGCTTTAGCATCATTCCTTCCAAAGAACACCCAGGGCTGATCTCCTTTAGAATGGACTAGTTGGATCTCCTTGCAGTCCAAGGGAGTCTCAGGAGTCTTCTCCAACACCACGGTTCAAAAGCATCAATTCTTCAGCACTCAGCTTTCTTCACAGTCCAATTCTCACATCCATACATGACCACTGGAGAAACCATAGCCTTGACTAGATGGACCTTTGTTGGCAAAGTAATGTCTCTGCTTTTCAATATGCTATCTAGGCTGGTCATAACTTTCCTTCCAAGGAGTAAGTATCTTTTAATCTCATGGCTGCAATCACCATCTTCAGTGCTTTAGCCACCACCATTTGGGAATTTTTAAAGGAAGGAACAGATTTCTCATCTCAAACAATCCTTGTTTATTAATAACAAGTAATAAACTGTTATTAATTATAACAGTAATAAACCGCTAGCTCCTTGCATGTGACTTTTCCTCCTCCTACTGAGAAAACCAGACTTGCAAGGCTCTGCCCTGGGTCCTCTGCTCTTGATTTCTTCTTGCTTCTTGGCTCACCTCCCCTCAGGCTTCTCACCCTCCTTGTGCAATATCACCCACTTGCAAGGCAGGCAGTAGGAGCGGGTGGATAAAGAGCACTGCTGTGAGTCTGAACCCAAGTGGAAAAGAGTGGGGAGGAAGGGTGGGTGGAAGCACCTCGGGCCACCAGCAATCTAAGGGAGTTTGACGAGGCTGTGGGGGCATCCTTAAGGCAAAGTGCCATCAGAAGAGTCCTGGCCTCCGAGGAAGAGGCTGCCTTAACAACCCTGCCGTGCGCGGTCCCTGACCGGAAGTGCCTGTGGGAAGCACAGCCTCCGCATGGGTGATGGATTTTAGAGCGGGCATCTGGGTCTTGGGCAATGAAGTTCCTTTAACTTGGAGAGCTGAGAGGTTCATGCTCATGGCTGCCACGTTTGCGGTCCTCCTCACCTCCTCCCCACCCAGCCAGCTTCTATCACCCTTCAGATCTTAGTTTAAACATCACTTTCCCAGGGAAACCATCCCAAACCTTTGGATTGACCAGGCTTCCCTCCTCTCTGTTCCCACACCACATAACTTTACTGTAAGTTGCTGTTCAATTACCTGACTCCCCAGAGGCACTCTGAACTCAGAACTGTGTCTGTATTGTTCCCCACTGAATCTATACTACTTGGCAGCACCTGACACCTGCAAGACAATAAGTGTTTGTTGAATGAATGAATGACTAGTAACTGATATAGGTGTGATAGCTCAAATTATATGATAATCTTGGTTTCAGAGAATATACTTATGAAATGGATCGTTCTAGGTACAAGCTTCACCTTTATGGGGTATTTTCAATGTTTAGGCTGAGCTTTCAGAACAATTTAAGAAACCCCTTGAAGGAAACATTTCAAGCTAGAGCAATCTCCTGGGTCACAACTGTTACTTCCCAGTTCCACCTTGGAATAGAGTCTGGGGCAAGAGAGACAGAGACAGCAGGATTCAGGAGAAGCTTACTTCCTAGAACTGCTTTGATCACTAACAGGATCTTAAATTTCCCCTCTGGAAACCTATGTTCATACTTCTTGTCCTTCTTGGGCTAGTAAGAGCCCTGTGGGAGAATGTGTTGGCTAGTTCCGATGCCAGCCCGACATGGATTGTATTACGATTGCTATTGTTTCTGGACTACAGGTCAGGTTAAGGGGAGACAGGGGCAGGTGAGGGAAGGGAAGATGCAGGTCAGGACATCAAGACTCCCCAAGATATTTTGGGGAGAAGCTGTGCCTTAGAAAAGAGCCCAAGGGCTCAGAGAAGACAGTTTCTTAAAAGGACACCAGACCTGCCTGGAAAGTCGGGAGGGATATATAAGCCACGGACACCCATTCACATGATTGTGCATTGGGTGTGAAAATAGGACCCTGAGGCTGCCAGACTGAAGTGATTCCTTAGTTCTAACGAATTCTCTTCACTGGGGGAACTGTGGGCAGTTCTGTGGCATGAAGCAGCGCTTCCTGACAAAGAAGTCTGTGGAACCATTTAAGATGTTCTGAACAGTGTCCCTCAAGATGTCTAAAGTGCCTCGGCCAAGTAGGAAAGGGGCCCTAGGAAACATTACGTGCTGCTGAGAAGCACGTGGGTTGGCAGAAGTTGCTCTGTGCACAAACCAGTTCAACCTCAGTCCCCTGGAGAGGACCTGCTGGGTCCCTCCCTGCTCCCAGAGCACCCAGAGACAAGACCCCGTCTGCTTCCTGAAGTTGCATGGCATGCTCAGAAAGAATTCTGGCTTCAGAGAACCCCGAGATCTGGGGTCAAGACTTGGTTTCACCAGACCAACATCTGGGACCTTAGGCTATTTCCTTAATGACGACTTTTTCATCTACAAAATGAAGCTATAGCAGCAACCTTCCTCACAGAGTTTGGTGTAAGAATTTCAGATAATGTATGTCAAGTATCTGGCACACAGTAAATGTTCAGTAAATGAAAATTATTTTTATTTGACTTAGTTGAAAGCGGAAGAACAGACCTAGATTTGGATGCTGATTTTGCCACTTACTAAGCGGTGAAGAATCCGCCTTCCAATGCAGGAGATGCAAGAGATGTGGGTTCAGTCTCTGGGTTGGGAAGATTCCCCAGAGGAAGAAATGACAACCCACTCCAGTATTCTTGCCTGGGAAATCCCATGGACAGAAATACCTAGGGGACTATAGTCCATAGCATCGCGAAGAGTCAGACACGACTGAGCGTGTGTGCACACACACACTTGCTACTTACTAGCTGTGTGATTGTGGGCAGGTTTCTTAACCTATTTGAGTCTCATTATTTTCCTTACTTGTAAATTAGGAAAATACTACCTAACTTTCAGTGGCGTTGTAAGAATTACGGTTAATTTAAGAAAGGCACTTAATTAGGTGCCTGGCATGTAGTAGTACTCAGTAACAGTTATCTGTTAGGATTATTTGTAGATCAAAGAAGGAATAAAAATTCTTGATTTGGTTTGCACAGACGAAGGAGGTATAAGGATCACAAGCCAATTTGAATTGTTCTGTGGGAAACAAATTGTCTTCTAAAACAGGCTGCCTTATTTCCCCAGTTAGACCAGTTCTGAACCTTTGGGTAGCAGAGGCTGGGAACTGGCCCCGGGCCTGGAAGGGTCAAGACCCGTCACCCTCCGATGGGGGCTTCCTTCATCTGTCCATTTTCCAGGAGACATTTTCGCCTCCAGTCTCAGGTCCTCTGAGGAGAGCTGGAGCAATAGGTCACCATTATTTATGCTGCCACAGAATTTTCAGACCATGAGACTCCTGCCTCTCCCCAGGCTGGGCTGGCCCATCCCCAAGAAGGAAGGAAGCCAGGAGGTGGAGGAGGTTACAAAATCGGTTTGTATCCATCCTGTTTTTAATTGATTTCACAGTAGGGGAATGAAAATCGGAATCCTTACTACATAGCCTTTCAACGCGGGAGTCCTCCTCTGGTTAGGAAATCCATCTGGGAAGACCTGGAGTTGGTCTTTGGGAACTCCGTTTTCGTCCCAGCAGCCTGAAAGCCCTGCTCCGCCAGTGCCCATGGTGAGGGCTGCTTCTGTGGGTCCCCTCCGCACCACCCTCTTTACATACTGGCCTGGAGAGTGGTAGCCCTGCCTCTACCCTCGGCTCCAAAAGGGCCCAACTCTTTTCCACTTAGTGTAGCCCCCCTGTCAGCTGGGTGTCCCCCCAGGACCTCATATCCCAAGTATATCCCAGGTTTATCCCAGGCTCCATGGGAGCCCAGGTCCTCTTGGGATTTTTGTGGATTCCTGGAGTCGCGGGAGATGCAGGGGTGACTGATCTCTTACAGGTATCTTGGGCCTCTCAAATTTTCTGCACCCTGTGGCAAGACCGTGGCCCCCCAGATGGCATGTGAAAAGTTGTCAGGATTTGGTGATTGTAAAGAGTGGCCTCATACTGAGCTACAGAGACATCAATGAACACATCCACATTTCAGACTTCTGTTCTTAGAACATAGTTCAGCCATCCAGCCATGGATGTGGGTACATCTGCATTTATCAAATATTTTTTAATATAAAACTCTGCCTTTATGTAAGGAAACTGGGTGGCCAAGGAACAGGAGGTGGGAGAGTTTGCATATTTTTTTCACACACACACACATCCCTCATGCTCTCTCTCTATGCCATTTAAAATGCTCCAGCCCCTCATTTCTGCAGAGCCAATCTTTCAATCCCTGAAGAAGGAAATGGCAACCCACTCCAGTATTCTTGCCTGGAAAATCCCATGGACACAGGAGCCTGGCAGTCTACAGTCCATGGGGTCACCAAGAGTTGGACACAACTGAGCGACTAAACCACCAATCTTTCAATAGCTGATCTCAAAAGTCTTTTTTTCCCCAACCACTCACGTCCTCAGCAGTCCCTTCCTCTCTCTGAACCCTGAGAGAATTTCCAGTCAATCTTGCTAAGGTTGGGACCTAGGCACAAACCATCTCATAGTGTAATAGAGTATAATAACAGAGTGTCTGCTTCCTGAGAGCCACGCTGGTCTCGGGTCAGTTCCTTAAAGGAAGAGACTGGCCACATCTTAGTTTCTCTGCATCTCTCACAGCACACAACTGAAAGAACAAATTACAGACACGCAAAACTAGACAACTCTGACGGAAAAGGGCATGGCTAAAACAAGATGCTCCCTGGAACCTCTGTCAAGTACCTGGTATAAGTTCTTGCTGCTCCCAGAACCAGCTAGAATGAGAGAAGTGAGAAACTGCTGTCATGGACCCACTGCCTGTCTCTCTCTGTCATAATGAGAGGAACAGTGGGTTCCTTTCCAGGGGATGTATTTTGGATGAAGATCCTGATATGGGAACACATATATGAACAATATATGAACAACATATATTTCAGTAAGTAGTAATCTTTTGCAGATGGAAGGTCTTGCCTCCCAGTTAATGGCTGCTGACTGATCAGGGTGGTGGTTGCTGAAGTCTGGGGTGACTCTAGCAACTTCTTAAAATAAGACAACGTTAAAGTTTGCCTCACTGACTGACTCTTTCTTTCATGAATGATTTCTCTGAAGCATACAATGCTGTTTGATAGTATTTACCCACTTTTTGGGGCTCCAAAATCACTGCAGATGGTGACTGCAGCCATGAAATTAAAAGACGCTTACTCCTTGGAAGAAAAGTTATGACCAACCTAGATAGCATATTCAAAAGCAGAGACATTACTTTGCCAACAAAGGTCCGTCTAGTCAAGGCTATGGTTTTTCCAGTGGTCAGGTATGGATGTGAGAGTTGGACTGTGAAGAAGGCTGAGCGCTGAAGAATTGATGCTTTTAAACTGTGGTGTTGAAGACTCTTGAGAGTCCCTTGGACTGCAAGGAGATCCAACTAGTCCATTCTTAAGGAGATCAGCCCTGGGATTTCTTTGGAAGGAATGATGCTAAAGCTGAAATTCCAGTACTTTGGCCACCGCATGGGAAGAGTTGACTCATTGGAAAAGACTCTGATGCTGGGAGGGATTGGGGGCAGGAGGAGAAGGGGACGACAGAGGATGAGATGGCTGGATGGCATCACTGACTCGATGGACGTGAGTTTGGGTAAACTCTGGGAGTTGGTGATGGACAGGGAGGCCTGGCGTGCTGCAATTCATGGGGCCACAAAGAGTCGGACACGACTGAGCAACTGAACTGAACTGAACCCACAAAAGAACTGCTTTCAAAACTGGAGTCAATCCTCTCAAACCCTGAAGTTACTTTATCAGCTAAGTTTTTGTCATATTAATATTCTAAATCCTTTGTGTCATTTCAACAATCTTTACAGCATCTTCATCAGGAGAAACTCCATCTCAGGAAATTACTTTCCTTGCAACTCATCTGTTTAATATTTATCATGAAATTGTAGCAATTCAGTCACATCTTCAGATGCAAGTTTGATCCCTGCAATAGGAAGATCCCCTGGAGGAGGGCATGGCAACCCACTCTACTGTTCTTGCTTGGAATCCCAAGGACAGAAAAGCCTGGCAGGCTACAGTCCACAGGGTCACAAAGAGTCAGACGTGACTGAAGCGACTTAGCACGCACACAAGATTTTCAGAAATGGTCAATGAGCATTGGCTTCAACTTCAATCCACCAGTGTAGTAGCCCCTAACAAGAGAGATTGTCCTCTGATGCTTTAAGCCAGGCACTGACTTCTCCACTCCAGCTATGAACGTCCTAGATGGCATCTTCTTCCAAAAGAAGGCCACTTTGCCTACACTGAAACATCCGTCGTGTAGTGTAGTGATCTTAGCTAGATCCTCTGGATAACTTGCTGCAGCGTTCACATCAGTGTTTGCAGCTTCACTTTGCACTTTGTCATTATGGTGATGCCTTCTGTCCTTCAACCTCATGAACCAACCTCTGCTAGCCTCAAACGTTTCTTCTGAAGCCTTCTCACCTCTCTCAGCCTTCATAGAATTGAAGAGAGCTGGTACCTTAAGCTTTGGCTTAACAGAAAGTTGTGGCCGGTTTGATCTTCCATCCTGACTGTGAAAACTTCCTCCATATCAACAATAAGGCTGTTTCACTTCCTTATTTTTCATGTGTTTACTGGAGTAGTGATTTTAATTTCCTTCCGTAATTTTCCCCTTTGTATTCACAACATGACTGTTTCGTGCAGGAAGCCAAGCTTTCAGCTTATCGTTGCTATTCAACATGCCTTCCTCCCTAAGCTTAATCTTTCCTAGCTTCTGATTTAAAGTGAGGGATATAATAGTCTTCCTTTCACCTAAACTGTTAGAAGCTATTATGGATGTTAGTCACTCAGTCATATCCAACTCTCTGCGATCCCCCAGGCTCTGCTATCCATGGAATTCTCCAGGCAAGAATACTGGAGTGGGTTGCCATTTCCTTCTCCAGGGGATCTTCCCAACCGAGGGATTGAACCTGGTTCACTTGTGTCTCCTGCATTGGTGAGCAGGTTCTTTACCAACTGAGCCACAGGGAAGCCATTATAGGATTATTAATTGGACTAATTTCAACTCCGTTGTTTCTCAAGGAACAGGGAGGCCTCAGGCAAAGGGCTGGTTGGTGAAGCAGTCAGAACATACACACATTTATCAATTGAGTTTGTTGTCTTACTTCTCTAAAGAAGATATACAAATGGCTAATAGGCACATGAGAAGATGCTCAACACCAATAATTATTATAGAAATGCAAATCAAAAATACAAGGTACCAGCTCATAGCAGTCAGAGTGGCCATCATTAAAAAGTCTACAAATAATAAAAGCTGGAGAGGGTGTGGAGAAAAGGGAACCCTCCTACACTGTTGGTGGGAATGTACATTGGTATAGCCACTGTGGAAACCAGTATGGAGGTTTCTCAGAAAACTAAAATATAATTACTGTATGACCCAGCAATCCTACTCCTGGACACAAATCCAGACAAAACTATAATTCAAAAAGATACATGTACCCCTACGTTCATAGCAGCATTATTTACAATAGCGAAGACATAGAAAGAACCTAAATGTCCATCGACAGATGAATGGATAAAGAAGGTTTGGTCCATATGCACAGTGGAATACTTGTTGTTTAGTTGCTAAGTCATGTCTAACTCGTTTGCAACCTCCTGGATTGTAACCCACCAGGCTCCTCTGTCCATAGGATTTCCCAGGCAAGAATACTGGAGTGGGTTGCCATTTCCTTCTCCAGGGGTTCTTCCCAATTCAGGGATCAAACCTGCATCTCCTGCACTGGCGGGTGGATTCTTTACCACTGAGCCACTAGGGAGGACCATACAATAGAATACTGCTGCTGCCAAGTCGCTTCCGTCGTGTCCGACTCTGTGCGACCCCATGGACTGCAGCCTATCAGGCTTCTCTGTCCATGGGATTCTCCAGGCAAGAACACTGGAGTGGGTTGCCATTTCCTTCTCCAATGCATGAAAGTGGAAAGTGAAAGTGAAGTCACTCAGTCGTGTCTGACTTTTAGCGACCCCATGGACTGCAGCCTACCAGGCTCCTCCATCCATGGGATTTTCCGGGCAACAGTACTGGAGTGGGGTGCCATTGCCTTCTCCCACAATAGAATACTACTCAGCCATAATGAAGAATGAAATAATGCCATTTGCAGCAACACAGATACAACTGGAGATGATCACAGTAAGTAAAGTCAGTCAGAAAGAGAAAGACAAATACCATATGATACAACTTACATGTGGAATCTAAAATATGCCACAAATGAACTTTATCCATGAGTTAGAAACAGAATCACAGACATAGAGAACAAACTGGTGGTTGCCAAGGAGGAGAGCATTGGAGGAGGGATGGAGTGAGAAGCTGGGGTTAACGGGTGTAAGCTTTTATATATATATACAGATATAAGCTGTTATATATATACTGTTAAATATACAACGGTAAGCAACAAGACCCTACACTATAGCATAGAGAACTATTTTCAATATCCTATGACAAACCATAATGGAAAAGAACATGAAAAAAGAATACATATACACATGTAATTGAATCACTTTGCCGTAGAGCAGTAATTAACACAACATGGAAAATGAAGTTACATCAATTAAAACAAAGTGTGCTATGTTCTCTGGGTGTCGTTTGCGGTACTCCGATACAGTTTACAATAATAACATCAAAGATCAGTGGTCACAGATCACCAGGACAAATATAATAACAATGAATCAGACGGAAATATTGTGAGAACTACTAAAATATGATACAGAGACAAATGTTGGAGAAACGGTGCTGACAGATTCCCCTGATGCAGGGTTGCCACTAACTTGCAATTTGTAAAAACAAACAAAAAACACACTGTCTTTGAAGCACAATAAAGTGAAGTGCAGTAAAATGAGCCATGTCTGTATAGACTATGTTCATCCCTGTACACACATACTACATATAAAAAACTCTGGGAAAGTTTTCACAAATTAAGCACAGTAAGAGAATTTCTGATTTGTCAGTGTCACTCCTCCTCTTCTTTGAAGCCATTATTAAGTAAAAAAAGGCTCACTTGAACAGAAGCGATACAGCAACAATCGATCTGATAGCCCAGATGGTTGCCAAGTGACCAATGGGCAGGATATGCTGGACAAAGGGATGATTCACTTCCCAGGCTGGAGAGAGTGGGATGGCACAAAATGTCATCATGCTGCTCAGAATGGCCTGCAATTTAAAACTTATGAAGTGCTTCTGGAATTTTCCATTTAGTATTTTTGTACTGGTTGACTGTGGATAACAACTGGGAAAGTGGGGACTACTGGACTCCTCGCTTTTGAAATTGGAACCCATACAGAAGGCCTCCCTCCTGGAGCAGGCCCCACCTCCCCAGCAGGGACTGGAAGGGCTGGGGAGGTCCCAAGTCCCAAAGCCCTAGAGGCTCTTCCAGCTCTTTCCCCTCCCCTGTTTAACATGAATTGTCATGACCCTCAGCTGGTGCTCCCATCCCAGGAAGCTCAACCCGCAAAGACCCAGGCAGCACCATGCTTCTGGGCATGGGCTTCCTGGGCAGTCACAGCTCCATGAAACTCCAGGCACAGAAGACAAAAGCCTTCATACTTATGCTTCTGGCCTCCCAGAAATGCATCTCCCAAGGACCAAGACTCTGCAGCACTCTGTTATGCAGCTAAATGCCAGAACCAGCCAGACTCCTCCCCCGCCATCACCTCCCACAGGCCCTTCATCTCTAAATCCTACAACCCGGACGTCTGCTTTGGGAGCCCAAAATAAAGTCCCATTTCTTTTAATGTTCAAACCGCATCTGCCTGGGATTAGCAGAATAGTCAGTCGGCCACGTGGCGTCTCCCCGCCTTTCTGAGAAGGCCTGAAAGTTGAGCCTGGGGAGTGCTTGCCTCTCCGTCCACCACTTGTGGTTCCACGACAGCAGTCTGAGCCCCCAGCTCACATCACACCCTCTGTAACTCACTGCTCCAACCTGAGCTGGTTCACACATGTGGACTCACTGCAGGCAGGCACATTGCTCCTCCCCCACCCCAGCCTTGACCCCACACGGTGCAACTCCCCAGTCTATTAATAGGACAAAGGGCAGTGTTTCCTGAATATGAGGGGGCTAAGGTAGTGGATTATTGTGTTCTTCTTGGCCTCGCGGGACCAAAAACCCCAACCTCAAGGCCATATATACCTCCTAACAAGCTCCCCCATCCTCAACAAGAATCTTTAGATCAGTACTGAGACGAGGTTCCCCAAGATCCTTTCCTGATAGCAGGGAGCACTGTCCCCTTCTCTTGGCCTACGGCTGGACCATGACGACCCAGCACAACTGGTCCCGGGAACCTCCATTTCCTTCAAGAGAAGCCCCATCCATGATTCCCCAGGGCCATATAAGACAGTTGCACTATTCAGCCTTGCATGGTCTGTGTTATACTAAATTAAACACCATTTAAATTAGGGACGGTACACAGATTAATGCCACCCCCCAAAGACATACACATTTTAACCCCCAGAATCTGTGAATACTTCTGGTGACATGGTAAAGGGGAATTAATTTTTCCAATGGAATTGTTTGTGAACCAGCTGACCTTGAAACAGGGCAATGCCACCATGCTGGCTTTGACAGTAGAGGAAGGAGCCACAAGCCAAGGAATGTGGGTGGCTTTGGAAGCAGAGAAAACAGCTTTCCAGCTTCCAGAAAGGAACACAACCCTGCCAATACCCTGACTTCAGCCACGTGAATCACGTTAGGTTTTGACTTAGAGTACAATAAAAGCATATAAATTTGTGTTGTTTTTAAGCTACTAAGCTTGTGGTAGATTATTATGGCAGCAATTAGGAAACCGATACTTGGAAGACACCAAGAATTCAATCTAAATGCTAACTTCAGGAAAAACTTTCTACCTGTCCACTACTTAGCATCTAAATCTGCAGCTGTTATACTCAGATTTATGATATCGTTACCATTTGTTTCAAGAACAAGTTGTTTTACTTTGGTGTAAACAGACAGTTTATCCTTGATTGCCTTGAAAACAAGAGAATCTGTTTCAAAGTTTCAAGTGCCTGACTCCAGAAACCCAAATGGCAGTTGTCTTTTACAACAGTTCTCAAATGGCAATTCCCTAACTGAAATAAAACGTATTCTAAGTTCTTCTTCTCTAGGAACCCTGATACATAAACTGTAGGTGTCCCTTCAAGTCATATCTCCCCTCCATTTCAATTGCTATTAGTGAGGTTCAAGGCCGGCTCGATCACTTGCTTGGAAAACGGCAACAGCCTCGCTCTGCCCCCATTCCATTTCTCAACACTACGGTGGAGGGATCGTCCTAGAGTCTGATCATCCTCCCGTTGCTAAACACTCCATGGCTCCCCATCGCTCTCAGGAGACAGCACCTGGCCTCCAAGCACACAACTGGCCCCTGCCCATGTTTCTGGCCTAATTTCCAGCACATGAAGAACCAACACCAGGGTGGCTCTATCAAGCGTGTAGTCACAGAGCGCTGTGTGTCAAGCTATGGAACAGACAGTGCAAAGCAGATTCCCACAGTTTGTGGAGTCAAGCTTGTACAACACGGCCATGCCTATGATGGTTTGAACTGTGTCTTCCCCAAACTCATACCTTGAAGCCCCAGCTTCCAGAACCTCAGAATGTGACCTTAGTTGAAAATAGGGTTTTTGCAGCTGTAATCAGTTAAAATGAGGTGATACTGCAGAAGGGTGGGCCCCTGTTCCAACACGACTGGTATTCTTATGAAAAAGGGCAAGTGGACATAAGCACACACACAGGGAGATTCACATGCCACGTGAAGACTGCAGATACATAGCCAGGAGCCCAGGAACCCCCAGAAGCTAGGAGAGAGGTCTGGAGGAAATGTTTCCCTGGCAGCTTCTGAGGGATCGTGGCCGGGTGATACCTTGAGTTTGGAATTCTAACCAATCAAACTGTGAGGCAATAAATTCCTGTTGTTCTAAGCCACGCTGGTAGTGGTATTTTATTACAACAGCCCTAGGAAGCTAACAGAATGGCCCCACTGGTCCTCAGCTTCAGACGTCTCCATCATTTGCCCACAGTGCCCACGGCCGTCTGCATGGAAACGTGAACACACAGAAGGGCTGTGAAGTGGAGACACTCACATTTTTCAAAGGCCCACGATGTTCATTATAATGAAAACTGAGAGGTCCCTGCCCTTTACTCTCTTATTACTTCTCGACCTCATGGAAACCAGTGGCTAGAAGAGTTCATTACGGGAGAGCAGTAGTCAGTCTTCCCTCAGTGGGTTGGCTTTATTCTCTTCCTCCCTAGAGATAATGAGGAGTCAGGAACAATTCAATATTCTCAAAACATCAAATGTTCCAGTGAGATCAAAGCGTGGCTTTCATCTCTGCTTTGCTCGCGGTTCCTACTTCCGCACAGTTGACCCCAATTCTCGCTCTCTTGTTGTTGTTTTTCAGTTGCTAGGTCGTGTCTGACTCTTCCCGGCCACATGGATTGCAGCACACCAGGCTTCCCTGTCCTTCACTGTCTCCCAGAATTTGCTAAAATTCATGTCCGTGAGTCGGTGATTCTCTCTAACCATCTCATCCTCTGCCTGTGTTCTGTTAATTAAAACCACAATGGACTTGACTTCTCAGCCCGGTTAATAAGAGGTGAAGCCAGCTTGGCATGTCTGGGCTCCAGAAACTGCCCCAAGATGTATACATGAGAAAAGACTGAGCCAGAAGAAGAGCAAGCCCAATAAGTCACCACCCCTTCCTGGCAGGGTGTCTGTCTTCTGTGTGGGGTCCAGGAGGCTGATTCTCAGGCAGGTCCCACCATCTCTGGGGAGGAAGGCAACTACTGGACTCAAGGGCTCTACTCAGGGTGGATGAGGCGGGACCAAGGGGTCAGAAGTGGGCTGAGGACTCCTGTCAGATCTGCTCCTAATCGCTAGGTGGAGAAATGCCCAAGGCAAGGGTGAGGAGGTGAAGGCCAGGCTTGAGGGGGAGAAGGAGAAAGGAGGAAAGCTAAGGAGAGAAGGAGAGACTGAAAAGAAAACGGCATCAGGGCTGATGGAGGAAGAGAAACTGTCCTGGGCTCAGGCTGCAGAGCCTGACTAGAGGACCCTTGCTCCAGTCCTGGCCAACTTGGTCAGTCGGAGGGCAGCCTGCGCCCCAGGCAAGGCTGGCTTCCCATGTAGGGGGACCAGGCAGTGCCATGTAAAGGGCTTCCCACCCCCTCAATGTCTTCCCCAAAACCTGACCTTTGCTTCAACTTGCTTGGCCTGTGGATTAAATCTTTGTCTTGGAGTAAACAATTATAGCTAAGACTCCTGGAACGTTCACATGCTCCGGGCACTGCTCTAAGTGCTGTGTGTGTGTTGGTTGCCTTCATCTATAAAGTATCTTTCTGAGACAGGTGCCATGATAGCTGTCATTATCTCCACATTTCAGGTGAGGACACCGAGGCACAGAGTGGTGGAGTCACTCACCTGACGTCATCAAGCTGGGGGGTGGGAGAGCCAGGATTTGAACCTAGTCTGGCTGGCTCCAGAGTCCACATTGTTTCCATTGCACTACACGTTCCCCAAATGAAAACCATCAGGAACTCTTCCACCATGGCTTTCAAAGCCATGTGTTGCTCCCTAATTGGGTTTTTTAGGATGAGAGGTTGTTTTGAAGATAATTAATGAAAAACAGTTGGAACCATGGCCTCTGAGCACCTCTCAGGAGTCCTCCAGCTGGGTTTACTAACCATCACTGTTCACACTCTCGAGCCTCCCCCCGCCCCCACCACCTACACATACCCCCGAGCTGAGACTGGAAATCAACAGGCAGATTCCACAAAGCATAAAACTCAGACTCATTGCCTCATGATACCGTGCAGTAAGGCAGGTTGTCGGGCTGGCAAAGCTGTTACATCAAGTACCATTACTTCATTTTTGGAAGCCAAATGACAACACTGGATGATAGGAAAACAAGTCTGCTTGTCATTTGAGTTTACTGACACTTTGCTCTCAGGAAAAATACAACCTAAGCTTCTAAAGGCAGTGAGATTACGTAACAGTATTATTACCAAAACGATAATAACAACCATCATGAAAATCGTCCTGTCTTAGGCAACTTTTATCCACTAGACTAGAAGGTTGGAACAACTTTTATCCACTAGACTAGAAGGTTGGAAATGACCTGATTTTACAGTCGAGAACACTGAGGCACAGAAGGAATACAGGTTTAAATGATTTACTGAAGGTCAGATATGTCAGCAGTTTTTGATCCTAAAAAGTGTTAGTTACTCGGTCGTGTCCAGCTCTCTGCAACTCTGTGGACTGTTGCCCAGCAGTCCATGACCGTCGACTGTCCATGGAATTCTCCAGGCAAGAATACTGGAGATGGTATTCCCCTCTCCAGCATATCTTCCCAGCCCAGGGACTGAACTCTGGTCTCCTGCATGGCACACAGATTCTTTACCATCTCAGCCGCCAGGGAAGCCTGAACTGTACGTCAAAGTCACCGGCAGAAGCATCTCAATGTGCAGTTACTTGAGAACCACTTTAGACATGCTGAGTCAGGACCTCAGGTCGGAGGCATCAAAGGGCAGCTGCATGGTTTGATTAGCAACAGAAACCAATGGCCCTGCCCCTCAACATGCTCTCTCCCCCACCCTCTGCTGTCTGCTCTCCCACTCTCAGTATTCCCAGGATATGTAAAAGAAAAAGACAGAGTCATCTCTGTTTCATACACAAAACCTTTAGACATTTCACTGGACTTGCAAGGCCCCTCCCTCTATTTTGGTACTTTTCATAGTGCATTAAAAGTATCCTCTGACCCCGTGTCATGGAGAGTGACATCTGACAAGGAAGTGACCTCATGTTAAGTTTTACATATCCTGATAACACGCTCAGTTCTTAGCACAAAAGAGATGTTCAATAATGTTTTTATATAAAGGAGTAGAAAGGCGGATGTGGGGAAATTGCTCAGTGTATAAGTGAGTAGGAACAATGAGAGTCTTTCACCTCATGGGGCCCAAGATATTTTGAGAATAAGTATCCCTCTCTGTGACAGGAAAGGACATTTGTCAGAATTACTTAAAGCACCACCAGGAAATCTCGGTCAGCGACATAGACTGAGCCAGTGTGGGAAGTTTCTAATTATGCTCCAAGCCCATATGAATTCTGGATAGAGCACAGCCACAACAAAATGTTATTGTTGGTGTCATGATTATTGCTGTCATTTCATAGCCAAACTGAAAACTAAGCAAGGAACATTCCCAGGTACCAGGAAGGAAGTAGAAACTTAAACTCATAAAGTTAAGCAGGAGATAAAAGCAAACTGTTCACAGGGACACTGGAAACAGGAGCTGGCAGAGAAGATGGATTTCAAGAGCCATGGGATTAGGCCTCAGGCCGGAAGGTGATAAGCAGTAGAAGTGACATCTTTGAATAAAGCTGAAATCCAGAAAGAGATGTTCCTTCCATGAAATAAGGACAAGAAAACTTTGCCCACTGGTCTGAGGAACAGCAGGAAGCTGACCATCTGCCCAACATTGTGGGTGGTGAAAGAGTAGACCTCTAGAAATCAAGCTTCCAAAATTGTTCCGTGTGTAGGTGTTAGTCAGAATCTCTCCAAACCACAACTAAAGGAAGTTTTACACTCAAAAAATAAACATAAAAAGTATCCAGGAATGAACTCTGCAAAGGCAAATGTGAACCAAGAGATGCCTGCACAAGTTCAAAGAGCTCTACAGGAAACTTGACCTGATGAAGATGAGCTCATGGTAAATATGTCTAGTTCCATGAAGAAAGGAACTATCTTGAAATACAGTCAACAGATGAGACAGTTGAGAAAATCTGTACTCCGCCAATTACAGATAATGGAATAATATGAAGAGGATCCTTAAATGAGAATTTTTAAAATACTCAAAAAGAGAAAAAGGACACAAAGTAACAAGAAAGAGACACATTACTTTTTCATAATATCAGGGCATTATGAAAAAGTAACATGCAAATTCAAGAAAGCATCATTTTCTGATACTGTTACATACCCCTGAAAAAAATATAAGCAAATGAATGGGAAATTATAATGGGAAACAATAAGGTGTTTAGGACAAGGTTACTAGAGAAATCAATGGTCTTTCTACATAAAAGCAGTAACTCCTTAAAACATAAAAATAAAGATCTTATTTGTAACAGCCACAGTAACAAAAACATAAAATAGTTAGAAATAAATATGAAATATTTAAGATCTATATGAAGAAAACTTTAAATGCTATTGAGACATCCAAAAGATGATTTGATAAAATGTAATGATGAACTCTACTCATGCATAGGAAGATGTGATATCAAAAATTGATATCTATTATCCCTAAAGTTAAACTATTCTTGCTTATTTATTTTTCAGAAATAGAATATGAAGAAATAATGGCCAAATTTTTTCCAAACTTGTTGAAAACTATGTATCCACAAATCCTAGAAAAGCAAAACTCAAGCAAGTTAAATACAAACCACACAAAAATGCATCATAATCAAATTAATGGAAAGAAGAAACAAAGGCAAAATTTTAAAGACAGTCAGACTAAAATAAAACAAACACATTATATATAGGATAACAGAATTTAAGACTCCATAGACTGGTCACGAGAAACAATTAAAAGCTGAAAGAAAATACAATGACATCTTTAAAGTGCTGAAAGACAAAAAAAAAAAAAAAAAGCTATTAGTCTAGAATTTATATCCAGAAAATATGTTCCTAAAAAGCAAAAATAAAAATATTTCAGGCAAACAAAAGCTAGGTGAATTCACTGCTAGCAGACTTGCACTAACAGAAATGAAAGTGGATTTTTTTTCAAGCTGAAAGAAATACCAGACAGAAATGTGCATCTGTACAAAGGAATAAAGAAAAGGTTGTAAATATTAGTATAAAGTATAATTAAATATAAAATACTGATATCTAATTTTTAAACTTCTTTAAAAAGACTGGATCATTTAAAGCAAAATAACAATCTTCTGTGGGATTTACAATATATGTAGAAGTAAAATGTATGAAAGGATAATACAAAGGTTGGAAGGAAGAAGTAGAAACATACAGGTGTTATCTGATATGAGAAGATAGGTTGTGAGAAGGTGCAAATATTGTGAGCTGTAGAATAACCACTGTGAAAATAAGTTAATAAAGAGCTGTAGTCAATAAATTAATAGAGGAGATACAACAGAGTATAAAAAACACTCAATAAATTCAAAAGAGGATACGACAAAATGAAAAGCAGGAACAAAGATCAATTGGGACAAACAGAAAACAAATAGAAAATTACTATATTTAAACCCAAGTATATCAATAATGACATTAAATATAACTTGTCAAATACTCTAAGTCAGAAATTGACAAACTAGATAAACCCAACAAATGTTATCTTCAAGAAAACCCACTTTAAATATAAAAACTCAAAAAAGTTAAAGGCTAGGATGAGAAAACATGTACTGGGAAAATAATCCTAGAGAAACTGGAATGGCTATATTTATATCAGATGAAATGGATTTCAAGACAATGATTGCTGTCAAAGACAAAAGATATTCTGCAATAAGAAAGTGGTCAAATCCTCACGAAGATATAATCCTACAAGTGAAAACATCCAAAAACAGGTCTTAAAAAAATATGAAAAGTTAAACTAAGAAAACGACAACAAAATTTTAACACTTCTTTTTTGATTATTGATAGAACAAGTGAATAGAAAATTAGTAGAGACAAAGATCAGAACCACGTTTGACCTAATTAACATTTACAGCTGACCCTTAAACAACACGCTTTGTTTTTTCTTTCCAATAAATACTTACTACAAAATTGGTGCAGCTACTGTGGAAAACAGCATGGGAGGGCTCCCCGAAAAACTAAAACTAGAACTGCCATATAACCCAGCAACTCCACTCCTGGGTATATGGCCAAAAACTAAAAGCACTAATTTGAAAAGATACACGCCCCCCAACCCCAACGCTCATAGCACTTTATTTATAGTTGCCAAGATATGGAAACAACTTGTGTCCATCAACAAATGAATGGATAAAGAAGTTGCAGTACATGTTACACACACACTGGAATACTACTCAGCCATAAAAAAGAACAAACATTTGCCATTTACAGCAACATGAATTGATGTGGAGAGCATTATGCTGCTGCTGCTGCTGCTGCTAAGTCACTTCAGTTGTGCCCGACTCTGTGCGACCCCATAGACAGCAGCCCACCAGGCTCCTCTGTCCCTGGGATTCTCCAGGCAAGAACATTATACTGAGTGAAATAAATCAAACAGAGAAAGATAACTACTGTATGGTATTACTTATATGTGGAATCTAAAAAAATTACAACAAAGTAGCAAATATAACAAAGAAACTGACTCAGATATAGAAAACTAGGGGTTACTAAAGAGGAGTAGGGAAAAGGTCAATATAGGGGCAGGGAAGCGGGAGGCACAAAGTACCGGATATAAGATAGGCTCAAGAATGTGTTGTACAACATGGGGAATATAACCAATATTTTGTAATAACTGTAAATGGAAAGTAACCTTTAAAAATTGTATTAAAAAAAGAAAAAACCTACTATTATCCTATACAAGCCACAGTTGGTGGGATCCTCAAATGTGGAATGGGGGATAAGAAGGGCCAACTGTAGAGTTATCCACAGATTTTTGATTGCACAAATGTGTTAATATCCCTAACTTCCGTGTTGTTCAAGGGTCGACTACATAGACCATCACACCCCCTAACAGCAGAACAACATCTTTTCAAGTACACATAATCAATTTATAGACAATGACTCTAGGCCATGAAACAAGCCTCAAGATATTTAACAGGATTGAAATTATACTTAATACATTCTGTGATGTCAGGATTGTTAGAAATCAATAGCAAAAATTCTACATGGAGATCCTCTCTAAATATTTAGAAATTAATGCATGTCTAACTATCCCATGGGTCAAAGAGGAAATCACACAGAAACTCAGAAAATACTTTGAACTGAAATATTGTAGAAATACATCATATTAAAATTTGTGGGATACAATTAAAGCAGTATTTAAAGGGAAATTTATAGCTTTAGATGTTTACTGTAGAAAAGAAAAAAGTCTCAAATCAATTATCTAGGTTTTCATCTCAAAAAGCTAGAAAATGAAGAGAAAATTCAACCAGACTTGGGCCAAGATGGAGTGGGACTATTACCTGACAGGCAGTTACACTGATATCAACCACATACTTGACAAAATGCTAGGCAATTACCTGAGAACTCTGGAAAGTAAAGAAAAACAGGCAGATTGAGGAGAGAGGAGTCCAAATTTGAAGATGCAACCTACATAGGGGGTGAGTTTCCAGGGTCCCCTCCACACCCGTTTCTCTTGTACTTTTGACCCAAGGGTATGCTCAAGTCACAGTCCCCACGGAGTCTCCAGTCAAGAAGGGAAATCAAGAGTTCTAAAAGAAATGCTAAAGGAAGTTCTTCATGAAGGCAGAAGGAAGATGTTGTCAGAGGAAAACCTGGAACTTCAGGAATGAGGAAGAGCATCAGATATGGTAAATATCTGCACCAATGAAAACTATTTTTCTCTCCATAAAATATGTATGACAACTGAAAGCAAAACTCACGATTGTATGGTTCTCATTTCAGTGTGTGTAGATGTAGTATGTTTGACAACTATAACACAGAGAGGGCAAAGTAAAGACCAATAGTGCTTTAAGTCTGCTACTTGTTACTAGAAACAGTGACAGATTTTAGTTTCTTGGGCTCCAAAATCACTGTGGACAGTGACTGCAGCCACAAAATGAAAAGACACTTGCTTCTTAGAAGAAAAGCTATGATAAACCCAGACAGTGTATTAAAAAGCAGAGACATCACTTTCCCAGCAAAGGTCAATATAGTCAAAGCTATAGTTTTTCCAGTAGTCATGTACGGATGTGAGAGTTAGACCAGAAAGAAAACTGAGCGCCCAAGAATTAATGTTTTTGAACTGGAGTGCTGCAGAAGACTTGAGAGTCCCTTGGACAGCAAGCAGATCCAACCAGTCCATCCTAAAGGAAATCAACCCTGAATATTCACTGGAAGGACTGATGCTGAAGCTGAAACTCCAATACTTTGGCCACCTGATACGAGAAACTGACTCATTGGAAAAGACCCTGATGCTGAGAAAGACTGAGGGCAGGAGGGGAAGGAGACAACAAAGGATGAGATAGTTGGATGGCATCACCGACTCAATGGACATGAGTTTGAGCAAGCTCTGGGAGTTGGTGATGGACAGGGAAGGCTGGCGTGCTGCAGTTGATAAGGTTGCAGAGTTGGACACAACTTAGAGGCTGAACAACAACAACATGTTACTTGAAATAGTAAAATATTACCTCTAAGTAGACAAAATGTACATATATTATATATAATAAAATTATATGCTATATATAATTTATATAGTAACTCCTAAAGCACCACTAAAACTAAAAAACTAAACAAAATCAAAAATGTTAAAGGCAAAAAGCCAACAGAAAAATTGAAATAGATACTTATAATTCAAATAGAAGTTAATCAATAATATTAAATATCCAAACAATCTAAAGTGAAAGTCACGTCTGACTCTTTGCAACCCCATGGACTATATAGTCCATGGAATTCTCCAGGCCAGAATACTGGGGTGAGTAGCCGTTCCCTTCTGCAGGGGATCTTCTCAACCCAGGGATTGAACCCTCGTCTCCTGCATTGCTGGCATGTTCTTTACCAGCTGAGACACAAGGGAAGCCTAAGAATCCTGGAGTGGGTAGCCTATCCCTTCACCAGCGGATCTTCCTGACCCAGGAATCAAACCAGGGTCTCCTGCACTGCAGGCGGATTCTTTACCAACTGAGCAATCAGCGAAGCCCAAAAGTAATGTAACAGAAGATGAAACATAGAGGAACAAAAATTAGAGTGGAAAACAAAGCATGAGAAATCCACTTTAAACGTAAAAGCAGAGATAGGTTACAAGTAAAAGGGTGGAGAAAAGTATCCTGTACTGGACTGGCTATACTATCATCAGACAAAGCAGACTCAGAGCAAGAACTATTTCAGAGATAAAGAGGGACATTTCATGAAAATAAAGAGCTCAATTTGCCAAGAAGATATAGCAATCTTAAATGTGTACACCCCTAACAACAGAATTTCAAAATATGTGAAGCAAACACTCAAAGGACTGAAAAGACAGAGCCATAGTTACAGTTGGAGATGTCAGCACTCTTCTCTCAGTAATCAGTTACTGAGATTAGACAGATTAGACAGAAGATCACCAAGCACACAGAAGAACGAACATGATCAGCCATTTTGACCTGAATGATATTCCTATGGAACACTTTACCCAATGGCAGAATACATCTTCTTTTCAAACGCACGTGGAACATTCACCACAACAGATCATATTCCATGCCACAAAGAGACCTTAGCAAACGTAAAAAATTGAAAGCCAGCTGTATTCTCTGAACATAGTTGAGTTAATCTAGAAATCAGTAACAGAAAGATACTTGGAAAATGCTAGTATTTTCAATCAGTAGAGTATCTGTATGTTTACATATTACTTTTCTCTTTTGTATACTTGAAATTTTCATAGTAAAATATAGACTAATACTTTAAATGTTTAAACTAGTACAGAAGGATAGCTCAGTGAGAATTAAAATAATGAGAACCCCTTCTTATGACTAGACTGTTACCAGAGACTCTGATAAAACTCAGAGGAGGGAGGGGGCAGATGGGAGGAACATGAAGACCCCTCCTAAACTCTCCCCCCAAATCCACAATAGTCAAGAACATCATAGAATTGTCAATAGCAAATGAAACCTGCAATGTAAACTGTTAAGTTGTGAAACATAAGCCGTGGCTTTGGTTGTTCTGTGACCTTTGGTAAGGGTAGAAAATACGGGAAAACGTTTCATGAGTGATATTGATTCAGCCCATGGAGAACATCTCCTGCTTCTGCTCACAGCTCTGCCCATTCCTCGCCCCTCAACATGAAACATCTTGGTCAAGTTTCATCTAAGCTTAGCAGCCACAACTATTTTCAGGACATGGTCATGAGCAGACCCTGAGTCCCAGCTGTGGGAATATGGGCAGAACATCTGACTGCCCAGCCTCAGTTTCCCTATCTGGGAACTAGAGGCAATTAACCCCCTTACAAAGACTGAGAGGATGAAAGAAGATAATTGGTATGGAAATACTGTCAGCAGGAAAAGCACCTCACAAATGATTTATTGCTACAGACACCAGTCTCGTGATCTCAAGCTGGTGCTCACCTGGAGTAGCGATCAGTTTCCATCATCCTCCGAGAAATGGTGTGACCTGAGTCAGCGAGTCACCCTTACTAGAGGAAGGGCAGAGATGGCCAGCTGACCACTCAAGTCCCTGCTCCCCATCCCATGGTGAAGAGCTGGTGCTAGAAAGTGGCTGGCCAGCCAGAAACTGCATTTCCCAGCACCCTTGGCATCCATGTGTGACCAAGGGTCTAGTTCTTGCCACTGGAACGTTAGCCACAGCTTTTAAGAAGCAGAAGTGCTTCCTCTTTGCTCTTTTCTCTCCTGCTAGCTGGCCAAACATGTAGGGAAAATGACCAGACCCAGCTAATGGGCAGCCACAAGGCAGGAAGACCCCGAGACCCTGAGTCAGCACAGGGAAGCAGAGGCATCCAGCCACAAGGAGCACCTGCCTGGGGCCATCACACGAGCACTCAGAAAGCACCCATGATGTTGACACAATCATGCCTTTCTGGAACATGCAATAAAGTAGTTGGGATGACCTTAACAAGGCTACATGATGCGTCTAGGTTTAATTCCTCTGCCAAGCTTTTGTGGTCATAGCCATGGTCACAAGGTGATCTGTGCCTCAGTTAGCTCACAAGTATGAATGATAACAGTTCTTGTTGTGAACTCTGGCCTGTTGTGAGAATTAACTGAGGTCATGCATACAAGGTGCCAATGTTCAATGAGTGGTAAAGAATCTGCCTGCCAATGCAGGAGATGCAAGAGATGCCGGTTCGATCCCTGGGACAGGAAGATCTCCTGGAGTAGGAAACGGCAACCCACTCCAATATTCTTGCCTGGAAAATCCCATGAACAGAGAGGCGCCTGGCAGGTTACAGCGTATAGCGTCACAGAGTCAGACACAACTGATCACACACACACAAAAACTATTATTATTAAAGCATAGAATTACCAAGCTTTTTTTGAAAATTCATTCATTCCAGAAAACATGTCTAACTCTGTAGCTTGTCTCCAGGTGACTGGCCATTATACACATACCAAACATTTTTCAAAGAAACTTTTTTCAGGAACTTAGCATTTTTCCTGGACAGTTTTTAATCTTTATTTGAACACAGTTAACTGGCAAATCGCCAAGTCTAAAGTTTAAGGCTCAGCTTATACCTGAAGGGTCATGTGTATGGATTTAATGATCGTTTGTAACTTGACCATTTTCTTAGAAGCCTCACTAACCCGCTCACTCCAGGGTGTGGTCAAGAAGTCAAGGATGCAGTGGCCATACAGCTGCAAGTCCAACTGTCACCGGCAGAGGGCACTGCTGCAACAAACTGCTGCAACTTTTGAAGACGCCCCGAGGTCTTTTCATCATCAATAATTGGTTTGTTTTTTTTTTTTCCCCTCTCATTTTCATTCCTTGCCCTTAGAACAATGGCCATGATATTTCAGAAAAGTTTGGTTATCCTCAGTTGTGCTCAGGTTTTGCAGACCTCCTAAATCTCTCGGTGGTCTCTGACACTGGTGTGGCTGAATGTAGCATCAGGAGACGCCGTGCTCCCCGAATCCCAGTCACTGGTGCTCCTTGTCCTCCTGTCATGACTCCCACCTGGTTTCTGCACAGGATTCCACTCCAGTTCTCCCACCCATCGCAGACTCCGGGACTCAGTCCCATTAACTCAGTCATTCTCAACCATGTGTGGGAGATGGGTGGGGTGTAGCATTTCAGAGTCTCTGGTGTGAAGTGTTCTGCAAACACATGTGCCCGGGTCTCACCCCGGAGCTCCTGAATGCGATGCCGGGGTGGGTGGCGCTTTGAGGCAGCTCCTGGGGTGGGAGGTCTGACAAACACTCCCACTGCAGCCCTGCATACCACGGGTGTCGTTAATGAGGCCCTAGCTGAGGCAAAGGGCAGGAGAGGAGAGGAGGGCCCCGTGCGGGTGGAGTTGGCATGACTCAGTGATTGGTTGGTGCTTTACTCCCCCCATTTTTCCCCCCAGGGAAAATCTGAAACCCATTCATGCCCAACAGGAGAGTCCCCTCTTTCTTAACTGAGAAAATTAAAGCCTTCCAACTAGTCCGCCCTCCTCATTAACACTCGGGATTCTTATCCGCATTCTCCATGCCTCCTTCCCACCCGGTGCTCAGCCTGTCTTGGGCTCTACATGCGTCCGAGGCCCGCCCACCCCCCTTCTCCGTGGCTCTCTGGGGAACTTTCTCCTCCATTATCCATTCCCCACCTGCACCTCTGGGGTCTTCCTGTCCAGGGTTCCTTTCCTCCAATCACAGCCCCATCGCCTGCACTCAGAGCTCCTGTGTTACCTACTCCCTCATCCTGTCATCACTGGTTCTGTGAATTCCTGCTCCCAGGGATCCTTCCACTCTGTCCTCCCTTTCCTGTCCTTGTGCTAACCTCTGTCCCTGCCACACATCCTCTGAACTGGCCTGTCTCCACGAAGCGCATTCCCCAGACTGACTTCAGAGACATTTTCCCACATGCTAATCAAGCATATCTTGCCCTGACTGCAAACTTTCTCTGTGCCCCACCCACCACCTCCGAACAAAGCCTCCGCCTCTGGCATATCACACGGGCCCTTCCTCACTTGCCCTTCCCCACCCCCAGAGTTCTTACTATACACCCATGAGCCTCTTAAGAAATCTTTGCCTTTGCTTAGCGCTCCTTTCTCCATTTGGCTTCCTGAAGCAAACTCCCATTCATCCCACTAAACCCAGATCAGGGACCATCTTGCATGAAAAGCCTTCCCCAGTACCCTGGGAGAGAGCTCATCCTTCTCTCCTAAAGGATAACTCTGATCTAACAGCAGGCTCTCACTGGTGCCTTCCCTGTCTTCAGCTTTGGAGTCACCAGGCGTCCCTTCTCTGCATACTCTGCTCACTCACAGTTCTCTCTTCCTTTTCAGGCTGCGAGCTTCTTGAGGACACAGGCTGGGAATGATCCATTTCAGCCTTCCTAGGCCCTACACAGTGCCTGGCTCAGAAATGGTGGGAATGGGTTAGAGCTAGTCTCTGCTTCCCTTCACAGATCAAGGTCTTTAAAATATAAGATCCCTACCTCTATGAGATTTCTACTTCTACTTATCCCTTCACCCCCCTAAAATTTGTTCTCCTCCTGTATTTCTGATCTTTTAAAGAAACAAATGATTCAGCCACATGTCTAAACCATACTGTGCTCATTCACTTCCCATCTTCAACCTCTGGGTCTTCAGACCCTGGTGACTACCAGCAGCCCTGACATTCTTCCCTTGGTTTATTCGGTGGAGAGTCATTGTTTTTGCTGTATCCATTCCACGTCCTTTTGGGAAAAGCACCCCAGTCCTCCTTCAGGGAACCGTTTGTCCCTCATTTTCAGTCCAGTGGTTTGGATGCCTCTAGTCGTAACTTGAGATGGGTGTTGATTTAACTCTAAAAATCAGAGCATGACAGCTCATTGACTTAGAAATGGGCGTATAATGGGCTACACCCGAGTCAGACTCATTCAGAGAATTTCACTGAAACTGTAGGAGAATTGCTCTTCCTGATGGAAAAGATAGAATGGTGTTCCTGGCAGCTGTTTTGTCTTCATAAGGAGAAGGCTTCTGGGCCAACAAAGGGAAGAATAAGGTAAAAGAGTAAAACAAGTCCATAAATCACGGAGCGCCTGAATGCATCTGAACCTCAACTACTCTGGACTTACCTGTTACATGAGTCAACATACTGTTTTATTGTTGTTAAACCAATTTGAATTGAGTTTCCTATCACTTGTAAAAAATCCTACACATTAACATATGTATAATAGATAACCAACAAGGACCTACTGTACGGCACAGGGAACTCGATATTTTATAATAACCTACAAGGGAAAAGAATCTGAAAACAGAACACACACACACACATATATATGTAGGAATATATATATATATATATATGTGGGAATAGGTTAGAGCTAGTCTCTGTTCCATTGCTTTACACCTGAAACAATAGTGTAAATCAACTATACATCAATTAAAAAATCCTAATTAATGATGATTATTATGACCTATAGTATATGAAGCCTCCCTCTACACTCTCTTTTCCTCATCACTGGTGTCTTGTTTTCCTCCTATCTCACACGAAATCCTGATGATAACAGAAATTTTCATTTGCAGAATGTTTAAAGCTCACAAGCCCCCTGGACAGAGCCCTCACCAGGCGTCACACACTCTCCCTACTAAACATGACCAGTTCTGTAGCTCTGGCTCTCCTCTCTGTAGAACCCAACTCCTCATCTCCAAGTCCAGCTTCTCCACAAAACCCCCATCCTCACGCTTCTAACCACCACCCGCCCTCATTAGCATCCGACCACTTCCTCTGACTTGTCTGAACTCAATTCTTCCTCTCCAATTTCTTTTTCCCAAACCAGTGCTCTGATTATTTTTTCTCCTTTTATGGAAGCATAGTATATATAATGTTATACAATGATGAATTTTGATCCAGGTATTCATCTTTCCCAGTTTCCCTTCTTCTGAAACCCTGGAGTTATCCTTCATTATTCCTTTCTTCTTAGCTTGGGAATCAGCCCCGACTCAAGCTGGGATAAAGAGAGTGTCTTTCCTAGAGAAAGTGAAAAGTGAAAGTCGCTCAGTTGTGTCCAACTCTTTGGGACCCCATGGACTATACAGTCCATGGAATTCTCTAGGCCAGAATACTGGAGTGGGTAGCCTTTCCCTTCTCCAGGGGATCTTCCCAACCCAGGTCTCCCACATTGCAGGCAGATTCTTTACCAGCTGAGCCACAAGGGAAATCTTTCCTACAAGACTAGTAGAAAAGAGATGCTCTCTTCTTCCTGAGTGCCGGGCTGATTAGAGTTAAGGGGGGTCACTGTTCCTGTCTGCCAGTGAAGCTGAGCCTGAGGGAAGCAGGGTTGAGAGCAGGGGAAGGCGGAAGACTCCGGATGGTCCTATTTGAGCCCCTGCATCCTGCCTTGATTGAAACCAGACATAAGCCTTGGACATTTCAGTTATATGAGCTGTTAAATTACCTTTTTTGGTTCAGCCAGGTTGCCAATTTTCTCTCATAACCCTCCTGTAAAACCAACACAGACTTTGTCTGTTGCTTGTCTCAAGGATGCTGGAGCTGACTGCAGACATTTAAGAAAGGCCAGACAACCCCCGGCTTGTTACGGGGCCCAGGAGGATCTGGATGGGAGGGCCTGAGATGTTCTTTCAGGCTGAGAACCAGCGCTGGGTTCATTTGCGAACCTTCTCCTCCCTTTTGGGAACACAGCCCCTCCTCTCCCAACTCCTTCCCACGTCATGTCTCACGTTCCACGTTCATCAGAACTGCCCTTTCCAATCTTCCCTACTAACGCAGGACCTCTTTGAGGGGATGTGAAGGCTATGAGTTTTCTTCTTAGTTTGGTCAGTGTTTATGGAAAGGAAGGGAGGAAGAAAAGGAGAGAGAGAAAGGAACAAAAGGAAAGGGAGGCAAGAAAACTCCTGTTCATGGTATTTTAAGCACTTAATTGTGAAACTCCATCTAGTCTCTTAATCATCGATTCAGAATCCCTCCTCGTATTTACTACCTTTTAAAATCTGAATTTTAATTAAATTTTAATCTGAAACCTGTATGCTTTCAGGTCAATTTAAAAAATATAATCCACCGAGGATACTGCCATGTAGCAAAAACACCTGCAGCGGAAGCTTTTATTCTAAATGCCTTTGTCACCCTCTCTTGACCTCATCTTCCTGCTCAACTCTCTACTGTCTCATGATTTTCTTAGTTTCCTTCCTTATCAGAGTGAAGTGCCCAGACCCAGAGCTGATACACTGGATCTTAATGGTGTTTTGGGGCATAACGGCAAAGGATCCTTCCAGAGGTTTTCAGACAAGCTAGACACTATTGTCTAACTTCTCAAAGGAAAACTAGATGATGAGATAATCCTCCCCAGCGGGTTACAGAAGCAAATAATCTATGTTTTCATTATTAGAGCCTTGACACTGTGCCCCCACCCCTCCCCCTCAAAAAAAAAAAAAAGAAAAGAATACCCTAGACACTTTCTGCTTTCCATTGTCTGGGAAGTTTTTCCATCCAGACATTTCTTAAGTGGTTAGAATGGTGCTGAGTGTAACTGTGGCGGGCAGGTCCAGCTGGCCAGATTTCCCTGCAAGGGCCTCTCATTGCGGCATGTTTAAAATAGTAGTCACTGCCTCAAGTGGATGAGGTTTTTAAAGGAATGTTACTGTTGGTTCGTCTATGCATCCAAGAATTCATATGTAAATGCTTACTGAGAACCCACTGTGTACTGCGTTCTATTAAACTCCAAGGGAGGAGAGGCCAAAACAGGGGAGCACTGTTCTTGCTTTCTGGGTGTTTATCATCTAATCACAGAGATCCCTACACCCTCAGATTTTGCTTCAGCTGAGAGCTTGAAACCAGAGGTTCCCAACCCTGGTCTCACGTTAGTGTCCCCGAGATGCTTTATGAGCACTGTTGACGACTGAGTCTCATGCTAAGCAATTAAATGAGAAATATCTGGGTAGAATCCAGGCATGAATATTGTTAACCCCTGCCTCCTGATAAGTCTAAGGTGCAACCAGATTTGAGAAAATTTGGCCTAAATGCCTTTTTTTTTTTTCTTTTGCCACACCGCATGGCTTGTAGGATCTTAAGTTCATCCTGCAGTGGAAGCATGGAGCCTTAACCACTGGACCACCAGGGAAATCCAAACTACCTCTTCTTAAACACAAAGGTCAGTTTGCCCTCCCTGACTGCCCCTGCCAAAAGGAATAGATATTATTGATTCTCAAGGGTCCAAGTGTTTCCATCAAAGAAACACCCAGGAAACTTCAGACCAAGTGCCCCTTTCCAGAAGGGACAGGAGGAGGAGGAGACGGCAGGACGGTGAGCACACCACAGCCCCTGAAGAAAGGCGGGGCCCATCCTCCAGCCTGGGAGATGGAGGCAGTCAATCCAAGTGCACCTCAGTCTTGGACCAAACATAGGTTTCTTCGCAGCCACCTGACTCGCTGCCTGCATTCATAAACTCGGGGCCGGTAGTTATCTGGACCAAATGAGAAGTATTGATACATTTCAGATCACAAACCAAGAATCTTCAAAGGCCACGGAGGTTGACCTAGATTTTCTCCTCCCCAGCCTCCATCTCTGACCACTGTTCCCGGCCACTGCAGGTACAGGGTCCCGGCTGACAGGGGCGGGCTGGGCCTTAGCACCCCAGAACAGACATTCCTAGGCCCTGACAGCAGCTGCCTGGCTGGGAGATGCGACTTAGCCTTGATTAGAGTAGTAGTCTTTTATTTCCCCTTGTCTGAGCGGGCCCATTCAGCCAGCATGAATCCGTTTGTCCAAATGACTCGAACCTAACCGCCAGCACCGCAGCCAAAACCTCTCAGGCCCTGACCTCCCTCTGAAATTGCTCTGACCAACATATCTGCATCCTTTCACCAACATTTCAGACACGGCTGGGCTCCAAGCTCTACCTCAGAATGTGATTCATCCGGAGCATCAGTGCACGGGAGACACAGATTGGAAACTTTTATATGCTACAGGCAAAAAATAAAGCAAGACTGAGCAATGGAGATGTAAGCTCCCACATAATTGTCTCCTAAGGGTATGGGCAGGATGCTGTGTTCAGAACGTGGCAAGTCTTTCAAGGCTCCAGAGGGCCTCTGGGAGCTTACACAGCTCTCCTGTTGAGAAAGAAACAAAAAGCTTTCTCACCAACACAAAAATTTAGTTCATGAATCCCCTTGGACACCCAATGTCAGAGTGGTCTGGGCCTCCCAGAAGGACTTTGGCATCATAAAATCTCACCTGATCACAAGCTGTGTTTTCTGGGAAGCAGTGACACCTGGGGCTCTGCTCCCTCAACTGCCTCCCCAAAATATTGGCCCTGCCCTGAAGGGTGAGATCAGGCCATTTGACCCCATTTTGCTGTCAGCCCTCCTGCCTCCTAGTCTCACACTCTTAAGACCTCTAGACCATCTCTAGACCATTCTCTTCTTCTCAGCCCTCATTTTGAAGGAGCTCGGAAGAGTAGAAATGCTCGCCTTGAGCCTGTGTTCACAGAGAGCATTTCTGTTTACCCTTCAGCAACAGGAGGTGGGATCTGCTCTCCTGGGGGAGTCAGGGAATCTAGTCCATGAAGCCCCCACAGCACCAGCTGCACTCTAATGGCTCATTCCACCAACATGCACTCCATTTCTATTATGCCAGGTAGGAGCTAAGCTGCATATCGTACAGGATGCAAAGCTGAGCACCTTCTCTGTAACAGACAGTAGGGAGGCCAACGACGCCTAGGGTTCCTGGAGGAGGGCAGCAATATCAAGGGTTGTGATACTGATATTGATCTAAAACGATGTCTCACAGCTTCATTAAGATCACTTACAAAGGGGAAATTCCTCATCCTGATTCCATCTCAGAAAAGTTTGGAAACTTATCCCATATAGTCTGAGTCCTTCACTGAGACACTGTGGCCAACTTTCTGTTTGTCCTGGTAGGAGACCTCTAGTGGTGGTTGGTGTGGCTTTCTGTATGTCTGTCCTGTCCTTAAGAAGAGAGCAGCTGCAGGGATTCTATGTAAGAATGTGTGTTCTCTTCCAAACTAGTTCTATGAGGCCAACATCACCCTGATACCAAATCCAGACAAAGATATCACTAAAAGAGAAAAACACAGGCCAGTATCACTGATAAGCATGATGAAAAAGTTCCCAACAAAATATTAGCAAACCAAATCCAATAATACATTAAAAGGATCATACCATGATCAAGTGGGATTTATCCCAGAAAGTAAGGGTTTTTTCAGTATCAGCAATTTAATGTGATATACCACAGTAGCAACTTAAAAAAGAAAAACCGTATAGTCATCTCCATGGATTCAGAAAAAGCTTTGACAAAATTAATCACCATTTATGATTAAAAAACTCTCCAGAGTTGAGCTTGGAGGGGACATACCTCAACACAGTAAAGGCCATATATGACAAACCCACAGGCATGTGGTGAAAAGCTGAAAGCATACCTTCTCAGATCAGGAACAAGACAGGGATGCCTGCTCTTGTCACTTTTGTCTAACATAGTTTTGGAAGTCCTAGCCATAGCAATCAGATTAGAAAAAGGAAAAGAAATCCAAGTTGGAAAGGAAGAAGTAAAATTGTCACTCTTAGGACTTCCCTGGTGGCTCAGACGGTAAAGCATCTGTCTGCAATGCAGGAGACCTGGGTTCGATCCCTGGGTCAGGAAGATTCCCTGGAGAAGGAAATGGCAACCCACTCCAGTACTCTTGCCTAGAAAATCCCATGGTTGGAGGAGCCTGGTGCAGGCTACTGTCCACGGGGTTGCAAAGAGTTGGACACGACTGAGCAACTTCACTTTCTTTCACACTTTCTTTGCACGTGACACACCAGAAAACTACTAGAGCTCATCAGTGAATTCAGTAAAGTTGCAGGATACAAAATTAATATACGGAAGTCTGTTGCATTTTTATACTAACAACAAGCTATCAGGAAGAGAAATTTAGGAAACAATCACATTTACCATTCCATCAAAAAAGAATAAAATACTTAGGAATAAATCTACCTAAGGAGATAAAAGTCATGAGCTCACAAACCTATTAGATGCTGAAAAAGGAAACTGACGATGACACAGACAGATGGAAAGATACACCATGTTCTTGGGTTGGAAGAGTTAACATTATTAAAATGACTATACTACACAAGGCAATCTACAGTCAGTGAAATCGCTATCAAAATACCAATAGCATTTTTCACAGAACTAAAAAAATAATTTTAAACTTTGTATGGAAACACAAAGACCCTGCATAGCCAAAACAACTTTGAGAAAGAATAGAGCTGTAAAAATCACACTTCGTGACATCAGACTACACTACAAAGCTACAGTAATCAAAACAGCAGAATACTGGCACAAAAACAGATGCATGGATCAATGGAAATAGAGAGCCTGGAAATAAACCTACGCATTTATGGTCAACTAATCTGTGACAAAGGAGGCAAGAATATACAATGGAAAAAAGACAGTTTCTTCAGTAAGTGGAGCTCATATTAGGAGAAAATATTTGCAAACGATGTGACTGACAAGGAATTAGCCTCCAAAATTCACAAAGAGCTTATGACACTTAATAGCATCAAAACAACCTAATCAAAAAATGGGCAGAAGACCTAAATAGACATTTCTCCAAAAAAAGACATTCATATGGCCAAGAGGCACATGAGAAAGTGCTCCTCAACATCACAAATTATTAGAGAAATTAAAGTAAAAACTGCATATACTGTGCATACTGTTCATGGGGTTCTCACCCTGCTTATTTAACTTATATGCAGAGTACATCATGAGAACTGCTGGACTAGATGAAACACAAGCCGGAATCAAGATTGCTGGGAGAAATATCAATAATATCAGATATGCAGATGACACCACCTTTATGGCAGAAAGTGAAGAAGAACTAAAGAGCCTCTTGATGAAAGTGAAAAAGGAGAGTGAAAAAGTTGGCTTAAAACTCAACATTCAGAAAACTAAGATCATGGCATCTGGTTCCATCACTTCATGCCAAATAGATGGGGAAACAGTGGAAACAGTGAGAGACTTTACTTTTGGGGGCTCCAAAATAACTGCAGATGGTGACTGCAGCTATTAAAAGAAAATTAAATTATGCTTGCTCCTGGGAAGAAATGCTGTGACCAACCTAGACAGCATATTAAAAAGCAGAGACATTACTTTGTTAACAAAGGTCTGTCTAGTCAAAGCTTTGGTTTTTCCAATAGTCATATATGGATGTGAGAGTTGGACTATAAAGAAAGCTGAGAGCTGAAGAATTGATGCTTTTGAACTGTGGTGTTGGAGAAGACTCTTGAGAGTCCCTTGGACAGCAAGGAGATCAAATCAGTCAATCCTAAAGGAAATCAGTCTTGAATCTTCATTGGAAGGACTGATGTTGAAGTGAAATTCCAATACTTTGGCCATCTGATGCGAAGAACTGACTCATTGGAAAAGACCCTGATTCTGGGAAAGATTGAGGGCAGGAGGAAAAGGGGACGACAGAGGATGAGATGGTTGGATGGCATCACCGACTCAATGGACATAAGTCTGCGTGAACTCCAGGAGTTGGTGATGGACAGGGAGGCCTGGTTGCTGCAGTCCATGGGGTCACAAAGAGGCAACATGACTGAGTGACTGGACTGAACTCTGCATATAAGTTAAATAAGCAGGGTGACAATATACAGCCTTGATGTACTCCTTTCCCAATTGGAACCAGTCTGTTGTTCCATGTCCAGTTCTACTGTTATTTCTTGACCTGCATACAGATTTCTCAGGAGGCAGGCAAGGTGGTCTGGTATTCCCATCTCTTGAAGAATTTTCCACAGTTTGTTGTGATGCACACAGTCAAAGACTTTGGCGTAGTCAATAAAGCAGAAGTAGATGTTTTTCTGGATCTCTCTTGCTTTTTCTATGCTCCAACAGATGTTGACAATTTGTTCTCTGGTTCCTCTGACTTTGCTAAATCTGGTTGGAACATCTGGAAGTTCACAGTTCATGTTCTGTTGCAGTCTGGCTTAGAGTATTTTAAGCATTACTTTGCTAGCATGTGAGATGAATGCAATTGTGCAGTAGTCTGTACATTCTTTGGCATTGCCTTTCTTTGGGATTGGAATGAAAACTGACCTTTTCCAGTCCTGTGGCCACTGCTGAGTTTCCAAATTTGATGGCATATAGAGTGCAGCACTTTCACAGCATCATCTTTGAGGATTTGAAATAGCTCAACTGGAATTCCACCATCTCCACTAGCTTTGTTCATAGTGATGCTTTGTAAGGCCCACTTGACTTTGCATTCCAGAATGCCTGGCTCTAGGTGAGTGATCATACCATTGTTGTTATCTAGGTCATTAAGATCTTCCTCGTATAGTTCTTCTGTGTATCGTTGCCACTTCTTAATATTTTCTGCTTCTGTTAGATCCATACTGTTTCTTCATTTATTGTGCCCATCTCTGCATGAAAGGGAAAACAGCATGGAAGTTCCTTAAAAAACTAAAACTAGAGCTACCATATGATCCTGCGATCCCACTCCTGGGCATCTCTCTGGAGGATAACATGATCCAAAATGATACATGCACCCCAGTGTTCATTGTAGCACTCTTAACAATAGCCAGTATGTGGAAGCAACCAAAACGGCCATCAACAGAGGAATGCATAAAGAAGATGTGGAACATGTATACAATGGAGTATTATTCAGCCATTAAAAAGAATGAAATAATGCCATTTGCAGCAACGTGGATGGACCTAGAGACTGTCATACTGAGTGAAGTCAGACAGAGAAGGAGAAATATAATATGACATCCCTAATACATGAAATCTAAAAAAGAAATGACACAGATGAATTTACTTACAAAACAGAAAGAGACTCACAGATTTAGAGAAAGAATTTCTGGTTCCCAGGGGGAAGGATGGCACAAAGGGATAGTTAGGGAGTTTGGGATGGACATGTACACACTGCTGTATTTAAAACAGATAACCAACAAGGACCTACTGTATAGCACATGAAACTCTGCTCAATGTTACGTGGCAGCCTGGAAGGGAGGGGAGTTTGGAGGAGAATAGACACATGTATTTGTATTACTGAGTCCCTTTGCTGTTGACTTGAAACTATCACAACATTGTTAATTGGTTATATCTCAATACAAAATAAAAAGTTAAAAAAATAAGTGGGGCTAGGAAAACTGGATACCTACATATAAAATAATGAAATTATAAAATTCTCCAACACCTTAAAAAAAAAACTCAGAATGTATTAAAGACCTAAAGGTAAGACTGGATACCATAAACTCCTAAAGAAAAACATAGGCAGAATACTCTTTGACACAAATTGTAGCAGTATGTTTTTTAAAATGGCTCCTCAACAAAGGAAATAAAAGCAAAAATAAACAAATATGACCTAATTAGATTTTGCACAGCAAAGGAAACCATCAATAAAATAAAGATGACCTATTGAATGGAAGAAAATATTTAAAAGATATGACCAATAAAGGATACATAAATAGCACACATATAGGACACATCTGGCATGTATAAACAGCTCATGCAAATCAACATTTAAAAAAAAATCAGACAACCTGGTTTTAAAATGAGCAGAAGAACCAAATAGAATTTTTTCCAAGGAGATGCAGATGGCCAATAGGCATGTGGAAAGATGCTCACCAGTGCTAATATCAGGAAAATACAAATCAAAACCACAATGAATATCCCTTTACACCTGTTAGAATGGCTCTCATCAAAAAGAACACAAATAACAAATGTTGGTGAGGGTGTGGAGGACAGGGAACCCTTATACACTGCTGGTGGGAATCTAACTTGGTGCAGTCTCTGTGGAAAATAGTACGAAGGTTTCTCAAAAAGCTAAACATAGAACTACCACATGACCTAGCAATTCCACTCCTAGGTATATATCCCCCCAAAACAAAAACGCTAATTCAGAAAGATATATGTACCCCAATGTTCACAGCAGCATTATTTACAATTGCCAAGGTACAGAAGCACCCTAAGTGTCCATCAGCAGATGAACGGACAATGAAGATGTGGTATATACACATAACGGAATATTACATTACTCAGCCATAGAAAAGAACAAAATTTTGCCACCTGCAGCAACACCGATGGACGTAGAGGGTATTATACTAAGAAAAATATGTCAAAGACAAGTATTGTATGATATCACTTATATGTAGAGTCTAAAAATATAACAACCAGTGAATATAAAAAAGAAGCAGACTCACTGATACAGAGAGCAAACTAGTAATTACCACTGGGGAGAGGGAAGTAGGGAGGGGCAATATAGGGGTATGGGATTAAGAAATAAAAATTATTTTAAAAAAAGAAATACAAACTATTAAGTATAAAAATAAGCTACAAGGATATACTATACAACACAGGAAATATAGCCAATATAAACTTCAAAACTTGTGAATCACTATATTGTACACCTGTAACATATTATACATCAATTATACTTCAATTTTTAAAAAACCTAAAAAACAACTTTCAAAAATAGCAACTATTTGCAACAAATGTGAATGGACTCTGAGGGCATTATGCTAAGTGAAATAAGTCAGAAAAAGACAAATACCGTGTGTTCACAATAGGTATGTGTGTCAAATCATTATGTTGTACACCTAAAACTAACAATGTTATACTAATTATATATCAATAAAAAAATAATTCTAAGCATTTAAACAAGACAGAGTACATGTGTCCTACCTGTGAATTCCCCGCACCCCGCCGCTGTGTAAGGCAGAGAGGGCCAAGACCACATGCATGGGGGGTTTAGCACCCTTCTCCCAGGGCTCAACGCAGTTCATTGGGAATAAAAATTAGTTAAGGCGAAAGAGGGGAAATGTTGTAACATCAAACTCTCCAGCGAAGTCCCATGGAAGGTCAACCGGAGAGCGCGCTCCTTGTCTTCACGCGGCATCTCAACCACTTCAGGCCCTGCTCTGTGGACCCCTCTGGAGTCACCCCCAGCTTTTCTTCGCAGTCTTTTTCCTGCAAGGTTTTGCATGGTCATCCCGCATCTCATTTCAGTTATTTCCGTGCATCTTCAGTCCCTAAGTCAGCGCTTTGGGGATGCATGTGGGACACTGGGCTTCTCCCTCTGGCCCGGGGGCCCAGTGCTGACACCCGGGTCCAGCCGCCTGGGCTCTGACTCAGATGGTTTGGGGCGGGGCCCAGGCACATGGGTTTTGAGTTTCCCAGGTGACTCTCAGATGTTGCTAAAAGGCTGGGGCTTTGGTTTCTCTTGCCAGGCCTTCTCTTACACTTTGTATTCTTCCTGCTCATCATTATAAAGAGAGCAGAAGCCAGGGCAATAGCTTAGTTCTGGAAGTTCAACATGACACCATTGAAAGAATTTATCTCCCTTGGCTTTGGCCAGGGTTAAGAGACCTCTGGTTCTGGGCCCAAGTTCTATCCTCTATGTCACCAGGTCCCAGGAGAAGTACTGCCAATATTTCTGCTTATATTTGTGAAACCCTAATCACTCATTTTGCTTCCCAGGATAATCAGTGGTAAAAAAAATCTGCCTGCCAACCAGAAGCTGTGGGTTCAGTCCCTGGGTGGGGAAGATCCCCTGGAGAAGGAAATGGCAACCTACTCCAGTATTCTTGCCTGGGAAATCCCACAGACAGAGGAGCCCGGTGGGCTACAGTCCATGGGGTTGCAAACAGTTGGGCATGACTAAATGACTTAACAACAAATCACACCTTGACATCCTGAAAAGCCACCCAATGGAGCTGTGATTTCACATAAATCATGGCCATGTATGGTGTGCTGGGTGTGTGTTTTCTTATTTCTTTGTGTCTCTACTTTCCTCTGTCCCTCAGTGTTTTTACATTTTAAAAATATCTTTGAGTTATTATAAAATATAACTAAAATACTTACTTTCTTCATGTTTATTGAGATGAATTTTTGGCCTTCATTCTTATTTTTTTAAAGATACATTTCTCTCTGTAAGAAAAATAAATGGACTGCTGCTTAGGCGGGCCCCCTCCAGGTTGTAAAGGCAGGGTGGGGTGACTGAGCACGGTCCAGGAGTGACCAGAAGGCCCAAGCTTGCCTCCATCACTCACTACCACACGCACCGAGATGCAATGTCCCATGGGCTTCTTGATGCCCAACCAGAAAATGCGGGAGGATGTTTTCACAGCCTGTATCCACAGCCCACAACCTCGGGTCTTTATGAGAATCACATGAGCCAGGACACATAGTTTGGGGGGAGGGGGAATGATTCCTTTTCATCAGGTAACCAGGTATACTATGAGCTCGAATCTTTCTGCAAGAGAAACTTTCCATGCTGATTTTGGTTTCTTTGGAAACGTAGCATTCATTCGTGTGATCAGAGCCCTGGCTGGTCTATGGGCGGCTTTTCTTTTTCTGGGATGGCTGATCAGCAGTCTGTCTGCTGTTTCTGGAAGTTCCATTTCAGAAGGCGGTCCTGGTGAGACTTCATTCGGACATCTGCAAATCACATTCACGGGGAAAATGTGACTCACTCGAGTAACCGTGTTAAGTTTTCATGGCTATTGTTCAGGGAGTAGGTGTTGTCTTTAGGCCAAATCGCTTGAAATCATCATGACATCAGCCCCTTTACTGAAAGACCAACAGTGCCCCATAGGAAGCAGGGGAAAGGTGGGGGCTGGGATGCAAGGTTTACTCTAAGAAAAATCGCTTTCCTAGCCCTCCTGAAGTATTAGCAATAAGGTAGTCAACAAACTCAACAGAGCACCCAGAGTACAGGAGGAGAGCGGTGAAGGGTAACCAACCAGGTCTGCTGCTGCTGCTGCTGCTGCTGCTGCTAAGTCGCTTCAGTCGTGTCTGACTCTGTGCGACCCCAGAGACAGCAGCCCACCAGGCTCCGCCGTCCCTGGGATTCTCCAGGCAAGAACACTGGAGTGGGTTGCCATTTCCTTCTCCACTGCAGGAAAGTGAAAAGTGAAAGGGAAGTCGCTCAGTCGTGTCCAACTCTTAGCGACCCCATGGACTGCAGCCTACCAGGCTCCTCCCTCCATGGGATTTTTCCAGGCAAGAGTACTGGAGTGGGGTGCCATTGCCTTCTCTGACCAACCAGGTTCTGGGACCCCCATAAATATCCCAGGACAAACTTAAAGAGCTAAGGTGACTCAGCTGCCACGAATGAGGAGAGACAAAAAGCCTGGTTGAAACCCCATGGATGAGGAGCATATGAAATTCTCACTCCTCACACCCTTTTGTGGCTACACCTGACATCACTAACTGGTCATCAGGTTGTCTGCAGATGACCCTGGATGCAACTTCAGAATCCTTTGCCACTCAGCTTAAACAGCTGCTACCAATCAATCCAGGATGTTAATTGCTACGAAATTGTTGGACGTTCCCAGTGAAACAGTTTCAGTTACCAAATCAATGCATGATGTTACTTGGTCAGACACTCAGATGACATCTTCCTCCTTCTCGTCTTCATCATCAGTGTCACCTGTCATCATAAAGCAGATGAGAATAGGCTCCTGAGGGGCCTGCAGGCAAACAGGGGACCAGCCTCCACCTCCTCTAGTGCAGGCTTTCTTACGGCAGCTCAGTGGGCTGTGATAAGTGAAAGGGAAAGTCGCTCAGTCGTGTCTGACTTTTTGTGACTCCATGGACTATACAGTCCATGGAATTCTCCAGGCCAGAATACTGGAGTGGGTAGCTGTTCCCTTCTCCAGGGGATCTTCCCAACCCAGGGATCAAACCCGGGTCTCCCACATTACAGGCGGATACTTTACCATCTGAGCCACAAGGGAAGTGATAATGCAGAGCTGGTGGGCCAGAGACAAGGCCACCTGCCCTCCTGAAGTAGATTCATGAGCATCTCTTTCCACTGCAGCCAGATGAAGACTTCTACCCTAGGCTCATGACAAGGCATCTCCAGTATACAAGCTGGAAAAGAATATGTTGTGAAGGTGTAAGTGGAGGGCAGATGTAAGACAAGATGAAACTTTTTAAAAACGTGCATGGCAAAAACCACCACAATATTGTAAAGTAATTAGCCTCCAATTAAGTAATTTTAAAAAATAAATCCCATTTAAATAAATAAAAACATTACTTTTAAAGGAATAGAATAAAAACCCTAACTTGCAAGTCATCACTTTCAATTACCCTCTAATTCAGTGCCGGAGAGAAATAATGTACCCAATCAAATTAGAGAAACCCAAGTGCCCTGGGCTTCCTAGATGGCACCAGTGGTAAAGAACATGCCTGCCAATGTAGGAGATGTAAGAGATGCAGGTTTGATCCCTGGGTTGGGAAAATCCCCTGGAGGAGGGCATGACGACCCACTCCGGTATTCTTGCCTGGAGAATCCCATGGACAGAGGAGCCTGGAGGGCTACAGTCCATGGGGTCGCATAGTCAGACAACAACCGAAGTGACTTAGCATGCATGCATGCCAGTGGCCTGGATCCATCAGGAAACACAGACTCCTGTATGGAAATGAATGGACTCAGCACTGAGCCCTGCAGCACTCCCCACTGGACGGCCAGGCTAACAAGGAGCTGAGGCATCAGGAGAGCCCACTACATGTGCTGTGGGTGTGTGTTCACACAGTTTGGTCCAACGTGAATCTGAGGGGACAGGGGACAGGCTCTGATTCATTCACACTCGTCATCACCCTTGGTCTCAGCAACCTCTGTGAGAAACAAAGATTCCCAGGGCAGTGAGTCACTAAGACCAGAAAAATCAGAGAACAGAAGGTACCCCATTTTCAGACTGACCAAAAAGCAGGCTGTGAGGACACCTTCACTGAATCTCCAAGGTCCTGGCCCTAGAATCTGAAAGGTGGATGTAAAGAGGGGTTGGGAGACCTCAGTGTGCTCAACAGCTGCCCAGTGGGGTCAACATGGACCTCAAACTTTGGAATCCTAAGCCAAAAGGCACTAGATCCCCAACTCCAGCTTCATCTGGTCTCTATACTCTAGCTGTGATAGAAATCAAGGCTGGGGGTGTGATAAGAAAGGAACTGAAATGTTTTAGATGCAGAGAAGAGGAATAGGATACAGATGGGAGGAAGAGGCTGATGAGAAGGGAGTAGAAATGTCATTAATGTCTCCTCATTCCAGAGCAAAGGGAGTGCGGCTCTTTAATTAGCTCTTTTACTCCCCAAACCAGTCAATGCATCTCAACTCAGCCTGGGCCTGTGCTTTCCCAGAATAAGTCCATTATATGCTAAGGGAAGGGAAGGGAAGGGAAGAGAAGAGAAGGGAAGGGAAAGGACAGGACGGGACGGGACGGGAAGGGAAGTTGTGTCCGACTCTTTGTGACCCGATGGACTGTTGCCTACCAGGCTCCTCCATCCCTGGGATTCTCCAGGCAGGAATACTGGAGTGGGTTGCCATTTCCTTCTCCAGGAGATCTTCCCAACCCAGGGATCGAACCCAGGTCTCCCGTATTGCAGGCAGACACTGTACCCTCTGAGCCACCAGGGAAAGGGAGGGTCAAATGACCAACTTGCCCAGGTTGGCTGGGACTTTCCTGATTTTAGCATAGTAAGTCCTGTGTCCTGGGAAACCCTTCAGACTTGGGCAAACAAAACGACTGGTCACTCTGCCAGAAGGGAAAGAGAGAGAGAGGGAGGAAGCCAAGGAAGAGGGAGGAAGGAGTGAATTAAAGGAGGTCCAGTGGGCCTGGCATGGGAGAAGCCCACCTTCTCAGTGAGGTGGTGGCAGCTGAGTAACCGGGGAGCTGCTGGGGACTGGGGAACATTGCATGAGCTCATCCCTATACAGGAGAAAAGAGACAATGGGCCAGCCATGATCCAGTCATAATGGAATTCTGAAAACAGACTTCTTATATTCCTTCAGGGAGCATCTGTTGAGCACCTGCCCTTTGGCAGATTCTGTGCTGGATGTTGAGAATAGGGAAGAAGTAAGGACAGGCCCTGCCTTCCGGGAGCCAGAGGAGGCAAGGCACGCTGAGGGAACCTGTCGTGTGTGTCCTGCTTCATCCCCTGGGTGGAACCCTGCACACACTCACAGTGGGCAGCTTGTCTGCTGGGGTGGCAGACACCCCGTCTACCTTGGGGATCCTAGCGAACAGCATCACCACCTCTGAGAGAGAACTTCACTGTGCATTCCCTTGTCTGTAAAACCCACAGTGTAAGAGGGCTGTGGGCTGGTTGGTTTTAAGCAACATGTAGGCCTTCTTAGGTGCTTCCCTGGTAGCTCAGCTAGTAAAGAATCCGCCTGGAATGCAGGAGACCTGGGTTCGATCCCTGGGTTGGGAAGATCTCCAGTATTCTTGCCTGGGAAAGCCCATGGCCAGAGGAGCCTTGCAGGCCACAGTCCATGGGGTCACAAAGAGTTGGATACGACTGAGCAGCTAAGCACAGCATAGCACAGCCCTTCTCAGAGGGCTGTTAAGAGGATGTTACCAGGCCCTTCATGTAAATTAAACTTGATATCATGGCCAGATGGACATGAGGCTGCCAGGACCTGCCGGGGGCCAGCACGGGGAGGAGAAGGATGCGGGGTTTTCATTGAGCTCAGGGCAGATGGAGTGAATCCCCAGGTTTCAGTACCACCTGCTCCATCCCCAGCCCTCTGGGGCCTGTGGCCAGGCAACTGTCTCCTTGCCCAGAGACATGGCACAGCCAGGCCCGTGTCACCACACAGCATCCTGCTCTCGTTCTGCTTTACTCCTGATCTTCTGTTCTCAGACCCAAGTCACGGCCCAACAGGGTGCTGCGGTGACCTTCTATCAAGGCCCACAGAACAGAGGCTTGGAAAATGATGAGTGCAGCTGACCATCTACCTCTTGGTTGGTCTCCAACCTGTCCTGAGAGTCAACCTCCACATATCTGGTACTGTATCTATTTGGATCTTAGTAACAGAGAGTTCCAGAAAAGCATCTATTTCTGCTTTATTGACCACACCAAAGCCTTTCACTGTGTGGATCACAATAAACTCTGGAGAATTCTGAAAGAGATGGGAAGACCAGACCACCTGATCTGCCTCTTGAGAAATTTGTATGCAAGTCAGGAAGCAACAGTTAAAACTGGACATGGAACAACAGACTGGTTCCAAATAGGAAAAGGAGTACAACAAGGCTGTATATTGTCACCCTGTTTATTTAACTTATATGCAGAGTACATCATGAGAAACGCTGGACTGGAAGAAATACAAGCTGGAATCAAGATTGCCGGGAGAAATCTCAATAACCTCAGATATGCAGATGACAGCACCCTTATGGCAGAAAGTGAAGAGGAACTCAAAAGCCTCTTGATGAAAGTGAAAGTGGAGAGTGAAAAAGTTGGCTTTAAGCTCAACATTCAGAAAATGAAGATCATGGCATCCGGTCCCACCACTTCATGGGAAATAGATGGGGTAACAGTGGAAACAGTGTCAGATTTTATTTTTCTGGGCTCCAAAATCACTACAGATGGTGACTGCAGCCATGAAATTAAAAGACGATTACTCCTTGGAAGGAAAGTTATGACCAACCTAGACAGCATATTCAAAAGCAGAGACATTACTTTGCCAACAAAGGTTCGTCTGGTCAAGGCTATGGTTTTTCTTGCGGTCATGTATGGATGTGAGAGTTGGACTGTGAAGAAGGCTGAGCGCCAAAGAATTGATGCTTTTGAACTGTGGTGTTGGAGAAGACTCTTGAGAGTCCCTTGGACTGCAAGGAGATCCAACCAGTCCATTCTGAAGGAGATCAGTCCTGGGATTTCTTTGGAAGGAATGATGCTAAAGCTGAAATTCCAGTACTTTGGCCACCTCATGCGAAGAGTTGACTCATTGGAAAAGACCCTGATGCTGGGAGGGATTGAGGGCAAGAGGAGAAGGGGACGACAGAGGATGAGATGGCTGGATGGCATCACTGACTCGATGGACATGAGTCTCAGTGAACTCCGGGAGTTGGTGATGGACAGGGAGGCCTGGTGTGCTGCGATTCATGGGGTCGCAAAGAGTCGGACACGACTGAGCAACTGATCTGATCTGATCTGAACAGATGACTGTTAGGTCCATAGCATTTCTGTCCTTTATTGAGCCCATCTTTGCATGAAATGTTCCCTTGGTATCTCTAATTTTCTTGAAGAGATCTCTAGTCTTTCCCATTCTGTTGTTTTCCTCTATTTCTTTGCATTGATTGCTGAGGAAGGCTTTCTTATCTCTTCTTGCTATTCTTTGGAACTCTGCATTCAGATGCTTATATCTTTCCTTTTCTCCTTTGTTTTTCGTTCTCTTCTTTTCACAGCTATTTGTAAGGCCTCCTCAGACAGCCATTTTACTTTTTTGCATTTCTTTTCCATGGGGATGGTCTTGATCCCTGTCTCCTGTACAATGTCACGAACCTCCATCCATAGTTCATCAGGCACTCTATCTATCAGATCTAGTCCCTTAAATCTATTTCTCACTTCTACTGTATAATCATAAGGATTTGATGTAGGTCATACCTGAATGATCTAGTGGTTTTCCCTACTTTCTTCAATTTCAGTCTGAATTTGGCAATAAGAAGTTCATGATCTGAGCCAGTCAGCTCCTGGTCTTGTTTTTGTTGACTGTATAGAGCTTCTCCATCTTTGGCTGCAAAGAATATAATCAATCTGATTTTGGTGTTGACCATCTGGTGATGTCCATGTGTAGAGTCTTCTCTTGTGTTGTTGGAAGAGGGTGTTTGCTATGACCAGTGCATTTTCTTGGCAAAACTCTGTTAGTCTTTGCCCTGCTTCATTCCGTATTCCAAGGCCAAATTTGCCTGTTACTCCAGGTGTTTCTTGACTTCCTACTTTTGCATTCCAGTCCCCTATAATGAAAAGGACATCTTTTTTGGACATTAGTTCTAAAAGGTCTTGTAGGTCTTTATAGACCATTCAACTTCAGCTTCTTCAGCATTACTGGTTGGGGCATAGACTTGGATTACTGTGATATTGAATGGTTTGCCTTGGAAACGAACAGAGATCATTCTGTCGTTTTTGAGATTGCATCCAAGTACTGCATTTCAGACTCTTTTGTTGACCATGATGGCTACTCCATTTCTTCTAAGGGATTCCTGCCTGCAGTAGTAGATATAATGGTCATCTGAGTTAAATTCACCCATTTCAGTCCATTTTAGTTCGCTGATTCCTAGAATGTCGACGTTCACTCTTGCCATCTCCTATTTGACCACTTCCAATTTGCCTTGATTCATGGACCTGACATTCCAGGTTCATAAGCAATATTGCTCTTTACAGCATCGGACCTTGCTTCTATCACCAGTCACATCCACAAGTGGGTATTGTTTTTGCTTTGGCTCCATCCCTTTATTCTTTCTGGAGTTATTTCTCCACTGATTTCCAGTAGCATATTGGGCACCTACTGACCTGGGGAGTTTCTCCTTCAGTATCCTATCATTTTGCCTTTTCATACTGTTCATGGGGTTCTCAAAGCAAGAATACTGAAGTGGTTTGCCATTCCCTTCTCCAGTGGACCACATTCTGTCAGACCTCTCCACCATGACCTGCCTGTCTTGGGTGGCCCCAGGGGCATGGCTTAGTTTCATTGAATTAGACAAGGCTGTGGTCCTAGTGTGATTAGATTGGCTAGTTTTCTGTGATTGTGGTTTCACTGTGTCTGCCTTCTGATGCCCTCTCACAACACCTACTGTCTTACTTGGGTTTCTCTTACCTTGGACGAGGGGTATCTCCTCACTGCCGCCCCTCCTGACCTTGATGTGGAATAGCTCCTCTAGGCTCTCCTGCGCCCACGCAGCCACCGCTCCTTGGACGTGGGGTTGCTCCTCCCGGCTGCCGCCCCTGGCCTCAGGCGTGGGGTAGCTCCTCTTGGCCGCGGCCCCTCGGGCATGGGGTCCTCCAGGCTTCTGCCCCTGACCTCGGACATGGGAGAGCTTCTCTTGGCCGTGCTCTGAATGGGAAATAGAATGGGAAAGACTAGAGATCCCTTCAAGAAAATTAGAGATACCAAGGGAACATTTCATGCAAAGATGGGCTCAATAAAGGACAGAAATCATATGGACCTAACAGAAGCAGAAGATATTAAGAAGAGGTGGCAGGAATACACAGAAGAACTATACAAAAAAGATCTTCACGACGAAGATAATCACGATGGTGTGATCACTCACCTAGAGCCAGACATCCTGGAATGTGAAGTCAAGTGGGCCTTAGAAAGCATCACTACGAACAAAGCTAGTGGAGGTGATAGAATTCCAGTTGAGCTCTTTCAAATCTTGAAAGACGATGCTGTGAAAGTGCTGCACTCGATATGCCAGCAAATTTGGGAAACTCAGCCACAGGCTGAGGCCTGTGGCCACAGGACTGGAAAAGGTCAGTTTTCATTCCAATCCCAAAGAAAGACAATGCCAAAGAATGCTCAAACTACCGCACAATTGCACTCATCTCACATGCTAGTAAAGTAATGCTCAAAATTCTCCAAGCCACGCTTCAGCAATATGTGAACTGTGAACTTCCTGATGTTCAAGCTGGTTTTAGAAAAGGAAGAGGAACCAGAGATCAAATTGCCAACATCCGCTGGATCATCGAAAAAGCAAGCGAGTTCCAGAAAAACATCTATTTCTGCTTTATTGACTATTCCAAAGCCTTTGACTGTGTGGATCACAATAAACTCTGGAAAATTCTGAAAGAGATGGGAATACCAGACCACCTAACCTGCCTCTTGAGAAACCTATATGCAGGTTAGGAAGCTACAGTTAGAACTGGACATGGAACAACAGACTGGTTCCAAATAGGAAAAGGAGTACATCAAGGCTGTATATTGTCACCCTGTTTATTTAACTTATATGCAGAGTACATCATGAGAAACTCTGGGCTGGAAGAAGCACAAGCTGGAATCAAGATTGCCGGGAGAAATATCAATAACCTCAGATATGCAGATGACACCACCCTTATGGCAGAAAGTGAAGAGGAACTCAAAAGCCTCTTGATGAGAGTGAAACAGGAGAGTGAAAAAGTTGGCTTAGAGCTCAACATTCAGAAAACTAAGATCAGGGCATTTGGTCCCATCACTTCATGGGAAATAGATGGGGAAACAGTGGAAACAGTGTCAGACTTTATTTTTTTGGGTTCCAAAATCACTGCAGATGGTGACTGCAGCCATGAAATTAAAAGACGCTTATTCCTTGAAAGAAAAGTTATGACCAACCTAGATAGCATATTCAAAAGCTGAGACATTACTTTGCCAACAGAGGTCCGTCTAGTCAAGGCTATGGTTTTTCCAGTGGTCATGTATGGATATGAGAGTTGGACTGTGAAGAAAGCTGAGCGCCGAAGAATGGATGCTTTTGAACTGTGGTGTTGAAGAAGACTCTTGAGAGTCCCTTGGACTGCAAGGAGATCCAACCAGTCCATTCTGAAGGAGATCAGTCCTGGGATTTCTTTGGAAGGAATGATGCTAAAGCTGAAACTCCAGTACTTTGGCCACCTCATGCGAAGAGTTGATTCATTGGAAAAGACCCTGATGCTGGGAGGGATTGGGGGCAAGAGGAGAAGGGGACAACAGAGGATGAGATGGCTGGATGGCATCACTGACTCAATGGACGTGAGTCTGAGTGAACTCTGGGAGTTGGTGATGGACAGGGAGGCCTGGCATGCTGGGATTCATGGGGTCGAAAAGAGTCGGACACGACTGAGCAACTGAACTGAACTGAACTGAACAGATGACTGATTTCCTCCCTAAACTCCCGCCCCACCCAATCCCCTACAGGGCATTCAGAGAGTGGATTGGTTTACAGAAAGAGAAATATCATCTCTCTGAGTTGTTTCAGATCTCAGAAACATTGTAGGAAGCACTCTGTTTTTACAGATCATAGGGAAACCAACATGGAATAACTCTCGGAATTAACATAAAAATCACCAAGCTTATAAAAGATTTCTTTCTCCTTTTATCTGTTTATAGAATTTCTGCTCCCTTCCCTCCCTTGTTTCTGGCCAGAAGCTGGGGTTTTCTGCCTTCTGGGAATTCACATGTAATTAGTTTATTACTATTCTAAAAGCAAAGCAAAGACTTGGAATTCAGCTCCTTAACAAGCAGGGTCATACATAGATAAAGCTCTTCCTCAATTTCCTGCCCATTGCATCTCATATTAACAAAGTATTTAAACACAGTATACTCAGCAAAGAGGGAGTAACTGGGAGGGCCGGAGGGGAAAGAGGAAGGAGTAATTAGAAAGCCTTTACAGAGGAAGTGACTTTCAAGTTGAGATTTGAAAGATGAATAGGAGTGTTGTTGTTGAATTGCTAAATCGCGTCCAACTCTGCAACAGCGTGGACTGCAGCCGGCCAGGCTCCCTTGTCCTCCACTATCTCCTGGAGTCTGCGCAGATTCATGTCCATTGAGTTGGTGATGCTATCTGACCATCTCATCCTCCGCCACCCACTTCTCCTCGAGTGTACCAGTAGTTAAACTTGAACACAAATTCCCAGCAATCCATGAGAAAGAGAGTCAAAAGCATGAAAAGGCAAGTTTATAGCAGAGACTTCACTTTCAGGATCAAAACAGGGTTCTAGGCTGGGGCGCCTCCATCCACAGACTCTCTGGCCTGCAGTCGGTGTTCACATCCAGACTGCTGCCCCTTTAGAAAGAAAGTGAACTAACATTAAGTAAAAAGCTTTTCTCAATTAAGGGTTAAGACAGAAAGATGTTGGCTTTGTTCACACATAACTAGAAACTTCCACTAATCCAAATGCCCTATTCCCCAAGCCGGCTGGCTAACAGAGGTTTGGCGGCCTCTCTCTGTTTTGCTTTCTTCCTCCTGTTGGCTCCAAGGCCCTTCCTCTGGGTGCCTGTGCTCCCATCTCTGCAGCAGCACCTTCTTCCCTTCCTCTCTCCTCTCCGCCCTCTCACTTGTCAGTGCCTGACTCAGCGGAGATGTGTGGGATCGGGCAGAGAGTGAATCAGTGAGTTGAGACTCAGAAGGAGATGCACAGTCCATTTACTCCTCACTTGCTAGCGTGCCCCGAGTGCCTCCCCAACTAACCGCTTTGGGTGAACCTATTTTTGTAGGTGAGGCCATAATCCTAGACTCCAGACTTGAGGATAAGAAGGCAAGGCTCATGGGATGGACAGTCAGAGAGATTTATGGTTCTGAGGGAGGAGATTGGAATTTTGACAAGACACAGCTGGCTGAGGGAGTGAGCTGGAAGATTCCACCCTGGGGTGAAGAAGAAGAGGAGGGGGGGTGTCTTTAAATAGCAGGTGGCTTCACTGTTTCTATAAATGAAAACAGTTTTCACTGAACACTGATTACGAAAATGGTCTTTTATTAGCTAGCTGCCTCAACCCAAAGGACGGCCCTGGAGGTGCTGGCTGGGGAACGTTCCCTGCAGCTCATAAACATGGTTGACTGCACCTCAGCTTGCGCCAGGAGCATTTCTTATTTCTTTCTGCTCAAGGACTCTGCAGGGGCCAGGAAGCAGAGACCCGTGGGGGTAGAAGGACAGTATTAGGCCAGGGCTTGGCTTCAAACACTGCCGGATTTCATTATTCTTGCCATTTGTGTACATATCTGAGAGTCATTCATCCTTCTTTTGAGGAGATTGAAAAAGAGTTCCACGTGTTCTGCCTTGGGGCCTGGGGAAGGGAAGGGAAGAGGGCTCTGGGAAGGGCAGAGCTTGTGAAGATCCCAGCAAGTCTTCTCTCCATAAGGCAGAGCTGAATGTAATTGGTCTCCCCTTTCTTTAATTAACTGAAAAAGCCCTTCTGAAATGACCGAGGTGGCAGGAGACTGAGGAGCACGTCCCCTCTGAGTAAATCACTTGCCCTCCAGCCTCCTTGCTTGGAGGAAGCTGACCCCAAGGTCTCGTGGCAGGCTGGAGGAGCCCACTTTACTCACCAACTTCTCCAGTAAGCATGGCTGCCCAAGTGGTTGAGAAAGCAGACAGGCATGAATCCAGACCTTACCGCCAAGTCCCCGCGCTGAGCTGGGGGGTCGCTGGTATTTCCCAAGAAGGAGTGAATAATAACAGCTGACATTTATTGAACACATACTATGCGCCAGGCACAGTGCGAGACATTTTATATCCATGAGCTCATTTCATTCCAACAACTCCATGAAGTAAGTTCTATGTTCAGAGGAAGCTGCCAAGAAGAGAGGAAAAGAACTTGCTCACACAGACACAGCTGGTTACTGACAGAGCCAGGATTCCAACCCGGGTTGGTCAGAAGTCTAACACTCTTAACTACCCCCTACACTGCCTCCCTTCATGCCAGATTGGAAAGGGGCTCAGAACATGCCACCCTCAAACCGGCCACTTTGGCAAATTAACTATTTCAAGGTAAAGGCACTTTAAAAACTACAAGAAGGACACTCTGACTGTCCTTCTTTTTCTTAAAAGCAGGAGATGAAATTCCCACATGAAAGATGTCTTCCTCATAGAAAACAAACTTATGGTTACCAAAGGGGAAAAGATGGGGAGGGATAAATTAGGAACTTAGGCTCAACATACACACACTACTATTCATTGGAAGGACTGATGCTGAAGCTGAAGCTCCAATACTTTGGCCACCTGATGCAAAGAGCCAACTCATTGGAAAAGACCCTGATACTGGGAAAGATTGAAGGCAGGAGGAGAAGGGGACAACAGAGGATGAGATGGTTGGATGGCATCACTGATTCAATGGACGTGAGTTTGAGCAAGCTCTGAGAGATGGTGAAGGACAGGGAAGCCTGGCCTGCTGCAGTCCATGGGGTCACAAAGAATTGGACACAACTGAGCGACTGAACAACAACAATATATAAAATAGATAACCCACAAGGACCTATTGTACAGCACAGAAACTATGCTCAACATTTTGTAATAAACTATAAAGGAAAAGAATCTGAAACATATATCTGAATCACTTGGCTCCATACCTGAGACTAACATTCTGTTGTAAATCAACTACATTTCAATAAAATTTAAAAAATAATAATAATAAAGAAAGATGTCTTCCCTACACCCGAAGGAAGTAACATCCGTGTCACCAAAGATAAGCTGAGATGGAGTGAATTCTACGCAAAAAGATCTCAATAAAAAAATTCTTACCTTCCATTTGCCTCCCCACATACCTTACATAGTTTCACTTTATAACTGCTTCTCTTTGTTCAACCTAATGTAAAAGCAAGTAGGTTTCACCTCCTTGGGTCTTCATTTCCGTATGAGGGCTCCCATGTCACATAAAATTCGTGTTAAAATAAATGTGTATGTTGTTCTCCTGTTGATCTGCCTTATGTCCATTTAGTTCATAGGCCCAGTCGAAAAGAACCCTAAGAGGGTAAAGGCCAAAGTCTGCCTGCCCTACAGTTGATGCCTTCCAAATTTACCCTGTTCTCCCGCCCTCATTTTATCTATGCATCTGCCTTCCCAGGCTTTCCTATGGACAGGTGGCATTGCAGTGGGGACTCGGTGTAAATAGCAGATTTCCTTGGGCAGGTTTGCTTAGTATGGGACTTTCTGCTGAGATATATCAGGGATATTACCACTTTGAAAAATGCAAGCAGAAGGTGTGTGCAATCCATGTGCTAGGTGGCAAAAAGGGGGTGTGAGAGGTTACCTGGTTGAAGCACCCTCTTTAGAAACCTGCGAGGACAAGGCGGCCATAAGTTAGGTCATGACCCTATCTAACGTAACTCTCTCCAAGAGAGAGGCTGTGTCTAGAGGCACATCATTCAAGAATATCTCACAGAATGAAGGCCTCTCTCAAACGTACATGTTGTAAAGCCATTTCAGCCAAGTGAAGAAAACTGATTTCTCAGCATGGAAAGAGAGTTTTGACAGAAGCCCTGGAAAAAACACCAGGTCTTTCTTGGACACTTAGTCAAATAAATTAACTTGGAGGCTCAGCTGCACTCCCCAAGCAAAGAGTGTGCAGCTTTGAAAACCATTCTTCTTCCCCCCAGAGGGATGGTAAGCAAACAGACACCCAAACATTCCAGGAGCAGGCCTCGCAGGCCTCCTGCGCTGTGTCCGTTCCCCAGGGAGAGCAGCAGGCAGCTCATTCACTTCCCAGATGGTGGGCTTTGGAAGACAGGGGCTGGCTACTTCCCAAGTCCTTTCTTGATTGCCTGACTTTGGCTTGGGGACCAGGGTGGAGGCTGCTGCTCTGAGAAATGCATTTGCTGTTCGGTTGCAAAACATCTCCAAGTGATTGATGAACCAGCCCCAGGGAAGAAGAAATAAGTCACCAGCACCTGAAATACAGCCACCTCTAGAAGAAAATATTTCACCCTTTCAGGAAGCCCCAAGACACATGGACATTAATCAGAAGAGAATGAAAGAGGATCAGATTCCAGTGCAATAGTACGGACCGAGGGTGTGCAAACAGAAGAGCTGTGGTCCTGTAAGGAGATGAATAAACCGTGACCTTTGCTTTCCCCTTAGGCTAAATGCCCCTAGTACTTGATCCAGTCCCCCTCTGCAGGCATGGCTCTTTCTTGCGACAGATGCTGTCGCAGGTGGAAATGTCGCAGACACTACTGGCTTGGGGCACACTGCTGGCTTGAGACAGCTGAGTCCAGAGCCAGCCCCTCAGGGAAGCCACTAGCCTTGCTCAGGCCAGATCACCAAACTCTGTGTCCCCATTTTGTGACCTTGTGATGACAAGGTCACCTCTCTGGGCCTTTGATTCTTTCTGTATAAAAGGTGGGGATCAGGGCTTCCCTGGTGATTCAGTGGTAAAGAAGCCACATGCCAACACAGGTGACAAGGGTTTGATCCCTGATTCAGGAAGATCCCGTGTGCCCTGCCTGGAGCAACTAAGCTCGTGTGCCACAACTATGCAGCCTGTGCCCTAGAGCCTGGGAACTGCAACTGCTGAAGCCCGTGTCCCCAGAGCCACCGCAATGAGAAGCCCCTGCCTCTCACTGAGAAACCACTGAAATTAGAGTAGCCCCTGCTCACTGCAACTAAAGAAAAGCCTGTGAAGCAACGAAGACCCAGAACAACCAAAAGTAAATAAATAAAATTTTTTTAAAAAAAGCTAGGGATCAGACTAGACATGTATTGCCACACCTCTATAGACTAAATACTACAAGACACTCAATAATGCATAAAACAATTTCAAATAGACCTTCTTCAAGTTTGGGGTCCCGAGATGATGACGAGTTTTGTCATTCACATTCCAGCTCTGTCACCTACTAGTTCTGTGACCTTGAACAAGTTGCTAATCTGCCAAGCCTTAGTCTTCTCATCCCTACCATAGGAATTTTAACAACACCTACTTCACAGAGTGATTATAAGGAGTGATGCATGTATAGCACTTCATAATGAAGAGTTGGATAAGCACTGTAGTGGGTGACGAGGACTCGAGTTTCAGCCGTTCAATCCTTCCCCCTCATTCGACTGCATCCTTCTGTAGCTCCAAAGAAGCATGGAGAGACCTCAGGGGATCAGCCCGAAAACCACTGGATGGACAGATGAGTGTTTCCCAGACTTTCTGAGATCAGAGTCTCCAGAGGTCTGACCAGACACCCAGGGGACCAAACTGCAGGCGATATGTGCAAGTCCCCAGGCTCTGTGCTTCAGCTGCACACAGGCTTCTGCTTACCTTCAAGGTCTCTAGGGGGACACTGGGGAGAAGGCAATGGCACCCCACTCCAGTACTCTTGTCTGGAAAATCCCATGGATGGAGGAGCCTGGTGGGCTGCAGTCCATGGGGTCGCAAAGAGTCAGACATGACTGAGCGACTTCACTTTTACTTTTCACTTTCATGCCTTGGAGAAATGGCACCCCACTCCAGTGTTCTTGCCTGGAGAATCCCAGGGACAGAGGAGCCTGGTGGGCTGCCATCCATGGGGTCGTGAAGAGTCAGACACGACTGAGTGACTTCACTTTTACTTTTCACTTTCATGCCTTGGAGAAGGAAATGGCAACCCACTCCAGTGTTCTTGCCTGGAGAATCCCAGGGACAGAGGAGCCTGGTGGGCTGCCTTCTATGGGGTCACACAGAGTCAGACATGACTGAAGTGACTTAACAGCAGGGGGACACTGGAGACGGACCCCGAGAGACCTTTCAGCTCTACTAGGCCAGGATTCCACCTCTTCCTCAGCCTCGATCAGGGTCAGGAGCCCCACTCAGATAATGCCTCTGGGCTCAAGGCCATTCCTCCCAGGTTGGTGCGGAATGGCCTGTGCCCAGGTCTGAGGTGCCTGCTGGAACAGCTGGGCTTGCCCTCTCACTGACCTCCAGGACTCTGGCCTCTCACTCAAAACCCATGGCCCTTGCCCATCCACTCAGCCTCAGCTGACTTTCCTGGCCCTCACATGTGCCTGCCCAGAACCAAGGTCTCCGCTTGACCTCCCCTTGGCCTGCCCTGCTCTGTTATTGCCAGCATCCTAGTGGGACAATTTCATGGGTGGAATCAGAAAGTGTTAGAGTAAGAAATCTCAAGAGATGCTATTTTCTACCTAATCTGTTTTCTCCCCATGGGTCAATTTGGCTGCACTTTTATTTTGAAATAAAAGAACCTAGAAACAAATGAGCAAACACCTTATTATTGAGCACCATCTGCAGAAAATCCCACGGAGCAGCTCCAAGGTCAAAGCTTATCTGTTCTGCTTCATACACAAAACAGCCAGCAAGCAGGCAAGATGGGAAACTATAAGAAATTTGGGTAAAAGCAAGCATCTTCTTTTCAACTGAATGTAAGAATCTGAGTTCTCTCTGCAACCCAAATCTTGAAACTAAGAACATTTATGTTTCTCCCAGAAATAACAATGATCCTATTGAGTTGGCCGGGGTGATCAGGGAAAATCCACAGCAGCCCTGGGGCTCATGCTTGGCTCTTTCCTTCTCTTTGATCCCAGATTCTTATTTTTTCAAAAAGTGCCATCTGTTCTTTCTGCAACTTTCACGTTGAAGGAAAACAATTTCAATTCTTGAAATTGTATATCTTCTGTCTTTCCTCCAGCCTGGCTCCCTCTTTAAGCACAGGTGAAGGTAATGGAGGGCATCAAAATTGAGTTTCTATTAGTGCTGTGTGTGACTAACTCCCAGTAGCAAGGACGAGCCCTGTGACGCCAGGCTGAGTAGACACTCAGTACCGTAGCCTTTGCTCTGTGTGATGACAGAAACGTTCTGTATCTGCACTGCTCTCTAGAGTGGTCACGTCTGGCTTATGAGGTCTTGAAATGTGGCTAGTGCAACTGAGGAACTGAATTTTTTTTAACTTATTTCACTTAAAAGTGGATTTAAATCTAAAGTTAAATATTTAGATATGTGACACAGTTTGGGGGATTCATGGTGTGTGTGTGTGTTAAGGGAGTCTTTAGGAGAGGTCAGTGGTGCTAGGCTGCCTTTCACCCTGTCTTCCTCTCTTGATCTTCTCTTGCTCCACAGTCCTCCCAGGCACCACCATCAACTGCCCCCTGAAATATAGATGACTTGGAGGTGCATTCATTAGGTTGTTCCTGAGTGATAATGGACTCCTCTGTTACCAGCAGGCTGGGAGAAAGCAGGTTATATAGTCATAAACAGAAACATGGAAGTCTAAAATTAATCGTAAAATGTGATCCCAGATCTCACAGAGGATGTTTCTCTGCTTAGGCAGTGTGCTCAGGCCAGCAGTAGGCTCTGAGGCAGAAGGAAGTCAGTGGAGGAAGTAAAACAGAGCACAGCACTTTTACAAAATGCTCACTTATTTGCAGAAATAATATCTTTTCAAAGAGAAGAGGAAAAAGAAAGAAAGAAAACACCTGGGTGTCTTAGTAGCGGGCCAAGAAGAGACCTTGGAGGAACAGGCAGGACAAGCAGCCCAGCTCAGGTCCTGTGCTCCTCGGAGGCACAGCAAAGCCAGGCGGTCTGGCCCCACTGCCTCCGGGGAGGCTTGCAGGCCTCCAAACACAGGATCCTCAACAAATACTCGTCAGCTGATTACCTAATTTTAAACTCTCACGCATTTACATTTTTCAAGGAAATTTGGCAAAGGAAACCAGGTACCTATTTTTGGTTTTGCTTTAGGTTACACTTTATTCTACGCAATTTTGAGCCAATACAGTAAGACTATATAATTACATATGGAGTGGTTTTAGCAACTTTACAGAAGATGAACTTCCTGCCACTGGTATTTATGTTCTGAGGCGGAAGACATCAAAAGGAGGTGTTGGTAACAGTTCACAGTTCTAGACATTGTACCCTCCATGGATACTTTCTTTTCCCCCATTTCCGTGTCCTCTTCCTGTGAGTGGGGCTGAGGGTGGGGGCCCAGGAAGATGGAGCGCTGTTAACCCTAACCACGGCTGCAGTGGGCCTGGAACATGACTTTCCTTCAGGGCCTCTTGTACAAGGAGGGTGAGGTGAACTAAAGAGTGGGGTCAGACCAAACCAGGACTGCCGGGCAACATCAGAACAAGGAGGAAAGGAGGTTTTGACTACCTGCCCCCTGGCTCTTCACCCCCTAAAATAAATGGTGCTTTTTGAAGTGGAAGCCATTTACAGGGAGAAGCTGTATCCACAGGAAGTTACCTGACCGGTGTTCTCCTCATCCCCTTTTGTCTTTCGCCCAACTCTAAATTTTAAAACTCTATTTTCACTCTATCCTACATATGTATAGTTTTATTTTACATGGTGTTTATAAATCCCATGTTATCATTAACTTCACATACTAACATGTTTTAACTTCTCACCTCATGGCTTTTGGGTTTTATTTTAATCATGTATCACTTCATTTTTTATGTTTTTAATCCCCTGTTGGAGTTCAGTCATTTGTCTTATTTTAAATCTCATCTAGTTGGAGTGTCTCCTTTGGATTAAAAAAATCCTTAATATTCTTTTGTTGGAATTGTAACTTTTCTTTGAATTTCCTAGACACATACTTTCTTAAATCTTATTTTTTGAACTTGAAGACTTTTACTTCTTTCACTTTTAAGCCTAATTTATTGGGTTGGCCAAAAAGCTCACTCAGGTTTTTCTGTATGATCTTATGAACTTTTAGACAACCCAATAAATTTTATTTACTTTGAAATTTCCTTTATTTACTTTGAAATTTCAAAGTGCTTGTTTTTTAACCTATTTTGACAAAACTTAATGCTTAATATGTTTGCTTTTTAAGCCCAACTTAATATTTTAGTCTTCCTTGTTTTTGAATTAAATCTTCAGAAGGATCAAAGCCTTTCTATTATTATATACATGTATATTTATGTATGTATGTATCTTCCATGATTTGTTTTTCAAAAGGTCAGAAGAAAGTGTGGTCCCAAGAATATTAATAGTGGGGAGACCACACACACACAGACAGGTTAGAGATTGCCTTCCCTCCCGCTGGCCCTACAGGCTCCACCGTGTTTTCTTGACAGAAAAACCACCCCAGTTCGGGTTTTTTTGACAAAGACCCTCTCCTCAACCAGCTGCAGAGCTCTAAGACTTAAAGTCCATCCTATCCCAGGCAGTAAATTTCACTGTACAGATGGAAACTGGCTCCTATGGGCCTCCATTTCTGCCTCTCCTATGCTTTGAGGGTTTGGGGGGCCTGGCTACGATCCATGTGTCTGACCCACACTTCCCCACTCCTGCACTGCCCTGGGGAACAGGCTGCCATTCTCAGGAGACTAGCAGAGACTAGGGTACCCAGGATGCCTGGCTCAACTCTGAGAGCCCTACTGGATCAATGAGATACCAACGCTGTGTGATTTGACTCCACATCTCCTTTGAATCCCCTTGGAGGAATCCTCCAGGGGCTCTGCTTTCCCAAGACAGGGTCTGCCCCACTCCTGCATACTCTGCAATCTACGCTCCCACCTGTTTGGGGACTCCCACCTTCCCTGACAGAGACTGGCTGTCCCAACTGCCCTTCTCTCCTGTCTACACCCACCATCACTGGTGGTGCCCCTTGAGAAGGCGCCACTGGCCCTGTAACTGGTGAGCTACCCCAATGCAGACCACATGGTTCAGCGAGCCTATGAGCCCCTTAATTCTAAAAAGTGTCTAAGCATAAACTGTCACAGTTTGGAGGAATTCGGCCTGCCAGATCTGATGACCCATCCTACCAGGAAAGCCCAACCAAATGCCACTCTAAAAAGCTTGACCTACAGCCTAGCCATGAAATTAAAAGACACGTACTTCTTGGAAGAAAAGTTATGACCAACCTAAATAGCATATTAAAAAGCAGAGACATTACTTTGCCAACAAAGGTCTGTCTACTCAAAGCTTTGGTTTTTCCAGAGTCATGTATGGATGTGAGAGTTGGACTATAAAGAAAGCTGAGCGCTGAAGAATTGATGCTTTTGAACTATGGTGTTGGAGAAGACTCTTGAGAGTCCCTTGGATGGCAAGGAGATCCAACCAGTCCATCCTAAAGGAAATCGCTACTGATATTCATTGGAAGGACTGATGCTGAAGCTGAAACTCCAATCATTTGGCCACCTGATGCGAAGAGTGACTCACTAGAAGAGACGCTGATGCTGGGAAACATTGAAGGCAGGAGGAGAAGGGGAAGACAAAGGATAAGATGGTTGGATGGCATCACCGACTCAATGTACATGAGTTTGAGTAAACTATGGGAGTTGGTGATGGACAGGGAGGCCTGGTGTGCTGCGGTTCATGGGATCACAAAGATTCGGACACGACTGAGTGATTGAACTGAACTGAACAGCCCAGAGTTATCTTTGAGTATTAAATGAGAGAATCTGTACCTCAGTGAAGAAGCAGATAAGGAATACAGTGTGACTTGGGCATGTGCTGTGTGCTGTGCTTAGTCAGTCAGTCATGTCCAACTCTTTATGACTCCATGGACTGTAGCCCGCTGGGCTCCTCTGTCCATGGGGATTCTCCAGACAAGAACATTGGAGTGGGTTGCCATACCATCCTCCAAGGGATCTTCCCAACCCAGGGATTGAACCCAGGTCTCCTGCATTGCAGGTGGATTCTTTACCGTCTGAGCCACGACGGGAAGCCCAAGAATACTAGAGTGGGTAGCCTATCCCTTCTCCAGAGGATCTTCCTGACCCAGGAATTGAACCAGGGTCTCTTGCATTGCGGGCGGATTCTTACCAGCTGAGCTACCAGATAAGCCCCAACTTGAGCATATTTAGGCCCAAATTTAGGCTGAGGAATTCTCTACTTAACCTGTATAAAAATCGTCCCATTGAGGAATGTTCATAAGATATCACTTTGTTTGGGTACGTTATTCTCTAGGGAACCAAGAGCTGAGAAAGGTTCCCCCCCACCCCACCCCCCCACCCCCCCACTGCAGGAAACATGCCAGGCTTGCATTTGCCACAGTCCAATTTGCTTCTTTCTGTAGTTCTGTACCCAGAAAAGTCTCCAGTTGGTACCCAAGGAGTGAACAGATGAGTTGAGTGGTGCAGGGATCCACGGAACTGGTGCCAGGAATGGTTCTCTACAGCAATAAAACCTTGTCTTTCCTACGGCACTTAATACTGCCCTCCTCACAGTGGATGTTCATTAAAACGTGTTGCCTGGCATCGAAGCCAGGCCACGGGCTTCCCTTGCTGTCTCTGGTTAGATGGAGACCTCCACATCAGTGGTTCTTCGTGGCCTCCCGAGGAGGCACCAAGCTCCTCCAGCCCTGAGCCCCAGGGTAGGGAGAGGAGAGGAGAAGGTGCAGGGAGGAGCCTCAGTCAACCTGCTCCAGGCCTGCCATCACCTTGGGCAGTGCTTGGCTGCGGTGCCACCTTGCCCCCGGAGCTGTGATTGCAGACAGAGGGCAAAGGAGCTGGGAAGGCCTGTGGCCATTCAGGGGTGCTCCTTTCCCCTAAGAGCCTAACCCATCTTGCAGCAGGTGGGCTGTGGCAGCAAAGGTCTGTGGCAATGAGGAGACTAAATGTGCATGTCCTTATCCTCTGTGCTTTTCTGCTTCTCCCAGGAGACTCTGGGCTGGACTGGGAGGGAGGGAGGGAAAGAGGAAGGGAAAAGAGCAACAGGATAAAGCATTGAGGACTGACAATCTTCAAATTCAGAAAAGCACCATCCACCCGATGAGAGCGACCTATAACAGTCAGTGCTACCGGCTCTGCTGAAAGATGAGCGCTGTGAAAACACTCATGGAGGCTCCACTGAATGACCTTTTTGAAGGGCAATTTGGTCACAGGAAAGAAATGCTTTAAAAAAAATTATTATCCTGAATTTGAGGACCAGCCCTTAAAGGGTAAAAAATCATATCTGGAGCAAGGACTTGGGCAAAAGGAAGTCTATCACAGCATTATCTATAATCCTAAAAAAAAAAAAAGCAAACGAAAAACCCCACAACTTAAATGCCAAGAGGTAGAGATTAGTTAAATACATTCTAGTGCATTCAGATGATGGACTATTTTGTAGTCATTATACATCAGATTCTCACTACCTACTGGCATGGGAAGACGCTCTAGCATAATCCTTATCTTTGAAAACCACTTGAAATTTGCCATATTTCCTCATTTCTAAGATATTAACAGCTGAATAAGACACTAGAGGTTTAGCAAAAGTCTTTTAGGAAGAAATGATAATGGGACACAAAACATGCGTAAAATATATCCCAATTTAAGGAACATTAGAAAGTGAGAAATATATGTCTTAAAATAGAAGAAATACAGTGTATCTCTGGGATTACTGCTGATTTTTATTGTATTCTTTTACTGTTTTGTATTTCCCAAATCTTTAACAGTAAGCATAATTGGGTTGTAGGAATGCCTGTATCCGTGTCTGGTGTTTGCTATAATGTGAAGGCAAGGGCCGCTGTGGTTTCTCCCTGCCCCGACTCCCTCCATCCAGGGAGGCCAAAGAAGTCACTGTAACCCTAACCACATGAGTGGGTTTAGAAGAGACCCTGAACTTGCCCAGCCCCTGCCAATCCCCTCCCTTCAGGAAGCCCACCTACCAGCCCAGAGCGCATTCTCTAGATCGCCCCAGCTCATGGGAGGAAGGCTGGAGCGGCTGTCATTTGGGGGATTCAGTTAAGCTCTAGGATTCAATATTAGGAAGCCCATTGCCTGTGGATGTAAACCTCCTTCTCTAATATTAACTTTATATGACCATATATATATATATATATATATTTTTTTTTTTGTCTTTTGCCTACTTTTTTGTCTTATTTCTCAATTCAAATCCAAGCATGAAGAGGAGTGCTATATTGCAAGCGTGCTAAGTCGTTTCAGTCGTGTCCGACTCTGTGAGACCCTAAGGACTATAGCCCTCCAGGCTCCTCTATCCATGGGATTCTCTGGGCAAGAATACTGGAGGGGTTGCCATTCCCGCCTCCAGGGCATCTTCCTGACCCAGGGATCGAACTAGCTATATCGAACCCTCTCAAAACCTTCAACCAACAGGTTGAATTTTATAGTCAAATAAAATCACTCCACAAAGAAGAAACCCAGTTAAGCACAGCCAAGCACCATAGGGGATGATGCTCCCTGCATGGTGAGCTCCGCTTGGGCTCTGGAGAGGGGATAGGGACCAGGGCATTTGGGACAGGCCTCTCTGGAGACCAGACAACAAGTGGGAACTCTAGGTCAGAGTTGTCCCCTCTTTCTTAGTGCTTCACCATCTCAGTTACAAGATGTCACTGAAAGAAGAATCTGCTTTTCTCTCCTTGCAGCATCTCTTGGTTGCTAAGCAGATCCCTTGGGTAACTATGTGGGCATAAAACCTTTGCAGAACTGCCAGGAATCTGCTTCACCCAATTGTCAAAGTGAAAAATGAAATCATTCCTCTCACCTGTCACTACTTTGCACAAAGCTTCCATTATTGAATGGTGATGGCCCAGATTATTCTCACCTACTTGCAGGAATATAAATGAGTTTTGCATATTTTACCCCCAAGAGAGTGGGAGGGGAGGAAGGGGGTGAGGGGATCTCTCAAGCTGATACTCTTGTGAGTCAGTGCTTGGGGAGAAGCAGGTGGAACAAATCAGCAGTGTCCTCTGCCCTTGGAAAAATGATGCTTCAGGCAGGTAAAGAGTCACCTGCTTTAGAGGAGGCTCTCCTTAGGCTCAGAGATGCACATGAACCCCCTCTGATGACCTCCTAACTAGACTTAGAATCTGTGAAGGTGAAGACAAGACATTTTTTCATTGTAAAGAAACTCCTTAGATGATTCTTAATGTGCACTTTCTCTAAAATAAATATGTATGCAAATAAGTGCATTGACAGATCACAGGTGTTATGATAACGTATGTTCAGGAAGGAGTGAGACACTATCAGAGGGATAGTTTATTTTTACCGAGAGTAAGGTAAGTGTTGCTTTGAATCTTCAGTAATGAACAGATGTTATCCAGAGAGAGGAAGAAGGGGAGAAAGACGTCCGAGGCAGAGGAGAACTACTAGCAAAGGGATAGCCACTTGAAGCTGGCCTGAGGAGCTAAGAAAAATGAAAACTTGAGTGCGTAGTGTTAGGAGGGGAACAAGTGAGGGGACAAGGCAGGGGAAGATCTGGAGATTAAGGAGTTTAGAACCTAACCTGTGGCCCATGAGTTGCTCCAAGAGTGATGTGATCAAATTTGCATCTTTGAAAAGTCACTCTGAAGACTGGCTTAGAGACGGGTCAGAATGGACAAGACAGGAGGCAGGAAGACCCACAGGAGGCTAGCCTAAGCCAGGTTGGGGCCGGGTATGAGGGTAGGGGGGACAAGCCCCGTCATCTTCCTTGGCTCTGATCCCCTCAGCCACCAAGTGTACACAACTGAATGTGAACCACAGAATTGTTCGAATACCGTATGTATTGAAATAATCAAAACGTATGGAACTATTGCTTAGGCACCAAATATGATGCTGACATACCTATCCAAATACTTAAAATTTGTAGTCACCTCATGGAACAAGCTGTAGCTCTTAGGCAATTCCCTCTAATCTGATCCCTCTCTAATCAGGGTATGATGGTGCTAAGTGCACAAAAAGCCCCAGGGTAAAATGAGTGTATCTCCTCAGTTCAGTTCAGTTCAGTCGCTCAGTCGTGTCCGACTCTTTGCCACCCCACGAACTGCAGCACGAACTCCAGGCCTCCCTGTCCATCACCAGCTCCCGCAGTTCACCCAGACTCATGTCCATCAAGTCAGTGATGCCATCCAGCCATCTCATCCTCTGTCGTCCCCTTCTCCTCCTGCCTCCAATCTCTCCCAGCATCAGAGTCTTTTCCAATGAGTCAACTCTTCGCATGAGGTGGCCAAAGTATTGGAGTTTCAGCTTTAACATCAGTCCTTCCAAAGAACACCCAGGACTGATCTCCTTTAGGATGGACTGGTTGGATCTCCTTGCAGTCCAAGGGACTCTCAAGAGCCTTCTCCAACACCACAGTTCAAAAGCATCAATTCTTCAGCACTCAACTTTCTTCACAGTCCAACTCTCACATCCATACATGACCACTGGAAAAACTATAGCCTTGACTAGTATCTCCTAGGATTATATTAACACAACTTCTTTGAAGATTGGGGGGGATTATTTTTTTTAATTATTTATTTATTTTACTTTACAATATTGTACTGGTTTTGCCATACATTGACTTGAATCCGCCATGAGTATACATGTGTTCCCCATCCTGAACCCCCCTCCCACCTCCCTGCCTATCTCATCCCTCTGGGTCATCCCAGTGCACCAGCCCCAAGCACCCTGTATCATGCATCAAACCTGGACTGGCGATTCATTTCACATATGATATTTTACATGTTTCAATGCCATTTCCCCATATCATCCCACCCTCGCTCTCTCCCACAAAGTCCAAAAGACTTCAATACATCTGTGTCTCTTTTGCTGTCTTGCATACAGGGTTATCGTTACCTTCTTTCTAAATTCCATATATATGTGTTAGTATACTATATTGGTGTTTTTCTTTTTGGCTTACTTCACTCTGTATAATAGGCTCCAGTTTCATCCACCTCATTAGAACTGATTCAAATGTATTCTGTTTAATGGCTGAGTGATATTCCATTGTGAATATATACCACAGCTTTCTTATCCATTCATCTGCTGATGGACATCTAGGTTGCTTCCATGTCCTGGCTATTATAAACACTGCTGCGATGAACATTGGGGTACATGTGTCTCATTCAACTCTGGTTTCCTCAGTGTGTATGCCCAGCAGTGGGATTGCTGGGTCATATGGCAGTACTATTTCAGTTTTTTAAGGAATCTCCACACTGTTCTCCATAGTGGCTGTACTAGTTTGCATTCCCACCAACAGTGTAAGAGGGTTCCCTTTTCTCCACACCCTTTCCAGCACTTATTGCTTGTAGACTTTTGGATAGCAGCCATTCTGACTGGCGTGAAATGGTACCCCATTGTGGTTTTGATTTACATTTCTCTGATAATGAGTGATGTTGAGCATCTTTTCATGTGTTTGTTAGCCATCTGTATGTCTTCTTTGCAGAAATGTCTGTTTAGTTCTTTAGTCCACTTTTTGATTGGGCCTTTTATTTTTCTGGAATTGAGCTGTAGGAGTTGCTTATATATTTTTGAGATTAATTCTTTGTCCGTTGCTTTGTTTGCTATTATTCTCTCCCATTCCGAAGGCTGTCTTTTCACCTTGCTTATAGTTTCCTTTGTTGTGCAGAAGCTTTTCATTTTAATTAGGTCTCATTTGTTTATTTTGCTTTTATTTCCAATATTCTGGGAGGTGGGTCACAGAGGATCCTGCTGTGGTTTATATTGGACAGTGTTTTTCCTATGTTTTCCTCTAAGAGTTTTATAGTTTCTGTTCTTATGTTTAGATCTTTAATCCATTTTGAGTTTATTTTTGTGTATGGTGTTAGAAAGTGCTCTAGTTTCATTCTTTTACAAGTGGTTGACCAGTTTTCCCAGCACCACTTGTTAAAGAGATTGTCTTTTCTCCATTGTATATTCTTGCCTCCTTTGTTAAAGATAAGGTGTCCATAGATGCGTGGATTTATCACTGGGCTTTCTATTTTGTTCCATTGATCTATATTTCTGTCTTTGCGCCAGTACCATACTGTCTTGATGACTGTGGCTTTGTAGTAGAGCCTGAAGTCAGGCAGGTTGATTCCTCCAGTTCCATTCTTCTTTCTCAAGACTGCTTTGGCTATTCGAGGTTTTTTGTATTTCCATAAAAATTGTGATATTATTTGTTCTAGTTCTCTGAAAAATACCGTTGGTAGCTCAATAGGGATTGCATTGAATCTATAGATTGCTTTGGGTAGTATACTCATTTTCACTATATTGATTCTTCCAATCCATAAACATGGTATATTTCTCCATCTATTTGTGTCCTCTTTGATTTTTTTCACCAGTGTTTTATAGTTTTCTATATATAGGTCTTTAGTTTCTTTAGGTAGATAAATTCCTAAGTATTTTATTCTTTTTGTTGCAATGATGAATGGAATTGTTTCCTTAATTTTTCTTTCTGTTTTCTCATTGTTAGTGTATAGGAATGCAAGGGATTTTTGTGTGTTAATTCCTGCAATTTTACTATATTCATTGATTAGCTCTAGTAATTTTCTGGTGGAGTCTTTAGGGTTTTCTATGTAGAGGATCATGTCATCTGCAAACAGTGAGAGTTTTAATTTTTCTTTTCCAATTTGGATCCCTTTTATTTCTTTTTCTGCTCTGATTTCTGTGGCCAAAACTTCCAAAACTATGTTGAATAGTAGTGGTGAGAGTAGGCACCCTTGTCTTGTTCCTGACTTTAGGGGAAATGCTTTCAATTTTTCACCATTGAGGATAATGTTTGCTGAGGGTTTGTCATATATAGCTTTTATTATGTTGAGGTATGTTCCTTCTATTCCTGCTTTCTGGAGAGTTTTTATCATAAATGGATGTTGAATTTTGTCAAAGGCTTTCTCTGCATCTATTGAGATAATCATATGGTTTTTATTTTTCAATTTGTTAATGTGGTGTATTACACTGATTGACTTGCAGATATTGAAGAATCCTTGCATCCCTGGGATAAAGCCCACTTGGTCATGATGTATGATCTTTTTAATATGTTGTTGGATTCTGTTTGCTAGAATTTTGTTAAGGCTTTTTTGCATCTATGTTCATCAGTGATATTGGCCTGTAGTTTTCTTTTTTGTGTGGCATCCTTGTCAGGTTTTGGTATTAGGGTGATGGTGGCCTCATAGAATGAGTTTGGAAGTTTACCTTCCTCTGCAATTTTCTGGAAGAGTTTGAGTAGGATAGGTGTTAGCTCTTCTCTAAATTTTTGGTAGAATTCAGCTGTGAAGCCGTCTGGTCCTGGGCTTTTGTTTGTTGGAAGATTTCTGATTACAGTTTCAATTTCCATGCTTGTGATGGGTCTGTTAAGATTTTCTATTTCTTCCTGGTTCAATTTTGGAAACTGAAAGTTGTACTTTCCTAAGAATTTGTCCATTTCTTCCAAGTTGTCCATTTTATTTGCCTATAGTTGCTGATAATAGTCTCTTATGATCCTTTGTATTTCTGTGTTGTCTGTTGTGATCTCTCCATTTTCATTTCTAATTTTGTTGATTTGATTTTTCTCCTTGTTTCTTGATGAGTCTGGCTAATGGTTTGTCAATTTTATTTACTTTTTATTAGTTCAAATGCAAACGTATTATACTGTGGTGGATTTGTTTGGATTCCAACGCCTCATTCTTCTCAGCTGTTGGTGCATCTATAAAATCCAGAGTTTGGTTTCCATGACCTCTAAGGTCTTTTCACACTCCGATATGAAATGACATTTTCCCCTAACTAGTTACCATCCTTGTCTTTTCCCTGTAGATCTCAGAGAGAGGTCATTTTTTCTATTTCTGTAAGGTCAGCTTCCTTAATTCATATTCCTGCTGTTGGCAGCTCTTCACCCAGTTCTCAGATCCTTCTAAGCACGAAGGGCCCCTCACCCTCTGCCTATGCAGAGCTCACCCAGCCAGAGTGTCTTCTATTCTCTCTTCATCTGTCTTCTCTAGAGTTTGTCACTTTCCTCATCCCTAATTTGAAAAAGGAAGAGCGGGGGAAGCAATATAGACTAAGTGGCCCTTTCTTCTGGACAGGGAGACTTCCTTCCTCCTTTTCACTCTTCCCTTAATTACTGCTGGTTTGACATTTTTGAACTCTCTTATTTGGAGTTTGAATTATTTGGCATTCAATGACTTTTTCAGCTTTTAATTGAACAACTCTGCCTGTCAACCACCCTTCCTTTTTCTCTAAAATGCTGAAATGCAATAAGAGAGCAGAAAGGAGTTTCCCCACTTACAGTCATCACATCACTAGGAGTAGAATTTGGCTGAAACTTGAATCAATATTTCATTGGTTTCATCAAGCAAGGAGGTGGGGGCATAAGCCTGATGTCACTGAGTTCATAATCTGCATTTTCCCAAACTTTGGACATAATCATAAATACATCACACACACACACATACAGCACTCCTAGAAAATGTATTTTTAGGGATATGGTTAGAGATTGGCAAAATATTGTCATGAATACAGCACTGATTTAAAACAGAAAACAAAGGCTAGGGATAAGTCAATTGATCTTTCAATAGAGAAGGAACCATAATAAAGTTTCTAGGGAACACTCATTTAAATTTTAAAATTAAATGAAGAGTAAGAAACACTCAGGAAACCTCCAGTTTTCAGAAATCTTTTCAGGTTATTAAATGATAATCTGATCAGGACAAAGCACAGAGTAGTCTCTCAATGAGAGGTTAATTGACAAGGACCTTGATAAAAGATCATGGAGAGGGACTTCCCTAGCAGTCCAGTGGCTAAGACTCCATGGTCCCAATGCAAGGAGCCATGGTTTCAGTCCCTGGTCAAGGAACTAGAGGCCACAAGCAAAGATTCCACATGCTGCAAATAAGACCCAGTGTAACCAAATAAATTTTTAAAAAATCAAGGAGAAAACGTGTTCAGTTATATATTTAGGGAGAATGAATTTAAATTATACTTATAAAATAATATCTGAATTTTCTATGATGTCCCAGAAAGTGTACAACATCACATGTGCATGCTAAGTCACTTCAGTCATATCCAACTCTGTGCCACCAGGCTCCTCTGACCATGGGATTCTCTAGGCAAGAGTGCTGGAGTGAGTTGCCATGCCCTTCTCCAGGGGATCTTCTCAACCCAGGGACTGAAACCGAATCTCTTACATCTCCTGCATTGGCAGGCAGGTTCTTCACCACCAGCACCACCTGGGATGCCCACAACATCATCAGAAAATAGAATTTAAAACCACAGTGAGACACCTCAGTACATGTACTGCAATACACGTACTATACTAGTCAATATGGAACCTAGGAGCCATTGTAGGTTTATTTAAAAAATTAACCTGGTTCAATTGCTGGGGTCAAACTTAGAATGAATGGTTTTGCATACTTGATGAGGATTTTGGAAACCAGAGTATGTGTTCAATAATGATGGTAACACTAGTGGTAATAATGACGGTAACAATAAAGGGAAGAGAAGCTAGTCTTTATCATGCCTACTCTGTGCCAAGCATACGTATGTGCCAACGAAAGCACATTAGGAATTGAAACAATGAGGCAAAAACCCCACTAAATAATAATCTGAAGTTTCTGGAAAGGGAAGAGAGAAAAATCAAGACGTCTCAGTTTAGAGAGACAAAGATTATATGGGGTTTGATTAGTTTGTAAAACTCAGACAGCACTAACTCCAACTGACTCGGATTGATCTTATTGCGTACTTTCTAATCAGTCTTCCAATAAGTTGGAAGAATTGCCTATAGAAAATATAAGCACTACCCCTGTGACCCAGCCGTTCCAGATCTTTGCCCTGTTCAGCTTTAGAACTGGCCAAACACAAGACCAAGTTCAGTCACTGATTCTTCCAGGGGTGCTTTCCCATCATCTATAAAATGGGTGAGGACCGAAAGGAAGAGAGTTTTTCAAGTTCTCTGAACTCTTGAAAATGAGGGTGCTATAGACATGTAGGCAGTACTTAATAAAATTTCTCCTCCAAACTGGAACACTTTTGAAAGCACTATTAATAATGAGGCTGGGCAACAGGTATACATCTAAAGACTGCCAATCTGCACCATCATTGTGAGCTAGGACATGGTTTCCAAGCCCTAGCTCAAAGATCAGAAGAAATTTCCATTAGGACACTACAAAATCAGAAAAAGGAGAGTCTCAAATAAGTTTTTCTTAAATTTATGAAATATTTCATGTATATAAGTAAGGCATAAAGAATAAAATAATAGATGAAGTCTTTTAAACCTCTGTCACATCCCCCTCCCTCTTTCCTAGATGTTTATCATTATCCTGAATCTTAAATTTGTGTTCATCATTCCCTTAATTTTCTTTATAGTATCACAAGAGATATATGTATCTTTAAATATGTTATTTAGTTTTGTAGGTTTTCTTTAAAATGGAATAATCATTTGGTCAGTTCAGTTCAGTTGCTCAGTCATGTCTGACTCTTTGTGACTCCATGGACTGCAGCACGCCAGGCCTCCCTGTCCATCACCAACTCCCAGAGTTTACGCAAACTCATGTTCATCGAGTCGGTGTTGGCATTCAACCATCTCATCCTCTGCCGTCCCCGTCTCCTTCTGCCTTCAATCTTTCCCAGCATCAGGGTCTTTTCCAATGAGTCAGTTCTTCACTTCAGGTGGCCAAAGGATTGGAGTTTCAGCATCAGCATCAGTCCTTCCAATGAATATTCAGGACTGATTTCCTTTAGGATGGACTGCTTGGATCTCCTTGCTGTCCAAGGGACTTTCAAGAGTCTTCTCCAACACCACAGTTCAAAAGCATCAATTCTTTTCACTTAGCTTTCTTTATAGTCCAACTCTCACATTCATACATGACTACTGGAAAAACCAAAGCTTTGACTAGATGGACCTTTGTTGGCAAAGTAATGTCTCTGCTTTTTAATATGCTGTCTAGGTTGGTCACAACTTTTCTTACAAGGAGCAAGCATCTTTTAATTTCATGGCTGCAGTCACCATCTGCAGTGATTTTGGATCCCCCCAAAATAAAGTCCGTCACTGTTTCCACTGTTACCCATCTATTTGCCATGAAGTGTGGGACCAGATGCCATGATCTTACTTTCCTGAATGTTGAGTTTTAAGCCAAGTTCTTCACTCTCCTCCTTCACTTTCATCTAGAGGCTTTGGTTTGTGATACTGTACAGGAGGCAGTGATCAAGACCATCCCCAAGAAAAAGAAATGCAAAAAAGCAAAATGGCTGTCTGAGAGGCCTTACAAATAGCTGTGAAAAGAAAAGAAGTGAAAGGCAAAGGAGAAAAGGAAAGATATACCCATTTGAATGCAGAGTTCCAAAGAATAGCAAGGAGAGATAAGAAAGCCTTCCTCAGTGATCAGTGCAAAGAAATAGAGGAAAACAATAGAATGGGAAAAACTATAGATCTCTTCAAGAAAATTAGAGATACCAAGGGAAGATTTCATGCAAAGATGGGCATAATAAGGGACAGAAATAGTATGGACCTAACAGAAGCAGAAGATATTAAGAAGAGGTGGTAAGAATACACAGAAGAACTATCCAAAAAAAAATCTTCATGATCCAGATAATCACAATGGTGTAATCATCGACCTAGAGCCAGACATCCTGGAATGCGAAGTCAAGTGGGCCTTAGAAAACATCACTATGAACAAAGCTAGTGGAGGTGATGGAATTCCAGTTGAGCTATTTCAAATCCTAAATGATGATGCTGTGAAAGTGCTGCACTCAAGATGCCAGCAAATTGGAAAACTCAGCAGTGGCCACAGGACTGGAAAAAGTTAGTTTTCATTCCATGAAAATGCCTTTCATTCCCAAAGAAAGGCAATGCCAAAGAAGGCTCAAACTACCGCACAATTGCACTCATCTCACACGCTAGTAAAGTAATGCTCAAGATTCTCCTAGCCAGGGTTCAGCAACACGTGAACCATGAACTTCCAGATGTTCAAGCTGGTTTTAGAAAGGCAGAGGAACAAGAGATCAAATTGCCAACATCCGTTAGATCACCGAAAAAGCAAGAAAGTTCCAAAAAACATCTACTTCTGCTTTATTGACTATGCCAAAGCCTTTGACTGTGTAGATCACAATAAACTGTGGAAAATTCTGAAAGAGATTGGAATACCAGACCACCTGACCTGCCTTCTGAGAAGTCTGTATGCAGGTCAAGAAGCAACAGTTAGAACTGGACATGGAACTGGACTGGTTTTGAACATGGAACATGGTTGGGACTGGTTCCAAATCGGGAAAGGAGTACGTTAAGGCTGTATACTGTCACCCTGCTTATTTAACTTATAAGCAGAGTCCATCATAAGAAAATGCTGGACTGGATGAAGCACAAGCTGGAATCAAGATTTCTGGGAGAAATATCAATAACCTCAGATATGCATGATATCACACTTATGGCAGAAATCATTTGGTAGGTAGTTTATAGGATTTTTTTCTGCCTAATATCTTATGCCTCAGAAGAATACAGCAGTACTTCTGCACTGTTCCTACAAAAAAAAAAAAAAAAGTCCCAACCCAAATCAAATCATAAGGTTACATCAAGGAAAGCCAAACTGATGACTAATCTACAAAATCACTTGCCTATAATTTTCAAAGGAGTCAAGATTATGCAAGTCAAGAAAAGGCAGAGGAATTGTTCCAGACTGATGAAAACTAAAGAGACATAACTAATTGTAACCTGTGATTCAGAACTGTATACTCTGGCTATAAAGGGCATTTGGGGGGACAATTAATGAAACTCAAATGGGTGTCTGAGAATTAGATGATAGTAATGTATCAATACTAATTTTCTGATTTTGGTAGTTCTATCATGGTTATATAGGCTGTTGTTCTTATTTATAGAAAGTATAAAAAAGAAATCTGTGGTATCTAACTTTTCCCCCATAGATAGCCAAATGGCCCAGTACCATTTATTGACTAGGCATCCTTTCCGCACTGACATCAGTACTAGCTCTATGATATTTCAAGATACTGATCTTAGGTCAATATCTGTGCACTCAGGTCCATTTCATAGGCCCTCAGCCAGCACGAGGCTGCTGGCTTTGTGTTTCTTGCACACAACACCAAGCCTGTGAACCTGGACGTCATTTCTGGAGCAGCAGCCCTGAGCCCTTGTCTTCCCCACACACATTGGCTCCTGCCTGTAGCTTTTTTGACTGTGATGCTTCCATTGCTTGATTCCAGACACCTCCTCTCCCTGACACATTTCCCTGCTTGGAAATGAAACACCAGAGATTTATTTTCTCAACTTCTTTGGAAAGAAACCATCCTTTGGAAAGAAGTAACCCTCAGTTAAAATAAGAGTTCACTGATGAGAGAAGTATCTGAACAAGGACAACAGGTTGTGAAGGTCTCTTGGGCACAGGGGAGGCACTTCCTTTTGGAGCAAACAGCCTAAGGCAGCAGATCCTGAAGTATCCTGGTCAGCAGCAGCAGCACTGCCTGGGAACTTGTTGAAAATGCTTCTTCTCAGCGCCCACCCTTGACCTAACTAAATCAGAAACTCTGGGCCTTATTTATTTTTTTAATCTTTTGGCCATGTGGCATGGGGGATCTTAGTTCCATAATCAGGGATCAAACCTGTGCCCCCTGCATAGGCAGTGTGGAGTCTTAACCCCTGGACCACCAGGGAAGTCCCCAGAAGCTCTGGGCTTTGGGAAGCTCTCCAATCATTCTGATGCACTCAAGTTTGAAAACCACCATCCTAAAAAATCTTCATCCCGGACAACAGTCTCTTCCCCTAGCTCTTGGGAGTATACAGGTATGCTCAAATGTAGAAAATTCAGTGTTTTCTGCAGTGAAGCCCCCAGAAATCATCTGTCCACACAATCAGCAAATGACTAGCTGTAGAAGTCGGATCTCCTGGCCAAGCTCAGATTTCTAAGCACCAGCGGGGAGCCTTCCCCACAGATGTCCTCCTGGGATCTCAGATTCAGTGTTTCCTCTCCCTTAACCAGCACCAGCTTCTGGGTAGATGAATGGCACTGCTATGCCCTAGCCGGGAAATCTCGATACTTCCATCATATCCTCCCTCATCCTCACCAAAGACCAAATTCTATTGATTCTAAAGAAGTCCCTGTTTTTCCATATGAAGGGTTTCCAAGGTGTGCTGCTTTTTGCTAAGCATTTTGCATGTTCATTTGTTTAGTCCCTACAGCAAACCATGGAAGGTAATACTATTATTATCATCCCCATTTTACATGGAGGAAACTGAGGTTAGACAGGCAGAGAAACTTCTCCAGAATCATACAGCTATAATATTTCAAAGGCAGATATTTGAAAGGCAAACATGTTTGTCATATAATTCAACAACAAAAAACCAAACAACGCAATCAAAAAATGGGCAAAAGACCTAGATAGACATTTCTCCAAAGAAGAAATACAGATGGCCAAGAAGCTCATGAAAAGATGCTTAACATTGCTAATTATTAGAGAAATGTAAACCAAAACAACAGTGAAGTACTACCTCACACCAATCAGAATGGTCATCACTAAAATGTCTACAAATAACAAATGCTGGAGAGAGTATAGAGCAAAGGGAACCTTCCTACACTGTTGATGGAAATGTAAGTTGGTGCAACCACTATGGAAAATAGTATGGCGGTTCCTCAGAAAAATAAAAGTAGAATTACCATATGTGGGATCACCAGATGATCCAGCTATCCCACTCTTAAGCATACTGCTACTGCTAAGTCGCTTCAGTCGTGTCCAACTCTGTGCGACCCCATAGACAGCAGCCCACCAGGCTCCCCCGTCCCTGGGATTCTCCAGGCAAGAACACTGGAGTGGGTTGCCATTTCCTTCTCCAATGCATGAAAGTGAAAGGTGAAAGTGAAGTCGCTCAGTCATGTCTGACTCTTAGCGACCCCATGGACTGCAGCCTACCAGGCTCCTCCGTCCATGGGATTTTCCAGGCAAGAGTACTGCAGTGGGGTGCCATTGCCTTCTCCCTCTTGAGCATATATCCAGACAAAACTAGATACAAAAAGATACATGCACTTCTATGTTCATAGCAGCACTATTCAAAATAGTCAAGCCATGGAAACAATCTAAATGTCCATTGACAGATGAATGGATAAAGAAGATATGATACATATTTATAATGGAATACTACTCAGCCATAAAAAGAATAAAATAATGCCATTTACAGCAACAAGGATGCAACTAGAAATTATTATACTAAGTGAAGTAAGTCAGAGAAATACAAATACCATATGATTTACTTACATGTGGAATCTAAAATATGACACAAATGAACTTCTCTGTGAAATAGAAACAGAATCAAGGACATAGAGAACAGACTTGTAGCTGCCAGGGCTTGGGGGAGGGGTGGCATAGGAGGCTAAGTTAGCAAATGTAAGTGATTATATATGGAGAGGATAAACAAGATCCTACTGTATAGCTCAAGGAACTATACTGAATATCTTATGATAATCCATAAGGTCCATCTACTCAAAGCTATGGTCTTTCCAGTAGTCATGTATGGATGTGAGAGTTGGACCATAAAGAAAGCTGAGCACCAAAGAATGATGCTTTTGAACTGTGGTGTTGGAGAAGACTCTTGAGAGTCCCTTGGACTGCAAGGAGATCAAACCAGTCAATCCTTAAGGAAATTAGTCCTTAATATTCGTTGGAAGGACTGATGCTGAAGTTGAAACTCCAATCCTTTGGCCACCTGATGCGAAGAACTGACTCATTGGAAAAGACTCTGATGCTGGGAAAGATTGAAGGCAGGAGGAGAAGGGGACGGCAGAGGATGAGATGGTTGGATGGCATCACCGACTCAATGGACATGAGTTTGAGTAAACTCTGGGAGTTGGGGATGGACAGGGAAGCCTGGCATCCTGCAGTCCATGGGGTCACAACGAATTGGACATGACTGAGCAACTGAACTGAACTAATGATAACCCATAATGGAAGAGAATATTTTTATAAAAGAATGTGTGTGTGTGTGTGTGTGTGTGTGTATATATATATATATATATATATATATATATATATATATAATTTAATCACTTTGCTGTACAGCAGAAATTAACACAACATTGTAAATCAACTATACTTTAATTAAAACAAACAAATAATAAAGTCTGAAACTGAAATCAAGCTCTGGATTTTAAATACCCGTATCTCTTTTTTCTTCCAAAGCTCTAAAATCATCATTACTCTTCTAGTGATGGTTTCTAACTGGTACCCAGTCTTCAATTAATCCTTAATAATGCCTTGGGATATCTTTCTAGGAAGAGGAGGTGTCTCAACACTCTAAAATCTTCCAAGCAACTTCACTGCCTAAGGAATAATTCTAACCCCCTAATGCCTATGGTCCTCCACACCCAAACTCCACGTTCTTCCCCAAACTTACCTCCCACCCTGTTCCTTCAACCTAAATCACATCCTGCATTTTGCATCTGTTGTCGTTCAACTCCTCACCCAACCTGAGAAACCTTCAACCATCCAGGCACTGGGACTTACCACTCAAATTCTCCCACTGTTTCTTAAGATGTCAAATACAGATCCCACCAGTATGTGTAAGTTAAGGTGGTCATTTTACAATAAAATTGAGAAGTAACTCCCTCGGTGACCAGGTGTGGCATATTATATTATTTTCCACAAATATCTCATTCTACTCCCTGGGGGCGGATCATTCTTTCACTGTACTACAGACCGCAGACTTGGCCATCCGACTGACTTTGGCCAGTGGAATTGCAGCATAAGAGCCTTACATGACTTCCAAGCAGAAGTTTAAAGAGCGAATGGATGGTTCACTGGACTCCTCCCCAGCAGGAAATAGCCTACTGCATCAGCCTGGTCCCAGAGTAAAGATAAAATGGGACAGAGCCACAGCCAATCCACCATAGACATACAGCAAAAACAAGAAATCAACCTTGGTTTATAAGCTACGGAGCTTTCCAGGGTTTTGTTATTGAGGCACTATCCTTACTAAAGAAACATGGATTTTCCCCCCAAATCTTCTTTCAGGGGAATCAATTAATCTACATTCATAACACCAAAAGAAGTCATACTGGGCCAACAGGGTGGGAGTGCTCTGTGTAAGGAGAAGATGCTTGACCTGCCTGTCTTGGCCTTTCCCTGGGGCAAGTGATCATTAATTAATAGATAGAACCTCAGCCCAGCCTCCCCCCAGTCTAGATGGGTCATTACTGCTCCACCCACCAGTGTCACATCTAGGAGATGAGCCTCACCGGCAGAAATGTCCTAGCAGAGGGGAGGGTGGAAAAGGGGGCTTGTGTCTGTGCTCCCCACTTCCAACAGGCTCCCGCGTGAGGAGCCTCGCTATCAAGAACTTGAAGCCATTGGCTCAGGTGGCTTAGCATTGGAAAGAACTGGGATGCACCCCTTCTCCAACCTGAGCTGGTTCATCCCAGGAAGGTCAGACTCAGTGATGGGCAAGTTTAAAGCCAGGGGACCAAGAGGAACCTCCCATCACTACACCATCACCTTGGTGATGAGGCTTTCTATGCAGACTGGGGTCAAGCTCAGTGCAGACTGGAAGACCCCTACCAGCTTTGGGGCAGCTTACACACCGTCTTCCTCCAGAGTGCCTCCTGTGCTCCTCACCTTTGATCCAGTGATTCCCTCTGGCCTTTCTGCAATAACTTACCCGGGGTTGCCTGTGACAACCTTGGACTTGCTCCTGAAGGTCAGCTCTGATGACACTTTCTCCACAAAGCCTTTGTTTTTCCAACTGTCAGCTTTCTCCTCATTCTGGAAAGCGGCAGGCACTGTGCCAGACGGGCTGAGTTCTACATCCCATCGTCCACAGCCACACCCTTGAGCAGTAACAACATTTATCATAATGGAGCAAGAACGTCCCACGTACTCCCTCTTATTTTTTAAACCTAGCATTGATTGACCAAAGCCAATTTAACAATTTCAAATGAAGTATGACATTAGCTTTAAATTAGTTGCTAAGAGATGACCTCTTTGTAGTTTCAAAATCCAGAACCTCATATTCACCTGCTTGATTCAATGTAAACTCTGTACCCTTAAGAAAGAGAATCATTACTAAGACTCAGGCTTGTAATCAGTGTTTAGGGAGTGAAGAGTAAGAATAACTGTATTTCAATCACTTTTTGAAAGTGTTTATCTTTTTACCCTAAAAATGTTCAGAGAACCACAGCAAAGTGAATACAACTAGTCCCCCCATTTCTGAGGGGGATACAGTCCAAGATCCCCAGTGGCTGCCTGAACCTACTATGCTTTTTCCTATATAGCCATACCTAGATAACATTTAATTTATATATTAGGCATAGTAAAAGAATATTTGAACTGCCAGATCACTACCTCTGCCCTTTGTGCCGTTAGTAAGTAAAGTGTTACCTTGACAGTCCATCGGATGGTTGCCATAGGAGGGATGGCACAGGACAGCATGAGATTTCATCACACTCTGCAGAATAGCATGCAAATTTAAAATGCATGAATTGTTTATTTCTTGAATTTTCTATTTAACCTTTTCAGACCACAATTGGCCAAGGTTAACTGAAACTGCAGAAAGCGAAACCACGGATGAGTGGGAAGACTGCTTTATGCTTATCCCTAAACCACACATTTACAGAGGGTTACGATTGTAAGTGCATGTTATGTACTCTTTGACACAATTTTTAAAAAGTTCAAGTCCAACTATACATATGTAATGTGTCTTGGAAGGTCTCAGCACCCCTGAATCCCCATATTGACTGGGGTGAGTCACACTGTGAGGGAACACTGCAGGCTAGAGCCGTTCTGCAGCCACGTGCAGTTCTGTCTTTGCTCCACCCACTTATCTGTTCAGATCTCCTGGGTCAGTCACCACAGCGGGGCGCTCAAAGCCCCATGTCCTGTGATAAGGTCCTAGGGCTGCCATAGCAAATTCCCACATGCTGGGCAAGTGAAAGACAGCAGAAATTCATTCTCTCACAGTCTGCTGCTGCTACTGCTGCTAAGTCGCTTCAGTCGTGTCCGACTCTGTGTGACCCCATAGACAGCAGCCCACCAGGCTCCCCCGTCCCTGGGATTCTCCAGGCAAGAACACTGGAGTGGGTTGCCATTTTCTTCTCCAATGCATGAAAGTGAAAAGTGCAAGTGAAGTCACTCAGTCGTGTCCGACTCTTAGTGACCCCATGGACTGCAGCCCACCAGGCTCCTCCATCCATGGGATTCTCCAGGCAAGAGGACTGGAGTGGGGTGCCATTGCCCTCTCCAAGAAATAGCCATGGTGACACCTTTGGGACCATTTGCTTAGTCTGAGGACTACGATTAGTCAGCAGCCTTTTAAAGTCTTTCTTAATCCCTTTGGGGTGCAAGCTCCACCTCCCCTGGTGCTACTTCTCTCCTCCATTTCCATGACTTGCTATAAAAACAAAACATGAAGAATTGTGTATTCAGAAGCAGTTTCCTCCCACCACCCTCCCTTCCCTCCACCAATCAAGTCCTCCAAAACACCGTATTATCTCCATGTCATTCCTGGATCCTCTCTAGCCTACAAAGAAAAGAAAAGAAAATGGCAACAGCCAAATAAAGGAAGAAACGACTCTATGAGCGAAAAGAGACAGCAGGGATGCTGTGATGAACGTAAGAACTACCTGACTCCATTGCTTGCACTCTCAGCTTCAAGTACTAGAAATAAATAGGCAGGCTTTTATGCTGAAATTTTTTTTGTAGCCCTACACAGCCAATCTCACATTTAGGGCAAGTAATTTTCAATTTTATGAGTTCTATTGTCATTAAGAAGGTAAACAATAGAAAAAAAATCAATGAACTCTATTAAAGAAAAGTTAAATAAATATATTTGTATTTTAAAGATGGTATTATCAGCTTATCTACTGCAGGATTATGGTACTCTAAAAGCACATTCTCCACATGCGTTTTCAGGTTGTGTTTCACTCTGTTGACTCAATAATTTGTACTTTTTAACTCATAATTGTATTTCTAGGAACATACTGAAAGAAATAATGAGATGTACATGCAAATATTTATGGACAAGGATACCCACTTTAGAATCATTCATAATAACCAAAAGTTGTAAACAAATGTCCAGCATCAGAGTATTAGTTAAATAGATGATGCTATATCATTATAATGAAATATTCAGCACATATTAAAAACTATATTTGTAACGAATATTTAAGGATATGAAGGAAAATATGTGCATACATACTCATACACATGCATCAGATGGGATTCTCTGGCTGTTGGTAACAACAAAAAACAATTTGAAATTACTTAGGCTTAAAAAGGTGACAATGGTAAAGGGATTCATGAAATGGGATCAGACCAACTTTTTTTCCATTAGGGGAAAGCTACATTTTGATTTCTACTGTGCACCATATGTTAAAAAACTGATGATATATATTTATAGATATATAATTATATCTAATTATATCCATATATAATATCTAATTATATCTATATATAATTAATCTATAAATATATATCAAAGTTATATATGTGTGCATTTATACACGCACACATATGTGTTCAGTCATTCAGTCTTGTCTGACTCTTTGTGACCCTTTGGGCTGTAGCCCACCACGCTCCTCTGTCCATGGGATTTTTCAGGCAAGAACACTGCAGTGGGTTGCCATTTCCTTCTCCAGGGGATCTTCCCGACCCAGAAACTGAACCTGCGTCTCCTGCATGACTCAAGCCACACAAAGTTTAGAAGTAGACACTAGAGACCAGAAATGTCTCAACAATGTCACCGAGGATCTGGGCTCCCATCTTGATGCTCCTTCATGCTCAGCATGTGAATTTCATCCTCAAGGTTGCAAGATGCCTATGATAACTCTAGGCATTGCATCTACACACGAGGAAGACAGAAGGCAAAAGGCGCAAAGTCACAGAACATACTAACTGAGTCTAGGTCTGTGGGAATGTGGATACTGTTTATTTTAGTCATCATTTTCCATAGTTTCTAAAAGTTTCATAGTGATTCTTTTTAAAAAGAAAGTTCTGTTCATTGAATAGGGAAAGGGCAAAATCATTTTCTGATTTTTGAACTTCAAGCCCCATACAGGTAATCCATAGGGTTTCCCATTAGGTTGAATAATTGGGAACTCATTTCTATGCCTATAGAGGTGAAGAAATAGCCCTGAGCTTATTCTTGGGAGGTTGCAGAGCAATGCATGGCTCCCTGACTCTCACATTATAAGGTGCACACAAAGACTTTGTGTGGGGGCCCCTAAATGCTATTCTTTGGGAGCAGAGGTGTTTCTGACCTGAAATGACTTGGGGAAAAAGGCAGCGTCCCACACAGCCAGGGTTTGGTGTGTAGGTGTCTGCCACTGCTGTTCAACACTCAAATGCATATTTTATCCATTTTCTGGAGCTCTGCAGGGTAGAACTTAGCTCAGAATAATTAAGGAGAAATGCAAATCAAGAAATAAGCTTAGTTATAGTTTAATTCACTGAAAGAAGGAAAGGTGAAAAGCATTATAAATTTCAACAGAGATGATTTCCTGAAATATACCATTGACCAACAGGTTTTCTTAAGAAAATGACCTTTCAAACAGCTTGTGTTTTGGACAAGTCAGGTTCACTCACCCCATCTGGATGATAATTTTTGACCCTGAGGTTTCAGATCCTTCACTCACGTCCAGTCATAGAGGAAACTCAGACTCCATTTGGAACTTCTGTTTTTCTCCCTCTGACTTACAATCCAAGTACTGTTTGGAAAGAGCCCTTAAGTTTTCCAGTAGAGAGAAGTAGAAAGCTGACACATAGGGATTCTGAATGGTGACAAGGGAAACTGTGTTAAAGAAGAACCAAAAATCTGTATGATTTTCTGACTTCACTTTCAACAATATTTATTTACTGCCCAAATTCTCGAGGCCCTAAGCTAAAACCTAGAGTATTCAGGAAAAAATGTCTCCACTGCAGGAGCCCTCCACAGCCGTACCCTAGAGTCACCTCAATGGCCACTTCTTCCCCACTTCCCCACCCCTCTTACACATAGAGCTATAGTGACCTCTGAGCCCCTCTCATCCATCAGGCTATCTATCACCTCCTCACCTTTGCTCTATGTCACAAATGCTCTTCTCTGCCACCTCCTGCTTCCATAACCCACTCCCCTCCATCTGGCCAACTCTTATTCGGCCATCAGGTCTCAGCACAGACATTTTTTCTAAGAAAGCCCACCTAAGTCGTCCCAAGTTCCTCTGCCTACACTTTCACTTCCTTTCACTGAATAAACAGAAAAAGTTACAAGGAGACAAAAATAAAATGTCTTTTATGACTATATCTCCAGAGTCTTGCTTATTCAACACACTAGTGACGTAAAACCAGTATCATTTGGTCATAACAAACACATACGTTCTTTCTCAGCTCTGTACCCCATGATTCTTCAGCCTATATGCTGATTCGATCCTTGTGTTCTGCCATGGCCTGTTTAAAGGTAGAGATTGTGCTTACTCATCTTGGTTCCCAGCAGGAATCAGTATGGTATCTTGACACGGTAGATTAAAAAAAAAAAATCTACATTTAAATTGAACATAGTTAAATATAATATATTTAATCGACTCTAAACAAAACTGGGTGGCAAGCTTGCACTATCAAGGAGTTTCTGTTAGGCTTTCCCAACAAGACTTGAAAACTGGTTCACGTTCATGGTAAATATGGAAACAATACACAATTCTCCATGACAAATTCAAGAAAAATTCTAAGCCAAATAGTGAAGTTGGTTCCTTTCAGTTCAGTTCACTTCAGTTGCTCAGCCATGTCCGACTCTTTGCGACCCCATGAACTGCAGTGCGCCAGGCCTCCCTGTCCATCACCAACTCCCGGAGTTCACCCAAACCCATGTCCATTGAGTCGGTGATGCCATCCAGCCATCTCATCCTCTGTCATCCCCTTCTGCTCCCACCTTCAATCTTTCCCAGCATCAGGGTCTTTTAAAATAAGACAGCTCTTCACATCAGGTGGCCAAAGTACTGAAGTTTCAGCATCAATATCAGTCCTTCCAATGAACACTCAGCACTGGTCTCCTTCAGAATGGACTGGTTGGACCTCCTTGCAGTCCAAGGGACTCTCAAGAGTCTTCTCCAACACCACAGTTCAAAAGCATCAATTCTTCGGCGCTCAGCCTTCTTCACAGTCCAACTCTCACATCCATATATGACTACTGGAAAAACCATAGCCTTGAGTAGACGGACCTTTGTTGGCAAAGTAATGTCTCTGCTTTTGAATATGCTCTCTAGGTTGGTCATAACTTTCCTTCCAAGCAGTAAGCATCTTTTAATTTCATGGCTGCAGTCACCATCTGCAGTGATTTTGGAGCCCCCCAAAAATAAAGTCTGACACTGTTTCCACTGTTTCCCCATCTATTTGCTATTAAGTGATGGGACCAGATGCCATGATCTTCATTGTCTGAATGCTGAGCTTTAAGCCAACTTTTTCACTTTGCTCTTTCACTTTCATCAACAGGCTCTTTAGTTCTTCTTCGCTTTCTGCCGTAAGGGTGGTGTCATCTGCATATCTCAGGTTATTGATATTTCTCCTGGCAATCTTGATTCCAGCTTGTGCTTCATCCAGCCCAGCATTTCTCATGGTTTACTCTGCATATAAGTTAAATAAGCAGGGTGACAATATACAGCCTTGATGTACTTCTTATTCTTATTTGGAACCAGTCTGTTGTTCCATGTCCAGTTCTAACTGTGGCTTCCTGACCTGCATACAGATTTCTCAAGAGGCAGGTCAGGTGGTCTGGTATTCCCATCGCTTTCAGAATTTTCCACAGTTTGTTGTGATCCACACAGTCAAAGGCTTTGGCATAGTCAATAAAGCAGAAATAGATGTTTTTTCTGGAACTCTCTTGCTTTTTTGATGATCCAGCGGATGTTGGCAATTTGATCTCTGGTTCCTCTGCCTTTTCTAAATCCAGCTTGAACACCTGTAAGTTCATGGTTCACGTATTTTTGAAGCCTGGCTTGGAGAATTTTGAGCATTACTTTACTAGTGTGTGAGATGAATGCAATTGTGTGGTAGTTTGAGCATTCTCTGGCATTGCCTTTCTTTGGGATTGGAATGAAAACTGACCTTTTCCAGTCCTGTGGCCACTGCTGAGTTTTCCAAATTTGCGGGCATATTGAGTGCAGCACTTTCACAGCATCATCTTTCAGGATTTGAAATAGCCCAACTGGAATTCCATCACCTCCACTAGCTTTGTTTGTAGTGATGCTTCCTAAGGCCCACTTGACTTCGCATTCCAGGATGTGTGGTTCTAGGTGACTGATCACACCATCGTGATTATCTGGGTCATGAAGATCTTTTTGGTATAGTTCTTTAGTGTATTCTTGCCACCTCTTCTTAATATCTTTTCCTTCTGTTAGGTCCATACCATCTCTGCCCTTTATTGTGCCCATCTTTGCATGAAATCTTCCCTTTGTATCTCTAATTTTCTTGAAGAGATCTCTAGTCTTTCCCATTCTATTGTTTTCCTCTATTTCTTTGCACTGATCACTGAGGAAGGCTTTCTTATCTCTCTTTGCTATTCTTTGGAACTCTGCATTCAAATGGGTATATCTTTCCTTTTCTCCTTTGCCTTTCACTTCTTTTCTTTTCACAGCTATTTGTAAGGCCTCTCAGACAGCCATTTTGCTTTTTTGCATTTCTTTTTCTTGGGAATGGTCTTGATCCCTGTCTCCTGTACAATGTCATGAACCTCCATCCATAGTTCATCAGGCACTGTGTCTATCAGATCTAGTCCCCTAAATCTATTTGTCACTTGCACTGTATAATTGTAAGGGATTTGATTTAGGTCATGCCTGAACAGTCTAGTGGTTTTTACTTTCTTTAATTTAAGTCTGGAATTTGGCAATAAGGAGTTCATGATCTGAGCCACAGTCAGCTCCCAGTCTTGTTATTGCTGACTGTATAGAGCTTCTCCACCTTTGGCTGCAAAGAATATAATCAACCTGATTTTGGTGTTGACCATCTGGTGATGTCTTTAGTGCCAACCTTTTAGAAACGAAAAGTTGGAAGTCAGTTGAATAGCTCTCAAAATGAACTGGTTGAGTAGTCTACAATCCATCTTTCCAGTGGACTGCATTTGGGCATTAAAATAGTGATGTGAATCTGTTTGTTGATGTGAGAAGATGTTCATGACATAGCCTTAAGTAACAAGAGCAGATTATGTAACAGCGATTTTATTTACATTTTAAAAAGTGCACACGCATGCATGTGTGTGTATGTGTACCCAAAGGAAAGAAAGCGAAGCATTTGGAGGACACACACTGAATGTTAACACTGCTTCCCTATGAGTGGTGAAATTAAGGATAATTATCTTTTGTGCTAAATACTTTCCCTGAATATTTGCAATGAGTTAAAACAGGAAAATACTAAACTTTCATTGGAGATACAATGGCCATGGAGAGGATAATAACATACCAAGGTGCGTGTGAGAACGGTGTGCTTAGCTGAGGGGGACACTAGGCTCTTTGGCTGTAAGAAGTCCCTGCATTATAGCTGAATTAATAATGGCTAAAATGTTTGCTTTTGTCATATGGCCGGCACTCTGCTGAGAACTTTACACACATTAATTCGTTCATTTACAGGTCACAACAACCCTTCCCTGTTTCATTCTTTTTAATCACATTTATCACTTTCGATACTCAACAGTTTACTTATGTCCTTCACTAGAATGTAAACCTTCTGTGGGCAGGGCTATTTGTTAGTTATGGTCACTGCTGGATCCCTAGTACCTATGGCAGTGGCTGGCATCTTAGCTAGTATTCAAATGAATAAATGAACAACCTTATGACATAATAACTAGTACTTGAAGGCAGGAGGAGAAGGGGATGACAGAGGATGAGATGGTTGGATGGCATCACTGACTTGATGGACACGAGTCTGAGTAAGCTCCGGGAGCTGGTGATGGACAGGGAAGCCTGGTGTGCTGCAGTCCATGGGGTCGCCAAGAGTCAGACACGACTGAGCAACTGAACTGAACTGATGCCTTCCTTACAATGAGAACTCTAAACAAGACTAAGCAATTTGCCCCAAATCACACAGCTACAAAGGAGCAGAGCCCAGTTTCTCTCAACCCAGATCTACATGATAATCTGGTTCTAACCCACTCTCATCAATTCCAACAAATCCTTGAATAAAAGCATCCTCCTCCTCCCCCCACATGCAGTCAGTCCATGGGAGAAACAATGAGATGTCACGTAAGAACTTGCAAGTGTGGTTTCCTTCTGTTAAATTGGTAATATCTTCACATAATAGATAATGTTCTATCATCTGCAGGGGTCATCATAACAGGCATGCTATTATTCGGATCAAAAACAGAAGGAACTTGGCCTAGAAACCTAATCATTCACTAAATGAAGAAAAAAACAGAGCCTGGAAAAGGGTCTTAAGTTTGTTTTTTTTTTTTAATTGTGAGTGTAAAAATTTGTACTGAATAAATAAAACCCCCAATGGACAAGGATTTTTCTCAGGGAAAAATCCTCAGGGCTGATGCCAGGAGAAAGTACTTGGAGTAGCAAACCCAAATATTTGGGCCCATGGCTAGCCATGGCAGTTTAATAATGCTGGCCATTAAGGTCTTCCACATAACCTGCCTTGATCACCAAACGATCCTTAAACTCACACAGAGCTTCCCATGTGGAAATCCGTCAGCTCTCCTGAGCATGTGGGACCTGAGAGGAGTATGAGTGTCCAACACTGACCATGGTGGGAGACTGCAGGTTCTAGAGCTCAGGGGCCTGGAGAGGGAGTCCTCTGACCAGAGGTGTATGCTCTCTAGCCCCTTTGGCAATTTAATTGTTCACTATAGATTAAGGGATTGACATTCTAAATTATTAATGAGTCTTCTGTGGGCTTGATTAATGGGGGTGAATCTCTATGGACCTGTCAATTGAGAGCTCTGACCAATCCACTTCCTAGGTCTTCTGTGGGAAAACCAGCCCTGAACTGTAATGACAAGGCTAACTCAGAAAAACCACCCTTCCCCCTTTACACACACATACACATACACCCGAACACATACACACACAGACATGAAATATACACAACATACTGATGCACACATGAGCACACTCACACACACAAACATACACCCATCAGCCTGTCCGAGGCCCTGTTTGGCCACATAGTCCCCAAATGACATCATGGTCTCCTCTTCCCGATAACTGCAAATTAATGGAGTTGAAAAATATAAAATACTCCTTCAAATGTGCTTGTATTTCTCCATCTCTGCTGACTGCCAACTTATCAAAGGTTGTTTGCTATTGCTTTTCAGTCGTGCCCAACTCTTTGCGACCCCATGAACTACAGCACACCAGGATTCCCTGTCCTTCACCATCTCCCAGAGTTGGCTCAAACTCATATCATTGAGTCAGTGATGCCATCCAACCATCTCATCCTCTGTCACCCCTTTCTCCTCCTGCCCTCAATCTTCCTCAGCATCAGGGTCTTTTCCAATCAGTTGGCTCTTTGTATCAGGTGGCCAAAGTACTGGGGCTTCTAAACAAACTCAATTCAACACAAGCCAGCCCAGGTACAATAGCAGTTTCCCCCACATTTCTGCACAAGGCTGGTCCTAAAGGCAACCAGTCAGCAGTGCTGCTCCCCTAGAAGCAGGAAGTGAGCAGGACCACAGGGCTCCTGGACAGAGTTAAGAGGGAGACAAGGAACACTTTTTCTTCTCTCCCACCTACATCAGGTCCTCTCTGCAGGAGCTGAAAGCTGGCAAAGGCCAGCCCAGGGAGCCTTTATGAAACATACTGTTTAATGCTCACAAACAGAATACCCAAACACGTAAAAAGCCAGTTCTCTGAGACTGCCATTGCCTCACTCCTAATGCCTTACTTCTTGTTAATTCACCCAGAATATAACCTGAAGTCCTTACTTGGCCTTTAAGGCCATTATGAACTGGCCCCCAGCTACTATCTGGATCTGTAGCATTCTCTCCTCATTGCTGATTCCACTCCAATTCCATGGTCTCCTTACTGGTCTTTAACACACCCCCATGTGCTGAATCAGGACCTCGATACTCCTGTTCCTTCTGTGGTCAATAATCTTCCACTGCAGGTATCCACATGACCTGTTCCCTAGCCTGCTAGGTACTTTGTCCATGGACTCTCCAGGCCAGAATACTGGAGTGGGTTGCCATTTCCTACTCCAGGGCATCTTCCCAACCCAGGGATCGAACCCATGTCTCCTAAGTCTCCTGCATTGGAAGGTGGGTTCTTTACCACTAGTGCCACCTGGGAAGCCCTTATTTAGGTCTTTATTCAAATATCACCTGATTAGAGACACTTGTCTATCATACCTACAATACAGAGCAGTCCCTGCCTCCTATCACTCTCATTCTTTTACCTGGATTTATTTTTCTTCCTAGTTCTTACTCCCCACTGACATACTATGTATGTATTTGAGTGTGTTAGTCACTCAGTCGTGTCTGACTCTTTGCAACCCCGTGAACTATAGCCCTCCAGGCTCTTCTGTCCACGGAATTCTCCAGGCAAAAAACTAGAGTGGGTAGCCATTCCCTTCTCCAGGGGATCTTTCTGACCCAGGGATCAAACCTGGGTCTCCTGCATTACAGGCAGATTCTTTACTGTTTGAGCCACCAGGGATGCATGTATGTATTTATTGTCCACTAAAATATAAACTCCTTGAAAGCAAGGATTTTGTCTGATTTGATGACTGCCAACTGCTCCTTAAAGTGCCGAGCATGCAGTAAGATTCTTTGTGGTGTTGACACAGCCCAACATGAAGTCTGGGAGCTTGGGTTAGTTTGAAAAAGGATTTTCCATCATTAGCTAGTTGTACAGAAACCCACAAAAGGGAAGATACTAAGGGGATTCTAAAACCATTCTAAGAAGTAATGGCCAAATTCATCTTGGCAAGTATTCTCTGGTTTAGGGAATTGCTTTTAATGGGGCTTTTAGTTCTTCAAAGAAAGGCCTAAAGTCTGGGCAGGATAGAAGAGGCTGAGACAGGAGGGCACAGTTTTGTTCTCAGTTTATTATAAACGATGTCTATATTGGTAAGAGAAGTGTTTTTTAGTTTTATGTTTTCTAGTTCCATTGGCTGATCTGAGAAAAACAAAGCTTGAATAGAAGCTAGAAACTTTGAGAACAAAATGGAATGGAGAGGTCTGTCTGTTCAGTACGTCTGAAAGGCCAGGCTAAAGGAGTTCAGACGGCGGCTCCTGGCAACATGGGATGCTTCACAATCAGTTTTACTTTGCATTATTATCTAAGAAGAAATTTCCCTTATTAACTCCAAGTCTTCAACAAAACCTATGTTAACTGCTACCAATGTCAGCCTTGTGTTAGCACTGCCTTAAGGAATCAATGGAGATTGTGTCAATGTTCTCTATTGTGAAAGTCAAAAGGGACCAGGGACGCATGAAGAAGAGGTGGCTAGAGGTGGTGGAGGGGAATTTGGAGGGCAGAGATGTCAACAAGGAGAAAGCAATCATTTGGAGAAATTCTTGGAAATTTGGAATCAGAATCAAAATTTCTTACAATCAATATGACATCAGTGTTTGGATAGTAAAGGACAAGGGACTTGGAGAAAATTAAAGATTTAGGGACTTTGGGGTCCTTAAAGTGAATTCAGCATCACAGAGTTTAGACTTTAATCTCAGCGTTTAGCTACTTTTAAAACTTTATCTCACCATAGAAACCTGTTTATTAAATAAACTATTATATGGAATCCAGATCCAAACTGAGCCACTGTGATGGAAAGGAGTAGGGGTTTGAATTTATGCCCACTTGGCTTTCCTACTGTTGTCCTCAGGCCCCTCTGGGGAATCCCAGCACCCCAGGAATACAGCTTAAAAACCATGGATCTGGAACTGAAAGCAAGAATATGCTCTTTAAAATTTCAGATGGTTGATCTTTCAGCCTGACTCTGAGTGCTCATTTCCTGCTAAGCAGTATGTCTGTTAGCCAGCTATTACTGATTAGGTATTCTCCCTTCTCTTGAACCAAATTCCTCAATCCTGGGACTTCTCCCCACTGGTCCTGGTGTAAAACTCAAAATAAGCCTGATTCCTTCCATAAAACAGCCCTTCAAGTCTCTGGCTTCCTAGGTGGTGCAGTGGTAAAGAATCCACCTGCCAAGCAGGAGATGAAGGAGGTAAGGATTCAACCCTTGGGTTGGGAAGATCCACTGGAGAAGGAAATGGTAACCCACTCCAGTATTCTCCCTTGTAAAATCCCATAGACAGAGGAGCCTGGTGGGCTACAGTCCATGGATTCACAAAAGAATTGGACACGACTTATGGACTAAACAGCAGCAAGTCTTTGAAGAACTCATATTTCCTTCTTAACTTGTCTTTGTTCCAGGTTAAACATTTTCAACCCTCCAACTATCCTCAAGCAATTCTTACAGTGCATATACTATTTGGGCACCTGAAGTTACTGATAGTGATTAGAGAAAATGAACTCAATATTGACAGAGTTAAGACCAAAACAGGGGCACGTAAAAGCGGAGCACAACCACACACACTCTAGGGGTAGAAAAGCAAAATGAGAGATGCCATTTGTCTAATGTGAAAACTACAGAAAATATGTTCCCCTGCCTACACCCCTGCCCACTGTGGAGGGGGCTGGAAAGCAGGTCCCACTTCATTCAGCTCAAGGATGAGCCCTTGATCACTGCCTAGCAGTCACTGAATTAGGGACATGGGGCATGGCTACTGGCAGGAGAGGCACTCAGCTCTCATTACTATTACTCATGAAGCACCCCCAGCAGTTGGGCTCTGGAATTCAGGACAGTAATTGCCTAGCATGGGTTCATTCCCACTCATCTTCATTGACCACCTGTGTATCCACATAGTTACTGATCCTTGCCTAATGCCATGGAAATCTATTAACTAAAAAGAAGTGATATTCTGTAACCATGGATTGATCAGTTCTTTTGGAGCAAGCTGTATCAGTCTGTCAGCATAATTTAGTAATAATCATTAGATTTATCTTTGGTAGAGCCTGTAGGGGGCAGGGAGGTAAGTTTGAACAATTAGGGCTAGTTTCACAGCTAGAAAGTACATGACCAGCTCAATATGAGAGCCCCCCTCCTCCACACCAAACTCCCTGAAACAAAACTTGGGCTTCCTGCTACCCAGGTGCTTCACACACACCCTGATGGTGCATGTTTTGAGGCTTGGAGATGAGTGCGCACTGTGCATCCCACTCACGGGTGGACAAGGACACCTGCGCTTGATGTATAGGAGGACCCTTTCAGTGCTGACCCTTCCTCTGTGCAGCTGGACTGTCTTCTTGGCCTGTGATAAAGCTCTTCCGTGAGCATAAACTGAGTCCTGTGAGTTCTTTCAGCAATTAAATAGTTGAGATGATTAATGGGTAATGAACACAGCAAGGGTGAGAAGGGACCTCAGATACTGGCCCTTCTGAGGCCCGAAAGATGCTTCTGATGGGAGAGTGTTCGTTTTCAGCACTGAAAGCACAGTTTTGTAAGTGAGTGTGATGAAGTACAAGACAATTCTGTTGGACACTAGGGAAGCACTTCTATAAAAACAACAGGGACATATTCCGGTTTGCTCCAGCAGAAAAATACTTCTAATTTTGACAAAGAATATATCCAGCAGAGTTGCCAGGTGCAAAGAGATAGAGAAGGACCACAGGGTTCATCCTCATCTTGTAATCTTTCTTCCACACACTCCTCTCTTTCGGCCCTGTATCTGTTAGAGGCAACACTATGTTTTCATGCATGTGGTTTCACTTTTTTTATTTTGCACAAATAGAATATTATACACACTTCTGAATCCTAAATAAGCTCAATGGTATTGAAGAAAGAATTAAAGTATCCCATGTCTGCTGTGAGTAGGACAGCACTGATAACAAAAGGCTTGGGAAGGAAGTCAATTCAGGAGGGAAGAGAAAGTGGATGTATGAATAAATATGTGTATATATATGTATATTCATATGTGCATGTGTGGTGTGCATATGAGTATGCATAGACACGTAATTTTCATGTACAATGTATATGTAGAAAAATGATCTGTGATTAAAAATGAAACAAAATATAATCATTTTATTCTTCTAGCTTTGGATGCAAGCTATATCTAAATCCATGCTCTGCTCCTTGCCAGCTGCGGCTATGAACAAGTTAGTTAACTGCTCTGAGACTTGTTTCCTCATCCATAAAATGGGAATTTTTATTGTGCAACGACCTGATGAGCATTAAGACTATATATTGACCATCAACAGATTGGAATTCCAGAGGAGATATTTGGACAGAAATTTGCTGCCTTCCTTTCCTCTCGCTGAGAATCTGTGTTGTGTGAAGAGGAAGGACAAGAACGCAAAGGGAGCTCAGAGAGTAAAGGGCCAAGGAGGAGGATGTGGGGGAAACAGCATTAGCTTCACTCTACTTGTCTGCATGGGACCAGTCCCCTAGGAACCACCGCCTGTCGGTTAACAGACAAAGGCAGCTAAACCATGAGCTCCCAACCCCAGTGTCCTCCCTGCCAGCATCCACTTGCTACGGGGTCAGAGATAGGGGCCCCCTTACCGGGGATGCGGTGGAAGGTCGCCACAGAGGGTCTCTGGCATCCTCGTCAGGACGTTGTTAGCTAAAAATACTGGGCTGTTTCACGTGCTTATTAACCTTTTGTTTACAATTATCCTGAGAAAAAGGCATCACTTTAAAGCATCTGAGTTGCCCTGAGTCATGACGTAAAGGGGCTGAGTCACGATTTGATCCTAGCTCCTCCCATTACTACCCGGCTTCCGCCGTAAGACCGGAGCTGCTTCCATCTTGACGGCGGGCGCTGCTGGCGTCCTGTCCGCCTCCCCGTGGCTCCCCTGAGTGCTCCAGCCGCTGCGTTAGAGGGTGCTCGGGCTGCTGTCAGCTGTATCAGGCACCTGTGTTTCTTGTGTCCTTTGAGGGGTTTCTTGTGGCCACAAGAGCCTTCAAGGAACACAACCTGGAAAGGTAGGGAAGGGAATTTAGTGTCCCCCGAGGTCTCCAGGGGCAGTGCTCACCCAGCTCGGTGGGACAAGAGTGCTTACACGTTAACCTCTGGCATGTTCCTAGTGGTTTCGGAGGGTGCCCCCAACACGGGCAAGCCCCAGGTGTCCACACTGTAATAACCCACCCGTAAAACATGTCCTCTAGACGCTCTTGCCTCTTCCTTTCTCACTTTCCCCACTTCTCTCCTGTGCTTCCTAGAATTGCGTCCTATGTAAATAACTTGTACTAAATCTTTATCTCTTCGGTCTACTTTTGGAGGAATCCAAACTGAGTCCAATTCTAAAATCCACTTGGTTGCTGCTCCTTTTGTTATTGTTTTTAATTACACTATATTCCCACCCCCAAAAGTAATAATGACCATGAGTTGCTGATTAGTCAGAACCTGATTATCATTTTAAGGCTTGTTAAAAAGGAAGACAGAGTTTCCCACAAAGCAGCACGTTAATCCTTGTTTTCATTAACTATCCTTCTTGCCAGCAGTTGCCCTAATTTCAAAGCAGGATGAGGAAGGCTTTGAAGTCACTGTTAATGTAGTTATACACCCAATTTGGCTTTTCCAGCTATTAAACAATAGATTTTAGGGTATGTACCAAAAGTAGGACAGTATTTCTTGATATAAGAAAACAATTGAATTCGTAATGTTAAAGAAATCTACAAGTACAATCAAAGTATTTGTCTTGTGGAGAACAGGAGCAATCATCTCAACATGCATTTTATATTTATCAGCTCTACACATACATATTTTAGGAAGATTTTGAGAGATTTCAATATATCTTAAAATGACCAACCATTTTATTTTTAGCAAAAAGAGATTCTCAGTTTCTGGTAGTTGTCTGTAACTATAGGCTGAAAATGTTTAGATTTTAAAGCTTACATGTGTAAATTCTCACATGAAAATGAGTGGCAGTACCACCCACTGCAGTGTGGTGACTCTTTATCCGCAGTCTGTCCCGTCCAGAGACGCCAGGCTCGCAAGTCACATGTAATAAGTTCACATAACATGTTATGTTTTATAGACTCTAACCATTTATTTAACAAAAAGGAAATCCCTAACATCTAGCGTTTTTCTACATTTAAAATTTCAGGGAAAAGAGACTCATGTTCTACAGTATATAATGGTTACAAAAGAGTTCATTATCAGCTTAGAATGGTTAAAACATTTTCTCTACTGATTAGGACTCAGCATTCTTTAGTGAAGTGAGGTGACATATGTCTTATGGAAAAAGTAGTTGTTTCTTGTCGGAGGAGATATATTACCAGCACAACCTTCCCTTCACTCAGGAAGGGACACAGAGCTGTCCCTCGAGGATTTCTTTCACCAGCGACATAGGTGGGAGTCCATTTCACTGTTTCGATTCCCAAGTCAGGTATAAATCCTTTTCACTTAGGGAAGAACTCAAACATATATAAACTGAAGGGCAGAGGTTGCTTTTTCCATCTTCTCCTCACACGACACTCTAGGTTTCTCCTCACATGAAAACTCAAGGTTTTCTTGGTGGTTTGGCTCTCATGTTGATCACCGTGCATGAAGCTATCATTGGAGCAAGTGTTTTTTGAATGCTGTATTCAAATGTTTTGAATGCTGTCTAGCACCCACAGGAGAGAACAACAGAGCACCCCCCTCCTCCAAAATTTGAATTTTGCTCTTGGAAACTCTGAAAGCCCACGATCACTTTTGCCTTGCAGAATCGGGGGGCTCTATCCCCAGGTGCAAAGTACATTTTCCAGGTTTCTCCAGGGCAAAGGCAGGGTGGACGCCCTCATTAAACCTGTGCCTGATGATGAAGAGCATCTGTCCAGTCTCAGCGTTTATAAACAGCAGCCTCTGGGTGGTGTAGTCCAGCAGGATGCCCACTCTGGCGGGACGCTCAGTCACGTGGACATCGCTCACAATGCCACTGTAGAAAAATGTGTATCTGAAATGGAACAGAATGGAAAGTGAAAACTTTGGAAATCTTGAACGACGATAAAGAAAATCACCTGGAGACAACCAATTTTGCAATTATTGATCTCAGTTCACAATAAGGAGTTGCAGTAACATTGCCCCAAATACCTTAGCCAGATCCCTCCTAGATGCTAACATGCATAGCTCTTGCCAACAGACGAGCGTTTTTTAATCATTTTGCTACTTCTACATTAGGAGGCAGGCCCAGAATAACCAACATATGCCTCCCTTGTGATTTTTCTCCACATTTTAATTCTTTCCCAGCTGCCCACATGTTTTAACTACTGCATTCATGGTGTGTCATTCTTTTGAATAAAACTCCTTCGAGGCTGCCATGTATTGTAAAAAGGACTGCAGGCTCGCCTTCCATAAAATGCATTAATTTTACTGTTTAAAAAATTTGTAAGTAACTTATATAAGGGCCTTAATGAAGTTTAAGAAATATGTCGTTATTTCTGTCCAACTTCATCCTTTGTACAATGCCCCTGCCCCAAACCAACTTTCCTTTTCATCTTCTCCATGTTTTCTGCAGCCTTACAGCCAAGGGGGGTTACCTCTGATTTCTCTCTTAAGTTCAGATACATTCAGTTCACCATGTTTTCACTGGGCACATGTGTATGTCCCACACTTTGTTAGACCTCAGCACCTCTGGCTGATATGAAGGACCACAGCATACTGTCCTTGCCTTCAAGGAAACCCATACTCTACTGAACTAGAAGGAAAACTTTATGACTTTAGCATAGGCTGGGGCTCAGACTCCAGCTCCGGGCACAGATGGGGAAAGTGTTTTCTGACACATTTCATGGACTTGGTTTGGTTGTGAAAGGAAAGGTTCAAGGACAGGTTGGGAGTGAGAAATTGCTGAACAGAAAAAGCGAAACTGCTCTGTGCAAAAGAGTAACATAAGGTGGAAGTTTTCTCCTGGCGATCTTAGAGGCTGGGGCCCTGAAAGCAGGAGAAGAGAAGAGCTGAGGGACAGGTGTGTGGTCTGTGGATCTGACAGGTCTGAGGGTGGGAGTGACACTGGACAGACTGGGGCCATAGAACCTGCATACAAGGCAGAGAAGGACCTTGAAGACTTGCAGCGTCTCTCTTAAGAAGCTTGAGCGCAGGGAATGGCAAGTTGGCAACTTCCTTGCCGAACGAAGCTCATTCAAAAGGGCAGAGGTTTACGGGGATGGAAGGTGAGCAAGACTTCCACAATGATAAAGGACCTATTCAGTGCCTTGCCAATGTGAAATATGGCAGAACACTATGAAATTTTAGAACCTGTAAAGCACACAGGTTGTGAGTGGCAATGAGGGGAATAGCAGTGTAGCTGGCGTTCTTACAGAAGGCTTGGGGAGCAGATGGGTGCATGTTCAGCCAAAGAAAGGTCAGGACTGGATAAGAGGGGAAAGGGTGAGGTGATCCAAGCTGTGGGGGCAGCAGAGGCAATGATGAGGTGGCAGAATAAACCTGTATGTCATGTGCTTGACCAGTCAGGAGGGGACATGTGAATGACTTTGAGAGTATTACCTGGATAGGTAAGTCAGAGGCCAGGCTCTATACTGGCCTGCCCTGTCTAATATAGTAGTCAAGAGGCACATATGGCCACTTACATTAGAATTAAGTAAAATTCAAAATGCAGTTCATCAGTCTTGCTAACCACATTCCAAGTGCTCAATAGCCACATCTACCGTTTTTCTAGTTTTTCAGAATGTGTGACTGGACAGGGCTGATCAAGAGGGTTCTGAATGCCCATCTGAGCTATTTCCCTACCCTGCTTGGAAGATCCCCAGGGCCTACAGGCCCAGCCCCAGTCAGTCCCTGAGCAAGTCGCTACCGTGGAGGGAAAGACATTCCATGGAGCCTTGGACCCAACCATTCTGCAGGGCCTGGAATTCACCCTGTCCTGCTTCTGCTCCATTTCTCACTGAGCACATCACTTCATTCTCCAAGCTGCACTCCAGCCTGAAACAAGGCCTGTCTGTGGCCTGACTCCCTCCCCATCCTTTGGGTTGTTAGTTCTTGTTCAGACAAGGGTCATTCGGAAGCCTGATTCTTGACATCTGCCTGACCCTGGAACTGCCTGGGCGAGGGTCCCTACCTGTGTAGCCCACCCTGGTGCATCTCACTGCTGGCTGAGAATGAGCCCAGACTCCTTTCCACCCCGGTGGCTGCTTCCCTCAGGACTCCCATCCCCCAGACTGCTTACATTCTTCCGGGTTTCCCGCCTTCACTGTGGTCCCAGAGTGCTGACCCCACTGTTCATGTTTATAGATTTCTTTAGCAAAAAATGAAGGGGCGTGATGTAAATGACGGTTTAGAAACTTTCGCAGTGGTGACACTTAGAACGGCTTGGAGTTAGAGACCAGAAGAAGGGCACAGGCCCGGGGGCCGTGGGAGAAACTGGTAAGGTGAAGCCTTGAACCAGAGGAGTAAGTTAGCACAGACAGGAAGAAATGCAACTGATTCTTTCTCCTTAAGGCTCTTCATTTCTCCTATCCCACCGTGACGTCTTACACCTGATGCAAGTAGAATCAAGAGTAATATTGCTTCATTTAAATCATGAAGCCAGAAAAATGGAAAAACTCAGGAGGCTCTGCTGTAGCAGCACTCTCAGAGGCCTGAAGGCCAGGGTGCTCTGTTTGGACCGTGGAATGAGGCACTTAAGACCTGACCTCTCTGTGCTGTGATCATACAGGCAGGCGCGTCCCTTCTCCCAGAATCTACAGAACCTACCCTGGGTGACAAAAGCCAAAGACCAAAGCTGTTGAACCTGCTGAATGAAATTAACTGTTCTGTTCTCTAGAGTCTAGAACTTTGTTACTGGAGGCTTGCCTTTATGTTCTTAAGGGTTCAGTTGTCTAAGGAAATCTTCATGAAATCAATACCTAGTTCCAACTCTACCGATCATAAACTCTGGGTTTGAATGATTTTTCAACTCTGGGTAGAGGATGGGTCCTCAAGGATCGCACAGCACTGAACACCATTTAATCATAACTGCTCTGATTTGATGGAATGTGACTTTGAAAAGCTCTTGGAGATGGTGTCCTTGTGAACCTTGTCAGGGAATCAAACTCTGTCAAGTAGGATACAGGGAGAGATGTGCAGCGAGAAATATGCAAAATCCAATCTGTGGGCCTTTTTCTGGGAACTTGGAAGCACTGCTTCCTTTTTAAGCATTCCATTTGAATAATGCCTCACATTTGAGTCTTTACAGTTTCAAAGCTCTTCCTTGTACCTGACTTCATGTGACCCTCACAACCCCCAAATGGAGCAGACTAGGTGTCACTGTCCCCTGACAAGACACGAGGCATAGATTAACCAAGACAGATCTGCTCACAGGATTAACCAACTTCTGGTGCGTAGTCAATAGGATGCTAGTCAAGAATGGAGCCAGGACTCAAATTAGGTTCCTGGCTCCAGTCTCATGCTCTTTTATTAGACCGTCTTGTGCACATGTTCAGTTCATAGCATGCTTGCCTTATCTCTCTGAGACTAACGCAGGTTTATGGCTTTTTCATATCAACCAATTAGACAACCCTAAGGAGACAGTCTACAACCTGGGGGCCGTCGACTGCAGCACTTGCACCTGGACAGATGTCTCCTTGAGCAGCAGAATACCAAGAAACTAGAAATAACCACGTGGATGCCCAGTTGGGCAAATTATGAACAAGATACAAAAGGCCCAAACTCGACTGCCACTTCTGAGGTGCTGGGAGCAAAAGCAGGGTACTGCCCGTGATACATGCACACGGCACCGCCAAGGGGGTGGGCAGACCCCCTGAGCCATGCTCCAGCCTGACCCACCAATCCACCTTTCCCCTCATTCCATTTAAGGGACCAGCTCACCCCTCTCAGGGAGGGAGCAAGGGAACCCGTTCCTTGTCTTTGCTCGCTCATGCTGCAGCACAAGTGCCAGTAAAGCCTTGCCTGAATTCCTCCTCTAGAGTCTTATCAATGGAAACTGACTAAAGAGTCTAAGGGGACTTCCCGAGTGGTCCAGGGGTTAAGACTCCACCTTCCAATGCAGAGGGTGTGGGTTTGATCCCTGGTCAGGGAGCTCAGATTCCACATGCCTCATGGTCAAAAAACCAAAACATAAAACAAAAACAACAAAAGATTTTTAAAAAGAACAGCAAAAAAAAGAGTCCAAGAACCCCAGGTCAGTCACACCAATAATATAGACCAGGGGTTGGTCAACTTTGTCTGTAAAGGGCCAGAGAGTAAATATCTTGGGCTTTGGGGGCCATTTGGTATCTGTTATAACTAGACAACTCTGCCATTGTAGCACAAAAGCAACCACAGGCAATATGTAAACAAATGAACTTGGCTGTGTTCCAATAAAACTTTATTTACAAAAAAGTCAGCCCCATTTGGCCTGTGGGTTGTAGTCTGCCAACCCCTAATATAGACCAGAGACGTGGGGGAGACAGGGTGCTGGGATCCACTTCTTCCTTAGTCCTCTTGACTCCTCCATGGAGGGTGCCCTTTCAGCATTACCCTTGTGGTCTCTCCCCACCCTGGGGTGGACTTTGAAGGAAAACCTGGCCACACACCCAGTTTCCTAACTTTTCATTTTGAGCTTCCTGAGGAGACACACATCCTTTTCCAGCTCCCTACTCTGTCCTGCAGTATGGGAAGCTGGCCTGGCCAAGACTTTGGGTGGGTACAAATCTATTAAAGAGGATTCGAGATAAGAAACAGTTTTGCTCTCACTTATGAACCACATTCTCTAAAACTGGCTTCCTCAGTAATCAGAGTAATAGTTGAGTCTCCATGTATCAGTTGGCCCAAAAGTTCGTTTACAGAAATGAACTGAATGAATTTTTGGGCCAACTCAATACTTGACTCTCTTCTTTCTCAGTTGGCTCAGAACTTGGGCAGGGAAGTGAGATGCTACTTATTGGGCCCCTCAGAGCCCTCGGCCTAGACACTTTGATTAGGTGAAGAGGGGCAGGCCCCAGCTTACCTCTGTGGCTCAGAGCAGTGCATGTACCACGAGGTCTCTCCTTGTCCCAGGGCACCAGCCTGCACAGCTGAGCTGGAGCAGATGCCCAGTCGGTAAGCCGGGCAGTCTGTGACGGTGGTTTCCCAGTAGTGTTGGCCACAGGCAGGCAGCTCCTCACCCAGGACTGATGGGATTCTGCAGGCAAAGTTGATCAGGAATTGGCAACCTTTATTTCATAGACATCAACATTCATAAACGCACCCACAGTTTAAGCAGGATTCTATCCTTGGATAATTTGCTGAATATCCTTGCTGGAATATCCTTGCAGCAAATATCCTTGCTGGAATTTGACTAAAGATATTCATTGTCCATGCTGTCCCTGACCTTGACCTGAGGGCCACAGAATTCCCCAAACATTCAACATGCTTTAACATAGTTCTACTGCCACACACAACACGCATGTATTACACATAGCATCTCTTAGAGGAACTGGGAACTAGAAAATAATTAGAATAACGATAGGATAAAAAGAAGAGGGCTTCCAAAAAAAAAAAAAGAGGGCTTCCCGGGTGGTTCAGTGGTAAAGAACCCGTCCGCCAATGCAGGAAATGCAGGAGACTCAGGTTTGACCCCTGGGTCGAGAAGAACCCCTGGAGAAGGAAATGGCAACCCATTCTGTATTCTTGCCTGGGAAATTCCATGGACAGAGGAGCCTGGCGGGCTGTAGTCCATAGGGTTGCAAAGAATCAGACGTGACTGAACGACTGAACACACACGCATAGGATAAAAAGAAATGGCACCAATCTGTGGCCCTAATGGTAAAGAGCCCACCTGCCAGGATAGGAGACAGAAGAGACATGGGTTCAATCCCTGGGTCAGAAAGATCCCCTGGAGAAGGGAATGGCTACCCATTGCAGTGTTCTTGCCTGAAGAATCCCATGGACAGGGGAGCCGGGTGGGCTACAGTCCATGGGGTCACAAAGAGTCGGACGTGACTGAAGTGACAGCATGCACCGCTTTCAAAGGGAGTGAGGAAACGTAAAGGAGGCAAGAGGAGAACTCCAAGAGAGTGTGACTTGGAAAGTTTTTTCCCCCAAAACTTGCACGCACACAAAATGGAGTCTCTAAAACCTCTAACCATGAGTTCCCGTGTCTGAGGACCTTCCTGGGCACACAGACCAAGCCAGGTGCTGCTCCTGACAGCGGGCGTCTGGGGAGGCCTGAGCAGAGGGCAGTGCAGGTGAAGCGGGTGTGTTGTTCGTGCTCTGGAGAGGCTTGCGGTCAACAGTCTTGGGGACTGGGGCCTCTTAGATGGCAGTAGCTACGCCTGAGAGGTTGTTGAAAGGTCTCTTTTTGTCTCACCTCAGCTATTTTTGCAACAGGCATGGTGAAGTGAACCAAAGCACTTTCACCTGCTGATGGGTGACCTTGTTTGCATGAATTGCTCAATTTTGCTTTGAAATGGCTGAGACAGCAAGGAAGCATTTTTAATTTAGGCAGCATTAATATTCAGTCAGCACAATCTCCCGCTCCCCTTTAACAGGTGAGAAAATGATTACACAAGGGAATGTATTTCATTTTCTCGTGTCTTTACCCAACAACCTCATTTCAGAGAGGTGGCTACTGACAGGTGCTCGCTCTCTGGAGCAAAACCTGGTTGCTTGATATGTATGAACTAATTTTCAGATTAATAATTAACATAATTCTATAAAATACATTATAGTTATTATCTATTATTATTAGCAGCCATGAAATTAAAAGACACTTCTTCTTGGAAGAAAAGCTATGACCAACCTAGACAGCATATTAAAAAGCAGAGACATTACTTTGCCAACAGGTCTGTCTAGTCAAAGCTATGGTTTTTCCAGTAGTCATGTATGGATGTGGGAGTTGGACTATAAAGAAAGCTGAGTGCAGAAGAATTGATGCTTTTGAACTGTTGTGTTGGAGAAGACTCTTGAGAGTCTCTTGGACTGCAAGGAGATCCAATCAGTCAATCCTAAAGGAAATCATTTCTGAATATTCACTGGAAGGACTGATGCTGAAGCTGAAACTCCAATACTTTGGCCACCTGATGCAAAGAACCGACTCATTGGAAAGGACCCTGATGCTGGGAAAGACTGAAGGCAGGAGGAGAAGGGGACGATAGAGGATGAGAGGGTTGGATGGCATCACCAACTCAATGGACATGAGTTTGAGTAGGCTCCAGGAGTTGGTGACGGACCCGGAAGCCTGGTGTGCTTCCCGGTCGCAAATAATCAGACACGACTGAGCAACTGAACTGAACTGAACAGTTATTATCATCAGTCATCTATGAACCAACCTCCAATATACTTCTTTTCTCTTTGATTTTTTAAGCAATCCAAAAGAGACAGAAAAGCTCAATCTATTTCTTAAATCTTTTTTCCCCCCTGAATTCACTCATTGGTATATGTTTAGCACTTCCAGTGTTCTGGACCCTAGGATAGATTCTGGGGATTCAAAGATGTAGAAGACAGGGCTGCTTGAGGACCAGTCAAGATGGAGTAGCTGATGAATGATTCCACAGGTGCTCAGACCTTTTTGTAGATGCGATCAAAGGGCACCAGAGCCCAGAGAAGGCTTGGCCATTTCCAGGAGCAGGTAACACCTGAGCCGAGCCACAGACAGGTGAATAGCAGCCCAAGAAGAAAACAGTGTGAGTCGCTGTTGGTGGGCTCAGGGCGGTAGTGAGAGCTTGCTGGCTGTCCAACCCAGGCACATCAGTGCCTACAGGAGCGTGTTTCACGTGGGTTACGATTTTCGAAAGTCTTTCACTTTCTTTCATGTGGACCCTCAAAATAACCATGAGTGATTGCAGACAAATTGCAGAGCACTCTCCATGCTATGCCTTCAGCTTCTGCCTTCTTTTTATTTTGCTGCTTCCTTTTGTGGGGGGCTTCCCTGGTGGCTCAGACAGTAAAGAATTTGCCTGCAATCAGGAGACCTGGTTTGAGCCCTGGGTAAGCCCTAGAGAAGGAAATGGCAACCCACTCTAGTATTCTTGCCTGGAGAATCCCATGGACAGGAACCTGGGGGGCTACTGAATGACTAACATGTTCACTCTCCTTTTGTGGGTCCCTCTGGGGGAGAGGGGGCCAGCTCCAGAAACTCAACAAAATGTCATTCTCCTCTATTCCTTTTCAAGTGGACTGATACAAAATCTGATTTGCTGTTGAAAATAATAGAAGAATGAACCCAGGCTCTTTTTTCACTGAACCAGAGTTAATGCCTTACAACAGTCTATGTGTTAAACAAAACCATCTGTGCTTGTATTTCCAATAAAAATATTGACACTTGCTCCATGTTTGAACTATCTCCAACACTTTCCCTTAGTAACGAACCATAACCGAACTCTGCAATTCGGGCTTGCTGTCACACAGCATGTGTACCGAACCAAGGATGTGGCGGGTGAGACCACATGAGGCCTCTCGTGCCTTCTCCTTCTACTCACTCTGTCAGCCGTCTCCTCTCAGCGAAGCTGATCACTGTCCCGTTTGAGGAAATCTGCAGAGCAGGATGAGCTGTTTCCCTCAACAAGAGAAATCTGGTTCCTATTGCGATCAGAAAACAGGATTATAACATTACCACAATGTCCCAGGCCAAGCCCCACCTTTCAGATCTTAGTCTCCCCTTGCTTCTGACATCAAAATCCCCCCCAGGGTGTTTTCAGGTCCATGGCAAAATTCTATCCGTGATCAGGACTCGTGAGCTAGTAACTTGTCACCTTGCCTGGTGCCACAGATGTGTGAAACCCCCTCAGCCCAAATCTAGCACCTACTCTGTTATACGAAGTATGCTCCCCACCCAGCACCTACCTCACCTGGAAACTAGGTAGAAAGGCAGAATCTCAGGCCTTCCCCCTGGCTTCCTGAATCACAATCTCTATTTTAACAAGCTCCTCGGGAGACCCATGTGCACGTTCAAGTCTGAAGACGCACTGGTGTAACCTCCAGGAGTGCCTCTAACAGTGGAAGGTACAGGCACCACTCTGCGACTGCAGGGAACACACTTCTGGAGAGACAGTCCCCCCGTTTTCTCTCTTTACAAACATCACGCTGTCCCTAACCACACAACACAACACACATGGCTCATGCACAACTTTTTGCTGGTTAAGCAAGTCACTTAATGGGCCACCCTCCAGTTTCTGCCTCAATCTTTGGGTCTAGGATAAGATAAAAAATGATCACCTTTCCATCCCTTATTTCTTTTCACAATAATTGAGAACAGCCCAGTATTTTTTATTGGGATCATCAGGGTATTTTCCCCAAAAGGCCCTTGAACAGTTATCATTTTCTTGAGTTACTCATATCTTCATGTATTCAACAAACATAAATTGGCACCAATCATGAGCTAGGCATGGAAAATAATTAGAAGAATAAGACTGGAAGATTATTCATGGAGTTCACAGTGTCATGTATCAAGAATATCTTAATCCCACTGTTCCCAACACACACACACACACACACACACACACACACATACTCACACACTCACAGACTCAAAACATACCCACCATCTACAGCAGATTGTAAACCAAACAAGAATCATCTGAGGACATTAAAAACATGTCAAAGCCCATATCTCAGTAAATTAGATGAGGATCTTCAGGAGTGGACCCCCAGCATCTTTTTTTTTTTTTTTTTAATTTTTTAAGCACCTGGCTGATAGCTAATGGGTAGCCAAGGTTGAGAATGTCTTAAACCAGAAAAACAAAAGAAACACCTTGACCTCTGGCCAACCCTGGGTCCTTATGCCAAAAACCTAGCATTGCCAGCAGTCTGGGAGCTTAAGAAGTGGCCCTCTAGGATGTTTTCCCTGGGTGGTGGGAGGAAAGGAACGGGAATGCTTGGAAGTAGTTCTCTGTGTGCAAAGGATGTACCTTTGGTGGAAATGAGGGCAGCCTCACTCTGCTCACTTGTCCCAAATGCATTGATGGCTCTCACGTAGAAAAAGTAATTGTCATTGGGTTGGAGATTAACTTTCAGCTGGAGTCCTTTAATTCCAGAGAAAGATCTAAACATGAAAGGAAAATAATAATTTTAAATATAATGCTACGTGCTAAACAATATATCATATTTCAGTTCTGCAGTGCATGAACATCTTTTATTAACAAATCACTTATTTTTTCCCTTTTTATGACCATGGAGTTAGCAAGTCAGATTCTAGAAAATGGCCATCTTCCAGTAAGTTTACTTTATCAAATCATTTCTACCTTGGTCAACTTTTGTCTAATATTATGCCTTCCAGAATGCTCTTTGGAACAGAGTCAATGAAACTTTTTTTTTAAATTCAGAAAATAGACTAATTTTGTGGTTAATGAGTCTCCAAGCATACATTGTTTTCTTTATGAAATTCTGGCCAAGAGGGCACTTGTGGATTAAGATGATGTTAAACTAATCTATAATGCAAAAAAACACTATCTCATTAACAGATCCTGAATAGTGGAAAACCTGAAGTGATGATTTTGTACATAACCATCATGTCAAAGCCACCCAAGTTAATAAAACTCAGGATCTCTAAAGAAGACAACATCCTTTAGAGAAAACTTAATCCTGGCAAGAAAAGAGAATTCTAACTGCCAAATAAAATCCCCAAAGTTGTTGTTCCTAAACCTCCCATACTGGAATGGCAGTAGACTCAGCAAGTACACGGTAACATCCCAACCATTTACGCTAAATGGACTTGCTGGATTTGAAGATGGAGTTCTGAACTTGAAATGAGCTGGAATAATTTTTGTGCCTCTTTTCCATTCTCTTTAATCTGTGTGATTATCATATCCTAGGGCATTTATACAAAGTATACAAGTGCTCTTCTTTTAGCCTCCATTTGGGGAGACTTTGGACAAGTTAGGCTCCTTGCTAAGAGAAGTTCTAATCTGAGTGCTACAGAATCAGAATCCTGTCCCTCTTAGATGTGCACTGGATACTAGTCATTGAAAACAACAGGACAACAGCCTTCAAATCCATTCTCAGAGAGAGAGAGTTTGTTTGTTTGTTTTTTTAAACTGTTTGCTTTGTTTGTTTTTATTTTCTTTGGGTTTATTTTGTTATTAATGAATGTTCCACACAATCATTAGAATCAAAGAGTGGCCACTGTTCATTCTCAGATTGATTTTCTTTTTCAGGTTATTCCTCCTTCTGTTGATTTATTTCATTCTCAATACCTACCTTAGAGAATACCATGAAGGACCATGAAAAGGCAAAAGTATCACTGATCCAGAAAACAAATTAATTTAGACTTTTTCAAAGCAGAAAATCTGTACAGAGTAACAATCCCTCCCCAACCACAGCAGCCCTGTGTCTAAAAGCAGGGAAACTCCATGTGTTTCTCAGCAAGAGGGGCCACAGAGGGGAGAGGCCTGGGTCTATTTGTATATTTGTTATTTAGTGTGTGTGTGTGTGTGTGTGTGTGTGTTAATTGCTTAGTCATGTCCGACTCTTTGCAACCCCATAGACCAAGCCCACCAGGCCCCTCCATCCATGGGATTCTCCAGGCAAGAACACTGGAGTGGGTTGCCATTTCCTCCTCCAAAAGGAACTATAGAAAGAAAGAAAGTGAATTCCCTCAGTCGTGTCCGACTTTTGAGACCCATGGACTGCAGCCCACCAGGCTCCTCTGTCCGTGGGATTTTCCAGGCAAGAGTCCTGGAGTGGGGTGCCATTGCTATTTAGTATTTGCCCCTGAAAAAGGTCCCTGTAAATTCCCCAAACCTTATTGGTTGTAATTTCAGAACCTCCCACCTGGCCAGGCCCTTGGAGGGGACTCTCTTTAGATGCAGGGGAGAATGGATGGATGAAACTGAGCTACATGTCCACTGACCACTAATTATGCTTCAACTAATTAACAAAGCACCAGGTGCTATGACTAAAAATCCAAGTCTAAACTAGTATCTACATCATTATTCTGGGGTAAATGTATTGTTGATCTTGTTTGAACTGATGACTGAAGATATGTTTTCAGTGTACATTAATTATAACAAGCTGATGGACGTGAGTCTGAGTGAACTCCGGGAGTTGGTGATGGACAGGGAGGCCTGACGTGCTGCGATTCATGGGGTCGCAAAGAGTCGGACATGACTGAGCGACTGATCTGATCTGATCTGATTGTCTCAATAAGCACACTCAGATCTGAACTGAATTTCAGGCTTCATCTACTCATTAAATAAATATTTATTGATCACTTATCATATGCTCAGGTCCTGCCCCTGCTTGACAGGACTAGGTGAGGAAATTTTATCTCTATAAATTGGATAGAACATATGGGTTTCATTTTGTGATAATGCAGTTGTTAAATGCCAAGGATGCTGTTCTGGGGTTAAGTTTTGCTCTAAAATTTTATAAAGTCTGTCAAGGAGCAAATTATATATATATATAGAGAGAGAGAGTTGATTACATGCTATGTCTTATTAGTCATTTAAAGAACAAAAGTCTACACAGTACAGAATCCAATATATGGGATCACTGTGCAAACAGGCCATGTGGACATGACAAATATGCACCATGCCCTCACTGAATCTATAAAAGCACCAGGCATGAAAATGAAAGTAATATGAAATATGGTAGGGTTTTATTGTTTATAAGTGGCTATCACATGCTCGAACACCGAGACGAAAGCAAAAAAGCTCAGATACAAATGGTTCAACCCTATGTCTATTTATTCTGTCTGACCTCACTTGAATGCCACAAAAGTTTTCATGTCAGCTGTCCCTACTGTTAAGCCAAATGAAAACTTCACAAATTTTGCAATTTGAAATCTGAAGAGTGGCACTCCTCCATAGATTATGATATTTTTATTTCAAAACCAAAAACTTGTCATAATTGCAACTGAATCCACATGGTTATAATGAGCTTCACATAGTCTGGAGTAGAATTCAAATTCACAGAATACCCAAATTGAGGTAATTGATTAGATAGCACATGGAACCCCAGAGAGTTATTGGTGCTTAGGTAAGAAGAGATTTCAGTCTTATCAACAATGTGACCAGTCTGATGATTTTAGAAGTTCAGAGCCAATAATAAAATCCAAAACACAATAAGAAATATGACCCAAAGAGTTTCACTCTGGGTCATAAGTGTGGGATCCTCTCTACAAGCACCGTAGTACTGTGGGAAGGGAAGGCTTTATATTGGAAGTTCTGGGAATGTGAATATTGTTAAACTCCAATGTTGTAAGGCAGAGAGAAATATTCAAAGGAGACCTACTGTCTCCTCAGAAGTCTGAAGGGCTGCCATGTGAATGAGACTGGTCCCTCTTTTGCTATTTCAGATGGAAATGAGTGGAAGACCCCAGAAGGCCGATGTTTGCCCAATGTAACAAAGGCTTCTCTCGTTTGAGCCCTTTCATTCTTTAGTTTTTGCAGGGGATGACTGAAAAGTTTGCCACAACTATCCATAGACAATGGGGCAAGAAATACCTCACATGAGAACTGAAAAGGATCTTTATGAAGTAGAAAACCATTAGGGACTTAATGCTTATGAGAAAATACTAAAAGCATTCCCAGTAAATCAGAGAGAGACATGAGGTTAAAAAAATTGAGAAGTAGGAGGTAAAATTATTATCACTTGAAGATAATATGACTGCTATCTAGAAAACCAGAGAAACTCAGCTGAAAAACTCAGAATTTAGTGAGATAGCTAGATGTGAATCTAATATAAAAAATCAAAGTCTTTCATATACAAATAACAACTAGATAGAAGATAAAGCAAAATAAAGACCTTATTTAGAATAGTGGCAAACATAGCAAAAGTGTGTAGGATTTATATGAAAACTATTTTTGAAAATGATAATGAAGGAAAGCCCACTAAAGACTTGCCTAAAAGGAAAGGTAGATGAGTTCTTGGAAAGGAAAATGCAACAATCATAAAAACTTTAATGCTCCCTAAATTAATCTGTCAACCCAACATGATCTCTGCTGCTGCTGCTGCTGCTGCTGCTAAGTCGCTTCAGTTGTGTCAGGCTCTGTGCGACTCCATAGACGGCAGCCCACCAGGCTCCCCTGTCCCTGGGATTCTCCAGGAAAGAACACTGGAGTGGGTTGCCATTTCCTTCTCCAGTGGATGAAAGTGAAAAGTGAAAGTGAAGTCACTCAGTCGTGTCCGACTCTTTGCAACCCCATGGACTGCAGCCTACCAGGCTCCTTCGCCCATGGGATTTTCCAGGCAAGAGTACTGGAGTGGGTTGCCATTGCCTTCTCTGAACATGATCACTGCAAATACCGAATTATCAGGGCCAGAGGAGTAGAGGGGACTACACAGTCTGACTCTAAAGGTCGTGTGAGAAATAAACTAGCCAAAAAAAAAAAAAGGTCATGAAAGGGCAACCTAATCTACATGACTTCTAAAATTATAAAGTTATAATAAAGAGTGCATGGTACCAGGGCATAAATAGATGGGTCAATGGAACAGTTTATAAAGATTGGGAATAGCACCAAACACATAAGTTCTTAAATATATAATAATGGAACTAGTTTCAAATCAGAAAGGAAAATGTTGGCAAAGCTGGATAGCCATATTAGAAAAAATAAAGTTGGATTCCCTACTCCACACTTCCTCTTGAAAGTATGTATTAACTAGTATTAACATTTAAAAAATATATATATATGGCAAAAAAAATTCAAATTGCAGCTTGTATCATAGATGAAGACTGATGTCTTTTAAAAACAAAGAACTTCTACAAATCAATAAGAAAAAATACTACACTCTAATAGGAAAAAAATGGGTAAAGGAAATGAAAAGTTCATAGAAAAGGAAGTACATAACTCTGAAACATACAAAAAGATGTTCAACCCAATAACAGAAATGCACAATTAAACTATAATAAGATTCCATTTTCTACTTATCAAACTGTGAAAGATCAGGTTTTATCACACCCTGTGTAGGCAAAAGTATGGAGAACCAAACACTCTTCCATGCTGCTTGCCTGAGTGCAAACGGCTACAGCGTCTGTGGAGACAATTTGGTAATATCTATCAAAACTCAAAATGTTCTTACTTTCTAACCAATGCTGATACTCCAAGGAATTTACCCTGCAGATATACTTGCACATGTATGAAATGATATATGCACAAGGGTTTTTCCACAGTACTGTTTGTGACAATGGAAACAACTTAACTGCCTCTCAATTAGTCAAAAAAATTGATTATGTTCTTAGAATACAGTGAAATTTTTTTTTAAAACCGATGCAGTTCCATTTGTATTGCCATGAGATACCAAGAAATATTTTTAAATAAGAAAAATAAGGTGGAAGAAATATATATAATATGCTACAATTTGTTGAAAAAATATAGCTGTTACATATGCACAGACTATCTAAAAAGATAAATATGCATCAGATAACAGTAATTGCCTCTGGGGGAGGGGAGATATGAGGAATGAAGTATAGATAGAAAGGAGACAATTTTCACTGTATTCTCTTGTGTGTCTTTTGAATTTGTACCATATTCATATATTATCTATCTGAAAATTAAACAATTTACTTTCAGAGCTATATTACAAGTTCAGGAGCTGGTTAAATGTGTTTGCAAAATGCACATTAGTTTGAGTTCTATAAAGTAACTTCTCTAGGAATTTTATAATGCAACAATTTGTGTTGATGGAAGGTGTACATGTGCTCAAGGTAAGCTGAGGGCTGGTCACCATGAGGAGTGGGGATCCCCTGCACAGCCATGTCCAATACCCGGATCTGAACATATTTCCTCCCAGGAAAAGGGGGCGGCATGTGTACAAACAACATGGAGAAACCCAGTGCCATGACTCCTGGAAGCAGCCTACGGATGGTGCTGTCACTGCAGAGCAAACAGATGGCTAAGTATGAACTGTGTTTTAAAAACACAGTGGGCTCTTATGGTTGACAGCACCAACATTCAGCCAGTCAATCAACACCATTTAACGTGAACAGTGAAGAGAGCACACTGCTGGGCTCTACGGGGACCAGCTAGTAAAGTATGTTTCCCATACCTGCCTGGGCATATTAGACCTTCTGAATAGGAATCCTTAAGAGGGGCCTGTGACTCTAAACTCTAACAAGCATCCCAGTGGTTGTTATTGTTTTAATGATCTGTTAGGTTTGAAAAACATAATTGTAAGATAGCACAGGGTGAGAAGGGGTGGGAAGGAGAAATAGGAATAAGAAGAAAAATCTATGAGAACGTAGTTTAGTTCAGTTCAGTTGCTCAGTCGTGTCCGACTCTTTGCGACCCCATGAATTGCAGCACGCCAGGCCTCCCTGTCCATCACCAACTCCTGGAGTTCACTCAAATTTATGTCCATCGAGTCGGTGATGCCATCCAGCCATCTCATGCTCTGTCGTCCCCTTCTCCTCCTGCCCCCAATCCCTCCCAGCATCAGAGTCTTTTCCAATGAGTCAACTCTTTGCATGAGGTGGCCAAAGTACTGGAGTTTCAGCTTTAGCCATCATTCGTTCCAAAGAACACCCAGGACTGATCTCCTTCAGAATGGACTGGTTTGATGTCCTTGCAGTCCAAGGGACTCTCAAGCTTTCTTCACAGTCCAACTCTCACATCCATACATGACCACAGGAAAAACCATAGCCTTGACTAGACAGACCTTTGTTGGCAAAGTAATGTCTCTGCTTTTCAATATGCTATCTAGGTTGGTCATAACTTTCCTTCCAGGGAGTAAGCATCTTTTAATTTCATGGCTGCAGTCACCATCTACAGTGATTTTGGAGCCCCCAAAAATAAAGTCTATCACTGTTTCCACTGTTTCCCCATCTCTTTCCCATGAAGTGATGGGACCAGATGCCATGATCTTAGTTTTCTGAATGTTGAGCTTTAAGCCAACTTCTTCACTCTCCTCTTTCACTTTCATCAAGAGACTTTTTAGTTCCTCTTCACTTTCTGCCATAAGGGTGGTGTCATCTACATATCTGAGGTTATTGATATTTCTCCCAGAAATCCTGATTTCAGCTTGTGCTTAAGCAACATGAAATACAAGAACAACTAACTAAACAGTTTCAGCTGTTGGAAGCCATTTATAAAACCTTAATTAACCATAAACACGGAATTTTCTGTTTAAGATGAAAATTTTTGGTTAAATCAGGATTAAGACATAAATTCTTTATATGTTTACTTTTTTTAAAAACATAGTAAATAGATATTTTTCAACAGGCCTTTTTTTTATTTGATAAATGAGTCTTATTACAGGACTCAGTGTTAACTAAACATCACTATTAGTTCATAATAGTGTAGAAACGTAACATGAGGGCAGAATCCTGATGACCCATGGAACTCAGGCTTTCCTATAATTAGAATCTCTCACAAAATCAAAGAGAGTCAATCAAAGAGATCTTTCCAGCAGAAGGATCCTAGAGTTTAGTTTTCTCCATAGTTGGTTACCCTCCAAAGTTTGAAATGATACCATTTACATTTCAGGCAGAGAATCCCAAGAACCTAGTAACATCTATTCATTCTTCTGGATTCTCCAACCTCTCCTTTACCACTCCAAGGTCACACAGGTGGACAATTACCTGAGGTCCCATAGAACTACCTGCACAGAATGGTGATTTAAATTATGCTTTCAGAGCCCATTTAAAAAAGGGTTACATAGGGAATGCTTTTGCATCTTTTGTAAAACTGCTCTTCAAGACAATCACTATTATCTTGTTCAATAGCCCTTATATAAAGATCTACATGAAAAATTCATCTTATAACTGAATGTCAAGAAATAGAATTGTCTCTCTTAGTGAAGCGTTGTGCTTCCTTTTTTTAAAACAGATGAGTTATGTAATCTCTTTCTTTCTCCCTCTTGCTCTCTCCCCCACTCTTCTGTTTTCACTTTAGCTGCCAGGAAGTTCATATTTAAATTGCATGTTCCATTGAGGTATTGTTCTTAACCTGTGCTTTGTGAAACAACCTCCTTACCTCTGCATTATCTGGCTCTTGCCCTTACAGGGTTGTTTTTAGTGGCTTTAGTATGACTGAGTCTTTCATTGTGAACAACTGGAATCGTTTTGAAAACTGACAGATCATAAGTTAAAAGTAAAAGAAGAGGTTGGTTTTCCATTGACTGAGGCTTTACTATACAAGCAGGAGGTGTATAGAATTTTAAATGATCAAAGTTAAATCAGATTCATTTGGGAAGAAAGATTTCATTTAGAAAAAGCTGAATGCCAAGAATTTCTGTGGAGGTGGAGTTGTGGGGGGGTAGGTTATCCTATTACCTCTTAATTGCTCTGTGAATTTTGGCCCAATCATGTCAGTGGTGCTCCTGTCATCCTATGAAGCAAGCATGGGGGAGGAATGACTGTCTCCTTTACCCACAGGCTGTGCAGAAGGTCAAATCACTTGCCCTAGACTGTGTGGTCAGTCATCACCTGTTCACTTGAAAGCTTAGTAAAAAATGTTTTGTTTTGTTTTTTTTCAAATGCTGGGAATCTTCATCTCCTGACCAGGCATTGAGTTCATTAGGAAATTCACCCTTACTTTTCCTTATAGGGACAAAGTGGCAGGTGTCCCCAGCTAGATCCCCAGCTGTGACAGACAATCCTGTTCTGCCCCACCACGTGTGACCCCAAAAGCTGGAAGCAGGAGAAACAGGAGCTCATAGATCCAGCACCCAGAGCCCAGCCCACCCTGAGGGTGACCCAGGAGGGTCTCTCCACCCATCGCCTTGGCCGGGGCTGGGGAGCAGGAAGTGCACTACCAACCACTTTCGTGGCGTATTGAGTCTCACAGATTTGTCATTCAGTACACAGCTTCTTTCTGCACAGCCCACACGGCTAATCCCTGTACTATATTTCTCTCAGTTTTCCCTCCTCCACCCACAGTTCTGCTGACTTCTCTCCACACAGGAGAGACAGAACAGCTGAGGAAACAGCCGAGCGGTGGAAAATTTTTCAAAGTGTTTTGAGCCCACCCAACCTGAGGAGAGCATTCAAAGAAAAACAGGAAAGGCTGAGTAGGAGCTCCCTCAGCCCCCACACACAAGCCAGGGATTGTCACTCCCGCCCACCCCCGAGCCCAACAGGGGCCGACTGCTGGGCTGGAGCCACTGTGCCCACACACCGAAGTATGCAAATGTGTTTTCTGTGAGGATGATGGCATGGAGACAACTGCTCGGCTGTTTCAGACACCACGTCAGGAAGCTTGGGAGCGCAATGGGCTCACTGCATTTAAACACCTCTTCTAAGAGGTCAACCAGCATCTTTTTGGAATTTCTAGAGGTCATCGTTCTGGGAGAGTGAATGCCAGTCTGAAGATGGATGTGTTTCTGTTCTGGCAACCAAAATTAGACTCCCTAATCTAAAGGGTAATCAATGCCCCCCGTGTGCGTATGTGCAATTTCATATTAGTCATCCTTTTTTCCTCTCTTCATTTCAATTTCTCTTCCTACTCCAGACGAGAGCTTTTAAGGCTGTCTGTCTTTTCAGGGATTGAGGGTGAGAAATATCTAAATTCATTTAGTTCTTAGTTCTGTTTAGTTCTCCATCTTTTCTTTGCTAGAGATTCCAGTCAGTGGGATGACTTGGAGTTGGCAAGGACAAAAGGAGATTGGCTAATGCCATCATTATCTACTCATTCACTCATTAAACAGACTTGTAATGAAGAGCTGCACAGAAAAGCTTCCTGTTCTTACCCAGGTTTTTTATGGGGTTTTTTGTATGTGTTTTGTTTTTATATCTGATTTAGTGTAGGGGTTTTGCAAAGAACCTAGAAGGTATGCAAGGGTTATGTAACCAATGGATAAATAAGATTATAAGTGTTCTTCCCTATAAGTGATCCATGAAAAGGTATCCAGTCTTCCAAGTTAGACTAGTCCTATTTCCTAATTAAATATCCATTCACTAAAATTAACTCATTCACCATTATTCTTTACTCTGTGGGCACAATTTGCTTTTTTTTTTCTTTTCTGATTTTGAATGACATTATCCTCAAAACTGACCTAACTTTTATTGTTGTTGTCAGTATTATGTATTCAATGCTAATGATATATACCCATTCAGGTAACACATGCGTATTGAGTAGCTACAATATGCCAGATACTGTCCCAAGCACTGAGGCTGCAACTTTACATAATAATCCCTTTATGGAGCCAACAAGTGAGTGGGATCAGACAATCCTTGGCTTGCTGTTCTTTCCAAGACACAAAATAACTTCAATTATGCACTCCTATGCAGAAACCAAAGTGAAGAATGTGGTTCTAATAAAATGGAAAACTAGGGATGGTTTGCTTTGTTAGCTAGGGGTGATAAAATGTTGAGATTCTTTGTTTATCAGTTCCACTGTCTGACTAGCTGTCTACAGCTGACATTCTAGAGGTTGGCAATATAGATGATTGCTAAATAGCTAATGTTTAGTAGAGTTTTGAACCATCAGACATTGTAGGGAATGTTTTAAAGTTGGTTTTAAGAACCAGATGGTCAAAGACACAAGACACATGACCACTCCGAAAGTTGAATTTTCTCTCCCTCCTGAACTCTTAAATTGGAGAACCAAAAGAGATACAAATGAGTTTTGCAGCCCTGGGCCTCTGAAATTAAGGATGAATTATTTCATAGTTTGTTGATGCCAACCAGAGATATAAAGCACTGAGGTTTCTTTTATTCATGAGGGATCATTCTGATGTGACTTATCAAACAGGGTAGTGATTTGCGGCCAACAAAATTGTGCTTGCCTTAAAAACGACCTATTGTGAGATTCATCAGGTGTCCAGAGAGCCTGGAGACTCATCTTTGAGCTGTGGATTGAACATACCATTCTACCTCCTGGCACTGAGTGGTCTTTTAACACCCAACTGGAAAAGAGGTCCATCTCCAACACAGCCCCAAGCTATCAACAAGGCTCAGAATGCAGAATTTCCCTTCACTTCTAAACTTGTTGGACCAGGTCCATTCAATAACAAAGGATTCTTGTACTGGTCCATAACTTCTATAAACTTCTGCTTATCCAGCCTCTCAGATGTTCTCCTTTGGCAAGAAAAATTAAGAGAACCCACTGGCAAAGTCTCAAAGGGATAAATGAATGACTAGTCATGTTTTAATAAGTTCAACTTTTGTCTTAATGAGATTGATGGAAGGCCATTTTTTCCCTAGAAATGAAACTGTCATTGATTTCTCTAGCTTTGATGAAGGATTTGTTTGGAATGCATTCTTCATCATTGATATCAAATCAACTTTTTTTGAGAGCCTCAGAATGACCAGAGAAAGGAAAACTGTTAACTAAAGGGGTTCTCTCTTTACATCTATGTTTTTCATATGACAAAAGAAACCAAGGATATACAATAACTCCAAGTTGTCATGCTGTTTAGGTATGTTAACGCAGTCTGTGTAATGACACAAGTTTTAGAACTAGTAGAAAAAATAAGACGAACCTGAGTTTGCATCCTGACTCTGAACTCTCACTCCATCATTTAATACCTTGGCCAAATTATTTAACCTCCCTGAGTCTCATTTAATGGAAGTCATGACCTCCCTTCTAGAACTGTTGAGAGGGTTAGATGAGACTTAGCACAGCTCCTGACATGTCGAAGGCCCTCCTTCCTTCTCCCCTTTTCCTTCTCCCTGTAGCCACACTTAGGAGATGACATCACAGTTCCCTCAGTGAAACGGCTACTAGGTTTCAGGGTTTCCAGATTTCTGCTGATTTTAGAACCCAACTGTGCTGGTATTATTTATGCAAATGCCGGCTGAGGACCAATGCTATAACAGGGATGAGTCACTCCAAAGCACTCCTTCATGGTCTGGTCTTGCCTTGGAAAGAACTGGGTTTTCCTCACTGATGATGGAGAATGATGGGAGAGCTAGCCTGGGGACTTGGGCACATCTGATCAGATGCTCTCACAGCATCAAGAGTTTCTATGCAGAGAATGTCCAGGACTCTCATGAGTGACATTCAACAGTGGTTAGCAGCTTGGATTCTGAAATCTAATAAAACAAGATTTCAGTCCTGGTTGCCACTCACTAGCTGCTAGGCTCTCAAAGCATCTGTTAGCTCTCAGAGTGTATGTAAGGATTAAATAAAGCAAAATACATAAGGCATTTAGGACAGTGACTTGGTATATAGTAAATGCTTAACAGAAGCCGGTAATAATCTCTCTGTGTGTTTCTGTCTTTGTCTCTCTCTGTCTTCCTTCCTCAATTCTTTCTTTCTCTTCCTACGTCTCTCTGTCTCTGTGTATGTGTGTGTGTGTGTGTTTCTCTCTCCGAGTTAACCACTCAGCTATTTGCTAATCATCAAGGCCTGCCTTCCAGCAATTGGCACATTAACAGAGACGTTGTTTCTTGTATGTTTACTGTGTTCTCACTTTGGCTGAAATGCCTACGTCTCACCCTTACGCACTCCACTCAGCGTTAATTCATCCTTTGATCATTATTTTGTGAAGCTTATCCTCAGATACTTGAAAGAAATGATAATTATTGCTCAGTTGAATGAAACTTCACATCATAACTAAATAAATAGCTGTGGCTTGATCAGGAAGATAATCAAGAGCTTAAATAATAGACTTTATTAAAAAGCTGTCTGATTTCATACCATTATTTCCAAGTTCCATATCCTGCCAAAATAATTTACCTCATTAAATTACTGATTTTTAAATGTCTCTAGCAAAATATGGATATTAATAATAATAATCTAAATATTCATCATGGAACATCATTCCCTATTGCCACAGATTGGAGGTTAACAAAACACCTCAGTAAATAAATTAACATTTAACAAAGACCCACTGGATATACAGCCTTTTATTAATAACTTTTAGCTTCATAGTTTTTATTGAGAGAGCTTTACATTTCTTTTTTCCTGGAAAATCTCTAGATTTTTCATGCTGTAAAAGAGGCGAGTATGTCTGTGATAATATAAATGTAATTAGCTCCTTTTTATTACCAATATATTATGGAGACATTCAAATTTACATTATATACCTGCTCACTATTAGTTTCCTGAGTTAGGTGGTACCTATTCTGTATGACTACTAAAAAAGCACAGAACATATGCAATATCCTGTCTAATGATTCAAGTTAAATATACCTCAAAGAATGTTCTATCTTATTAAAATTCACATACATTTTTCTTACAAGGGAGCCACCATTCTGCACTGTAGCGCGTGCTTTATTACAAACTTAGGTTCATTGATGAATAGTGGTAGACTTGCAAATCAAGTCAACAGCTTCACTAGCACAGCAGGGTTTTAGGAAGCATTTCTCTCTCTGTGAGCATAACCTTAGAGGCTGGTCCAGAGCCCTGCGCTGGGTTTCTGGCACCCCAGGCTCTTCCCACGCAGAGGGGTCCTTACCTGAGGCCCTCGCCCTCGGGAGCGTGCTGTCTGCAGTACTCCAAAGTGTAGGTCTCCGTGGCCTCCGGGCTGGCAGGCCGCCATCGGATGGTGGCTGTGTTCCAACACACAGTACAGTCCTCAGCCCGGATCCCAGGCGTGGAGGGGGCTGCGGGGAGAGAAGCAGGGCAGTTGTGGAGCTGTCTGTGGCAGTTCTGCTTCCCTGGTCGCTGGGCTTGGGGATGGTTTTAATTTTTTTAAAATATGTCCTGAGTTGAAAACCCAAAAGGTATAAAAATATACATAGTGAAAGGTCTCCCTCTCATCTTTGCTTTCAAACTGCCCAGTTTTCACCCATCCCCAAACAGCTTCTAATAGTAGCTTTCTATAAATTCTTCTATAAATCCTACCACGGTTTCTTCATACATATACAAGCAAATGAATATGAAGATTTTTGTCCCTTCCTTTACACAAAAGTTAGCTGCCATGATCTTGACGTCAATAGGTACTCAATAAGTTGTTTTAAAAGGCAAGAAGAAAGGATAAAACAGAGGGAGTAAGTAATTTCTCCCCCTAAGGCAGTTACAATTATCTTAAATACAATGCAAACTTGGCTTATGACACACCTGCTTAAGCCCCTGTGAAAAGATTCTGTCATGGGAATGCATTTCCAGCTGAATACCATTACTGAAAGTCTTTTGGGGGCTCCTAGCACCCATATGAGAAAGCCTGAGCTTCTTACCTTAGCAAGTGTGAACTCTATGTACTAGCCTTTCTTAGCTCATGTCCTCTTCCCCTTGTTTTTTAAGTCAAAGAAATAATACCAAAATTCTTTTTGCAACCTGCACACTCCCTACTCTTTCTTACCTTGACACCTGTGCTCATATGTCTTCTTCAGATGGAATACACTCCTTTAACATATTACTTCCTCCTGGTCCTTTGATGATTCCACTCGGGCATGAGTTCTAGGAAGCCATTCCTGATCCTGTCCCTGCCCCAGCCAGTCTTGGATATCCTTCTAGAGTGTTCTGGATCACGGCCCTTACCACACATTTTCTATGATTTTTTGTTTTGTATCTCCCCCACTTGAGTATGAGCTTCTTGAGAAGAGGAGCCCAGTCTTATTCACTGTTGCAAATGCAGCACCCACAACACCCAGCATGCAACAGGTGCTTAACAAACGCTTATTGGTTGATCTTAATAGTCTGTGAAGAACTGAGTATTGCCTCTTAACACCCCCTTAACATCTCCTTTTTGTTGTCGTTGCTTATTGTTGTTTAGTTGGTGAGTTATGTCCGCCTCTTTGTGACCCCCTTGGACTATAGTCCGCCAGTCTCCTCTGTCCATGGAATTCTCCAGGCAAGAATACGGGAGTGGATTGCCACTTCCTTCTCCAGGGGATCTTCCCAACCCAAGGTTCGAATCCATGTCTCCTGCATTGGCAGGCAGATTCTTTACCACTGAGCCACCTGGGAAGCCCCTACCATCTCCTTACCTGTTCTAAAGATTGCCCTTTCGCTTGGCAGGCTACATCCTGTGAAATTCACAGCCATTACCCACACTTGATAGCATCGGTCAGGTTCTAAATCTTCAAAAACACAGTAGCTTTCTTTCACGGTCACTCTGTATTCTTCTACCAAATCTAGCATAAAACACAATCATAAACTCTGAGGTATCTTCCTAAGTTAATTGAAAGCTATAGCTATTGGAAAAATTCAACTACACATTTTTCAGTGGGAAATACAAACTGATAAACTTACAGATATCACTATGTGGTAGATAACATTTAAGAACATTCAAGCAATAACATTCCAAAAGATAAGTAGAATGACATAGTATTACTTGTGAACACTTACTGGAACATAATAGCACATTAGTAAGATTCATATACCACAATTAAAGTAACTTGTTTTAATAGCAAATACTAAAATTGCATGGAATTTATGTTAATCTCAGTAATACACTCTCAAGAAAAGTCTTAAGCAATGGCAATATTTTAAAAGAGTATGTAATAAAATAAGGACAATCCCATGTTTCCTAAATGTACAATGTTAAAAAGCATCTTTATAGATTAGCAAACCATTCAGTATGATTTTCAAAGTTTCAAATCTTGATTCCTTATCATGAATTCCAGAATTATTTCAACTAGAGATTTCCATAATTGATAGAAATACTTAAACACTGTTGAAGGAGCATAAACTGTTCTAAGAAATAACTTTGTTCAATCAAGACATTTCCTAAAATTACTTATTTTACTTTAAGTATTTTAGTAGTAAATATTACTCAATAACACTCTGAACACCTGCCCCTTGGGCCAATCTGATTATTCTTACTGAAATTTCTTTCCTTTTAAAAGAACAATTTTCTTTTCTAAATTAGCCCCTGGCAATTCCAAGTATCCTCTCATATTACTCTAGGATGTCATATCTTCAAAACCCCTGCAGTTAAGAAACCCAGATTATTCCCTTTTAAAGTAAATTTAGGAAATCTTCAACTCAGCAGGTTTCTTCAACTGCATCTCTCTTTACCAGTGAGATATACTTTCTGGGTGAAATTTTGGCTTAAATAACATCATAAAGACATATACACTGAAAAACATCTCCCCCATAGCCTAGAACCCGGGACTGCAGTTCTCAAGAGAATTCTCCTTTTAGACTAAGTCGTTTAGCCTGGTACTCCTTTTAACAAAGCACATAATATATGTTACTGGGGACCTATTCCACACAACACAGTACCACAGTCTAGACCATCAGATTATTGAACTGGCCTCAGCAGAGTTCAAGGCATCAAAGGAATGAGACACAAGACAGGTATGTGTTTGGGGCATGGCAGGGGAAGGTAGGCAGGTGGAGCGCTTTTATAAAGTGCTCCAGGAAATAAACAGTTGTTAAGAGGAGTCTTGGAGAGCCATGAGGTTCTTTGATATAACTGGATATACAGGGAGGTGAAGTGTGGCATAACAAAACAAACACAGAGTCAAGCAAATAAAAACATAAGCTTTGAAGTCTGAAAGATCTTTATTTAAAACCTGTCCTGGTCCCAAGTAATTTTTGTGGTCTTGGGCAAATTATTTAATCTCACATCCATTTTCTCAACTGCAAATGCGAATAAGAGCACTTTTCTTGTTGTGCTGTGAGAGGTGTATGGTAACAGGTTCCCAGTAAGATATGAGTTCTTACAGACAAATTTAGCCAACTTTACAATATGCCTATGGTTGCTTTCTTACTTTTTCTAATTTAAGTATCACATGACATCCCGAAAGACTTAAATACTGATTAACAGTGAAATGTTATAATTCATTTCTTATTACAAATTGGTTCCTATTCCATGTCAATCTTGTCACATGCTCATCTAATTTCCAAAAATATGGGTCTACCTTCAACAGGCAACACAGAATGTCAGCACTCCCAACTCTGATCCATCAAACCGCATGGCTTCCAGGACTTATTAGAGGTCTTACTGAACAGAGAGATGTTTACGAAAGGCTCAGCTGTAAGACATGCAATCCATTCACCCTCCCAAGCACTTTTACCTCTATCTTCACGTTAATATGGGACACCAGAAGACTATACCATACAGTCTTCTCATGCCTTGAGAAATGTGAACTCTGAATTTACCTTTATAGTTTGTTTGCAGCTTTTATCAAAGGGGGATCTGAGAAAACGCCAACCATGATATCCAACGCTGCGTTTGCACTAAAATTACTGTGGAGGACAGTGTCCTATATACAGCTCATTTCTCCTCTACAAAGTGGGACACTTTATGCTTGTGTTTTAGACTTCAGTTCTGACTGAAACTTTGTTTTCAACACTTTGGTATGTTACCTCATGCCTGAAAATGAGAATCACTCAATTGCTCTTGTTAACCCGAGAACTCAAAGCCGAATTTGAATTTGTTAAAATATTCATGTTGAAAAGTATTCATTCATGACCTTTATTCATGTTAAAGTATTCATCATTAGGATAATATTTATTCATTCTAGTTTTCTTTGGTCCTGATTTCCAAATTTTGCTTATATGTCATTTCATTACATAATTGCTGGTTCATTGTTGCTTTTATAAGTGGCTACAAATGCTTTGTGGAAAGAGTCATAATAGGTATATGTTTAAATACGACAATTAAGATGTAGAAATGTACACATGCATCTGAATATGTTAGCGATCCTACCGCTCCCTTCTTGGCCATCTTGCGGCTCCTCCATGCAGTACACCTGGAATGAGTCGATGACGTCTTCTTTGTTCCTGCTCCAGTAAACCGCAATTGTTGTACCAGTGGCAGAACCGGCTTCCTGAGGTTCTAATCTAGGAGGCTGTGGAACTGGAATATGAGCAAGATTTATTATAACTAATGCTGTTTTATTGATTTCTTTTTCTTTTTGCAAAAGTCACCTGTGCTTACTGATAATAATACAAGCAATATAGAAGTACATGGAGGAAAAATGGGAGGGCTATCTTGTTCTCAACAGCCCCCCAACCTCAAGGATACCCCTTGGAAGCAACCACTGTTATTATAGTTGTGTGTAACTCTCTCCAAAATGTCTTCTCTGCACGCATACATATACACTATGATACACATAGGAAAAAAAGAAATGGATCTCCCAATGGGATCACTTGATTATATTCTTCTGCAGTCCTATACTTCGAGTAATAAACTTATACAAGTTAGAGGATGCACCAAATGATTTGGTTTTCCTTCAAAACAAAACCTTGAGTTTGCATTGCTAGTAACCAATATCATATCCTTCTATGTCAACACAGAATCTATATTCAAATAGAGATCAATGAAATCCTTATTAGCTATAGTTGCTTTATCATCAAGGCTGCAAAAGACTTGCATGAATAAAATATGAAAATACACTTTCTGAAACTACTATCCCATTTTCCCATATCCAACATGACTATACCTACAATTTTTTTTAGTTCTTAAAAAATGTAAAAATTCCATGAGGGAAAGCACCCTATTAACTGATTTGAATATCAGGTTTAGATATCTAGTATAAATTCATTGTTCTGCATTTTAAAGGCAACAATATTCTTGAGTATTTTACTAGAGATTTAAAAAGTTTATAATTATGCATATTGAACATTTATGTATATACAATGCCATAAATTAAGCTCCTATGAAATTCTTCTCCAAAATTTTTGGGATACAAAAGCATTGAGTATAGTTTACAAATTAGAGGAAAAGGTTACTCCCATAGTTGAACAGATGAACTGTTTTAAAATTTATTTTTGTGGTTATTATTTTCCAGTCAACAATCCTGAGAGATGAGCTTGCTGAATAATATAGGCTAAATTTTATGTGATTACTTTATTAAAAGTCAACAATGAAGGGAAAGAAAACAAAGGTTAGTTTAATAGGAAAGTGGAAATTAGAAGAAATAAATGGTTCTAAATTTAGAGAATGGAACAAAAAGAGACACACTGAAGAGATTCAATACAGAGATAAAGAGCTGAAGAAATACATAGTTATGAAAAATGAGAAGGAAGATAAGAGAATGGGCAAGTTCATGAGCTTCGGAGGGCAGAGGCTGGCCTAAGGTTAAACGCCAGATCCCCTACTTGTAAGCTTTGTTACTTCAGCTTCAGTTCCTCCATCTTTAAAACAGGAAAACAACAATAATACTATTTCCTCCCAGGATTGTTGTAAAAAGCAAGATAATGCATATCAAGTGCTTAGTAAAGTACTTGACACATAACCAGTGTTAACATTCAGAAAGAAACACGGCCTTTGCAGGAGCACAGAAAATGCAGGGGAGAGGGCAGGAAGCCCCTGATGATGGAGCTGAAGTAGAGACCCTTCATCTGGTAAACACAGAGGGACCACAGACGTAAGACATGCTGGGAGGCTGCCTGAGAAGGCAGGAAGCCCACCTGTCAGAGCCCCTCCCCAAGGGCTGATAGTGCTTCAGAGGCTCTTACACGATCCTTGACTTTTCTGTTTGTCTTCCCAGCAGAAAATCAGTGTCACATTCTAAAGGGGTCCACCAGATAAATGTAGTTCAGTAAATTTTCATGTTGCCCTGCCTTATGGAAGAGCCAAGCAGGTTGACTATTGTCTATCATCTTTGAAGTAGTGCTGGAGAACTTTTTGAAGAACAAACAATGAAAATGCTCCCTTTTCCTCTATGAATTATACATTGAGCTTTACCTGCTTTTTAAAATGGTAACATCTTTTCAGAAATCTCTATATCAGGTAGCTTAGCAAACTTTAAATTGATAATTGAGCTCCCCTCCCAAATTAAAAAATTTTAAGGAATAGGCAGTTGTAGGGAATTAGGCAATGCATGTAGGCTAGAAATAATTTTGTACCTAATCTAGTCCTTTAAAAACAATGAAACTAAAACATCTTATTTCAAAACAAGAACCACTTCTATTGTTTAAACTATTCTAAAATTTAAAAGGGAGTATGAATATTCCGTGTATGTAATACTACTACCAGTGGCTGATTTACACTTTCTATGCGGCACAAGAACATTAGAGGCTCAGACTTTATACATTATCAACACTACTTACACTTCTAGAGTAAGAAACTTGAGTAAGAGTGATGCCAAAAGTGCAAAATGATTTTAAGGCTTCCAGTCATAGGCTAAGGAACTGGGCAAAGGCATCACCCCCATGGATTCCCTCTGCCTGACTGAGCATGCCCATAAAGAGCTGTCACGCTCAATGAGCTAAGCATTAGATCAGCCTGCACTTCAGTACTTGTAGTGGATACAGAGTCCCACGCAACTGAGCTTTCAAGAAAGTCCCCAGGAGAACAGCATTATCTGCAGTAGCCAAAAGGTGAAAGGAACTCAGAAGGGTATCAACAAGTGAATGGATAAGGAAAATGCAGTATCGACATACAATGGGATTTATTCAGCTTTAATAAGGTAGGACATTTTGACACATGGTACAACACTGGTAAACTTAGGGGACACGATGCTCAGTGAAATAAGCCAGTCACAAAAGAGACAGGTACTGCAGAATTCCATTTATATGAGGTACTTAGAGTAGTTAAATCCATAGAGACAGGAAGTAGATGGTGGTTGCCAGAGGCTGGGGGTGTGGGTGGGAGGAATGAGGAACTGTTATTTAACAGATACACAGTTTCAGTTTTGCAAAATGAAAAGAATTCTGGAGCTGGATTAGTGGTAATGGTTGTACAATGGTGGCTTCAGCATGGTTAAAATGGTCAATTTTATTTTACACGATTTTTTTTTTAAGTTCTTAGGAGCAGAGTCAAGAAGCCTTGGGGTGTCACAAATCTATGGTTATCCCCCCTTTCACAGCAATACACTCAGCCTCTTTGGTGCAGACCAGTGGATCAAGCGCAGAGACTCTGAAAGCCAAACACCCCCGCCACACACATCCCCAACAGCTGTGTATCGAGAGCAATATGCAAAACAATTCTCTGTTCCGTCTATTTCCTTACCTGTCAGATGGGAATAACAATAAAACCTGTCTCCTAGAGTTGTGAGATTAGAGGGACAGTCCAACCAGAAACAGTGTCCACCCTGCCCAGCATCACGTAAGCAGGGAAGAACCGTCAGGGCCGCTCTGTTTCTCACTATACTCTCTGAAGCAGAGGCGCAATGTGCGGCATTCATCTCTCAGAGACCAGTGCCCCCCAGCAGCTTGGAACTACTGGGACGGCCACATGTACTGTTTGTGAACGCACCATTAACACCTTGTGACCTCTGCAATGTACAAATGCCCCCTCACTGCCCATCAGATTCAAAAGAATGTCCTTGAGACAGGGTGCTCAGGGCCGGTGCACTGGGATGACCCTAGGGGATGGGATGGGGAGGGAGGTGGGAGGGGGTTTCGGGATGGGGAACACCCATGGCTGATTCATGTCAATGTATGGCAAAAACCACCACAATATTGTAAAGTAATTAGCCTCCAATTAAAATAAATAATTAAAAAAAAAAAGAATCCCTTAAAAATAAAAGAGCTACTCTGTTGACCAGAATTTCTTGGTTTGCAATCTTGGCTCCATTCAAATGCTTCTTAAAGACATGATAAGAAAATGCCCCTTTGTTCTGAGATATACCTAAAGAAAATCCATTAGGACAAATAACTGAATTTTTCATTTTATATAGTGTTGGGGGCTGGAGGGGGTGCTTTTTTGTTTTTCAGTTTTTTTGAAGACACAGTAGACTCTTACTAGTTACTAAATTAAAACTCTCCCCACAGGAATAAAAGTTAATTCTCAATTTGAAAACAGAAATTGTCTTTATGGTTTGCTTTGCAAGATTATAGCATCTTTTAAAGAGGGCGTCTAAGTACATTTTACAGTAAGTGAAACTTGGCTACTTCAATGAAACACAGCAGCATTGAAAAAAATCTAAATAAATTTCATTGTCTTGTTTGTTAAAATAGCACATTAAAAAATATTTTGAAGAGTCGGCAGGATGCTTTTGACAGCTGAGCAGGAGGAGGCTCCTGGCTACAGAGCATGATGCTGAGCTGTTAGTTCTCTACGTTAATCTGTTTAGTTTCAAAAAAAAGGAAAAATAACTCAACTGAAGAGGGGAAAGCCACTCCGAAAGAAAAAACCTGTACAACATATATGAAAATATTTGATTTCTCTTTCCTTCTATACCTGGCTGCTGGCGTGAAGCAAATAATCTCTAAGAGAGAGAAATCTTCTTTTGAGAAAAAAAGAGAGAGGACCCTTCGATTCCACTGCTCCGTCCTTCCACCTCCTCAGTATTCCGGCACAGTTACAAAGCTTCAAATGGAAATGCCGTTTATAACTGAAATGGTATGCTAGTCTCACAGTTTATTTCAGAATCTAGCTTTAAATTCTTACAAGAAAGATTTTTCCTTTTCCAGTTATAATTCCTTAGCTTCAAACACTTTACAAAACAAACAAGAAATAACTGCCAGATTTCACTGAGGTAATTAATATACGGAAGCTCCTACCAGCCACTTGTTTTAACATCTGGTCACTTCTTGCTGAGCCGTCATCATAATGTTCAAAGAGTGAAAACGCAGCAGGCATTTTCTCTAAAGAAGCAGTGTTCTCCATTGCAGAAAGCAACCTGTTGGGAAAATAATTCTGTATAAGTCAAGAAATTATTAACATATACATAATGAAAGCTAAGAACAATGATTCAAAATGAAGCTGTTGTTGGTATTTGGTGGTGGTGGTGGTTTTTGTGAGGCACTGTAGCCAAAAAGGCTTTTAAATGTTTCAAAATCTGGAAAGATATGTCTAAAATCTATTCATAGGATTCTTTAGTGCAACTGGTAATATTAGAAACTCCATTCCTATATCCTTAAATTGAACAGATTCCATTGAATTATACAGTCTTAATTTTGCCTCTAGAAAGTTAGTCCTAAAAATGATTACACTTGAATGATTGTTTTTATTCCCTAAAGATAAAAAAGGTTCAGAGCCCATCTGGAAAGTCACATACTTTGTGATGTCTTTGCTGTTTTCAATTCTCAATATTACACATCTAGCCATTTAGTCTTTCAAGAAAATACACACATCTGCTAAGTGCCAGGCACTGCTATGGGTCAGCAACAAAGAAGGATAAAGTCTATCTATTCTCGAAAGACTAAATAAGCCACAGTATGTAAATTGTTAACTTTTCTTTATATTCAGGACCCTATTAGGAGGGATGCACTCAGCATTGGCATCCAGGTGAAATATGGACTTAAAAAAAAGGGTTGATTCTGAAGAGGGAAACAGGGGAAGGAAGGACTGCAGAAGCATTTATCTTTAGCATGAGGGCCTAAACTTTGGTGAGGAGCTCTCCTCTGTGTACCTTACTCAAGAGTATGGAAAATACCTTCCAGAAATTAAGTCAACCATTAGGAACTCCATGGACTTTGGGGTTTGGGCAGCACACACCCACCTCTAAGCCTTTTCACTTGCTACTGGAACTTTCTTCTCCTGGCCACCTGTGTGGCTCCCACCTCACTTAATTTAGATCTCTATTAGAATGTCAGCCCCTCAGAGAAGCCAGTCCTCTGCTGCTTCTTACTTTGTTGTGCTGTTTCCTCAAACTCATTACAACCTATTTGTTTTTGTCTGTCTACTTCACCTGAGTATAATCTACATGCCAAAAAAGGACTTTGCTGGTTTCACTACAGTATCATGTTTCTTGGCACATAGTAGGCTTTCCATAAATATATATGAATCAGTAAGAGGACAAGGTTTCCTTTGGGTAAGAATATCAGGATCTTAGGTCTGGAAAATTTATCAGTATGAGTGGAAAAAATGATAAAATATAACTGAAATATTTAAAGAGTGCTCACTATGCTTACAAGTGTTAGGGATAATAAAATTCACTATCTTCTGATTTGAGGGAGATGCTCCATTAGGGGCTTCAAAGAGGAGGTAACTTTTGCTGAGTCTTAAAGGATATTTAGGAGTTACCTAGGCAACAAAGAGAGTATGAGTGTTGCTGAGAGAACAGCATAAATGAAGGCATGGGGCTATAAAAAAGTAAGACGCACTCAAGGGCCACAGGGGACCATGGACCTTGAGAACTGGGAAATGGAGACAATTAGAGATGAACTAGAAAGGTGATTTGTGACTTGACTGGGAAGTCTTTCACGTCCACCAAGAGTTTCCATTTTGCCCTTTAAGGCAGGGAGAGTCACAGAAGGTTTTACACAAGGGAATTTTAGAAGACCACCCTGGCATGAGTCTGAGGGAAGATCTCCAGCACCTGGAGAGGTGGTGAAGCCAGTTGGGAGGCCCCAGGATGCTCTAGATGAGGGACGGCAACGTGAACCTTAATTAAGGCTTTAGGGATGCAGAGGGTGGAAATGATAGACTCAAAATGAACAAAGAGGGGTTACGTGTGCATATACTAAGCCCTCTCAGTACGTGTCACTGACTACATGGAGGACTCTTCGCAGCACAGAAGCTGTAGCTACAGATAAAGCATGTAAAATGTTTGCATTTTCCCTTATGCACTGATCTGTTAAAATTTATCAGTGTGTTTAAGGGCAGGCCGATGTCTTTTTATGAGCAGGTCCTACAAATGGTTGAGACTCTCTTCCATTATTATAACACAAAAGAGCAAAACAGAGAAAAAACATGCGTCCTCTTAACAGAACAGCATTTTCTACGCAAATGTGTTTTTCAGAATATGCAAATTTTGAGTCTAAATATGCTTGACAGCATTCTTTAATTTAAGCATTTTTGGTGTTGTGAAAAATCATTTAATATGCAAGCATTGCCTTTAGATACATAATACGATGAGAGGGAGAAAAAGCCGCAAGGGGAAGAAACTAGAAAATTAGCATTTCTCATAGACAGGAACACCAATAACATTGAGACTTTAAGGTACAAGTTATCATGAGAACCTGAAAGGTTTCATTTCAGTGAAAAAAATCAATCTTCATCACATTTGTGCACATTTAACAAGATTTTCTTTAATTGCTCATATTTCTTCATCAAATCTCAAATTTTGTTATCTTTTTTCTTACAGAAAAATAATGGTTATCCCAAGTATACTTTCCTTTTGGCAACATGCAGCTTTAGCAAAGATTAACTCATTGCCAATTGGACAATGAGATCAAAATTAATTAAAAAGACACACAGATGAACAAGTTCAAGCACAAAACCAAAGAAATGGTATTTAGAATTAAACGCATGTCAACGCATATTAGCAAGTTAATATTCTAATGTTTAGGAAAGTAAAAAATGCGAAACTATAGCATTTTTGAAGGCAAACGCATTTGCAAATTTTCATTCACTAAATTTTCTTGCTGATTAGTATCTTCTACAAGCGGATGAAGTATGATAAATAAGCAAAAATGCCTGTATGCTGTCCAATGCATACAGAATGGCATTCTAAATCCATATACTTTGGGGGGTAAAAATAAACGTCAATAATACTTAGAAGAAGTGTGTAATTTTAAAAAAATAAAGAAAACTGGGAGCAAGGCCTGGGTATCAGTTTTCAGACCTGCGCAGTGTGCTTCTGGCTCGTGTGTCAGAACTGGCCCACTGCTGGATACTCCTGTAGTGGATCTGGGCTGGAGCTCCAGCAATTACCACACAGGTAATTCAGGCACAGCCAGTCTGTGGCACCAGTGGGCCTGAGGACAGGCTGTTATAAACCAGAGGTTCTCAATCCTGCCTGTGCCTTGAAATCACCTAGAAAGCTTTAAAAGTGCCCTGGCCACATCCCACAGCAGTTAAGCCAGAATCTCAGGAGGTAAGACTCAGTCATCAGCATTTTTTAAAGCTCCCTGAGTATTTCTATTTATAACAGAGCCACTGTAATAAAAGCCTTATTGATTATTGCCAATATTAATATACAAACTGTTTCTTAAAGCATTTTGGCAATATTCTTTTTTTCCCAGAAGTTGTAAATATAGTCTAATGTAGATAAGAAACATAAATTTTAAGGGGGAAGTTCTAGTTTCATTATACACTTGTTATCAATTTTTTTCATTGTCTATTTCCTTGCCCATATCTTTTTATTCATACTAATTGTGATTAAATTATGGAAGAAATGTTTATATATTGGCAATATTCTGTTGAATAGATTTCCTTAACAGGTAAATAGGATCCATCTGTGTGGTTCTCATCTAAAAAATCAGGTTTCTAACTGAAAACCATTTTTCTATATTTTAATATATCACAAATTCCTGATTTTTTACTTTATGCTATTTTACAATTTGAGACTGAATGAAGCAAACTGAAGATGATATTCACAATTTTAGAAATTTACATTAAAAGGGTAAAATTGATTTTAAAAAACAGAAAAACATTAGGCTCAGCCTGTAGGAAAGACCTCAAGCCTGTTTATGGGGCAGAAATGAAAATGAGTCAGATCAGTATGAGCATTTCATTATCAGATGCTCAGAAGATAAACAAAGATTTGTTGTTATGTGTTTTTATAAACAACACTTCCTGATTTCTTGTTGAGTGTTTTGCCTTTTAAATGAATGAAGAACTTCTTTTAGATTGAGTGTTAAATACAACAACAAACACGAAACAAAAATCAAGAGAAGATTCATTTAGGTGAGCGGAACAGAAAGAGAAGATAAACGCATGCCCGTCTTTTGAAGAGAAAATGAGAGAACGTTCCATTAAAGATTACATAAGTCAACAAATTGTTCAAGGCAGATATGAATGATCCTTTCAAATACTCATATATAACCAATTAAGTCGAAGCATATACAAAATGTTCTGTACGCAGTGACTGAAAAGATAGCCTAGTCTAGATTAGGTTGGAAATACAGACTACATCTCAAAGAAGCAGTTAAAAATCTACATTATGATAATTGTTATTTAACTAGAGCACATGCAGTTTTCTTTCAAAAGCTTTCATTTAGCTTTTAAAAGCACTGTAGCTCAAAGTGCAAACCCAGGAGCTCACTAAATGTATGTCTTTTTTAACTGGCAGCTCATTTTCTATAAAGCATCAAAATATTAAAAATAAAGCACACAGTCATGCTGTTCTCGGCCACCACTACATTGAGCCACGCTTTCTATACCTTTCATTGATTTCCTCAAACGACTTACGGAGGAATGAGAAAGACAGAGAGAGAGATTGAGAGGGGGAAGGGGAGGGGGAGGGGAGAGAGAGAGAAACTAGTTAACAACCATAAAGAAAAACCGACCTAGAGCGCTAAGACTGTACGTTCTAATAATCATTACACTCCTCAGCTACCTTTGAGGTTGTTTCCTTTGGGGGGCTTCATTCCACGCAGCAAAGGAACTAGTGCTCAGAAGGGGTGGGGAGCGGGGTCTCGGATGGAGGGGGCTTTAGGTCTACTCTCTACCATCAGCAAAGTGGCAACAGTTGCCTCTGCTCTGCTTCTCTCTATTCATTAACAAATGGATTAGTTTCCAGAACTGAATTCTCCGAAGCAAGAAAAATGACTTAAATGTGTTCAGTGTGTGAGAGAGAGAGAACAAAATGTAGTCAGTAGTTATCTCTAGATGATACCTTCTCTGTGCTTTTCTATATTTTCCAAATTTTCTAAACTGGATATATATCACTTTTATAAGTAGGAAAAACATGCTTTCTTTTTCACAATTTGTTCTTCTAGAGAGAAGAAAATATTCTTATCAAACCCAGGTAAGGTTCTTAGGGAACACAAAGCACTTTATTAATGTTATACTGCACATGAGGTACTTAATTTTAAAATACTAAAGCTTTGCCTTAATTAAGCATAATGCAACTGAATGATTTTCACCCTCCTCTGAGGATGCCACGTCCATCCCACCCAAATTTTCTGCCCGGTTTTGCCTTGCTCCATCTCCAGTCTTCACTAAAGGGCTGGGAGGACAGAGGAGCTTTGACAGCTCATCATAGAAAGGTGCTTTCCTCAGAGTTGACAACTGGGTCTGGAATTGCCCTGGAGGAAAACAACGCCATCACTCCTGGTTAATCCTGGCTCTGAGGAGAACCAGTATTCTACTGCCGGTTTAGGGAATTGGGAGAGCAAAGAGCTGCCTCTGGGCGAAATTGGAGGAGCACCCAAGGGATTCCCTGTGCACAAGGTACTTGTCTGAATTAAGGAATCTGGTGCCCAGGAAGACCCTTGTAAAAAGATTAACATGATACCTAAAAGAGGTGTCATACTCTGTCATCCTTTTGCATGCTGAGTGTACCAAAATGTTACTCTCCACTTGGTGAGGCTCAGAGGGCACGGTCGAGAGGTCATTTCAGATTAGGGCGTGAAGTGGGGACGGGCACTGCAAGATCAGGCCTGCACCCACAGGCAGCATAGCACAAATTAAGTTTTCAGGCTGCTTTCCCTCCCTCTTAGAAGGCGATCAATCCATTGTGACAGAACGGACAGATGATGCTGCGGGCTGGCTTCCATGCACCCTTTGGCTGGATCTGAGTGTTATGGCTTTAAGGACTGGATGGGCCTTTTCCATGAGCATCTGGCATGCCCTAATAATTTTTAAATGAGAATTATAGAAACTCCCCAGAGAAATATATATGATCTCAGGAAATAGCAAAAGTTGAATTTTAAAAAATAGACTTGGGTCAGACTGGGTTCAAGGTGTCTGGATCTGTTTGAAATGGTGCTTACAGTCAAGAAAACGGTCTCGTCAAGCTCCTCGGCTTCTCTCACGATGGTCTCCAGGGTGTCCTTGGCAGTGTCCATGCTCTGCAGAAAATGGACCATCTGGTCATGCAGGAACTCCATCTTCTTTCTCTTTACTTCCTCAAAGCTCTGGGCTTTCTCATCATATTGTGCTAAAACCTTCTTCATCATTTCCTCATTCTGTTCTTCTAGCCGTTTCTCATTTTTACTACAGTTTTCCTAAAAAAAAAAACAAAAACAAAAAAAAAAACCACAACAATTCTGAGTGAAAAAAGAAGCACATGTATTTTTTACGAGAAATACTAGCCTTTTAAAGAATTAATCTTGGGCATTCTGGTAAGAGAATCACAGATGATGCACACAATCTGAATTTTCAGCCTATCAACCTCCTTTGCCATAGTTGTCTCTGCAACAGAATTCACTGTAAGAAGACTATCGAGAAGGATTTAGTTAATGAAACACACACAAAAATATCTGTAGGGAAGTCTTGCCCACCTGCATTCCCACGTGACAGAACCTGGCATCACGATGAATGAAGATCAGGTAGCCAAGAGGGTTCAGTGCCATCTTTCCCACTCTACTAAAATCAAGTGTGGAGAAGGGAACAGCGAGGATACTGGACAGGGTGCCACAGCCACAGATGCTCTCCAGGGAAGGGGCACCTTCTGCCAGAGTCGGAGAAACCACACGGCCCGTCTGGACAAACTCAGATGCTTAGCTGTCCTGACCAGTGTGTGTGACAGTCACTCAGTCGTGGCCGACGCGTTGCGACCCCATGGCCTTACCCGCCAGGCTCCTCCACCCACAGGACTTTCCTGACTAGAGGGCTAGCGATAAGGTGATCATATTATTTACTGTCTAAAAGGAACACTTTGGTGGCAGTGGAGGTTGGCCAGCAACAGCACTAAAAACAACCAGCAGGGGCACTCCACTCCAGTGCTCTCGCCTGGAAAACCCTATGGACTTAGGAGCCTGGTAGGCTACGGTCCATGGGGTCGCAAAGAGTCGGACACGACTGAGCGACTTCATTTTCACTTAACTGATTTACAACAGGAGTTAAGCAGACCTTTCACAAGCAAGCTAGAATGAGGAGTGACGGAGAAACTGCACTCCAGCCTCCCACAGAAGCCTGTCAATCCTGACTGATCAGTAAGGATGTCTGTGCTGCATTCATATATCAAAGGAGCATTCCTATCCCCTTCCTTCATTGAAGAGAGAGCAGGGTCGGCATGAACTCATCAAAGACAGCGGTACCATGAGAGACACTCATCTGTCTGTAGCATGGAACACCAGGCGATGCTTTAGAACATCTCTGCAGAGCCAACCCAGTGAAAGGCAGGATGGTAGAGCAAGTAAGTTCCGATCTTGGCTATCAGCTTACTATGACCTTGGGTAATATACTTAACTCTAAATCTCAGTTTCTTATCTATAAAATGGGAGCAACAATAACTCCCATTTCATATGGTTGCTGTAAGGATCAAATTGGACAAGCATGTAAAGCGTTTGCCCTATCATAGTTAGTACCCTATTTATATATGTGTAGAGTAGAGAGTAAAAAAGTTGGCTTAAAGCTCAACATTCAGAAAACGAAGATCATGGCATCTGGTCCCACCACTTCATGGGAAATAGATGGGGAAACAGTGGAAACAGTGTCAGACTTTATTTTTTTGGGCTTCAAAATCACTACAGATGGTGACTGCAGCCATGAAATTAGAAGACGCTTACTCCTTGGAAGGAAAGTTATGACCAACCTAGATAGCATATTCAAAAGCAGAGACATTACTTTGCCAACAAAGGTCCGTCTAGTCAAGGCTATGTTTTTCCTGTGGTCATGTATGGATGTGAGAGTTGGACTGTGAAGAAGGCTGAGCACTGAAGAATTGATGCTTTTGAACTGTGGTGTTGGAGAAGACTCTTGAGAGTCCCTTGGACTGCAAGGAGATCCAACCAGTCCATTCTGAAGGAGATCAGCCCTGGGATTTCTTTGGAAGGAATGATGCTAAAGCTGAAACTCCAGTACTTTGGCCACCTCATGCGAAGAGTTGACTCATTGGAAAAGACTTTGATGCTGGGAGGGATTGGGGGCAGGAGGAGAAGGGGACGACAGAGGATGAGATGGCTGGATGGCATCACTGACTCGATGGACGTGAGTCTGAGTGAACTCCGGGAGTTGGTGATGGACAGGGAGGCCTGGCGTGCTGCGATTCATGGGGTCGCAAAGAGTCCGACATGACTTAGCGACTGATCTGATCTGATCTGATGTGTTTTTAAGGGCACATCATTTATCCTTAGACAGGAAGTAATCTCACTGATAACACAGAGGGAAGATTTAAGGACTACTTTTAATGGAACAAAACCAACAATGGCAAACCACAAATGCACACACAAACCCCAATTCAGGTCATTTTAGCTTTATTTACTTGTGATGTTGTAAGCAAACTGGGATAAAGTAAAAAGGAAAAGGTAACTTACCTCAATGGTATTAAAAAAGGATTCTATCTCACTAACAAAGGCTTCAATCCTCAAGGACTTTTCTTGCAAATCTTCTAGAAAGTCCGCTAATTGAACCTGAAGAAAAGAATGAAGCTATCCTTAGTATATTACATTTGAGAAAAGAACTTCAAGCAGAGAGTTCCAATTTCCTTATAAATTCTGTATGTTTGGTAGAGATACACTATATCATGTTCACAAACAAATCAACTTAAATTTTCTTTGCTGCTTCATCTAAATTGACTATATAGGTAATGTCTGATAAACAATTAGGAGGCTTATGAGTGAGAGCAATAAACAGTTTATTTTATCCTGTGCAAGAGGAAGGCCTTCTTGGTCAGCTGGTGAATTCAAAGTATACTTGTTTTAGTAAACTATGAATTGAATTCTTTCTCCTTAGTAAGGCCTCAATTGTTATACACTGTCTTTCTTCTTAGATAGCAGACTTTTCTCTGAACTGGTCCAACATATCTGAGAAACCTGCTCACATTTGCACCAATGGTTTCAGGTGTGCTTGCCTCACATGACCCTGAGAAATCACCAGGCCTGAAATCTAGCATACCAAACAATGAAAACTATCTACTAAAGAGATCTTAAGATTCTAATGACCCTCAACAGTACTTCTTAGTTATAAAGTTAGCTGTAATCTATCCTGCAAAGCAGAGAAGGCAATGGCACCCCACTCCAGTACTCTTGCCTGGAAAATCCCATGGATGGAGGAGCCTGGTAGGCTGCAGTCCATGGGGTTGCTAAGAGTTGGACACAATTGAGCGACTTCACTTTCATTTTTCACTTTCATGCATTGGAGAAGGAAATGGCAACCCACTCCAGTATTCTTGCCTGGAGAATCCCAGGGATGGGGGAGCCTGGTTGGCTGCCGTCTATGGGGTCGCACAGAGTCGGACACGACTGAAGCCACTTAACAGCAGCAGAGGCAGCAGCAGCATCCTGCAAAGCTTAACAACACAGAATAAAAGAGCTTCCATCTGCCTGTTTCACTATCCAAAGAATGATGGAGAGATTACATTGTGGGAAGTCCCTTCAGGATCTGGTTCTCTGCTTCCTGCTCACGCCCCTGCCTCTTCTCCACAGGGCTCCAGGATTCTCTCACCTATGTGCCTTTTTAGAAGGCAATCCCTGTCTCGAGAATGTCCTCCCTGCCCTGATTTGTTAGAAGAACTCTATCCTATTTAGGCTCGCCAAAGCTGCACCTTCTCAAGATACCTTCCCCATCTCTCCAGTCCCCCTCCAGCATTTCACTCACTCCCAGAGGGTTTCTCGCTCAGAACACTGCATTCCCATGATGCTGTTTGATTTTGGGGAGCTACAAGTCCAGGTTCCTTTATTTTTGTTTTTATTCCCTATGATGAGCACGGCTCTTAACATGGAATAGGAAGGGAGAGAGAAAGAGGGAAGGAAGAGAGTGATGGAAGAAATAAATGACAGATAAAAGATAATCCACCTAAACAGGGATGGAGTGGAAGGAGAAGCCAGGACCTGGACAATCTACAAATGCAGCCGTCAGTTCCCGAAAAATCACAGATGGTCACTCACAAGATGCTAGAGAATTCTCAAGTGACAACTTCTTAAATTTATTTTTAATTTTTAAAAAGTGGCAACCAACTCAATCTTCACAGTCCATTTAATGAATGAAGCAAGTCTCTGGCTTAGTCAATTTGTTTTGCACTTTCTGTTCATACTCTTTGGAGAAGGTCCGGAAAAAAATAAAAAGAACTTTAAAATGGTTTTAAAGCAGGAGACATCATATCTTTCCACTTCTGAAATTTGTTTTAAATTGACAGGATTTAGACAGAATTATTTTTTTAATTTCTAAAACTCACAGAGATAAACAGAATATAATTAAGAAGGCTGAAAAAAAGTCTTCTTTCTGCTGACAGTACCCACTAGTTGTTAGTTAACAAAACCAAGTGTCATCAAAGAATGGGGCATGTTTCACTGGTGCTGATGCATCTGAATGCCTGAGAGTCCAAAAAGAAATTGAACCACGGCCTATTCCCAAACTTGACTAGGTAAAGTTTCAACAAAATACAAGTTGAGAAGGATTACTTTTCCAGAAAAAAGACCAAAAAATCTAAGATTCAAATGTGTTATCCTACTGAATCAAAATGAATCTGACAATGATCAGTGACCTAACTGAATGATCATATTGAAAACCGCTACCGTTACGAAGGCCCTGAGCAGAGTAACAAAGGTGCACATCAAAAGCATGAGCTCTGGCATCAGACAGATCTGGGTACCAATCCTAGTTCTGTCCTCTATGACCTTGGACTTAATGGGCTCTTTGAGCCCATTTTGTTACCTGCAAATCAAAGACAATGACAGGGTTTTTGTGAGAATTAAAAGATATCCTGTATATAAAGAACTTAATACACTGCCTGGCCCATAGTAAGTGCTCAGTTCTTGCTATTACTTGGAATTTTAGATCATTCTGTTACTGCATGGAGAGTAGATTGATGAGATAAGAGTGGAGATTCCAGTTAGAAGGCTACTGAAAGGTAGGTGAGAATCTTAAAGACTAAGTGTTTGAGTTCCAATAGTATTTCTAAGAAGTAAGATATTTATAAGGATAGGTGTTATGACTAACTTTCTAACATTGGGAGTCTATAGACATAGCCAGAAGGAATGCAAAAACTTTCCAATTCTACCATCAATTTTATAAATAAAGAAGAAATGTGGAGAAAATAAAAATTTTAAATGTCTTACTATCTTGAACATTTTATAAAACTTGCAATAAAATTGTTTAATATGATATAATGTGTATTTTTAAAGGATCATACTGTAGATAATAGAAAATAAATTGCATTCTGTACTCTAACATGTATTTTTGTATTTGAAATTATTTCTTTTTTGGATAATGTTAAGGGCTACTTTTATAAAATAAGAGACCTCAAAGAAAGTTAACTGGGAATGCCAGTTATTTATCCTGGTATACAGAGAATTTAGAAAAAAACTGGCACATATTATGTACCCAATAAATGTCTGTCAAAGTGATGTTAACTAAATAACTAGGGAAATATTCTTAGGTTTTTTTTCCAGACTATTATACCTAAAGATGAATGTATCAAATATTGGTCATTTTTTAAATTGAGAAAATGAGAAAACAGATTAATTGTCTACGTATGATTACACACTTATACACTTTAAAATCTATTTACCTTTACAGCACTTATAGCTGTATCAAGTGTTGAAATCTCATGGTCCTTGTGAGTGCCAAGCATCTTGTCAACAGCAGAAATTGGGCTTTTGCATGTGTAGCAATATGTGTCAATCTGAGATGTTTTCATTTCCTTTTGTTCCTTCTCTGTTACCAACTCTGATAGTAACTGGTCTTGTTCTGCCATCTCTATGTCCAACTCTTTCTGTTCAGCAGACTTTCTTTGTTCTGCTTCAGTCACAAGTTCATTTTCACTGACATGTTCAAAGGATTCTTTTCCTTGAGATAACACATCTTCAGGGGTGGACTCTGAATACAGGTCTTCTGATAGAGTGTCTTGAGTAACCACTTCATAATTCAGGGATTCAGCAAATTCATACTCATCCTGAACAGGGCTACTGCGGACCCAGTCTTCACTCGGCTCAGGGGGAACCATTATTTGAGGTTCTTCTTGCAGTGTTTCTTGCATGCAAGTTGCACCAGATGCAAATTCTTCCTCTGGGAAGGACACTTGCACTGGGACATTCAGACTGACCTCTGGGTTTGCATTTGCTGCTTCATTAGTCTGACTGCTTGTTTCATCTACTCTCTCCAGGACATGATGAGTGTCTTCAAATGGAATCGCATAGCTTATCCTCTGGGTAACCACTCTCACTTCCTCAGTGATGGGAGCTTTCCTCTGCATGGCTACACTGTCAAGGGTCTCCATGTGGCCTACTGATTCTCCTTCCCTGTAAGCTGCTTTCTGTTTCTCTTCCAGACTCTCCTCCCTGCCAATAGTTGCAAACTTGCCCCAAATTTCCCCTTCTGCAGTTATTGGTTGGTATGAATCATCCTTATCAATTGGCTTTTCTTCGAGACCTTGGCCTTGGTCCTTTTCAGTTACAGATGTGTCATGGAGAATGTCATCTTTGAGTATGTATTTCTCAAAATATATTCCTGTTCCATCATCGGTGTCAGAATTTCTGCTTGGAAATGAAGCTTCAGAATTCACACTGTCACCTTCAGACGCTGTCTCCCCTTCTTTCTTTTTCTCTCCAACTGCTTCTTCATATAGATCTTTGTATAAAAATGCAAGTGCAGGTGGCTCCTCCAGAAGTTCAGGATTGATGGCTTTTGCAGTGGTAGGAAATATCTGGGTTCGTGACAAAACTCCTTCCTCTTCATCAAATAAAGGCATCCCAGGTGACTTTGAGTCCACGTCTCTGTCTGTGCTCTTTGGAGCATCTCTGTCTGTTAATTTTTGGATAACCAAAGACTTTTGGGTCTCTGGGTCAGATAATTTGCTGTAGTCCTTTTCGAGTCCATAGAAACTTTCATCTAATTTCACCAAGTCATATTCATGTTCTAGGGCACCTTCCTCTGAATGTTCTGGGAAAGAGACAGTTTCTTCTGGAACTTCTTTTGATAGTCCTGCCTCTAATTTCCATGGAGCTCTCTGTTTTTCTGGGTCAGGGGAGATGTTATAATCAATCAATGTATATTTTTCAAAGTAATCCTCTTCATCAGGACTTGTGGGCTGATTAAAGGCTAAATCACCAGTTTCTGAGTCTGTGGGTATCTCCTCTTTGGTTGTATGAATTTCCTTTTGTTGGTCTTCTTTCAATGATATAACTTTTATATCAGAATCTTCTAAGTTACTCTGTAGTGTTTTATGGCAAGCAACTTCCTCACTCTCATCACGGAGGAGTAGAGGCTTAAATGAGATCTTCTCTTCCAAATATTCTAACTTATCTTGCATTTGTTCACTTTCTTCCTGATCAACTGAAGAAATAAATGCAGGAGCATGAATATTCAGTATCTCACAACCTTCAGAAATGATACTGAAGGCACTCTTTTGCTCTTCAGAAAGTCCAGCTGGCTTACTAGTCACTGTAAATTCTTCATCTCTTACGCTTGTGTCTTCAGGCTCCTTAGAAACCACTTCCTCAGCACTGATTGTTGATGCATTAGTAATAAATTGAGCATAGTTACTGCTTGCTGAAGGGCATGGTTCATATACTTGGGAGTCTTCTACAGCCTCCAAGTGGTGTTTTGAAACAAGAACAGGCTGTTCAAACATTTCAGATGTTTGATCTTTAGATGTTTGAGTAGTATGGACTGTAGGCCTATCTGGAGTCACTTCTGACCATGGTAGTTCTTGTTTCTTCTCTAGACTAACTTCTGGAGATGCTCCTGAAGTGAGTGTTTGAGGTTTCACAGATGACAACAGATATGAAGGTGTTTCTAAGCTCTTTGTTTCGCCAAAAGGACGATCTAAAATCCTTTCAGATTCTTTAGATGGAGAGCCTTGTTTACGTTCTTCTGTGGTACCAACCGAGCCAGCTTTTGGCAGCTCTGACACCATGACCTGTCCCTTTTCTTCACTGTGAGTCACCACATCCCTGCTTGACTTTTCCAGTACCAGGTTTCCTTCCTTAGGTAAAGAGGGCTCGTTTATTTCCTCATGATAAGGAAGATCCACGGGAAGGAAAGCCTTGGTTTCCTCCACCAAAACTTCACGTTCTTCTAATGGATGTGGTTGACTTCCTACTGCCTTTGTTTCCCTGATTTCAGAGTAAGCCTCTGAGATCGTGGTTTCTAATGTTTCAGCAGCTTCTGTAGTTTTAACTAATGAAAATGGTCGGGTTTCACCCAAAGTAAGACGGAAAGAGATATCTGACTCTTCAGGCGGATGCCCGGCTATACTTACGGAATATGGCTGAATTTCCTGCTCCCTCCCTTCTGAAAATGCATGTGACCGCTCTTCTTTTTCTTCTCCTTTCTCCTCCTCAATAATTTTGTATCTTTCTTTGTGGTCTTCATTTTGATAGACTTGCTGCAGCACAGTAGCAGCTTTTGGTTCTTCCAATTTAACAGGGCTAGGCCCATGTATAATTTTTGCCTTCTCTATTTCATTAATATCTTTATGTTCTAATGGGGCTGCTGTCTCTTGTTTTTCTGCCAGCACCTTCTTTTCTGCCAAAGAATATGATCTCATTCCCAAGTTACCTTTCTCCTCAGCTGGGCTAACAGATCTGAGTTTTACTTCCTCTTCAGAAATTTTCAAGGAAACAGGTTTTGGCATCTCTTTCCCTAGTCTGTCTTCACCAAGATTAATTAAACTGCCTTTAGGTTCTTCTCCTGGCAAAATTATTGACTCCAGCTTCTCTGATTCCCCTGTGATATTTTTACTTGCAAAGCTAGATGAAGCTGATTCTGGCTGTTGTGGCACCTTATCTGTTGCATCAACTAAAAAGAGTGGTTTTTCTTTTTGATCACTTCTTGGCTCTTCTTTAAGAATAGAAATATTCCATTTAGATCGAGGGGAGATTTCTGGCTTCTGGAGTCTTTTACTGTCAGTGACATGAAGAGGAACAGCATTTTTGGCTTCTTCCATAATGGATTTCTCACCCATGGGAGAATCAGATTGAATTCTAAGATGTCCCTCGCCATCAGCAGAAGTAACTACTGAGGTCAGGTCCATTTCTCCTGAATAGTCTAGGACTTTTTTCTTCCCATAATCGTCACTAGATGCCTCAAAGTTGGATTTTGGCTGTGGCGAAACTTCTACATTTGATAACAATGCAGGTTTTTCTTTAAAATCTTGATGCTCACCAGATTTAACTAAAGAATCTGTGGATTCTGAAGCAGTTTCAGGTTTGGCCTCTGGGAATAGATGATCCACTGGCTTCTCAGTTCCATGAACGTCAGCTGGAGCAGGACCTTCAGAATCTATCACAGTCACTGTTTTTTCTTCAGATGGGCTGGGCTGAGCTTCTAAATCTTCTTTTTCAGCAACTTTGTTATCTAGAGTGCTTGATCTAAAAAAGAAACTGGACACCCATGATGTGAAAGATGAAATTCCTTTCTTTCCCTTTTCCTCAGAGATGCTTGGCTCCACTGCCTTCTGCTGCTTGGGCGGCTTTTGTATCACCTCAGGTGACTCTAGGGATTGAGGTTCTTCATTTTCTTGGGTTGAGGAGAGTGGTTTTATTTGTGTGGGTGCTTTCACTTCAGATGGTGGTTTCCCTCTCTCATTAGCATCATCTGCAGCCTTTGGCTGAACCACATTGGATTCTTCTAATGGCTTCTCTCCAGGCAAAGGGGATATACGGCCATGTGCTTCTTTTTCAACGCCCAGTGCAGGTTCTGCCTCTTCAGCCAAGACACGGGCAGCTTTGACAAGAGAGGGAGGAGTTTCTGATTTGACTTGTTCCATTGATGGGCCAGACACTGGTTTCTGGTGGCCTCCTTCATAAGGTGTTTTGATTTCTTCCTGGCTGTCTTCTTTGCAAGGCCTGGAAATTTCTGTCTTTGCTTTCTCCACTACCAAACTTTCACCCTCAACAAAAGAAAGGGTCTGCTTCCCTTCTGCCTCGCTTCTCTCCACATTTCCAGCTGGAACTAAAGATTTTGGTTTGGGGGCCAGCTTTATGTCTTCAGAAGCATAAGTTTCAGTTGCTAAGGTCTCTACATTATCACGGGAGGTATCGAGAGTAGGCACTGGTTCTTGGAATGCTACGTGAGGTTCTTCTGCAGAAGGTGGCAGAATTTGCTTTCTGATTTCAGGCATGTGGTCTTTCTCTGGCAGAGCAGGCTTGAGCTGCCCTGTCATCAGATCACTGGTACCAGAAGAATCCAGCTGCACAGATCCCATGGCTCTTTCTTCATGATGACTTACCAAGTCTCCTTCTGGCTCTTTCAGCATCCAGTTTTCATCCTTTGGAGAAATAAGGGCCTCTTTCATGTGTGTTTCTCTAACATCTGTAGTTTCAGTTGTCATAAATAATTTTGATTCTTCCAAAGGCAAATTTTCTTTCATAAACAAAACTTGTTTAATACCCAGGTTTTGTTTATCTGCAAAAGACCTGCTTATTTCAGGTAATGTAGCAGCTTGATCTGAATCAAGTGCTTCTTCAGGCTTCTGTTGCACGAAGAGGTCAGAAGAAGTGATCTTTGATGGCTCTGTTATACTCTGCAGTACATGAAATGAATTTGGTTGGTCAGTTTCATTTAGCTTAGTTACAGTATCTTCTGTCTCTTGTGCCTTCAAATTTCCTGCTGGCTGTAATGGGCTTATTTCTTGTTTTTCTTCTTTTTTAAAGTCAGCTGAACGGTTTAGCTCTTCTGATAATCCTTTTGAGGATAAAGTGTATGACTGAAATTCTTCTAGGCTGTCTCCTTCAAGTTGAGAGGTAAATGCTTCCCTTGATCCTAAGCTAACTACCTTAGCAGAGAGAGATTTCATTTCTTGAATCTGAGGTTCCTCCCTAAGGTATGAAGACACCTCTGAAATTTCAGGAACTGTAGTTGACACATGAAGTTCCCTGTTTTCCTCTTTTCCTTCTCCTTTGCTCCTGAGCTCGGGTAGGCCCTTTGCTAAGGCAGAATTCTCTGTTTCAGGTAGGGGAGATTTTATATGTTCTGTCTGTATGGATCCACTTTGCCTACTTATATCACCAGCGAATTCTGAGCCAGCATTTCCAGTATCAGGGAATTCTGATACTGGATGTGTCTTGTCTCTCTTCTCAGGTTCCAAAGACAGCTGTGCCAGAGCGAGACCTGGTTTTTCTGACCGGAAATCTCCCTGAATTACAGAGGGTGTCTCTACTGCCTGTTCCCTCTTATCACCACTGAAGGTTAAGAATGCTGAAGCTAAGTCTTCTGATGTTAAATGTTCCAACTCAGGAACAGAACTTGCTGTCACCTCATTTTTGCCTTTTGGGACTATATATTTGGATGCAGGTGACATGTTCTGTGAGGAAGGAAGTTCAGTTTCTGTTTTCTTTATCTCACCACCTAGGCTGAGCGAAGGCACATGTTCAGGTCCTGACATCTCTGAGGCAGACACAGAATTTTTTTTCTGTGATAAATCCAAATATTCAGAGTCGAGAACTGTGGGAAATGAAAGATCTTGTTTGTCTTCCACCCTTGCTTCCTTTGATACATCTGAATGCTGAGAAGACAAAGTCTTGGTTATTGCCAACCCAGGTTTAATGTCTTCAGTCTCTACCTTTGACAAAACAGAATGCTCTGATATAGAGGATATGCTTGCAGGTAAATCAAATTTAATTTCTTTCTCGACTTCGGACCAAGCTGGATATTGTGATGCAGCAGTTTCAGTGGGAGACGGACTAGCTTTGATTGCTACCTTGTCTTCTTTAAAAAGTGAATGCTCATCTACAGGTGGTAAACCACTTCCTAATTCACTCTTTTCTACTTTTGTTAAGACTGGATGTTCTATAGGGGTGGTAAGAGGTAAATTTGTTGGGATTTCTTCTTTTGCTAATTTGGTTAAGTTTGAATCATGCTTTGTCTCAGATGTTGCGGTTATTGAAGAACTGGGTTCAATTTCTTTCTTTATTTCTTCTGACAAAGCTGAAAATTCTGGTACAGGTGGTCCATGCTCAACTTCCTGTTCCACTCCTGGTGAAGTTGAATGCAGCACTCTAGGTGTACCAGTTACTTTAGAATCAACTTTCACTTCTGTTTTTACCACTGATGAAATCTCAGGTCTAGATAAAGATGTTTCCTTTAGAGGTGAATATGGCTTCGTGACTTCAGGCTCATTCTCTGACAACCTTCTCTGTTCTAGTTCAGATGTCACAGTTGGAGCTAAATTGGGTTTGACATCCTTCTTTGGCTCATCTGCCAAGTCAGGCAGAACTGAATCTTTCATCCCAGACTCTGGGACATTTGGAGGCTGAGGCTCCATTTCTTGATCCCGCAATACATGTGCTATAGCTTCTTGAGAATCAGGCACAATTTCTTCCTTACTTTCAACTTTTAACAAAGCCATCTGTTCATCTGCAGATTTTGGAGTGAGGGATGTTTGGGGTTCTTGTTCTTTCTTAATTGCATGTACTGAATCAGGTGAACCTGAACACTGAGATGCCGGCAAAACAGGTTTGGTTTCTTCCTTTACTGTGGGTACTTCCTCTACTGCAGGTGCTGCAGCTAGCGAGGATCTAGACTTGGTTTCTCCCCTCTCTGAATCACTGGTTAAATTTGGTGGAACCAAGTCTTCAGGCTCAGGTTCTAAATACGTTCCCGTTCTCTGCTTCTGTGCCAGAATGAGATATTCAGATACAGATGTTGATGTTGTTTGAGCATCAGGCTTAATTTCTGCTTTCTCTGCTTCATTTGTTGAAGGGAGCTGACTCAAGTCTTCAGGTGCAGACACCGAAGGTTCAGCTCTTTGCTTCTGTGATGAACTTAGATGCTCAGGTACAGGAGTAGTCGTCGTTGGCGCAATTTCTTCCTCATCTGCTTCTAAGAAGCGGGGATATCCTGATGCAGCCATTGCAGTTAACAGTGAATCAGGCTCAATTTCCTTTTTGTTCATTTCTGGGATCCTATATGGTGGGATGGAAGCCTGTGACGCTGAGTCTGGAGAAAAAAGTTCCGTTTCCTCAGTGTCTTCATCGGACAAAATAGTGTGTTCAGACGGTGATGTTAAACATATTGGAGAATCACACTCAAATTCTCTCTTCCCTGTTGTTGCATAGGGTGGAAATGAGAATTCTGACACAAAAGCCGAGTCTGGGGAAAAAGGTCCGATGTCTTCTTGCTCTTCTTCTGAGAAAATCATGGGGGAGGAGGAACCTTTTAGATTTAAAGGGGATGTGTGGACAATTTCTTCCTCCTGTGATTCTGCTGTTGTATATGGCGGTACTGAAAGTTCAGAAGCAGAGGTGGAAGAGGGTGTATACCGCTCCATTTCTACCGTCTCTTCTTCCGAGAGGACCACATGATCAGGTGGGGCAGCTGAAAGTCGAGGGGCCTGGCATTCAGGAGTCCCCTCAGTTGTGGATGGTGGGAGGGAGCCTTCAGGTAACGAGGCCACCTCTGGGGTATAGAATCCAGCGTCTTCCTTCTCTTCTTCTAACACAGTCTTGTGCTCAGAAACACCTGATTTCAACAGGGAGACATAGTCAATTATGTTCTTTGGGGATTCCTGTCTTACATTTGGTGGGACTGCATTTTGGAAGGTCAGTGCTGAATCTCGTGTGACACCCTCATTTCCTAGGTTCTCTTCTTCTGACAGGATGGCGTGTTCAGATGTCACAGCTGAAAGTGGTGGGGCCTGGCCTTCAGAAGTCCCCTCAGTTGTGTGTGGTGAGAGAGAACGTTCAGAAAGAGAGGCCACCTCTGGGGAACACAGCCCAGGGTCTTCATTCTCTTCTTCTGACAGAATCAGGGGTTCAGAAACACCTTGTGACTTTAATGGGGACTTAAGGTCTACTGTTTTCTTTGGTGACTCTTCTGTTGCCTGAGAGGGAACTAAATATTCAGAAGCAGATGTGGAATCCGGTGTGTAACGCCCACTTTCTGAGGCCTCTTCTCCGGACAGGATCATGGGTTCTGGTGTAACTGCTGAAAACAGTGGGGACTGGCATTCAAGAGTTTTCTCAGTTGTGGAGGGTGAGACCGATACAGAAGCTGAAGTTGGGGAAGAAGGCTCAAATTTATCGTCCTCTTCGTCTGACAAAACTTCATGTTCAGATACAGCTTTCACATGAGGTAAAGAAACTGGCTCAGCTTCTTGCTTCTCTAGTTCATAGTTCCAGTCCTGTGGGGCTGAATACTCTGACACAAAAGCAGAATCAGTAGAAACAGACTCATTTTCCTCTCTTTCTTCCTCAGACAAGGTGACATGTTCAGGTGTTGAAGTTGTCAGTAATGGCAGAAGGGTCTCCTCTTTTTCCTCCACTTCAGGGGCCAAGCGTGGTGGGAAGGGCTCCTCAGAAACTGATGGACTTTCTGGGTAATCAAGTTCTATGATCTCTTCTTCTTCCACTAAGTTAGAATCTTCAGGTTCAGGGGTAGCAGCCATTGGTAGAGGCATTTCTATTTCTTCCTTCTCTGGTTCCTCTAACACTAGAGGTTCAAAAAGAGAAATGGATGGCTCGGGCACAGTTTCTCCCTTCCCTCCTTTGATGATGAGATGAGCAGGGGTCAGTTGGTCAGTGACTGTTTCTACCCTTTCCTGAGAAGTCAGATCCAGCTCATCTCTCTCAGGGCTGAAATCTTGCTGGATAGAGGCTGTCAGACCTGGTGCACCTGATTCCAGAGAACCCTTCTCTGCCTCTAGTGAAATGGAATGGTCAATCGAAGACATGTCTTCCGTCTTCACCTCATCCAGTACAGGCGGTGAGACTGAAGAGTCAGGCTCTGCAATTACTATTTCTTGTGAATCAGCCTCCGATTCTTCCTTTGCGGTTTCCAGGAACGCGGCTACAGATGTATCGGGTGTAAGAGAGGAAGGCTTCATTTCACGGGGCTTTGCTTCATCAACCAGCAGTCGTGGCACTACCCGAGGAGGGCTGAGCTGTGATTCCCGTTCTGCTATGGCATGACTTGTATGAGAGGAAGGTGTGTGCTGGGTGGCAGATGCAGCCCTTAAGGGAAAATCATCATAAGTTTTCTTCTGATCTTCATGACTGAATAAGGAGGTCAGGGACTTTGATCCTTTGGAGAATGCATCTCTCCAGGGTGGAGCAAGCTCTTTTACTTTAACATCTTCTATGCTTTGGGCTACTGACTTGCCTGTTTTGGAAACTACTTTAAGATCACGATCGCCTGACTCTGGCTCCAGACTAATGGATGCTTCTTTCCCCTTCCTATAATGGATTTCTTTAATGACATAACCCTTTGGCAATGTTCCATAAAATTGCAGAGGAATTAATTCTTCTTTAACAGAATTGAACATCTTGATTTTATACTGTACTGTTCCTATGTAGACTGGCCTTAACACTAGGGGCTTGTATTCTTTGTATATTGCCCCCGTAATGGGAGGTGTACTTGAGGTGCTCTTCTTTTTTCTCATCTTATCATAAGCGCCAGCAGATGACTTGTCTTTCTGGGTGGTTAGTTCCTGACTTTCTGAAATTAAAGGAGTACTTGTTTTGTTTGCAGGAACATCTTGGGATTCGAAAGAATTTCTCTTTTTGTTGCCTTTCCGACGCAGAGATGGTGAGCCATGCTTTGACTTAGGCTTTCTTTTCCGAACTTTTTTAACTTCATCCAAGATAAAGGAAACATTCCCTGGAGGAGAATTCAGAGTCGACCCTTCCAGACTACACACACCAGACTTCTGACTTTCTTCTGAGGCCCAAGGAGTGGAAGGCCTACTTGAACTGGTCTCCCAGGTGATACCACTATCTTCCCGTTGAACTGTTACCATGGAAAAGGAGGGGTCAGATATGATACATTTCTTCTCGGTCTTGCCCTCTTCATCCTGGTCTGATAACCTACAGTAAATGATAATATTATTGACAATTTACATATAGTAATAATAATAACATCTTAATTACATATTAAATAATAAGTAAAGATCCTATTTTTACTAGGTAAAGGATTAATGTGAAGTTAAAATATACAGATAAATGATGCCATCCATACCAAAAACCGGGACACACACAAAATAAAGTCTAAGAATTGAAGTCAGGATACCAAATACAATAACACATCCCAAACTGGAATGAAATCAATATTCTGCAAAGTAGAAAAAAAAAAAAAGCTAACGCTAAATTCACCACCTTTGGGACTTACCCCAGTGGTCCTCCAGTGGTTAAGACTCCATGATCCCAATGCAGGGGGCCTGGAGTTTGATCCCTGGTCAGAGACCTAGATCCCACATGCTCCAACTAAGGATCCTGAATGCCACAACTAAGACCCTGTGCAGCCAAATAAACAAACATTTAAAAATAAAAAAATAAATAAAAAATAAAAATAAATTCACCACCTTCCTATCACCCTATCAGAGAGTGAGCCTCCTGTGACTCCTCCAGCCCTTCAGACTTGCTATTATCTATATGACAACAGTCACCAGGACCTTCATAATGGCTCTTTGATCTGTGGCTCCGTGTTACTGTTATCACTACTGTGACCCAGCTTTTTATCACATCACTCTGCCACGGACTATTTCATTAGCTTCCTAACTGGTCAGCTGATATCACATTTACCTCCCACCCTCCTCACACCCTCAATTCATCCTGCCTATCTTTTCGGACCAATTTTACTAAAAATGGTCATCATGCCACTTCCTGCTCAAAAATGTCAGTAAATGCCTCATACCTGTAGAAAAATTAATTCAAGATACTTAACTCTCTGATCCCTATCTGCCCTTCTTTCCAAGTATCCACTTCCACCCTATGCCTACCTGATACATTTCTGTTTTAACTAGATAACTCACTGTCTAGTATATCATAGGAACTGTGAGTCAGGGCCATGAGGAAAAATAGTGAATACAGATACATCACAAAAAAACAGCAGCCTACTGTGCTGTACCTGATTGATCTGTAAACCAGGGGTCACAAGAGAATCTACCTTATGGGACTGCTGTGAGGATTTAATTCAGTAACACACATGAAATGTGCCTTGCATGTAGTCAGTTCAGTTGCTCCGTCATGTCCAACACCTTGTGACCCCATGGACTGCAGCACGCCAGGCTTCCCTGCCCATCAACAACTCCTGGAGCTTACTCAGATCATGTCCATTGAGTCAGTGATGCCACCCAACCATCTCATCCTCTGTCATCCCCTTCTCCTCCTGCCCTCAATCTTTCCCAGCATCAGGGTCTTTTCCAATGAGTCAGTTCTTCACATCAGGTGGCCAAAGTATCATGTCTTCCATACAATCCTTGGGTCAAAGGAGCCTGCTAAGTTGCTTCAGTCATGTCCAACTCTGCGACCCTATGGACTGCAGCCCACCAGGCTCCTCTGTCCCAGGATTTCCCAGGCAAGAATACTGGAGTGGATTGTCTTTTCTTTCTCCATCATAGGAGCCTAGGCATGGTCATACTCAATTGGTTTGGAGAGATGGTGTTCTTGGACTAACCCTCAAGAGGTAGCTGGCTTTGGCTCTCCCTTTGAAATGCCACTGGGCCTGTCTCAGACTTCACAGCACTCTTTTCTGGAATTTTCTTACACCACCCCACCTCCCCATGCTCATGCCATTCCTCCATCTATAATTCTCCCCCACCTAAAACTAGCTTTCCTGCATATTTAAATTCTATCTACTCTTCAAGGCTGTTTTAGAACCTCTGGTGTTACCAACCCTGACCAATTCAGCAGCCTGACCAATTCAGCAGTTATATTTCCTTTAAGTTAAAGATTGATATAAACAGAAAACTACTGACTGGCTTAAATATAATTTTTCTACAACAAAAAAATCTATGCTCAAAAACCACTAAGCATAAGTATTAAATTAAACCACTTCAAAAAAACATACATGATTAAATTCAGGTTTCTTACCAATAATTCTAGGAATCAGCAAACTAAGATAGACTGGAATGGATGAATTTAACACAGATGACCATTGTATCTACTACTGTGGGCAGGAATCCCTTAGAAGAAATGGAGTAGCCATCATAGTCAACAAAAGAGTCCGAAATGCAGTACTTGGATGCAATCTCAAAAGCAACAGAATGATCTCTGTTAGTTTCCAAGGCAAACCATTCAATATCACGGTAATCCAAGTCTATACCCTGAAACAGTAACGCTGAAGAGGCTGAAGTTGAACAGTTCTCTGAAGACCTACAAGACTTCCTAGAACTAACACCCCCAAAAGATGTCCTTTTCATTATAGGGGACTGGAATGCAAAAGTAGGAAGTTAAGAAACACCTGGAGTAACAGGAAAATTTGGCCTTGGAATACAGAATGAAGCAGGGCAAAGGCTAATAGAGTTCTGCCAAGAGAACACAGTGGTCATAGCAAACACCCTCTTCCAACAACACAAGAGAAGACTCTACACATGACATCACCAGATGGTCAACACCAAAATCAGATTGATTATATTCTTTGCAGCCAATAATGGAGAAGCTCTATACAGTCAGCAAAAATAAGACTGGGAGCTGACTATGGCTCAGATCATGAACTCCTTATTGCCAAATTAAGACTGAAATTGAAGAAAGTGGAGAAAACCACTAGACCATTCAAGTATGACCTAAATCAAAACTCTTATGACTATACAGTGGAAGTGAGAAATAGATTTAAGGGACTAGATCTGATAGACAGAGTGCCTGATGAACTATGGCTGGAGGTTTGTGACATTGTACAGGAGACAGGACTCAAGACCATCCCCAAGAAAAAGAAATGCAAAAAAGCAAAATGGCTGTCTAAGGAGGCCTTACAAATAGCTGTGAAAAGAAGGGAAGTGAAAAGCAAAGGAGAAAAGGAAAGATATACCCATTTGAATGCAGAGTTCCAAAGAATAGCAAGGAGAGATAAGAAAGCCTTCCTCAGCAGTCAGTGCAAAGAAATCGAGGAAAACAATAGAATGGGAAAGACTAGAGATCTCTTCAAGAAAATTAGAGATATCAAAGGAACATTTCATGCAAAGATGGGCTCAAGAAAGGACAGAAATGGCAGGGACCTAACAGAAGCAGAAGATATCAAGAAGAGGTGGCAAGAATACACAGAAGAACTATACAAAAAAGATCTTCACTACCCAGATAATGACAATGGTGTGATCACTCACCTAGAGCCAGACAATAAACTGTGGAAAATTCTGAAAGAGATGGGAATACCAGACCCCTGACCTGCCTCTTGAGAAACCTGTATGCAGGTCAGGAAGCAAAAGTTAGAACTGGACATGGAATAACAGACTGGTTCCAAATAGGAAAAGGAGTACGTCAAGGCTGTATATTGTCACCCTGCTTATTTAACTTCTATGCAGAGTACATCATGAGAAATGCTGGGCTGGATGAAGCACAAGCTGGAATCAAGATTGCCAGGAGAAATATCAATAACCTCAGATATGCAGATGATACCACCCTTATGCCAGAAAGTGAAGAACTAGAGCCTCTTGATGAAAGTGAAAGAGGAGAGTGAAAAAGCTGGCTTAAAACTCAACATTCAGAAAACTTAAGATCATGGCATTCGGTCCCATCACTTCATGGCAAATAGATGGGGAACCAGTGGAAACAGCAGCAGACATTATTTTGGGGGGCTTGAAAATCACTGCAGATGGTGACTACAGCCATGAAATTAAAAGACTCTTACTCCTTGGAAGGAAAGTTATGACCAACCTAGACAGCATATTCAAAAGCAGAGACATTACTTTGCCAACAAAGGTCTGTCTAGTCAAGGCTATGATTTTTCCAGTAGTCATGTTTGGATGTGAGAGTTGAACTATAATGAAAGCTGAGTGCCAAAGAATTGATGCTTTTGAACTGTGGTGTTGGTCTTTACTCTTGAGAGTCCCTTGGACTGCAAGGAAATCCAGCCAGTCCATCCTAAAGGAGATCACTCCTGAGTGTTCATTGGAAGGACTGATGTTGAAGCTGCAACTCCAATACTTTGGCCACCTGATGCGAAGAGCCTACTCATTTGAAAAGACCCTGATGCTGGGAAAGATTGAAGGTGGGAGAAGAAGGGGACAACAGAGGATGAGATGGTTGGATGGAATCACCGACTCAGTGGACATGAGTTTGAGTAAGCTCCGGGAATTGGTGATGGACAGGGAGGCCTGGGGTGCTGTAGTCCATGGGATTGCAAAGAGCCCGACAGGACTGAGCAACTGAACGGAACTGAACTGAGTGCAGCACTTTAACAGCCTCATCTTTTAGGATTTGAAATCCTAACTGGAGGTGATGGAATTCCTGCTGAACTATTTCAAATTCTAAAAGATGCAACTGTTAAAGAGCTGCACTTGATATGCCAGCAAATCTGGAAAATGCAGCAGTGGCCACAGGACTGGAAAAGGTCAGGTTTCATTCCAAACTCAAAGAAGGGCAAGGCCAAAGAATGCTCAAACTACTGCATAATTACACTCATTTCACCTGCTAGCAAAGTAATAAAATTTTATTTTATTGAGTCTAAATGCTAGAAATACATAAAAACACAGAACCATCTTTCAGGAAATTCAGAGTCTAACAGGGAGACAGAACTAAACATTTTAATAGCGTGGTGTTAGTTCACCTACAGAAGATAGTCAAGATCCAGCAAGACTATAAGGAAGGGAAGACCACAGAGGAAAGATACTTGTATTGGAATTTTAAGAAGACATAGGAGTTTGCCAAACGGATGAGGAATGGTGGTCGTACAAGGATGGGAAGGTGATTCCAGGAAAATGTCACAGAATATTAAAAAGCATACTTACAAATAAATCAGTTTGGCTCACCAAGAAACCCAAAGTTTTGGGGGATGTCTGGATTACTGGACAGGAACAAAGGAACAGAAGGATAATAGAGCCAATAGGATCAGAGAATAACTATATTCGTATGTGTAAAGTCATAGTCAAGTATTCCAATTACACTCAGCATGAACAAAGTATTCTCTTAACAAGAGATCAATGGTTCCCATAGAGTTCAGAAGTGTTTGTTACTCAAGAACACAAGTGTGCTCATCTATGCAAAGACATTAATATATACAACAATGTTCTATAATTAACAGTATTGGCTATGAACATGATCTTATTCATTCTCCTCTGATTCTCACAAATCAACCTTCTGATTATTACTCAGCTTCCCATGCAGATTTATCTATGAGAGTGAAAAGAAATACATGTTAATGACCTGGGGAGTTCATGTCCTTCCTTCTTTCAGAGTTGTGCAAGGAGAAGGTTCAACAGATCTGAGTTAGATCCAGGCAAGAACAGACTGATACCCGAGCTGAGTGCCAAAGACTCCTTCTTCCTTTTGAGGATCCTTTATCTGATTTCCTTCTGTTCTTATTTGTTAACAGAAATTTTTCATAATGAATGAATGTTGTATTATACAACTTTAATACAACTATAAAGATGACCATATTTTTTACTGTTAGTGTAGTGAATTACAATGATTGATTTCCAGATATCAAAGCAACCCTGAACTCCTGAAATTACTTCAATATGGTTGTGATGTATCATATTTTTCATATTAAAAAGCTGAATTTTATTAAGAATTTTGCTCCTGTGTTCATGAATAATTGGCCTGTAATCTCCTTCCTTACAATGTGCTTGTCAGGTTTTTTTAATCAAGATTGGGCTGCCTCTTGTAATAATCAGAACAGGCTAAACATTTGCTATGTTAGGACCGCACAAGTGTCCCCAGATCCAGTTCTTTCCCTGTGTCTGGTTTTACAAAGGCTGAGGATAACCGCCGTCCCCCAGCCCCACCCAAAAAAAATACTGTGCTGCCTCAAAGAACAAATTGGGAAGTGTTCTCTCACTATTCTCTGGAAGAGTTCATGGAAGATTATATTATTTCTCCCTTGAGTGTTTGGCAGACTTTAGTGATGAAGTCATCTGAATCTGTAGTCTTTTCTACGGTAAGGTTTTAATTAGCAATTTATTTAATAGTTACGTGACTACATGGAATTTCTTTTGTGTCAGTTTTGATATGCTGCATTTTTCTGAGAATTGACATATTTAACCTAAATTCTAAAAATCACTGGATTAAATTTGTTCATAGTATCCTCTCAGGATCTTTTAAGTTTTTGTAAGATCTAAAATTGTGTCCATTTTTTCAATTCTGATTTGTGTCTCCTCTTTGTCCCCTGTATCTATAACTTTTGTCTGTGTCTTGTTTGCTCATGTGTTTTTAGATTCCACATATAAGTGAAACCATACAGTACCTGTCTTTCTCCGTCTGACTTATTTCATTAGCATAATATCCTTTAGGTCAATCCATGGTGTTGCAAATGGCAAGATTTCATTCTTTTTATGGCTGGGTAATATTCCATTATGTATACCACATATACCACATCTTTATTTGTTCATCCATTAATGGGCACATAGGTTGCTTGCATATCTCAGCTATTGTAAATAAAGCTGTAATGAACATAAGGGTACAGATATCTTTTTGAACTGGTGTTTCTTTTTTTTTTTTTAGATAAGTACTGCTGGATTTGTGGGATAGAACTGCTCGATTGTATGATAACTCTATTTTTAATTTTTTGAGGAACCTCCACGCTGTTTTCCATAGTGACTGCACCAATTTACATTCCCACCAACAGTGCACAGGGGTTCTCTTTCCTCCACAACCTCACCAGCACTTGTTTATAGTCTTTTTGATACTAGCCATTCTGATAGGTGTGAAGTGACACCGCACTGTGTTTTTGATTTGCATTTCCCTGATGACGTGTAATGGTGAACATCTTTCATGAGCCTACTGACCATCTGAATGTCTTCTTTGGAAAAACGCCTATTCAGATTCTCTGCCCACATTTTCTTTTGTCCACACTATGCAAAATGCAGGATCTTAGTTCCCTAAGCAGGAACTGAACCCATGCCTTCCACAGTGGAAGCAGAGAGTCTTAACCACTGGACTGCCAGGTTAGTCCCCCTCTGCCTATTTTTTAAGCTGGTTGTATAGTCTGTCTGTTTTTTTGATGTTGAGTTGTATGCATTCTTTATATATTTTGGGAATTAACCTCTTATCAAATATATCATTAACAAATATCCTCTCTCATTCAGTAGGTGGTCTTTTCATTTTATTGACAGTTCCCTTGTGATTTTTAGTTTGATGTATTTTTGCTTTTGTTTATTTTTGTTTTTGCATTTGCTTATTTTTGTTTGTGTTTCCTTTGCCTGAGGAGACATACCAAAAAGTATTGTTAAGGTCAATGTCAAAGAGCACGTTTGCATGCTAAGTCACTTCAGTTGTGTCCAACTCTTTGCAACCCTATAGGCCACAGCCTGCCAGGCTTCTCTGTCCATGAGATTCTCCAGGCATGAATTCTGGAGTGGGTTGCTATGCCCTCCTCCAAGGGATCTTCCCGACCCAAGGACCAAACCCACATCTCTTATGTCTTCTGCATTGGCAGGCAGGTTCTTTACCATTATTGCCACCTGGGAAGTCAAAGTAGCATACTGCCTATGTTTTCTTTTAGAAGACATATGGTTTCAGGTCTTACATCTAATTCTTTAATCCATTTGAGTTTATTTTTGTATATGGTGTGAGGAAGCAGTCCAGCATGATTTTTTTGCATGTAGCTGTCATTTTCCCAACACTATTTATTAAAGAGGCTGCCTTTTGCTCATTATATATTCTTGCCTCTTGCATCATAGAGTAAATGACCATATGAGTTTATTTCTGGGCTCTCAGTTTTATTCTACTGATCTGTGTGTCTGTTTTTGTGCCAGTAACATATTGTTTTGATTTCTATAGCTTTGTAGTATAGTTTGAAACCAGGGTATGTGATATCTCCAGCTTTGTTCTTCTTTCTCAAGATTGTTTTGGCTATTCAGGGTCTTTCATGGTTCCACACAAGTTTTAGAACTATTTTTTCTAGTTCTGTGAAAAATGCCATTGGTATTTTGATAGGAATTACATTGAATATTGATAGGAACTACACTGTAGGTTGCTTTTGGTAGTATGGACATTTTAACAATATTAATTCTTTCAATTCACAAGCATGGTGTATCTTTCCCATCTGTGTTATCTTCAAGTTCTTTCATCAGTACATTATAGTTTTCTGAGTACAGGTATTTCACCTTCTTAGTTAGATTTATTCCTAGGTATTTTATTTTTTGATGCAATTATAACTGGGATTGTTTTCTTTCTGATAGTTCATTGTGTATGGAAAAGCAATAGATTTCTGGATATTAGTTTTGTATCCTGCAATTTTATTCACTGATGAATTCCACTAGATTTCTGGTGGCATCTTGAGGATTTTCTATGTACAGCATCACATCATCTGCAAACAGTGGCAGTTGTACTTCTTTCTTTCCAATTTGAATAACTTTTGTTTCTTTTTTCTAATTTGCAGTAGCTAGGACTTCGAATACTATGTTGAATAAAAGTAATGAGAATGGGTATCCTTGTATTCTTCCTGATATTAGAGAAAATACTTTCAGTTTTTCACTGTTGAGGATGATGTTAGTTGTGGGCTTGTCATATGTAGCCTTTATTATGTTGAGGTATGCTCTTGCTATACCCAATTTACTGAGAGGGTTTTTTTAATCATAAATGTATGTTGAATTTTGTCAAAAGCTTTTTTTGCATCTATGTGATTTTTATTCTTCAATTTATGAATGTGGTGTATCACATTGATTGATTTTTGGATAATGAACCATTCTTGCATCTCTGGGATAAATCCCACTTGATCATGGTGTATGATCCTTTTAAAGTATGGCTGAATTTGTTTACTAAAATTTTATTGAGGATATATGATTTTTTTAAGATGTTGATCTCTCAAGTTCAATCACATTTTATCAATCTTATATTTTTACTCCCCTCCCCCCAGCACACACATTTAATGCTTTTTGTTTCATCATTTTAAATATATCATACCATTCCTTCTGGCCTGCAGAGTTTCTGCTGAAAGTGATCTGAGAGCTTTATGCAAGTTCCCTTGTATATAACATGTTGATTTTCCCTTGCTGTTTTTAGTATTCTCTCTTTAATGTTTGCCCTTTTGAATATAATGTGTCTTGGTGTGGTCCTCTTTAGGTTGATCTTAATTGAGACCCTCTTTGTTTCTTAGACATGGATGTGTTTCCTTTCCTTGGTTAGGGAAGTTTCCAACTATTATGTTCTCTGATCCTTTCTCTTCTTCTTCTGTGGCTCCTATAATGTGAATGTTAGTATGCTTGATATTGCCCTAGAGGTCTCTTAAATTGTCCCTATATTTTAAAATTCTTTTTACTGTTCAGGTTGAGTGATTTCCACTTCTCTGTCTTCCAGTTTGCAGATCTGTTCCTCTGTATCATCTAATCTACTGTTGATTAGCTCTAGTGTATTTTTATTTCAATTATTATATTCTTCAACTGTGTTTGTTTTTTCTTTATATTTTCTAACTCTTAGAAGCTTCTGACTGCTCACTGTGTTCATCCATTCTTCTCCAGAGTTCTTTCAACATCATTATGATCATTACCTTGAACTGTTTGTAAGACATATTGCTTATCTCCCTTCCACTTAGTTATTCTTCTGGGTTTTTTTTTTACCTTATTCCTTCATTCAGAACATATTCTCTGTCACTTCATTTTGCCTAATTCTCTGTTTTTATTTCTATGTATATGGTATGTTGTGTTTTTAAGTTCTAGGATTTCCATTCTACTGTTTCCAGTTCTCTGACAAGAGTTCTCAATCTTGCCTTTTATATCCACGTCCCTACAAATAACTTAAGCATTAAATAAGTACAATCCCCATTCATGAGACCTTCCCTTTCCATAAAAGTCCAGCTATGCACTAATAAGTATGACTCTGTAAGATAAGAACTTGAAGGAACTGTGTGCTATGCTACTTCTTCATTTCTAAAATTTCCCTTAATATTTCCCTTCAGATCAGATCAGATCAGTCACTCAGTCGTGTCTGACTCTTTGCGACCCCATGAATCGCAGCACGCCAGGCCTCCCTGTCCATCACCAACTTCCGGAGTTCACTCAGACTCATGTCCATCGAGTCAGTGATGCCATCCAGCCATCTCATCCTCTGTCGTCCCCTTCTCCTCCTGCCCCCAATCCCTCCCAGTATCAGAGTCTTTTCCAATGAGTCAACTCTTCGCACGAGGTGGCCAAAGTACTGGAGTTTCAGCTTTAGCATCATTCCTTCCAAAGAAATCCCAGGGCTGATCTCCTTTAGAATGGACTGGTTGGATCTCCTTGCAGTCCAAGGGACTCTCAAGAGTCTTCTCCAACACCACAGTTCAAAAGCATCAATTCTTCGGCGCTCAGCTTTCTTCACAGTCCAACTCTCACATCCATACATGACCACAGGAAAACCATAGCCTTGACTAGACGAACCTTTGTTGGCAAAGTAATGTCTCTGCTTTTGAATATGCTATCTAGGTTGGTCATAACTTTCCTTCCAAGGAGTAAGCGTCTTCTAATTTCATGGCTGCAGTCACCATCTGCAGTGATTTTGGAGCCCCAAAAAATAAAGTCTGACACTGTTTCCACTGTTTCCCCATCTATTTACCATGAAGTGGTGGGACCAGATGCCATGATCTTCATTTTCTGAATGTTAAGCTTTAAGCCAACTTTTTTACTCTCCACTTTCACTTTCATCAACAGGCTTTTTAGTTCCTCTTCACTTTCTGCCATAAGGGTGGTGTCATCTGCATATCGGAGGTTATTGATATTTCTCCTGGTAATCTTGATTCCAGCTTGTGTTTCTTCCAGTCCAGCGTTTCTCATGATGTACTCTGCATATAAGTTAAATAAGCAGGGTGACAATATACAGTCTTGACAAACTCCTTTTCCTATTTGGAACCAGTCTGTTGTTCCATGTCCAATTCTAACTGTTGCTTCCTGACCTGCATACAGATTTCTCAAGAGGCAGATCAGGTGGTCTGGTACTCCCATCTTTTGAAGAATTTTCCACAGTTTATTGTCATCCACACAGTCAAAGGCTTTGGCATAGTCAATAAAGCAGAAATAGATGCTTTTCTGGAACTCTCTTGCTTTTTCCATGATCCAGCGGATGTTGGCAATTTGATCTCTGGTTCCTCTGCCTTTTCTAAAACCATCTTGAACATCAGGAAGTTCATGGTTCACATATTGCTGAAGCCTGGCTTGGAGAATTTTGAGCATTACTTTACTAGCGTGTGAGATGAGTGCAATTGGGTGGTAGTTTGAGCATTCTGTGGCATTGCTTTTCTTTGGGATTGGAATGAAAACTGACCTTTTCCAGTCCTGTGGCCACTGCTGAGTTTTCCAAATTTGCTGGCATATTGAGTGCAGCACTTTCACAGCTTCATCTTTCAGGATTTGGAATAGCTCAACTGGAATTCCATCACCTCCACTAGCTTTGTTCATAAACCCTATATTTGCATTGTGTGGCACAGTAGTATGTATATGTTCATGCCCCTTTGTATAGTAAGGATGGAATGTGATAATTCCTTAATAGTGTTTTGGTATGCTTGCCAATAATACTCTTTTATCCCACTGCTTAATTGACATTATGTTTTCTAAATTATTTTCAGTTGTATTAATATAAATCATTTATCAAAAGATGAATTTCATTAAATGTACTGGAAAAATCTAACTTCTAAAGTTTCAAAATGAAGGATAAGGTCCTGGAATATGACCATATCTGAAAGTCCTTGTTTCCTGTTTAAGCAGTTTCACTTTAGCTGAAACTGCAACTAGTAACTTTTTGAAAATTAATAATCAATCATGAATGGAAAAAGCCTTATAGTTTTATACTGTTTCTCATTTTACAAGTGAGGGAACCAAAGAAAGGTAATACATATATATATCCAAACAAACTTTTAAAGAGGAAAATGGTTATCAAAGAGGAGCTATCAAAATAATAATTTTCCTTATTTTATCATCATCTTTGTTTTGAATTGGCACTTTCATTTTTCATGAAAGGAAATAAAAATTACTCTTCTGAAGTAGAGAAACAGGTCCTCAAACTATTTTTATCTGAAGGCTGAGATTTATAACTTTTATATTTTATTTTTCTTAGACTAAAGATTTGTATTTTGGGAACTGGTAGTCTCTTCCTCTGACCACCAGTGAAAGTGGCATTAGCGCTCCTTATAGGAGTGTAACTATGAACAATACCTTGGCTTTTTACGATGTCTTGTTCTACCTCAGGTGCGGCACTCATAGTACACTCACAAGAAGTGTATCAAACAAAAGAAAGCAATAGATAGGATTTTCTCCTACTAAATCTGCTAAAATGCACTTAGTATCAATTATTATAACACAGCAATGAAGTCATATATGATCTTGCTTATGTTTCAAACTTTGAAAACATGCTTTTAAAAGCCTAAAATGCTAAGCAAGTGTGTGATCTTATGATTTGTTAGCATTTTATGTGGGTCCTGAAGAAAGAACCAAGTGGTCTTAAAAGCATAATCACTAACTCTACAATTAATATTTCACTAAGAATTAATTGAATAACCATGTCCTTAGCAGAAAATTAACCTATGCATTGCTGAACAAAAGTAATATAAAATAGCATAGGTTAAAAGTAGCTTATAAGCCATTAGAGAGTTAAAGAAAATCATTAAACCATGCATGAAAAAATTATTATACAGCTTATCATGCCCTAATATCAAGTGCTTATTTTGTAACATAATAAAGACCACTCAAGTTCACTGTGGATGAGAAGAATAAGTATCTTATTGTCCCAGTGACCAGAAATTTTATGACTGGAATTTAGGGCCTCATACTATCTGAAGTACAGTCATCTTCCTAGCTTTACCTTCTACTCTTCCCCTTCATGAATCCTGTGCTCCAGCCAAACACTGGCCTTACCCTGCATGCTTTGCTTACATCCTACTTGAAATGAATCATCTCTGCTTCTAATTTTACAGCCTTCAGAGACCAGCTCATATATCAACCTCTCCATGTAGCTGTCAATGGTTCTTCAGGACAAAAGTAATTTTCTTCCTCTGAAATTCTAGAATCCTCATGTAATCTTCTTCTATGGCATTTACCACCATACATTAGAGTTATTTGTCATATATCTTAGCTACTCTACAAGGCTGTAAACTACCTGTGAGCAGGGATCATATCTTATAGCAATTCTTTCAGGAGCCCTCCTGCTGTGAAGTCTTTCCAAAACATTTACCTTCATCTTCAGAGGAACAACTCTTTTATTTTGCACTCATTTCATCATCTTTGGTAAAATTTAATTATATCACGCAATAACAACTGCAATTCCAATCCCAAAGAAAGGTAATGCCAAAGAATGTTCAAACTACCACACAATTGGACTCATCTCACTCGCTAAAAGTAATGCTCAAAATTCTCCAGGCTTCAACGGTACATGAACCGTGAACTTCCAGATGTTCAAGCTGGTTTTAGAAAAGGCAGAGGAACAAGGGATCAAATTACCAACATCCACTGGATAATCCAAAAAGCAAGAGAGTTCCAGAAAAACATCGATTTCTGCTTTATTGACTAAGCCAAAGCCTTTGACTGTGTGGATCACAATAAACTGTGGAAAATTCTGAAAGAAATGGGAATACCAGACCACTGGCCTGCCTCTTGAGAAATCTGTATGCAGGTCAGGAAGCAACAGTTAGAACTGGACATGGAACAACAGACTGGTTCCAAATCAGGAAAGGAGGACGTCAAGGCTGTATATTGTCACCCTGCTTATTTAACTTATATGCAGAGTACATCATGAGAAACGCTGGGCTGGAAGAAGCACACGCTGGAATCAAGATTGCTGAGAGAAATATCAATAACCTCAGATATGCAGATGACACCACCCTTATGGCAGAAAGCAAAGAAAAACTAAAGAGCATCTTGATGAAAGTTAAAGAGGAGAGTGAAAAAGCTGGCTTAAAACTCAACATTCAGAAAACGAAGATCATGGCATCTGGTCCCATCACTTCATAGCAAATAGATGGGGAAACAGTTGAAACAGTGACAGACTTTATTTTTGGGGGGCTCCAAAATTACTGCAGATGGTGACTACAGCCATGAAATTAAAAGATGCTTGCTCCTTGGAAGAAAGTTATGACCAACCTAGACAGTATATTAAAAAGCAGAGACATTGCCAACAAAGTTCTGTCTAGTCAAAACTTTGGTTTTTCCAGTAGTCATGTATGCATGTGAGAGTTGGACTATAAAGAAAGCTGAGCGCCAAAGAATTGATGCTTTTGAACTGTGGTGTTGGAGGAGACTCTTGAGAGTCCCTTGGACTGCAAGGAGATCCAGTCAGTCCATCCTAAAGGAAATCAGTCCTGAATATTCATTGGAAGGACTGATGCTGAAGCTGAAATTTCAATACTTTTGCCACCTGATGCAAAGAACTGACTCATTTGAAAAGAACCTGATGCTGGGAAAGATTGAGGGCAGGAGGAGAAGGGGACGACAGAGGATGAGATGGTTGGATGGCATCACCGACTCTATGGACATGAGTTTGAGTAAACTCCAGGAGTTGGTGATGGACAGGGAGGCCTGATGTGCTGAAGTCCATGGGGTTGCAAAGAGTTGGACATGACTGAGCAACTGATCTGAAAAGCAACTGAAACCAGGATAAAAAGCTTTGGAATAATCACAGCTGATCCTTAGTAAAAATGCAATTCAAAATGATGGGTATTAGGAGGCTCAAGAGGAAGGAGATATATATGTATATACTTATAGCCGATTTGCATTGTAGTATAGCAGAAACCAACACAACATTGTAAAGCAATTATCCTCCAACTAAAAGCAAAGAAAAAAAATTTAAATAATTGGAATTATTAGATAGGAGTCTGCTATGAGGGATGGTTAACTTGCGTTAGGCATCAGTCTGTTTTACAGAGAAATCAGGGTGCTTTGGTTACACCAGCCAATTAGGTTTAATGGAAAATAACTTGAAAAAGCTCATATTTCTTTCTCTTTCATTTCTGGTTTCCACTCATCTATGCCCATGACATTTCTGTTTCAGATAATTTCAAAACTATGAAACATTCACTTTCAACTGATTTCACATTGAAGCCCAAGGTCAAGATTCATTCATCCAACTATTTATTGAGCTACAATTATGTACTAATTGCTAAGTTAGGCACGATTTTTTTTTTTTTTTTACAGCAAGACAACCATCTGGTGCAAATTTTCTAAAAGATCTTTACAGTCACTTTGCATTAACCAATGTGGTCTGAGCTATAGACCAAACTATAAGTTAATATTTTCTTATTTTGCTCTCTTGAAACCTATGATGATTTCAGTGTTGCCACTACTAGAGGAAGCTCAACGGTAAAGCAGGTTAGGTGCTTGCCTCAGCCCTCACCTGTACACGAGCACCACTAGACACCATCAGCATTCCCCAGCCTGGCCTGAGAACACTTAGTATGTGAACGTTTTCCTGCTTCATCTACACAAGTGTGTACGAGTAAACTCTACTCACATCTTTTTAGCTTCTTTAAAGGAATCTTTCAATCTATAAAATATCTTAAAATACATGATAGCAATTTATTTCAACTTATTAGCTGGGACACTAATTTCTCACTCCAGGTGTTTCTTTCCATTTGGAAGGACATCTATTAGTGTAACACGCCTTCCTAGCTAGCTTCCCTCTATCTCTTCCCCATTCTACACTGTTAATTCTATTAAATACACAAGGTAGGTCCTCATGTGCAGAAGCCTGTACGTTTTCAGAGGTGATGACTGGGTATATAAACCCATGCATTTCTGAGATTAGGTATTAGAAAGCACACGGTTGTCCTACACCTAAGCCACATTCTTTGATATTAGCTTTATCAGTAATAAAGCTGATGTTCTGATCTCTATCTGCTATTCCTTTGATTACTTATCACTTGTTTCAGATCTTAGGCAGGGAAAAGAGGTAATTATACTTGCCAAAGTCCAATATAAATAAATGAACACATGTACAGCAGTTGGTAAAGCCCAAAGGACATCACTGGACAGCAAGAACAGATAGATAACCTATATGCTTGTCAGTATCCACCATAAACTGATATGGGGACCTATCAGACAGAGAAATTCACCAATCAGAACTCAGAAACACAACACCCTGATGGCAGAGCCATCCTTCACAAGCACACAGGCATGTGTCTCTTTATAAGAACAAGCTTTAAGAACTTTGTAATTACAATAGTTGACACGATGCTTTATAAGCAACACAGACAAATTTTTTTTTAATTTTATTTTATTTTTAAACTTTACAATATTGTATTGGTTTTGCCAAATATCGAAATGAATCCTCCACAGGTATACATGGTACAGCCATGGCAAAAAAAAAAAAAAAATGTCCATGAGATGGAAAGAATAAGGACTGACAATATGACTCAGATTATACAAAAAAGAAAAAAAAACACAGTAGTCATGTACAGATGTGAGAGTTGGACCATAAACAAGGCTCAGCAATGAAGAATTGATGCGTTCAAACTGTGGTGTTGGAGAAGACTCTTCAGAGTCCCTTGGAAAGCAAGGAGATCAAACCAGCCAATCTAAAGGAAATCAGTCCTGAATATTCATTGGAAGGACTGATGCTGAAGCTGAAGCTCCAGTATTTTGGCTACCTGATGTGAAGAGCTGACTTGTTAGAAAAAACTCTGATCCTGGGAAAGATGGAGGGCAAAAGAAGAAGAGGGCGACAGAGGATGAGATGGTTGGCTGGCATCATCGACTTAATGAACCTGAGTTTGAGCAAACTCTGGGAGCTAGTAAGGACAGGGAAGCCTGGCGTGCTGCAGTTCATGGGTTTGCAAAGAGCTGGACACAATTTAACAACTGAGCAACAACAACAATGCAAAAAGATAATAGCTGGTATTCTTAAATACCTCAGGTTGCTCTGGCTTAGGGCTAATTTCCATCAGTTAACAGGAAGAAGGAAACCTGGATTCTAGTGCTTTCTTGGATGCTCACCCACTGTCTTGATTTTCAGCATGTAAACAAAACAAAGTCTCTATCTCATGTTGCTTAAATTTTATCAGAGGGGAAGACAGAGAATGAACAAATGTTAGGTGGTGATAAATGCTATGAAGAAAATAAAACAGGATAAATGGGATAGAGGGCAATGGTTATGATTTGGAATGCTATATTATATACAGAAGGTGGTCAAGGATAACCTCACAATGAAAGAGATATTTGAGCAGAGATTTGAAGGCAGTGAGCATGCAAATATTAATAGCAGGAGAAAGAGCAGAGCAAACAACAGCATTAAAGTTGCTAAGATGAGACTGCTTGTCAAACTTGAACAGTAAAAATGGGAATGTATTGGAGTATAGCAAGCAGAAGGAGAGATGAGGTCAGAAAAGTAGGCAGGAGCTAGTTTACTTGAGCTTATAGTCCACAGAAAGGGTTTCAATTTCACTCCAAATGAGACGGTAAGCCACTGGACTGTCAGCCTTGCCATCTTCTAGCAACTTAGAGATGGGCAGCTACTCAGGCTGGTTGAGGTTCATTTATCCTCCTACCCTTCCTCAAGCAGGAATTTGAATCTTAAGCAGAGTGACTAGAATGGCACCTGGGCCAGATACTCAGTCTTTCTTGTTCCCTGGGCTCCACCCAGCACTCCCTTGGCTCCTGCCGGGTTCTCCAGTCTACCTGTGAGCTCTTTAAAGTTCTTCTAATAGATTGCATTTTCTGTTGGTATACAAAAAGTTGTTTCTTTGCTCACTATGAGCGATGGCTAACTTTCTACTGCTCTTGAGGGGCTTACAGGTAAGTCTCCATTTCCCAGCCTCCCTTGAGGTAGCTGTGGCCAGATGGCAGCCAAGTCATGGAGTTCTAGTCAATGGAAAGTGAGCCCTAGTAATGTATGCCATTTCTAAGCTAAGATCTCCCAGGAGTGATCCTCTAGTTTTTCCCATGCACAGCTTGAAGCATGGCAACCTTAAATGCCACGTACTGAAGAAACCAGAGCTATAAGAGCTAGGGTGCCTCAGCCCCTCAGTCACTGCTTGGAGGAGAGCTGCCTAGCCAGGAATACCTGCAGTGTACTTTTAACTGAGCTCAAGAGAAACTTTTATTACTCTAAGTCACTGACATCTGGTTTGTTACAGTAGCCAGGGCTATCTTATCTAATACTTCTTGTCTAAACCCTAACTACACCTCTCAGTCATCATTAAACATCTCACTCCAACATTAAACATCTGTACTGCTTGGCACAGAAAATATTTTTTGAGATATACAGAAATATAAAGTTAATTTTTATTATGTAAGGAAATGAAAATACTCTTGTCATTAAAAATTAATCTAACATTGATAGACAAAAAGTCTCCCATAACTACCACAAAACCCCTATTCCAGTCCTATAACCAGAGATAATGCAGTTAATCAGTAACATTTTGCAAATAAAAAAATTAAACAAAAACTGAGCCTAGTAAAATAAATAGTGGAAATTTCGCTTTTAAATTCTAACAAGTACTCATACTGTGCAAAGTAATGGGAATCTTAGAAGAGTAAGAGAATGTCTACCTGCTATGGGAGGTGTTACAGGACATGTCAGAACAATGAAATTACAGACGTCATGCATCTGCCCAGCGTTAACAGAGTAATCTGAATTTTGGAGTGAGTAATCAATTTATAAAACCTTACGGAGTATCTACCCGGTCAGAGTCTGGCCAAGAGCTGGGGGTTATATCTCAACCGAACAAACTACAGGCAGACATCCATCTGGATCCCCCAAAGAGAAATATAAAAACTCACCCACTAAACTCCCCATTATTTTAGAAAACAAAGGGCAAAAGATGCCAGGTCTAGAGAACCAAAATCAATGACCTATGGTGTGACAGGGCTAGTTCACAGCTCAGTGACTACTTCAGAGCAGAACGTGGGCAAGTCAACTGTTTGTGGTCTTGGGAGCTCCTCAAGGGTGGGAGTTCCTGAGTGGCACCACTGACATTTTGGGGGTACATGTTGGGGTGGGGGGCTAGCCTGTGTGCTGAGGATGTTTAGCAGTATCCCTGGCCTCTACCTACTAGATGCCAATAGAATCCCACCTCTAGTTTCGACAACCAAAAATGTCTTCAGAATTACACTAGTTGAGGATCACTGGTATAGGCAGACCTAAGAGTGAAATAGAAAATAAATAATCAACTACAGGCAACATTAACCTTGGCTGAGGATATAAAGGAAAAAACCATGGAGGTGAAGAACATTCCATATTCTGGGATTCCCAGCTGAGGAGTTACATACAGGCTTAGCTCTTTAGCACTAGAATTCTTCAACAGCTACTGAGTATTAGCACAGAACAGAAACTGTGCCCCACCAGCCCCGGCTGTCAAATTCCTGTGAGGGTTGAGTGGTGGTTACTAAGAGACAGAGCACTTCATCTGAATAGAATATGTCAGGCTGAGATCTTTTTAAAATAAACCAGTGAGTCAGGACAGACTTCTCCCCTGCTGTTTGGCAGACATTTTTTTTTTTTTAACTACAATTATAACTCCATAAAAGCACAGAGGATGAGGGCTAATTGGTCCAATAAGTAGGAGAAAGCTGATCACGTTTCCTCATTTTCTTAGTTATCCTTCTGAATTTTTTCTTAAGTTTGCAACAGAGAAAGAACCATCAGATTGTGGCCTTGAAAATAAAAGTAATATATGTAAAAATAAAACTCAGCTCCTCTATTAGATGAAATGAGGGTTTGTCCACAGGCCTAGCATATAATGGCAATATTTTTCTTTTCTCTGTTGTTTTTTTAAAAGGAAATAACAGTAATAAAATACACAAAAGCCTCACTCCAGCAGATGCTAGTGAGAGACATTACTTTGCCAACAAAGGTCTGTCTAGTCAAAGCTATGGCTTTTCTGGTAGTCATGTATGGATGTGAGAGTTAGACCATAAATAGAGTGCCGAAGAACTTATGCTTTTGAACTGTGGTGTGGGAGAAGACTCTTAAGAGTCCTTGGACTGCAAGGAGATCAAACCAGTCCATCCTAAAGGAAATTAACCCTGAATATTCATTGGAAGGACTGATGCTGAAGCTGAAGCTCCAGTACTTTGGATTGGATGCAAAGAACTGACTCATTGGAAAAGACTCTGACACTGGGAAAGACTGAAGGCAGGAGGAGAAGGGGACGACAGAGAATGAGATGGTTGGATGGCATCACCAACTCGATGGAGATGAGTGTGAGCAAGCTCCGGGAGTTGGTGATAGACAGGAAAGCCTGGCATGATGCAGTCCATGGGGTACAAAGAGTCAGACACGACTGAGCAACTGAACTGAACTGAAGTGAGATGAGTAGGGCTAGGTGAAAATCCTCCCAGCTCTGGAGATTCCAGGGGAGGAGACTTCTGCCCGTGTCAGCAGAGAGGCTTTGCGGCCAGTGGGCTGGCTGTCCTGGGGCTATGTGGATGAATCTCACAGAGCTACACTCCCAGAGGCATATGGAGGGTGCCCTCCACCCATGGACAGACCATCACAGACAGTATTGTGTGCTACCTATAGTGGAAGTCGCTCAGTCGCGTCCAGCTCTCTGCGACCCCTTGGACTATACAGTCTATGGAACTCTCCAGGCCACAATACTGGAGTGGGTAGCCTATCTCTTCACCAGGGGATCTTCCCAACCCAGGGATTGAATCCAGGTCTCCTGCATTGCAGGCAGATTCTTTACCAGCTGAGCCACCAGGGAATCAGAGGGATACAAGAGGGAAGAGGGAGAGAAGCCAGACCAGAACACTCTGACTCAGCGACAACCAAACACCTCCTCTTTAATTCCCAAGGGCTCCTCCATGGACTTTTGACCTAGTCCCCAAACTAATGCTGCCAATAATTCCTCAAGGAAAATTAATCCATGACATTACAGTTAAGGACAAATCTTTAGACATTTTCTGCTAGTTTCTGCAAGTGTGATATTAGGGAGTCTTTTGTGCACAAAGAAAATGTTTAGAAAAATTTTCAATCTCCATTTTTCCTTATTCTCAAATCAATGATCTATAAATACTGTGTGGGATGCTTTACCTGTTTTTAAAAATGCATTTTTAATTTCCCTCTCCAATGCAGCCCTAACACTAGAGAATTGCAATCTGAAAGATTCATCTCTCGAGAACACAGTTTACGAAGTCTGCTCATAAAATCTACATTGATAACTTTGTGTCTCTCCTTTTTAAGTTTCCAAGCAATTATCTGGGCATTCTACATTCTTACACTCTTCTCCTTTTAGTGGTTATCACACTTTAATAGGTTTCTCTTGTGAAACCTATATGCAGGTCAGGAAGCAACAGTTAGAACTGGACATGGAACAACAGACTGGTTCCAAACAGGAAAAGGAGTACGTCAAGGCTGCATATTGTCACCCTGGTTATTTACCTTATATGCAGAGTACATCATGAGAAATGCTGGGCTGGAAGAAGCACAAGCTGGAACCAAGATTGCCAGGAGAAATCTCAATAACCTCAGATATGCAGATGACACCACGCTGGAAGTGAAGAGGAACTAAAAAACCTCTTAATGAAAGTAAAAGAGGAGAGTGAAAAAGTTGGCTTAAAACTCGACATTCAGAAAACGAAGATGATGGCATCCGGTCCCATCACTTCATGGTAAATAGATGGGGAAACAGTGGAAACAGTGTCAGACTTTATTTTCTTGGGCTCCAAAATCACTGCAGATGATGACTGCAGCCATGAAATTAAAAGATGCTTACTGCTTGGAAGGAAAGTTATGACCAACCTAGATAGCATATTCAAAAGCAGAGACATTACTTTGCCAACAAAGGTCCGTCTAGTCAAGGCTATGGTTTTTCCAGTGGTCATGTATGGATGTGAAAGTTGGACTGTGAGGAAAGCTGAGCGCTGAAGAATTGATGCTTTTGAACTGTGGTGTTGGAGAAGACTCTTGAGAGTCCCTTGGACTGCAAGGAGATCCAACCAGTCCATTCTAAAGGAGATCAGTCCTGGGTGTTCTTTGGAAGGAATGATGCTGAAGCTAAAACTCCAGTACTTTGGCCACTCATTGGAAAAGACTCTGATGCTGGCAGGGATTGAGGGCAGGAGGAGAAGGGGACGACAGAGGATGAGATGGCTGGATGGCATCACTGACTCGATGGACATGAGTCTGAGTGAACTCCGGGAGTTGGTGATGGACAGGGAGGCCTGGCGTGCTGCAATTCATGGGGTCGCAAAGAGTCGGACACGACTGAGCGACTGAACTGAACTGAACACTTTAATATACTCTGTCATGTTAGGTTGGCGGTAGGGTACCTGGTTCCTAGAAAGTGGAAAACAGACCAGCAGCAGCCTGTTGAGAACTAGGAGGTGAAGACCTATCTGATAGTCTCATCATCAGGCTCAAACACCACCACTAGGAAGAAAAAAGGAGCCTTTTATATACCACAAAATGAAGATGATAAGACCAACACCATATACAGAGTGAGTGAGTGAGCGAGTGAAGTCGCTCAGTCGTGTCCGACTCTTTGCGACCCCATAGACTATAGCCTACCAGGCTCCTCCGTCCACGGTATTTCCCAGGCAAGAGTACTGGAGTGGGTTGCCATTTCCTTCTCCAATACAGAGTGAAGTAAGTCAGAAAAACAAATATTCTATATTAACATATATATATGGAATCTAGAAAAATGGTACTGATGAGTCTATTTGCAAGACAGGAATAGAGATGAAGACGCAGAGAATGAACTTGTAGACACAGGGGGCAGAGAGGGTGGGGCGAAACGAGAGTAGCATTGGCATCTATATACTACCACGTGTGAAATAGGTAGCTAGGGGGAAGTTGCTGGACATTAGAGGGAGTCCAGCCCGGCGCTCTGTGATGACCCAGAAGAGTGGGGCAGGGCGGGAGGTGGGAGGGAGGTTCAGGAGGGAGGGGGCTGTGTATACCTGTGGCTGACTCACATCGATGTATGGCAGAAACCAACACAACACTGTAAAGCAATTATCCTCCAATTAAAAAGAAAAAACCAACTCCGTAAAAGCAAGTCTCTCAAATTTCAGAGGGAAAAAGAAAGATATTGAATACAATTCGTATTGATACATATTCTACATTCTCACAAGAGAATGAAAGTGGAAAATGCAAACGTCTTAGGATTACATGGAAAATGATTTTGACCTTGAGGACCGCTCTGAAACGGACCGCGCTTTGAGAACCACTGTCACCGAGCCTCCTAGCTAATGGTTAAGCGAGCATTCCACCACAGGATATAACACTTTACCCAACACCGTGTCATTGAACATTTACTGTTTCCGAGTCTCCGCCATTACAAAAGAAGCCACAACAAACATCCTTATAGACAGCCCCGACTGCACATTCACTTCCTTAGTATTAACACCTCAGGAAGTAGAATTTAAGGATCAAACCCAGTTATTTTTTTAGACTTTTTATACACATTGTCAGTGTTCCCTCCAGAGAGGTTTATTAATTTGCATCCCTATCAACACTGCAGACCATGTGAATCCCATCCTGAGGGCTGTTTTTAGAAAATCAAAATGTGACTGAGCTGGCTGTTTGCGAGCTCCCTCTTAGATGAAACGTAATACTTGAGATTTCTTGGAATTCTCTGCTCACAGAGTACTTCTCTGATGATTCTACTGCGGTGTTATTTACTGCCACTTTGAATTAGTACGTTAGTATTCCCATGTGATACTTCCACTTGACAACAGGTTTCTTGAGACAGAAGCCATGCCTCATTATCACAGAATACACCACAGGGCCACACACATGGGGAAGAGACAGTAGTGGGCAATCGTGGAAAGAACATTTTTCACCTCAGCAGACAGACCTGGGTTTAATCGTGGCCTCCCCACTTACTAGCTGTGCGAACTGGGGCAAATGACTTCCCTGTCCTTCCCTGAGCTTAAAGGTCATCATGGTAACAGGGAGACTAACATGCACTTCGTAAGGCAGCTGTGTTGCAATGCTATGTGTAAAACACATTATACCACACTAGGCAAATAACAAATGTGCCATTCGTTTGTTCTCTTCCTTTCCCTTTCCAATGCTGAATTAACCTTGTGAAATCCGAACTCCGAGGATCCGCAAATTCACTTTGATTTCTGAACAAGGCTATACTTCAGACAGACAGACGGCATCTCGTTAACAGTGATTACCTCTGGAAAGTGTAGCTAAGCAAAACTGACGAGCTTTCTCATTATTCCCCCCTGCATCACTCAATCGTCACTCTCTCAGTCAGTCAGCACCTAGAAGTGTGTACTGTGTGTTCCAAAGACAGATTACACCCAGTCCCTAAACAAAACAGAAATGTAAAAGGAAACCCTTTTTAGTGCCAGAATGCTATTTCTCTGATCACACCAAAACCTGAATTTGGAGAAAAGCCATTCACGAAATTATGCTGAAAGAGCTAGGCCAACTGTGCATCTCGGTGAGTGCGGGGACGTCACCCCAAGACCTCCTCTGGTTCAAAGCTGACACTTACTGCAGTGGGGCTTTAGGACCGGGATATTTTAATGTGGCCTTGAAATGGATCCAAATACGAACAAGAAAGCTGTGACGTTTTATGATAACCTGATCAAGGAAATTGAGAAAAGACCCTGGTGAGATAGGTGCAGTCCACGTTGAAGTTCACTCCTGGTTTTACCTCAAAATTTAAACAAAGCACAAGTCAAGGAGAGTTATTTGCGCATCTGGGCGTGCACCCTAACTAAGGTGTGGGGTGAGGAGTGTTCTCTGGGGAATAGCATTGCTAGAGATGGCAGTACGAACCCAAGAAAATACTCAAGCCAAGAGGTCCTGACAAGTTATATGAAGGGAGGGAAGGGGAACTGACACTTGTTCACACTCTGCTCTGTTCCAGGCCCACGTGATTTCCCTGTGCATTCATATTCTCATTCACCCCATCCCCACACACATATACATTGTGCAGAGTCTGAGGCTCAAAGAGGTCAAGTGGTTCTCAGCAGTATATTCTGGAGAACTGTGCATGCTCGGGCATTAACAACTTCAAGGGAGACACAGAGAAACTCTGAGGCTCTGATGCTTGAGGTCAAACTGAGATTGTTTAGGAACTTTTCATACCAGTACCTGAATGCTGCTGCTGCTGCTGCTGCTAAGTCGCTTCAGTCGTGTCTGACTCTGTGTGACCCCATAGACGGCAGCCCACCAGGCTCCCCTGTCCCTGGGATTCTCCAGGCAAGAATACTGGAGTGGGTTGCCATTTCCTTCTCCAATACATGCATGCATGCTAAGTCGCTTCAGTCGTGTCCGACTCTGTGCAACCCTATGGACAGCAGCCCTCCAGGCTCCTCTGTCCACAGGATTCTCCAGGTAAGAATCCTGGAGTGGGTTGCCACTTCCTTCTCCCAGTACCTGAATGGTATATGCTAAAGTTGGTGTTAGTTCATCACAAACCTCTCTTCAGGCCTATAACTCTATGTTAGTAGACCTTAAAATATAGGCAATGGGAAGACACGTGGATAGGAAGGATTATTACCCTTAGATCTGAGATGGGTTTTAAAAAAATATGCTGGGGTCATGATACACCAATGGCAGCTTTGGGTTTCAGTAGCATGGCTATCAATATTCAAAGGTGTCCTGATGGTGAGAAAAAAGTATTTCTGGGACTGTGGGTCATGACTGCAGCTTTACAGGTTTTTCTGACTAGCCCTGAGAAAAGAGCACATGTGTAGCGAAGGTCTGTAGGGGGACAAGGCTGTTAGAAGTGTTAAGAAGAGGTGAGGGACTATGCATGTTAAGAAGCAAATGCCCTCATTCTAGCTTAAATAGATGGTTTATCTTTAGGAAACAGAGATGTCTCATGAAATCACAGGGCAGGCAGGAGAGGTGTCCAGGCCTCACAGGGAAGAGGAAAAAGGAAAGCCACCAGGAACAAGGAAACTCCTTGTATTTCTGTCTCTCTGTGTGTGTCTCCCTCCCCATTAGCACAGCTGCTTCTGTTTCTCTTGCACATGGCTCAACACAGCTGCCACCAAATGGCACCTGCAGTTCCAGAGTCTACGAAGTCATCCTGGAGTTCTTAATTCTTTGTAACAGACCATTCTTTCCCAAGGAGATTAAGAGATACACCAAAAGCAAAAGCAGAGGCTCCTGGCTTTCTGAAAATGTGTTTTATTGCTTCTCCCTCTTCCCATCTCTAGATTCCGAGGAACAAAGAGACAGGGATGGAAAAAGTGACGTGATTTCACCTCTGGCTGTTGGCCTAGCCTGCTTTGAAGAAGGACGGAGCCCTCATGGGTAACAAACAGGTTCAAACAACTTTCACTCTCTTATAGATGGGTAGAAACAAGGTGTGAAAGTGAAGTGCAAGCATTAGTCACTCAGTTGTATCTGACTCTTTGCAATGCCATGGACTGTAGCCCACCAGGCTCCTCTGTCCATGGAATTCACCAGGCAAGAATATTAGAGTGGGTAGCCATTCCCTTCTCCACAGGATCGTCCCAACCCAGGGATCAAACCCAGGTCTCCTGCATTGCAGGCAGATTCTTTAAAATCTAAGCCACCAGAGAAGCACAGATTGGAAACAATATTGTACTCACAGAATTCTGAGCCAGTCATTCCTTGTGGGTGCTCTATTTTGGGTGGATTGTTTTAAGGTTTTAGAAACTCATTTGGGTGATCCTGTATTCAGAGACCTAGCCTTCCTCTCTGTAAAGGGTCTCCTCAAAATCCATTCTCCATACAGAAGTCCTTCTTCAGCCACAGTTTCCCTTTCTATGTTTCAGCTACCCACAGTCAGTGATGATCCAAAAATACCAAAAGGAAATTTCAGAATTGAGTTTCCAACCGCATATCATTCAGAGCAGCATGATCAAATTTTGCAGCACCCTACTCCATCCCACCCAACACGGACATCGTTTGCTCCTGACACCCAACCACCAACATCACCCCAGCTCCATGACCCAGGGCCACCCAAAGCTGATGATGCTCCTTTTGACATAATGTCAGGTCTAAAGTAGTCTACATCACAGTGTCAGGTCATCTACATCCCTTTGTCTCATGTCACAGGCACTTTACCATCTCACAGGACCACAAGAAGAGTGAATGTAATACAGTAAGACACTTTGAGCTCGCCACCACGAGAGAGTCCATAAGCCCCCGCAAAAGATCCTGCGGGGCGCTGTGGAGACCCCTCGAGCCACAACTAAGACCTGAACAGCCAAATAAGGAAACACGCTTGTTTTTAAAAAAGGTATTTTGAGAAAAAGATCACATTCACACAACTTATTACAGTATATTGTTGTAACTGTTCTATTTGTGTTATTAGTTATTGTTGTTAATCTCTTACTGTGCCCAACTTGTAAATTAAACTTTACTGTACATATGTGTATATTGGAAAAAACATAGCATGTAATAGGGTTCAGTACTATCTGTGATTTCAGGGAACCACTGGGGGTCCTGCAAAAGATCTGTGTATAAGAGTGGACTACTGTATTCTGGATCCCTGCCCCGACAGATAGCTTTATTTATTTAGCATTAAATACCTTTTTTTTTTTTTCTGCATACCATCCCAGACACCAAATTATGCTCAGCAATTTGGACAGCTTACAAATGTAAATTAAAAACTTTCTTTTTGACTAATAGAAAAATAAACTAATAATCTTCAAAAACATAACAATCAATATTCTATGACAAAATATTATTTAAAAGATCAAAATAACATCTAATAGACCTCCAAAAAGGTTGAGACCTGTCTTCAAACCCTTCAAAAACTAGCTAAACAGAATCCATGTCTCCATTTCTAAATTACCAGAAAAGAGAATCTGACATTACTTGAGTCTCATTTCTCCCCCTGACCAGGGTCAGAGTAGCCCAACTTGTGAGTCAGAACACAACTGTCCAGAGGAGGACTGACCTAGAAGTCAGTCCTTCTAAATTAATTAGAAGGCAATTAATTTTCTGATAATAGTAAACAGTTAACAGATTTTAATAGGGCTTTGAGACCCCAAAGTATAGATACCAAGGTATCAAGATAGGCCATGCTAAGAACTAAATGAAAGAAGTGTTTGTATTTATCATAAAATGGAAAGTTAAAGCTGGAATACACAGGGGTAGTCAGATGCAGCTGATATTTAATGGAAAAGGTCAGGTCAGTTCAGTTCAGTTGCTCAGTCGTGTTCAACTCTTTACGAACCCATGGACTGCAGCACGCCAGGCCTCCCTGTCCATCATCAACTCCCGGAGTTTACTCAAACTCATGCCCATTGAGTTAGCGATGTCATCCAACCATCTCATTCTCTGTTGTCCCCTTCTCCACCCGCCTTCAATCTTTCCCAGCATCAGGGTCTTTTCAAAGGAGTCAGCTCTTCGCATCGGGTGGCCAAAGTATTTCAGCTTCAACATGAGTCCTTCCAATGAATATTCAGGACTGATTTCCCTTAGGATGGATTCTATACAGTCAGCAAAAACAAGCCCGGGAGCTGACTGTGGCTCGGATAATGAACTCCTTATTGCCAAATTCAGACTTAAATTGAAGAAAGTAGGGAAAACCACAAGACCGTTCAGGTATGACCTAAATCAAATCCCTAATGATTATACAGTGGAAGTGAGAAATAGATTTAAGGGACTAGGTCTGACAGAGTAACTGATGAACTATGGACAGAGGTTCATGACACTGTACAGAAGACAGGGATCAAGACCATCCCCAAGAAAAAAGAAATGCCGAGGTGAGAGCTGGGGCCATATAGAGCTGCTGGGATGGAAGCAGCAACAGTACAAACCATGCCATCTAGTGCCCAACGGTAATGACAAGTGCTTCCTTACCAGGAAACTGTTTTAAAACAAACAACAGCTTTATTGTGATAAAACTCACGTACCATACAATTCAACCACTTAAAGTGTGTAATTCACTGGTTTTTAGTATATTCACAGAGTTGTGCAACCATAACCACTATCAAGTTTAAACATTTACATTACTTTAAAATTAACCCCACATCCCTTAAGTCCTCCTATGATTCCTCCCTGATCTCCCTCTATGGAACCGCTAACCTACTTTCTATCTCCAAAGATTTGCCTATTCTGGACATTTCACATAAATGGAAATATACAATCTGTGATCCTTTGTGTCTGCCTCCTTTCACATAGCATACTGTTTTCAGAGTTTATTGTTTCATGTTTTATAAAAAAATCAGTATTTTATTCCTTTTTATGGTTGAATAACATTCCATTGATGAATATACCACATTTTATTCATTCAATAGTTGAACATTTCAGGTATTTGCACTTTTTGACCATTATGAATACTGTTGCTAGGAGCACTTGGGTACAAGTTTTTATGTGGACATATGTGTTCTCTTCATATTTATCTAGAAGTGGAATTGCTGGGTCATACGGTAACTCTATGTGTAATTGTTTGAGGAATTGCCAGATGGTTTTCCAAAGCAGTTGCACAATGTTGCATTATGTATTTTGCAACAGTAGTATATGGGGATTATGATTTTTCCATATTCTCACCAACACTTGTTATTATATGTCTTTTTGATTACAGTCACCCTAGCAAATTTGGAAAACTCATCAGTGGCCACAGGACTGGAAAAGGTCAGTTTTCATTCCAATCCCAAAGAAAGGCAAGCCAAAGAATGCTCAAACTACCGCACAATTGGACTCATCTCACACGCTAGTAAAGTAATGCTTAAAATTCTCCAAGCCAGGCTTCAGCAATACGTGAACCATGAACTTACAGATGTTCAAGCTGGTTTTAGAAAAGGCAGAAAACCAGAGATCAAATTGCCAACATCCACTGGACCATTGAAAAAGCAAGAGTTCCAGAAAAACATCTATTTCTGATATATTGCCTATGCCAAAGCCTTTGACTGTGTGGATCACAATAAACTGTGGAAAATTCTGAAAGAGATGGAAATACCAGACCACCTGACCTGCCTCTTGAGAAACCTGTATGCAGGTCAGGAAGCAGCAGTTAGAATTGGACATGAAACAACAGACTGGTTCCAAATAGGAAAAGGAGTACATCAAAGTTGTATATTGTCACCCTGCTTATTTAACTTATACACAGAGTATATCATGAGAAACGCTGAGCTGGAGGAAGTACAAGCTGGAATCAAGATTGCTGGGAGTAATATCAATAACCTCAGATATGGCAGAAAGTGAAGAGGAACTAAAAAGCCTCTTGATGAAAGTGAAAGAGGAGAGTGAAAAAGTTGGCTTAAAACTCAACATTCAGAAAACGAAGATCATGGCATCTGGTCCCATCACTTCATGGCAAATAGATGGGGAAACAGTGGCTGACTTTTATTTTTCTGGGCTCCAAAATCACTGCAAATAGTGACTGCAGCCATGAAATTAAAAGACGCTTACTGCTTGGAAGGAAAGTTATGACCAACCTAGATAGCATATTGAAAAGCAGAGACATTACTTTGCCAACAAAGGTCCGTCTAGTCAAGGCTATGTTTTTTCCAGTGGTCATGTATGGATGTGAGAGTTGGAGTATAAAGAAAGCTGAGCGCCAAAGAATTGATGCTTTTGAACTATGGTGTTGGAGAGTCCCTTGGACTGCAAGGAGGTCCAACCAGTCCATCCTAAAGGAGATCAGTCCTGGGTGTTCATTGGAAGGACTGATGTTGAAGCTGAAACTCCAATCCTTTGGCCACCTGATGCGAAGAGCTGACTCATTTGAAAAGTCCCTGATGCTGGGAAAGATTGAGGGCAGGAGCAAAAGGGGACAACAGAGGATGAGATGGTTGGATGACATCACCGACTCGATGGACATGGGTTTGGGTGGACTCTGGGAGTTGGTGATAGACAGGGAGGAATGGCATGCTGCAGTTCATGGGATTGCAAAGAAACAACAGAGCAACTGAACTAAACTGAAGCAGGTATGAAGTAGTACCTTATTGTGGTTCTGATTTATATTTCCCTGATAGCTAATGATGGTGAGCATCTTTCCATGTGCTTATTGGACATGTATATATCTTCCTTGGAGAACTGTTGATTCAGATCCTTTGCCCATTTTTAAGATGGATTATTTGTCTTTTTTATAATTATGTTGTATAGTTCACTGGATCAGTTTTAAGGCATGGTTTTATAGGTCGTTCCTGACTACCTAAACCTACTTTTCCACAGTTCTCATTATTCTGTGAGCTACCAATATTCTTCGAATAAAACCATTTTCTCCTTAAATCTGTCACAGGTAGTTTGTATTGCAACTGAAAACCCTGACTGACAGACTCTGGAACCCAAAGCAGCACCTTCACCTAGAGAAAATCACTTACTTAAGGCTCTGCTCACGTAAGGCATTTGCTCAGTGGCAGTATTGTTACTAAAGCTTGAGTTTCTGAATTCATGATTTTAAATTCTTAAACTATGCAAACTCAGTTCCACAGCAATTTAGGGGATTGACAAGTGGAAACTTTAGCAGGCTGAGCAGCAAGTAGGAACTGGAGCAAAGAGAAAGAGAATAACCTTAAGAAGTGGCTGCCATTTCTTGCCATTTTCCTCCAAGATAAAGTAGGTTGTTGACTATTGTAAGTTATTCAGATGATAAGGCCCTGACAGATGCTGGCAGTCCTCTGCCTTGGTCCTGCATCTCCCTGTCAACAATCTAGGTTGCTATCCAGGGATTCCATGAGGATTTTCCTTCAAAGCATCAATATGTAAATAAAATAAGACTCCTGATTCGATCAGCCTGAAACAGGAGGGAAGAGGGCAGGGCACAATCTTGAAAAGAATGACATAGCCCTTGAAGATGCAACATAAACTGGTTATACCCAACTAGGTCCAAGATGGAGAAAGATTCGACTCCCAGTAGATCTTGAGCCTCATTATATGCTCGTTGTAATACATTAACACATTAAATGACACACTCATCAATGCCATGGCAGTTTCAAGGCTGACCATAAAAGGCCAAAGGGTGGATGGTGGCCCAAATCCTGGAAATCTCCATCCCTTCTCCAAGATAGCTAGAATAATCCTCCCACTCATTAGCCTATGAAATTATCCAACCCCAAAAAACCAACCACCCCATATTTCACCTTTGAGATCCACTGCATTCTGTCTATGGACTGTGTATCTCTCTAAATGAATCTACTTCTTACCTATCACTTTGTGTCTCGATGAATTCCTTCTGTACTGAGACAAAGAACCTGAACTTCAGCAAATCCTGAGACCAAATGTGTGATCTCAACGAAAGACAGGGGTTCAAATCCCAATCTGAGTTTTGGCTGTGTTTGAGTCCCGACCCACATGTTCAAGCCCCAATGTGAGTTGCACAGTTTCAGGCCAAGTGAACTACACATTTGGTTATCAGGCAATTTTAGTTCAGATATCAACACTGCTAATTCTGTGCATGCTTTCCCCCCACCCCCGTGCCTCTCTTGTATCCTGACGCTAAGGAGTCAAGGAAGTAAGAGTATGGCTCCCTCTCAGGGCCGGGAGTTTGGAGAAAGCTGCCTTCTGCACCTGTCCCCCCAGCTCTCCCCTCTGAGCAGGACAGACAGGGGCACAGCCACAGTGCCAGTCTGCCTGCAGTGCCCTCTCACTCCTCTTCAAGTGCTCTCCTTCCCCTTCCTGGTCCCCTCTTCTCTCAGCAGGGTCTCTGAGATTCTACATTTGAAGGGACTTTTCCCGAAGGGAATTCAATCTAAAATAGATGCTGATAGGTTTAAACTATCAACTTTCTCAAAGACATTTGCATTTCTACACCATTAACCTCTCCTATTGACTTTCATCTTCCAAATTCAAAGCCCACTCTTAGTTCTCATTCTCCATGGCCCTGTTTGGGCACCTAAGAACAAGATGCTCCACACCTAAGTGGTATCCATCTGAGAGGAGGAAACCTGAGATCCTGGAGTAAAACAGTTTGTTGTGCAAACCCCTCGCCTAACCACCATTTCTTAAGCATCTACTGTGTGCCTGACACTTTGCTCGAGCTGCTGGGGATGCAGCAGAGAAGAGAAGCAAGACCCCGCCCTCATGCAGTCTCCACTCTAGCGGGAGCAAAACCCAGTAACCACACAAAAACATACCATTCAGACAGTGATAGTGCCGTGAAGAGGAATGTGAAACAGTGAACGGAGGGATAGCAAAAGATGGGAAGACAGCCCGCTGGGCAGGCTGTCCAGCGTGCAAGCCTCTTGAAGAAAGTGGCATTTGTGCTGAAATGGATTTGGGGAAGAAGGGTCCCAGGAAGAGAAAACAGCAAGTTCCAGGAGGCAGGAACAGGCTTAGCACAGCACACAGGAGGTTCAGAAAGAAGCCAGCGTGGCTGGAATGCAGTGAACATAGAGGAAGGGTACAGGATGAGCCAATAAGTAAGCAGGTCAGGTAGGGCCTTGGAAGCTATGGGGTTCCAAGAGAGGTTATCTTGCCCCAAGTCACATGGTTGATAAATGGCAGGGCCAGAATATAAACCAGGTCTTTTCAATCATATCAAGTGTTTTTGCATTGTAATCTGGGTTATGCCCAAAATGGTGCTGGATGAAGAGAGAAGTTACTGAAGTCCTTCATGGAGATCCCAAAACTCTAAGAAGAGACAGACTGTTGTCTCACTCTCTTTCCTCATTCTCTCTTGAAAAAAAGAAAAAGAAACTAGATATGAAAAATTCAGAGTGTATCATGCTAAATCAAATACAAATTCTGTCTTTTAAACAGAGAATCTGAATTTTATAGATATTACAAGTAAACATCTATTGAACATTTATCATATGATCCCATAGAGCATGCAGCAAAGTTATTTTGGTGTTGCTATGTTTGACCTTACGAAAATTCAAGCACACAGTATTGCCTAACATCTATTTTTAAACGTTAAGTCCTACTCTCCCTATTACATAGTAGGAAACTTAATATAGCTGAGGTGCTAGTTAGGATTAGCTACTACATAGATTATCTGGAACTTTCATGCTTTGCTTATAAAAGGAGAAATAAATTGAAATAAATATTTTTAAAAGTAAATTTATACACTAATAAAAAAAGAAATTAGCTAATACAAACAGATGTGTGTACAGTCTTGAGATGAGCACTGAACTCATGAGAGTTCCAGCACTGCCTCTGCCAATAGACTAGGGTCATAATCCTAGTATACTTATTAGCCATCTGACGTTGGGTAAATTACTCAAGATTCCCTTTTCTTGTCCATCAAATGGGGGTGAAAACAGTACCTCTATCATAGAGCTACTGTGGAAATAACCCAAACTAACAAGTGACCATGCGTGGAATAGACTATCTATTCCTTGAGTTGATGTTGGTTTCCGTTCCTTCTCTGGGTCTCTTGTTTACTCATCAGAAGCATAAACAGGTCAGGGAAATGGTGCTAAAGTCCTGTCTAGCCTAAGTATCATCAGCAGCCAGGCTTTCCTGCAATATGTGGACCACAGGGCAATGACACCTTCTGCTGTAGGCAGATAGAGAAGTTGCTAGCAAGATGACTGGGAGACTGACAGAAAACTCCTACAGAAACGAGCAAGGAGGCTTCAGAGACTAGGACTTGAAGGACCAGTATCCTATCAGAATCCTGCCTCTGCTCTCCAGGTCCAATTCATTTTACCAACACATTCACTTCAACTAAGTACTTGTGAAATTACTTGTTTAACATCTGCCCTCTCCAGAGACTAACTTCTAAAGGTTAGGAACTCTGTCTTCTTCACTCTGCCAGTTGTTGTCATTGTTGTTGTTGTTCAGTCACTAAGTCATGTCTCACTCTTTGTATCCATGGACTGCAGCTCGCCAGGCTTCCTGGGGCTTCACTACCTCCCTGAGTTTGCTCAGATCTGAGTTTTCTCAGATTCATGTCCATTGAGTCAGTGATACCATCCAACCATCTCATCCTCTGTCGTCCCCTTCTTCTCCTGCCCTCAATCTTTCCCAGCATCAGGGTCTTTTCCAATGAGCCAGTTCTTCACATCAGGTGGCCAAAGTATTGGAGTTTCAGCTTCAGCATCAGTCCTTCCAATGAATATTCAGTGTTGTTTTCCTTTAGGATCAACTGGTTTGATCTCCTTGCCGTCCAAGGGACTCTAAAGAGTCTTCTCCAACACCATTCCAGGTCTAATTTACTTTGCTTTGCACACAATAGGCCCTCAAAAATTATTTGTTGAATGAATGAGCCTTTTCTTATAGTAGATACATTTCTGAAATTCAAGGTGCCTCAAATTTGGCAAAACTACACTGTGGCATTGCGCCTCCTGCATCCATTTTGTTCCAAGTGGCCTGAAGGGGCCTTAAACTGATAACAACCTCTTCATGCAAGAACATACCCTGGAGACAGTCCTCAGAGTAAATTTCTGATATTACTTTCCCAACAGTTCTTGTGTTCTATCATCACCCCCTCCTTCCAGGGCCTTCTCCTTTATGCACACCTTTAAAAAGACCCCTGTGAAGTTAACCAAAGACCCACTCATTTTGGTTTAAATTGACAGCTCCAACCTTAGCCCAAGAACCCACACCATTCTATTCATAGACCTAATAAAGGCATGTATCTCAGATTCTGCCTCTCTCTCTACCTTGACCTCCCCATGTGGTCTCTTGAGGTATGCCATGTACTTCCTCCATGACTTGATTTCTCTTGCAGTTTTTTGCTGAACTGCTGCTCACCATCCAGCACTCTATGTTCCTCTTAATAAATGTCAATTTTACAAATTCATAATAGGAGGAAATTAATTTCATTTACAACTGAACGATTTTAAGTGCCCTAGTGAACTCAGCCAATAAGAAGAAATTTGTGATCAATGAAACTTTGGGTTTAGCTGCGTATTTTTTTTTTTGTAAAGAGAAGTTTACCCAAACTAAGAAAACATAGTAGTGGCTCCATGAGAGGGCTTTGAGTGTTTAGAGTTCGGCAGCATCAATTAATCTTCCCATATATCTTAGACTTGATCAGACCAGGACATGGAATTTCGGAACTGAGTACATTCCAGTTGCCTTAAGAGGACTTTACTCTGGGCAAAGAGTAAAGCCTATTCTTATCTGTCCATCTATGATCTGGCTCAAAGGTTAGTCTAGGGGAGGTTTCCCAACAAGTCACAAAAGGGGGAAATGATAACCACAGACATCCTAATTGAACAATCCTTGGTACTTATCACTGTCCCCTCCAAGCTATTTATTTCCAGAGTCCCTGGCTATTGTCAATTGAAAAATGAATGGTCAGCAAGTAATGAAAGTCTATTTAATCTAACAGGTTCAACATCCCAACTAAATGTGCTTCTTGAAGGAGTCTGGATGACTTGCATTCACCTACTCATCCATCCATTCACTCATTTATTCATAATGTTAACTTATTAATTCAACAAATATTCCCAGTCCTGAAGAGCCTAAGTGATTCTGGATGAAAAAAAGAAAGCTGAGACAGAGCAGGAATTAGCACAAGAGCCAAAACCAGGAACTAAAGGATATGTAATCACATATTGTGTCTGGAATATCTTTCTACCTAGCTTCAGGTTCACCTGGGCAGAATCATTCTACATCTCATTTTAAGAAGAATATATGTCTTTTCTCTGCTGCTGCTGCTAAGTCGCTTCAGTAGTGTCCGACTCTGTGCAACCCCAGAGACGGCAGCCCACCAGGCTCCCCTGTCCCTGGGATTCTCCAGGCAAGAACACTGGAGTGGGTTGCCATTTCCTTCTCCAATGCGTGAAAGTGAAAAGTGAAAAGTGAAAGTGAAGTTGCTCAGTTGTGTCCGACTCTTAGCGACCCCATGGACTGCAGCCTACCAGGCTCCTCCACCCAGGGGATTTTCCAGGCAAGAGGACTGGAGTGGGGTGCCATTGCCTTCATTTGTTAATGCCCTTAGTGTAGTGCTTATGACATTATGTTGGAATTAACTGCTGCTTCTCACCAGGCTGTGAGCTTCTTTGGAAGGAACTGTGCCATCCAATCACGTAGGTCCCTCATGCCTATCACAGGGTCAAGCATATAGAATTTGTTATCAATGAACAGTTCTCTGGATTCCCAGCGAAGTTAGTGGGTTTCTAGGTATTATCCAGCTCATTCTTGTCCAGTATGGTATCCACTAGCCATCTGCGGCTCCTGATCACTTGAAATGTCACTCTGGGGTTGGGGGAGTTGGAGGGGCAAGAATTGAGATGTGTGATAAATGTAAAACACAAATTTCAAGACTTTGCATACAAAAAAATAAATTATCCCATTAAGAGTTTTTATATTGATTACATGTTGAAATGATAATACTTTGGATATTGAGTTAAATAAATATTAAAATTAATTTCACCTTTTTCTTTTTACTTTTTAATATAAATTTAAATTTAAATTTTTAAATTATACATGTAGTTCACATTATAGTGATTTTATTATCCAATAGAAATATTGGATTCTCTAAGTTTTGGAGCAGGAAGGAAGGGAGATTTGGTTACACTGTCTGAAATGAGTCAAGGCTTTCATTGAGCCTATGTTCAGAATATGTCAGGAAGATAAGACACCTTTTATTTGTTTTGGGAAAGTTTTATCAGTTAATGCGCTACATTTTAGTAGGTTTGCTGTTTCAAAGGAAAAGAAAAATCCAGCTCTTTCTGTAGTCCCCTATATTAAGTCAAAGTCTCACCAAGGGCATGTAATACCCGTGCAGCCAACACTTAAATAGCTCTTCAATTCCTGGCTTCAAGAGCCTCTGTTTTATCTTCTCTCCTCCCTCAGTCTCTGGCATCCTAAGCAGTCACCCGTCCCATCTCAGCCCTTTCCACTGACCTCAAAAGAGGGCTGTCTCAAATAACACCCTTGTCAAAACACCTAGGTAAGTACAGCAGTGGGAGACATCATATAAATAGATACATGGCAACAGAGTGCTCCACACCGATAAAACCATTTATAAACTCGCCTCACCTTCCGATAGGGTTGTTTCTTATAATGATTAATTCAACATAAATGTCACTAATAATTTTAATTCTATCAGCTTTGCAGACCTTTTTAAACAGGCACTAAGCTTCCCTGGTAGCTCAGATGGTAAAGCGTTTGCCTACAATGCAGGAGACCCAGGTTCAATCCCTGGGTTGGGAAGACCCCCTGGAGAAGGAAATGGCAACCCACTCCAGTATTGCCTGGAGAATTCCATGGACCGAGGAGCCTGGTGGGCTACAGTCCATGGGGTTGCAAAGAGTCAGACACGACTGAGCAACTTCACTTCACTTCACTTCAAGCTGCAAATGAAGGTAATTTTTAAGTTTTTGGTACTGCTACAACAAAAATCCTTTGTGCTTAAATACAGAAATTAAAACTGACCAACAGAAAAGATTCAAAACAAAAATTCTGAAAAATGTCCAAGTGATCTGTGAAAGTGTTAGTCACTTAGTCATGTCCAATTCTTTGTGACCCCATGGAATGTAGCATGCTAGGTTCCTCTGTCCATGAGATTTCCCAGGCTAGAATACTGGAGTAGGTTGCCATCCCCTTCTCCAGGGGATCTTCCTGATCCAGGGATCAAACCTGGGTCTCCTGCATTGCAGGCGGATTCTTTACCATCTGAGCCACAAGGGAAGCCCCAGTGATCTGTGAGAAAGACCAAAAGCCAGGCTTCATCAGACTACAGTCAGAAAAATACAAAAATCATGAATGTCTATTTACATATATCCCTCCACACTGGAGACCATAAACTTCGAACATTTAGTATAGCATGTGGCACACAGCAGGTGTTCAGTGAGTATATGAATATACAGAGATGCTTACTATTTAATGGGATAATGCCCTCCCTATGTTCTTCTTTTCTGAACCCTGAGTGGTATGGTAGGCAGAACCCAGCTTCCCATATTACTCAGAACAAAATCTGAAGACCTTACCACGGTCTACAAACCCCTACATGATTTGCAATCCCACCACCTTTTAGACTCATTTCCCATTGAAGTGAAGTGAAGTGAAGTGAAGTGAAGTGAAGTTGCTCAGTCGTGTCCGACTCTTTGCGACCCCATGGACTATAGCCTACCAGGCTCCTCAGTCCACAGAATTTCCCAGGCAAGAGTACTGGAGTGGGTTGCCATTTCCTTCTCAGGGGATCTTCCCAACCCAGGGATCGAACCCGGGTCTCCCGCACTGCAGGCAGATGCTTTACCGTCTGAGCCACCAGGGAAGCCCATTTCCCATTACTCTCCCCATACATATCTGCCCCGGCAACCTGACCTCCCTGTGTTCCTCAAACAAGCCACAAAGATTCCTGCCCCAGCATCCTTGCACCAGCTCTCCTCTTTGACTAGAATACTCATTCTTCAGTCTCTACTCAAACGTCACCTCCTCACAGAGGCTTTCTTCACCACCTGATCCAAAACAGCGTAACCCTTCTCTGCTGTATTTGTCCTCCTATCACTTAATGCCACCTGATATACTACATATTTGCTTATTTGTCTCCCCAACCTGGAAAGCCACTCCCAGGAAGGCAGGGACTTACTTGGTTCCTTTTGTTCACTACTGTATCCTCTGTAAGTGCCTGGTGCATAGTAGGAGTTCAATACATAGTCATTGAATGAATAAACAAATGAACATTGGAGTCCAGACACCTGGATCTAGTCCTAATTCTGAGGCTAAAAAGTTGTGTGATTTCAAACAAATATCCCCTGACACTCAGTTTCTGAGTGTAAAAGGGTTGGTTGGGAAAAGATGTTTGTATAGCCTCTCCTAGCTCTAAAATCCTGCAGGTTTTATAGAGATGCTTTTAACATACAAATTTTGTATGAAGTTTTAGCAATATGAAAATCTTTTTCTAACACCCACAATCAATGAGCCCTCTGGGCAGTTCATTATGATTTGAAGATGCTGCTCCGAAGGCCCGGGATGAAGCCTTTCCCGATCCCTGTAGGCAAGACAGACCCCAGGACTTCCCACCTGCTCTGAGGTATTTTATACAGACCTTTCCTTCTTTAAATTTCATTTAACAGTTAATGACATAATTATGTTCATCTGTTTCTCCACCTAGAATGTGACTATCTTGAGGACAGTTAACGGAATTTTAGTAATGTTTGTATCCCCATCATGGTCCATGGCTATAAGTAGGCATTCCATGAATGTTTAGCGAATGAATGAATACAGGAAAGCCAAGTGGAATAAGGCCATTTCTTATACTGAAAATAGAGATATCTTTCTTCCCTCATTGATGAATGGTGGAGAGAAGGTAGCTTTACTGCCAATAATGATTCATCTGAAGGGATGTAAGAAACTACAACTTACTGGGAACCTACTAAAGGCAAAGCACTCTTACACATGTCCATATAGTTTATTTAATTCTATGACAACTTTATGATTAGGAATTATCACTAATTACCCCTTTGCATACATCTATAAAATTATACTGTTTTACAGATGAGAAGTACGGTGCTCAGAGAGGATAGAGAATTTGCCCATGATGGAATGGCAAAACGGAGTTTCCACTCAGGCTTCTCCCTGCCAACAATATTTGTATCACTGAATGATACATCAGAAAGATAACTCTCTGGTCCAGTATAAGTACTGGTGTGTGTAATGGTTTTCTTTTTTTACTTTAAAATTAAAGGTGATTCCTTCCCCCCACCCCCAGGATTCAAAGGTGGCTATAGATAATTCTATATATTATTCCTGGAAGGACAAAGAAAAGATAAACAATCAGATGATGCTTTGTATCTTTCAAATTTTAAAAAATGAAGTTTTTTTTTTCTGATAATAAAGTGCACTATCTGTTCATTAGAGAAACAACAAAAAATACAGGTAAAAACAAAAGTTTAGTTGACATTATCTCATCACTCAGAGACAACCACTACTAACTTTTTTTAACCTTAAGGTTAATAAGTTACCATAACCTTTATTATGCTATTTATTATGTTAACCTTTACTAACCCTTTAAGCCTTTTTCCAATACATAATGTACTTTATAGTGAGATTCTAAATTATACAAAATTTTTTTCAGATTCAATATACACACTTGCCATAACGTTAAAACTCTTCATAAGTAACATTTTAAAAATGGCTTAATAATTCCACATCATAGAGATGCCATAATCAATCATTCTGTTATTATTTAAGCTATTTCCATTCAGTTACTTTCATGTAACTCTCAATTTAAATAAATCCGTTTGCAATTCATCTTCTGCGAATAGTTCTGATCCCTTAAAGAAATGCAGACAATGTTTCCATTCAAGAAGAGAAAAACTTCCACTGTTATTCCAAAAGAAGAGATCTTTCCTTTTCCTCTAATAATCTTTTCACGTAAAAGCTAGTTGGAGTCATTCAAGTTTCCTTATTGCAAGGAAGTGTCTCTCCTCCAAAAGAAGGAAGGTGGCGGAAGTCTAACAGTGGCTGACAGTAAACAGAACCAGCATTTTCCTGCCTTATACCTCAGCAAATATGTAAAGCCTCAGTTTTCTCACATGTAGCAGGGCACTTACCTCACAGTGTGGCTGGGAGGGTTTAAAATGAGAAAACAGGGACTTCCTTGGTGGTCCAGTGGCTGGCACTCTACGGTCCCAGAGCAGAGGGCCGGTGTTCAATCCCTAGCCAGGGAACTACATCCCACATGCCATAACCAAGAGTTCACACGCCACAACTAAGACCTGGCACAGCCAAATAGGTGGATTAACTAATTAATTAAAATAAAACATTTTTAAAAATAGGTAAGATAAAATGAGAAAGCATATGCAAACACCTAGCACCTAGCCTGATCAAGAGTAAGGGAGCCCTCTCTTATAAGGCTCTAAAACTTGAATGAAGGAGCTGAGAGGAAGACTGTCTCCTTATTCTTGCCATAAATTAGAGAATATCCCAAGCTCTCAATTCTAGTCTCAGAAGAAAGAAGAACTTTAGGCCACATTTGCAAACTCATGCCCATCAAAATGGTTTGGGTTTTGATCACACTTCAAGGAAGAAGAAGTTTAGGGACTCCCAATTCCCAGGAGTTCCTCCTGCCTGGCGTCTCTCTCCTGAAAGGCGCTACAGCTGCCACTTCCTTACCCCCCACCCCCACCGTGGAGCAACCCCTACACATCTCCTTTCTCTCTGCTTCTGCCTCTCTGATCTGAGCCCTCCCCTAACCCAACTTTTCAATCTGCCAGTGAGTCTCATTAATACCACTCTGTTCTCCTAAATCCTGTTCAGAACTTTACTGATTTCTTGTTACGTCATCAAATCCAAAAATTTTTTAATGGGATGGTTTTCAAGACCTCCACCATCATCTACCTCTCCCCTCATGCTTCCCTCCACTCTACGTATTCTGTTTGGCTTGGTGTCCACCTTACATGTGTAGTCACAGCAGGCTGAAGCTTACTGCGGATAAATCAACTCTTTACCTGAAGACCCTGACCTCTGTCGAAAGGCAATGCAACCCCAAAGTGGTACTCTGAACTGCTGTCAGCTGCTCACATTTTGACTTTTTGGGGGGGGGAGGGAACGTGCATCACATGGCATGTGTGATCTTGTTCCCTGACCAGGGATTAAACCTGCACCCCCTGCAGTGGGGTCTTAACCACTGGACCACCAGGGAAGTCCCAGCTGCTCACTTTTTAGCGTCAACAAGTTTTCAGATTCTCTGCGGGCAAATTTTGGTTGGGCAAGGATAGGGGGAGCCTGGACACCACTAAGGGAAAAGGGCTATCAAGGCTAGGATTGACAGACGTGCCTTCCCAGTACAGCCCAGGAACCACACGTCCCTCCTCCTGCTCCATCTCCAGATGCCTTCTCTTCTGCTGCTCCTTCCTGCACCTCTTGCCCATTCTCCAGGGCCTACGTCATGCCTACCAATCTGGAAGGCAGTCACAGGCCTACACACCCTCCTGACCTTCCACAGCACCCGGGCTGTCCTTCCCACCGCTCTCGTGCATCTAGCACATCGTCTCACGGTCCCCATATTTGTTTCCTAACTTCTTCCAGAAAGTCTTTGAGGGCAGGGACTGGGCCTGCTCCCCACTTGGTAAACATGCGACCGACATTCCAGACTTATCTGGGGGACACTTCACCCTCAGCAGCGCCATTTGTGGGCGATTTCAGCTCCAGCGCTGCTGGTCTCCATTGGGAGCACTTTTACCTTTGGGGTACATGGGCTCTCTGCAGTGATGCACATCCGTCACCTACCAAACCATTTACTGAAATAACAGATTTAGGAAGGGACACGACTGACTGATAAACCAAAAATCAAACAAATGAAAACCCTAAAACTAAAAACAAACAATAAAACTCCATACTCAAAGAGAACAAGGAAGAATAAAACCAAATTCAAATCAAGAAGAGATGATTCCTGCTATTCTCATTTTTAGAGGCTACAAGAAAGAAGGCAGTGAGACGGAAATAGAGGGAGACTTATATCTGTATATAGTATTTCCTAATTGTATTCATGTGTGTTGAAATGTTTGCGACCAAAAAATCAAACAACAAAAACAGTATTTTAATAGCAGGGGTGACAAAAATTCAAACTTCTTTTCTCCAGAGAATATATGGGCCTTTGTCCCAAAACGAAGTCGTCTTCTAGCGACTTAGGCCAGCACTAGACATTCAGGAGAGCTCCAGTCATTCGAAGTTTCCAGAAAAGCCTTCTCCGCCTGCCCCTCCCCCCGCAACACACACACTCTTCTCCTCTAGCTCAGGCTTTAAAGACTGTTCCTAGGCTTTGGGACAAATACAAACCTTTCTGCACAACTGTGCAGTGAGGCAGGACCCAAGTAAATCCCCGGGAATAAACAAGAGCCGCACGTCACAAGGAGCTGGCTGGGGTGAGGGTTCGGTAATGAAGGAGGAGGGGTGGGGAGGGATGAACTCGGCGCTGCAGGCGAGCCTGTCACTCCAGCTGACAGCGAGCGCCTTCCAGCTCTTCACAAGGCAGCGCCCCCAGAGAAGGAGCGCTTAGCTCGAGGGAAACGAACGCGGGCGCCTAAGATAGGAAGGCAGGGTGCGGCGCCGGCCCGCGCAGCGCCTGCCCGCCCCCGGCGGCCGCCCCCCGGGCCTGAGCGAGGGCCCGCGTACCTGGCGTCCGGCTCCGACTCCGACTCCGACTCCGACTCCCCGGCCGACTCGTCCTCCTCGCCCCCCGACTGCTCCTCGGCGTCCGGCGCCCGGGTCTCCTCCTCGTCGGCGCCTAGGGCGCTCTCCGCGGCGTGGCTGCCGTCGCTGCTCGCCATCGCGCCTGCCGGGCCGGAGCTGGAGCCGGAGCCGCCCGCGCCGCGCCTGCTGTTCTCCCTCTGACGGCGCCTCCGGCCCGGCTCGGCGGCTCGGGTTCCCTCCCGGGGGCGGGTGGGCCCCGCGACTTTAAATAGAAGGCGTCAAGAGGTTTCGCCACCGAGCTGGGCCCAGGCTCGGCTTCTGTCTTCCCCGGCGTCTGCCAGTTTCCCCAGCCTTCCCCGCCCCAGTCCAGGCAGCTTCCTGGCGGGCCTTTGGGCACCTGGCCCCTGCCTCTGCTCTAGAGTGGGTTCGGTAGGCTTTAGGTTTGGGGTCGAGCTGAGCTACTCAATGGGCCCTTATCCCAACCTAACCACTATTTTCTTACAGAGCAGAGCACTTCCTACTAGTTCAGGCACTCGTAATGATCCCCCGCCAACTCTGCTGCGGTAGGTTTAACTGATGCTGGTTTGGCTCTGACGAGTTCGGATGGCTACCTAGCTTGCTCAAGGTCTCCTTGCTAGCAAAGCGACCGAATGGGAGACAAAGTCTGCCCATTTCAAAAGCCCAGTTTTGAACCCGTCTCCTTTTATATTTGCAAATCAATAAACTGTGTTCTCTTTCTCAGTGAGTGACCCTTGGATTATTCAGATAGGAAACTTTTATCTCCACAGATCTTAAACTATGAAGAGGAATCATTTCCCCCACATTGGCCAAAGTCTGTTTTGTCTGAAATTCAACCCAAAGGCCCAGATCATGCCGTGCCATGCTTAATATACTTCAATGGCTTTCCACTGCTCTGGGACTAAAGCTCAAGCTCCTTGGGAAGATAAATGCTTAACAACTCACATCATAGCTGCCTGCTCTCTTCTTTAGAAGTCAGGAGTTCTAACATACATCAAGTCACACCACCCTGTCTTTATTTACAAATTCCTCTCCCCTGAAGCTTTCTTCCAGCCTTTATTTACCTGTATACTCATGATTCAAGACTGTACTCTTCTCTGGAATCCCCAGCTTAAGCTCAATACTCCTGCTTCAAGTTCCCACATTATCCTATATTAAAATTGTGTCTCTTTCCCTGACTAGACGGTTAGTTTGTTACTCATCTTTGTCCCACTATCTCCATTTCTTACAAGCATGGAAGCTTAGCAAAGTACTTAGCATATATTAGGTGCTTAATCAATGTCCCGTGCACTGAAGAGACCAGGACCAAGACCAACTATGTACAAGTAGAGATATCTTTGCAATACATATTTTTTTATAAGGATGATTTTATGGCTAGAAGAGCTAACACTGATTTTTAATTACAGCAAATTCTATTCATAGAGTTGTTAAATATGATAAATGTAAATTAGGCAGTATTCCCCAGTAACATGAGCTTTTGTGTGTGCATTAGGTCTGTGAGGAAAAGACCTGCAGCTGGTTGAAACGCAGTTCAGAAGCATCAGCCAGGGGCCATGTGAGGGAAGACAGCAGAGTCCAGTCTTCCAGCGTTCACTAAATCAGGTTTAACATCAGAAATATGCCTTCTCTTACAGGAGCTAGGCTTTTGCATTAGTAACCCCAAATGTCTGCTCACTAGGACAGAAAGGAACCAATTACAGCTATGGGCATCTATTAAATACTAATCAAAACCACAGGTAGTCATTGTGTACTCCCTCCATTTAACTCAAAGTCTGTTATGAACACTAAGTACAGTCAACAAGATTTGTGAAGACCCTAGCTCAAACCAATCCACAATTTAGAGCTGCAGTACAAACTGCATGTTTTAAACTTTCTGGCACTACTTTCTCAACAATGCAAATAAACAGAAATGGCCAGATCAATATAAACAGAAAATAAGAGAATGTATTATTCACAACACAAATAAGTAATTCACATTGAAAACAATTTAAAAGCCTAAAAACTTCTCATATATTGACATACCACTTATCTGACATACTTAGCAGTCACAAGTGCATAATCTTAGCTTTGATTTACAACTGGGTATTGATACCCAGTTTGTATTGATTTACAATTGGGTATAAATTTATTAACATTTTGATCTATTTGTTACAGCAATACAGCTGAAAAGCAGGAGCACTGAGATGGGGCTGCCAGGGGTCACTGAAAGCTGAGAAAACAGTGGCAGTGAAGATGTCCATGATAAATTCTGGGGTTTTACTAGGAAATGTTAATACTGTAAAGGGATAATGCCCTAGACACCCGAGAGCTACACAGGATTATGGAGTACTATGGCTATTATTTATTGTTTATAATTATTACCTGGAGTCATTACTAGAATATTAAATACAACACATTCTGATAAAGAAGAGTTGCACAGTATAAAATACAATTAAGAGAAATTTCCAGAAAAAAAATTAGTATATTAAAGCTTAATTACTTCAAAAGCATTAATCACTAGTAAACTGAAAAAATTCATCTGTGTGGAAAGCTTCATTCCTAATAATGCCAGAGAAATAGGTGCTGATGTGGCTAGTTGGCTTAACCAAAAATGAACTTGATTTCAAGATTCTCTGCATAATCTAAATAATTACACACAATAACCGGATTCAGTTCAGTTCCAGATGAGAACTACACCCTCAATCTCATCTCAGAAGTGAAGACTTCCACAGAAAAAAACAAACAACGCCCCCCAAAAAAAACCGTATCATCAATTTTCATATATAAACTTTATTCCATTTGATCATACAAAATTTTAAACTTAAAGAAAAAAATGAAAATATGCACCTTTTACAAGTCAAAAAGCAAGTCTTAGCATTTGAATTGGTCTGCAAAAAATCCAAATACATTAGAGGTAACAAACTGTGCCTCAGCAGGTCTAAAAAAAAGTTGTACACAGTCCTTTTGAAAAAGTTAGAACTGTTTTTTAAGATTATTTATATTTAAATTTACAGGCACTGACCAATTTACAAATATTTACACCAAAAACAACCTTAATAAACACTGTAGCTTTTTTAGCAGCCACCACTATTTCTTCTTGTGGAAAAGAAATACTAAAAAAGAAACCTTTACAAATGCTATGCTTTTATTTATAATAATTTTATGTCTTATCTAGAACATTTTATAGTGGCTTACTACTGACAACTTCCAGTTTAGATTACAATCCTGTAATTATACACAGATAAAACTCTGAATCTATCAATAGGATATAATCTCAATTTTGATCTTTCAGTTTCTGTTGCTTCATATCACAGGAAAAATAAAAGCAGGAAAATGGGAAGTAAAGCAAAAGGGCATATTGCACTAAGCTATCATAAAGCACAGAGAACTTAATCTTTTCGAAATGTCTACACTGAACCAATTCTTCAAAACAATTCCCTAACTGCTGTGTAATAGAGTTAGTGCTCATATTACTAGTGCAAAATGTACTGTTGTTCAACACAAAATTTAAAGCAATCTTGAGTCCACCAAAGGCATGTGAGGTACTAATGAAATACTATTATGTATACAACCAGAGCCTCAGTCTTTCCTGATCAGTCAAGTGAGGGCTTAGGGCAACTGTCCACTATCTCCTGCCTCTGTAGTTCTTTGAATGAAATCAAAGATGTCATTTTGCTTCAAGTAACTGAATAACTGACTCAAACCTTCACTTCACTAGAAGAGACTTAGGCAACAAACCATCTATTGAAGGTCCTACTTTAAGGATGTAGGAATCAGACCCTTTCCAAAAAAGTCCACATGTCTCTTCAGTGTTAGCACGTGGTACAATTAATTAAAGTTATAGCAAAAACCTTTTATTTGTTCAGATAATTCCCCAAAAAATATTTTATCTGATCTCCTGAAAATTCATGCCATAATATTACTAACCACCAATGTAAACATTTTCAAAAATACATCTTTAAATCAAAGGGTTTTATTAGGAAACATCATAATAAAATATGCACTCTTTATATAAGTATGTCTTCTTAAGAATAAAACATGAAAACAAGAACAATTAAAAAGAAACCACGATGAAGGTAGACAAAACGTATTATGATGTTACTACTGTTCTTTATTAAGAAATAGAGGCCAGTTATCTTTTCAGGATAGCAGCTCTTAAAGGTAGTATACTGTTCAAATCTTTTCTGTTTTTCAATCTGTGCCATGACTGGAAGAGAAAGAAAAAATCATTCTTAAAACCTAAAATATATGTGAAACAAAGGACTGAAAGGGGAGTTATTAGAATGTTAACAGTGATTTTCCTAGGCAGTAAAATTTGGGGTGACTTTTTTTGTGTATGCTTTTAATCTCCCAAGTTTTTAGCAAGAGTAAAAGTATTGCCTCTGTCATCTGAAACAAAATGTTATTTAAAATTTTTACATCTATATAGTTCGAATTCATTCATAAAGAAGTGCACACACGGGTGGTACAAAAACAAGCAACTGACAATATTAACATTTATTCTCAGATTTAGATGTCATTTAAAATATGAAAGTAATACAAAAACTTTGGGTTTGAGAGAGTAGGGAAAGACTACTTCAATTATTTGATTGACTTATTTTGTATCTAGAAAGCTCTGTCAATTAAAAATTTTATTTATAAAGGAGAGAGTAAATAAAGCATTTTATACAATGAATCTAGACGAGTGAATAGAATTTTTAAGAAGAAAAAAAAAGAAGGAAAATGAAATTCTTGTTTATAAGCTAAAAATTAGGCCCACTACCCAAAAATGTGGCTGCAATCTTTGAGTCTGTTCTCACTTCAATTGTTCAACTGACTAAAAATCTTGGTTTTATACCTAAACAATCACAAGTAGAGACATATGGCGCTAGTGGTAAAGAACCCACCCACCAAAACAAGAGACTTAAGAGATGGGGGCTCAACCCTGGGTCAGGAAGATCCCCTGGAGGAGGGCATGGCAATCGACTATAGTATTCTTGCCCAGAGAATCCCATGGACAGAGCAGCCTGGCAGACTATGGTCTACAGGGTTGCAGAGTCAGACACAACTGAAGCGACTTAGCAAGCATGCAGGCCCACTCATTAATAAGAATGACAATGTAGAAATGTTATTTTTGAGTTCTCAATTTAATCTGATAGACAAAATATTCCCTCTTGGATACTTTCTTTGCCCTGCAGAATTCCATTTCATTAAAAATTTTCTATTCTGGTTGACAAACTGAGAGGGCCTAATTTGAAGGACAGCTTGTAATACGATACACTTGCATTTTTAATTATCATCAAAATAAAATCTACTTGGTTGTCTTGATAACAAAAAAACGAAACCTCTAAAATTCCTTGATCTCTTTCTTCTGTGAAGCACTCTCTCTTATACGTCTCAAAGTACATATTTCTATCAGTGTGTTTCTACTGTGTACTGTTGAATTACTTGAAGCTAGGAGTCAATCCATCTTAGCAAAATCACTGATGAATACATTCATACTGTGGACTAGGGAGCTAAGGAATAAACTACAGTCTACATATATATGACTAAAGTATATATACATAAAATATGTGTGCACACACACACACACACATCTTGTTTAACTATATTTAACTAGAATATAAATAAAGATAAAATGGAGCCCTCGTTCCTTGTTACAATTGGGTATACAGAAGAAAAACATGGAACAGACATGGCTGTCTTCTAAAGCTACAGGTTCCCTGACATTTTACGGAGAGAAGGGAGTCCTTTAAATTTTATTCACTCATTTTCAGAGGTTAGTAAGCTCACTGTGAAAATGCTTATATCCACAAAGTGAAAGCCATGTGAGTAAAAGCAGAGTCAGATCTCTGTAGAGGCAAAGTATTTTTAAATTCAAGTAATAAAGTCCCCACTGTGCCCTACTGATTGCTCCACAGCACAGGAACCAGAGCTATTCTTTCCTATTACATACTTGTTTTTTTTAATTTTCAAAGCACAGTAGTGCACTAATGTTTCTAGAGTTAATCTGATGCATTATTTACCTTTAAAAACTGATCCTTGATCATATCAAATTTCTGCTTTTCATGCACAGCTCTTGCTGTATTTGTTCCATCAAAAGGTTCTACAATGTTAAAATGCACATATAAACAAGATATTATTAAAATGAGAACTTCAGTTTTTTATTTAATTACATGAAACTGCCAATATTTTGACAGTTTCTGACCTACATAATAGCAACTGCATCTTCTTAGATTTATGCTTACAGAAAACAGTTTTATAATAGCTATGAACTATCAAAGTAGATACAATTAAAGTGAGATGTCTAAAATGAAGTAACCAGCACAGGTATTAAGTCTAAATAACAAAAATATTAAGTCTAAATCACAAAAGTTGCTAAGATTTCTGAAGAATTAGCGAGTCAGGAACCTACTGTGAAAAGAATAAATATAAGTTAAAGAATAAAGAGTTATCAAAAAGAATAAAAGCCACTATACCAAGAGATACAGTCAGTGTCAAATATCACAGGAAGGTAATTTTAAATTTAACTTAGAAGACCACTGATTTGTCTAGTAGGAAAAAGGTCAATGCCTTTGAAAGTAGAGGTTTAATACCAGGGAGGACGGCAGACAGTACAGAGAATTATGGGGTGACTAAATGGCTTTAAAAAATGCAGTGAGAACGGTGACTTGGCCGTGAAAGAGAGAAAAACAGGACAGCAAGTGGTCAAGACAAGAGAACAGAAGAAGAAATTTTGTGTGTGTTTCCAACATTACTTTCCATGTCTTCATCCTTACTCTACTCACCCTTCACCCACAAAATAAGAGAGTAGTTCATATACAAACTGATTCTATTTAAGAGAACAAGGAAACTGAAGATAAAAGTGAGAAAGGGAGGATAACTAAAGGCATTAGGAATGAAATGGGGGCTGAAATAATGCCAGTAGCAGGTTAAAACTAGAGTTTACGAATTTTAGCACTAAAAAAGAGGAAAAAAAAGTACAGAAAGATCCAGCAGGATCTATTTTCAATCAGTAGGATCAAGTCAAGAGTATTTTTCAAAGATAAGAAGATCTATGTATGCTATAAAGTTGAAAGGAGGGACTAAACAGAAAGAGAATGAAGTTATTAGAATGAGGGGGAAGACCTCAAAAAAGTGTGAATCTGATGGAGAGGTTAACTTTAGGTATGTCATATAATCTAATCAGGTCCACAATTTTTAAAATTCCTTTTTTTAATTGCTCGGAAAGGCTATTTCAAACAAGAGTTTATTATCACTGTACTTCTTAGAACAGATAATGCCATATGCCCAACTATCAAATCACATAGTGTACAGCAGCACTTCAAAACTGTATTTAATATTCACAAGAACCAAGTAACTAAAATATAAACACAGTGTGCAATTTAGCAAATCAAACACTAAAGCAGGAGATTCAATTTCACATTTATAAACTCTTAAAATGTTGCATTATAATTCAAGATTAAAATATTTTAAATTTGAGTGTTTTCCTACAAATGCCATATTTCAACCCTTTAATTCCTTTTTATCTCAAGATTTACAAATGTCATCAATCTGGAATCTGTGAGAACAATATTGCCTCTTGAAGTTAGTTTCCACCAACCTAAAGAAGTATTCAACTACATGTAAATTAATTTTAGAGAATAGAATATCTCACAGCATTTAATTTTAAAAGAAAAATCAATTTACAGTCATAAAATCAAGCTCAAGCTTGTATCAATTATCAATATTTAAGCATAAAAAAACTAATTTCATTTCAAAGAACCATCACATGAAGAAAGTATTTTCTTCCACCTATAACTCATGAAAATAAATTTCAGCAAACTACAAGCATGAGGGATGCATGCAGACTGCTCAAATCTTATCGACTAGAAACATTTAACACCTAAATTTGTTTATTATTTCTTACAATGAAAGAAGCTTAAACCGTGTTTTAAAAATTAAAATCTTATGATTAAAAAACTTATAAACCACTTTAGGACATAAATGTATTACTTTTACATGAAATATATGCTGAAATTATTCAAGTGCTTCTGTCAGTACTATATAAGTTGGATGGTAAATAGAAACTAGTTGTGGGAAAACTACCTTCTACACAGATGTATTTATTTCTCCATTCAATACCATCAGGCCTGGGAATGGCTTTGGCTTCACGAACTGAAATCATCTGACTATTCCAGCTGTAAAAAGAAAAACATTCATGTTGTTGTACAGCAGAAACTAACACAACATGATAAAGCAATTGTACTCCAACTTTAAAGAAAAGAAAAACATTAATCATGTTAACTATTTTCTTAACTTCCCTTTTACTATTTTTATTATATCAATAGTTAGGCATACTCTGATTTTCTCATAGAACTGAAATCTGCTTCAGCTCTCTGCACCTCAAGTCTCATTCCCCCTTCTCTACTTCTTTTGTTTCCATAAAACTTAGATTTCTAATCATTTGCTTATGTATGTTATTTATTGTGTCTCCTCTAACTAGATGAGAGCTCCAAGATGCTGAGCTATTTATTTTTGTTTTGTTCTTTTATTGTTCATTTAGTTGCTTAGTATCAACTAGGTATTCAATAAATATTTTTTTAATAAATGTAATAAGAAAAATAATCTGTAAGTAAGCAAACAACTGTTTCTTGTTAAACCCCAGTAAGAATTTTTTATTTTTTAAGAGAGGTGATCTTCTTGTGTTGTTTTTTAGTATCATTAAGTAATTTTTGTTCAGGTGTACCTCTACCGATACAATTTATGGTAGAGATTTTAGAAAAAGAATACTCTATGAAAACATACTGTTATTGCTGTGTATCAGATGTAGCTGTTTATAGTGAAGTTTTAGTCAAGCAAAGCAATTTTATCAGCATGCTTGAAGGTTGACTGTCCAGTCTTTATTAAGGCCTAACCTTACGCTGTTGTTTTTTTAATTTATAATAATTTTGTATACCTTTAAACATTTTAAAAACATATAACTACTCAGCTTGTATTCAAGAAAAAAATGAGTCTGGGGGAAGCTGGTATCTTTTTTTTTTCAGTTGTGTTCAGCTTTTCCATCATTCCAGGAGGAGGAAGACGATAGTTTGGGACGTTCCAAATGCAACACTCATCCTACTATTCCTCCATTTATTAGAGAATCCATAAGGATATAACCGTGGATCCAACATGGCATTTGTTTCTGGAAAACTGACCAATTTCTATGTTAAACATGCAAGAAAACACTGCATCTTGTGAAGTTTCATAATTGAAAATGATCCTCAAAGTATGACTATTTTTTCTTATTCAGAGTACAGTTTAGGAATAGCTTGCAAAGACAGTTTTAAGTTCTTTAAAAATATATGTCAGAATTTACGCTTTTTAAAAGTAAGTGGGCTGTCAAAAAGAAATACTTAGTACTGGTTACAGTAAGATGTTTTAGGTCCTTAAATGTACAGCAGCTCCATCAGTATGGACTTCACACAGAAAAGAAGTACTGTTCTACTGGCCCAAGTGTGTTTCCAAAATCTTCAAGACAACACCGTCAAGGGGAGAGTTCTATAATCACATTGCCAAACCAAACAAGAGGACAGCAGAATTACACCTTGTGCTACTTAACTTTATTACATGTAAGACAACTTTCACTACTAAAAAATGAACTTTTTCCTGAGACTCCTTGTTTCAAATGTCAACTTACAGGACAGGTGAATCTGCAGTAGAATTAATATTGGAAACATTATGTTAAAAAAAAAAAGAGGTGGACTGATTTTTCCCTCTCAGACAAGTTTAAAACGTTGAAACACCACATCCTGCTGTTAAACTAAAACTTTTACTTCCTTAAGTCAAAGGACTCTCCTTACTTCTATTAAACTCAACCCTGAATTTCTAAACTGGATCACAGAAACATATGTGACACATTCATATTCACTTTTTCATCCCTAACCAGATATTATTTAATCTTCAACCTATAATCAGCCCAAATTATTATTTAAATGACTGTATCATCTGAAGTACTTCACAGAGGGGAAAAAAGAATATTTGAATCACTACTATTTAAACTGATTCAAACGACTACATTTTTAAAGAACTTTTAAATATGTCTAAATTATTAAATATTTCAAATCATAAAACATGATACATAACTTTTATACAATTTTTAATCTTATAGGTGAATTTCAATGTAGAATTCAAATGGTAATTTAGAAATATTTTCCCTACACATTTCCTTCTTTAAAACAAGCTCTAAAGTAAGCCTTTTGTCATACCATATTTCTCTACTGTAACTTCCTTGCCATATGAAAATTTGTTATTGTCAATAATTAAAGTATAAAATAAGACAATCTATAAAAGAGTGATGTTTCAGAAAAAACAACAGATATGGGACTTAATTTAATCTAAAACAGATTAGATAACAATAATCTTTTGAATACAAAACAGATTTCTGACTCTTTATTGGTAAGATATTGGCTTTTTTCATCAGTAATGGTAATGGACTGGTACTCATTTTTTTGTGACAAAGTTTATTTTGAGACAACTGATTAAATTCAAAATGTAGTCTTCAACAACATTACAAAGAAAAATTCTTATAGCAAAGATAAAATGATGGGTCTGATACCACACGGCTACATATATGCTAAAACTAGTTAAATTAAGTGAAAAAATGTTATTTTTTTGGTCTTAGTAATTACTAAGGGCTGAGAAGCAAACACTTTGTTAGGGATTTCAAATCCTGTACACAGAAAAACTTAAATCCTAGAGTTCTGTTTTGACTGGCTTCTCTTCTGCCTGACCCTTTAAATGCCAGTATCAAGACTTTGTCTTTTTCAATCTTCTTCAAATGCTAGACCACCCATCCCAGGCCAGGCTTCCGTACTCTGATGTTTCTTTTCCTAAGTCTTTTTCTCCAGCTATTAAGCCCCAGACCAACATTTACAACAAGATATCCTGCAGACAACACTGGGCCCACATTTTCAAGACTGAATATACCCTGTCCACGGTCAACTATTAAAATCCCTTCCTTGTACATCCCTCAACTCTCCTACCTGCTCTTGCAGCACTGAACAACTATAATTAAATCTTTATTCCAATCCTTTCCCAAGGAGTGAAACAGGACTGGAAAAAAAAAAATGCAACCATGTTGACCTTTGAATTTATGATCAGTTTAAATTCATAATGACTTAGCTCAAAAGAATCCTAAATGCTGCCCAGCAGTCATCCTGTATTTCCACGGTTCACTCACTCCTTCACTCTTCTACATAACAATTCTGCCTTGTCCCCACCTCTCAAACCTCCTCCCTCACACTCATTCCCCACTGACGTCCAGGCTTCATTTCACTAAAAAAGTAAAGCAGTCAAAAGACAGTATCTACTAGTTCCCACATCAATCCACACTTGTCTGTACATAATTTTCCATTATTATAATGAATCGTCAGTGCTTCTACTCCATTTGTGGTACAGATTCCAATTCTTCTCTATTCAAACAAGAAGACTGTTCAACACTTTGCTTCAACTTGGACTTCTCTGGTGGCAAAGTGGATAAGAATCCACCTGTCATCACAGGGGACACGGGTCTGAGCTGTGGTCCAGGAAGATCCCACATGCTGTGGAGCAACTAAGCCCTAGTACCACAACTACTGAGTCCATGTGCTGCAACTTGTGAAGCCTGCACCTAAAGTCTGAGCACCACAATGAAGAGCAGCCCCCAGTCACAAGAGAAAGCCCACACAAAGCAACCAAGACCCAGTGCAGTCATAAATAAATAAAACTGTTTTTAAAAATTTACAACTTTTCTGGTATCACCAATTTTACCATCAACATGGGTTATTTCTCCTTTCTAAAAACAAATACTCAACTCCACTTAATCCTTCAATTTCTACCCTATTGTTTCTGCCCCCTTTCAGTTCAGTTCAGTTCAGTCGCTCAGTCGTGTCCGACTCTTTGCGGCCTCATGAATCGCAGCACGCCAGGCCTCCCTGTCCATCACCAACTGCCCCCTTTACAAGTTTGTAAATCCCCCGAGAGAATTCGCTACACCACCTGTATCTAAATCCTCCCCTCCCTTTCTCTCTTTCGCTCACACCAATAAGGCTTTTTGTCCATACTGTTACGCTAAGACTGCTCCTGCCAAGGGTCCAGTAGCATCCACATTGACCAATGCTTCAATGGTCAGCTTTTAGTTCTCATTTCGTACTTGATCAATCAAAACTGCAACACAAATAATCACTCCTTCCTCCTCAAAATGTTTTCCCCACTTTGATTCCAAAACACAACATTCTATTGGCTTCCCTCCTTTCTCAATGAGTCTTCCTTTTTAGACTACTACATTACATACTAGTTCCTTCTCATACCTACATCTCATTTTTAGTTCATCTTTATATTATGATACTTTTCAAATGGAAAAATGAAAAGCATATGGGGGAAAGTATGGGGGAAGGGATAGTTAGGTTTGGGATGGCCATGTACACACTGCTATATATAAAATGGATAACCAACAAGGGCCTACTGTATAGCAGATGGAACTCAGCTCAATGTTACGTGGCAGCCTGGACGGGTGGGGAGTTTGGGGAAGAGTGGATACATGTACATGTATGGTTGAGACACTTCATTATCCACCTGAATCTATTACAGAACTGTTTGTTAATCAGCTATACCCCAATATGAAATAAAATGTTTTTAAAAAATTAAAAAACAGCAAAATTCTGTAAAGCAATTATCCTTCAATAAAAAATAATTTAAAAAAATGAAAAAACATAAAATTCAAAAGCAATTCAACAGTTGTTAATACTCTGCCACATTTGCTTGTGTGTGTACCTATATGTGTTTATTTTGAACTAAACCATTTATTAAGCTCTAGCAGAGAGAAACTTCATTTCTTAATCCTTTGGCATATACCTAAGAATAAGGCCATTCTCCTTCATAACATCAGCAGCATTAAGACATTAATGTAACTCAAATGCCTTTTATAATTTCACCACCCCAATCAGACTGCAATCAAGCTTCATCCATTGTATTTGATTGTTCCATCTCTTTAATCTGGAAACGTTCCCTCCACTTTTTTAAAACTTTGACTTTTTGAGAAATTAGGCCAGTTGTTTCACAGAATATCTAAATTGTCTCTCTCTCTTCATTGCATCACTTAAAACATTCATGTATCTTCTTAACCTTGTATACCTAAGACATCGGAGTATCTAAGGGTTTATTAGTCTTTGGACCTTTCCTCTCTTCTATCTATAGTCCCTTGGTTTTATCAAAAAGCTTTCTAGCTTTTAAATCCCATCTACCAGATGAAAACCCCCTAAAACTGTGACCTCTCTCCTGCACTCTAGACTTACATATCCAACTCTCTAGTTAAAATCTCTACTTGAATATTTTGTGGGTATCTCAATCTTAAAACATTAAAAATCAGTAGTGTTTCTTCCTTGCTTTTCGCATCGCACCTAGGAGCATCTCTATACTTTCAGTTGCTTAGGTCTCAAACTTTTAAGTCATTCTTGGCTCTTCTCTTTCTCTATGTCACATTAATCTGGTGCAAATTAAAACATAAGCAAAATCTGACCACTTCTCATCCACTTCCGCTGCAACCACTTTTATCTAAGTCACATGGTTTCTCTTCGATTACCACAATACCTTCCTAAATAGTCTCCCTGCTTCTGCCTCTGGCTCCCCCTTCAGTTTACTTTCATCCAGCAAAATGTTACAAACTAAATCAGATCACGTAATTTTTCTACTGAAACCCCTTCAGTGATTTCCCACTTACAAGAGAAAAACTCAAAGCTATCAAAATTCATTATAAGACCCTACATGACATGGACTTCCTTAATTCTCTGACACCCTTAACTTCTACACTCTGTTCCAGTCACACTGGTCTCTTTGCTGTTCCTTGAACATGAGCAAACCTCCACTTCAGGGTCTTTGCAGTTGCTCTTCCTTCTGTTCTTCTCCCATGTAGACATGTAACTCACAACTTCCACTCCACTGGATCTTTTTTTCAAAGGTCACCTTTTTGGTGAGAATATTCTCTCTCTATGCTAGGTATTAAATGGCAATACAGGTATTAAAACAGCAACAACTACACACATCAGAATCTTTTTTGCTTTTTAAAAAAAATTTTTCTCCACTTACCACCATCTAACATAGTATACATTTTATTTATTGTCTGTCTCTCCATGACTCTGTACATAAACTCCATGAAGACAGTTTTAACTGCCATATCCCCAGTGAATAGAAAATAGCCTGGTATACAGTAGGCACTCAGTGATTTACTGACTAAATAAAATAAGGAATAAGTAAAAATAAGAAGGAGATAAAAAAATTGGATCTTTTGTATTTTTTTTAAAAGTATGTATTTAAGTATATAATTATGTACTTTTAATTCAACAGACAGACTAGCAGTAATGACGTGTGATTAGACATCAAGAAAATAAAGGCGATTATAAAATAGATACCTCTTAAGGTTCCTAGAATCTCCAGTATCTATGAGTCTATAAGATATTTAAAACTTAAATTTTTCTTTTTCCTAAAATATAAATGATTAAACTGACTGTACATCTCCCAGATTCCCTGAGCCATCTGACCCCCTTTCTCCTATCCTGTCAGTTCCCTGCTGAGGGGTACATTTCTAGAAACTTGGCTTCATTTTTGTAATTTTCAGCAGCAAGGTTTAAGGAGAAAACTGGGAGTGAAGAAGGTAAGAAAATCTTAGCAATTTTTAAATGGCTGTATAAAAATCTCTGCAACATTTATACCGTGTACTCCAGCATCCTTTCACAGGCATTTAATTCTTTGTCTCTCAGTAAAGCGAATTTTTTAACTGAGTATCTCAAACTTCAGAAGAAATCCTTACAAACCCTTCTAATGGCTGCCAGGATTCCTACAACAGGCACCTAGTTTATTACCATGACTAACTCTTGGCTATGCTCCCTATCGTCAAATTTCTGAAAATATCTGGTACAAAACAACAGTGCACTACATGACCAAACAGGAGATAAATGTCACCTGAATCATGCTTCGTAATAACAAGTGTATCTAAAAGCATTCTAGTGCCATGTCACACCACACAGCAAGCTCAAAGTGAACTAACACACAAATCTGAATGCCTATCATTTTGTTTCAGTCATTTCACTTGAAAATCAAGTGATTTTCAAGGCATTTCCCTAGATGCTCTAATCCTAAACTCAACATGGCAGAAAAATACCTTTCTTCTATGAATCCCTTCCCTCTCTACAAACTTTCCCCAATATCTAATTGACATGACACCACAGATATGCTGATGCAGTCTAACAATTAAGCATGTGAGAGACACATTAAGCATTTGGAGACAGTGGAATCTGAGTCTTGGTTCTCTGGTTATCTAACTATATCATCAGAGGACAAAGTTCACAAATTCCCAAAGCGTGAAAGGGAGTTATTGTGAGGATTAAATGAGATAATACATGGGAATCACTCAGCATACTGCAGGGCACTAGGTAAACATTCATGAAACATTAGCTATTATCATTGCAACATCTTAAAAAAGTCTTAACTCCAGAATGATCTTTATAGTCTCTTATGTCCCATACAGACTTAAATTTTTCCTTTATATAAACAAAGGCTCCTCCTTCCTTTATATTTTTGCTGCCTAGACTTACATTCAGGTCCTAATCATTTTTAACCTGAATTATTAAAACTTCATTCTTATTGAACTACTTTCCTTTAGCACTTTTCTTACTCATTTTGTTAACCTAACTCAGTAATTTTTAAGTCACCTTAAGGATCTTTGACTTATATCCATAATCTTTATCCTTCAAAATGATTCTATAACAAGTATTTTCCAAGTACCAATCATCTGACATAGGGCAAGGTAATGGAGACACAAACATTAACAAAACAAATGGAAGTTTATTTGAAGGAATTTAAAGAACACTTCTTCAGGCCCTATGTTTCATCTTATATGAGTCAGGTTTCTTCAAAACTACTGTATGACAGCAGACAGTATCAACATTTCAATAAAGTATCATAGTTAAGAGAGTGAATTTCGCATTCAAAATGATCTGAAATAGTCCCCTTACTACCTATGAGATTTTCGACCAGTTTCCTTACCTCTCCGTATGTCCCACTGGTAAAACAGGCATAAAATAACACCAACTCATGTAAACTCAGTAAGATAATGTGTATGATCTCCTTAGAACAGTTTTTCCCACCAAGTAAAAGCAATTTATTACTCTTACTATTATTGTTCCCCTCTCCAAACCTTTCCAAAACAGTATCCTATGGTTCTTGTGCTCTCCTCCTCTAATGTTTTACCACTCCTAAATTCTCTCATTCCCTCCTTCAAGCTTTCCCAAACTGATCACAAGAATTGCACACAACTCCTAATTCCACTCTATCTGGACTAAGAATTCCCGTAAGAACTTCCAGTTATGGCCAGCCCAATCATACACTTTACTATTTCTTGTCTAAGTATCACTCTCACCAAAAGAGGAAAAAATGAGAAGTATTCTTTGATGTATATACCATACAAACACAACTATTTATCCAGATATCTAGTATTAACTACATCTTTTTCCAAGTTTGCTTTAGCTTATTTTTTTACTACAAATTTTAAGTTCCTATAAAATATATATTCCAAATTATATAGCATCTGCAAGGAGATCCAACCAGTCCATCCTAAAGGAGATCAGTCCTGAGTGTTCACTGGAGGGACCGATGTTGAAGCTGAAACTCCAATACTTTGGCCACGTGATACTCATTTGAAAAGACCCTGATGCTGGGAAAGATTGAGGGCAGGAGGAGAAGGGGACGAGAGGATGAGATGAGTTTGAGTAAACTCTGGGAGTTGGTGATGGACAGGGAGGCCCAGTGTGCTGCGGTTCATGGGGTTGAAACGAGTCGGACACGACTGAGCGACTGAACTGAACTGACACAGGACCAACACATTTATTCAGGTCTTACTATGTAAAGAGACAACTAAATATAAAAGGGGATCACTACTGAAATCAACTAATAGTAGGCTTCAGTTCAGTTTAGTTCAGTCGCTCAGTCGAGTCCGACTCTTTGCGACCCCATGGACTGTAGCACGCCAGGCCTCCCTGTCCATCACCAACTCCCAGAGTTCACTCAAACTCACATCCATCGAGTCAGTGACGCCATCCAGCCATCTCATCCTCTGTCATCCCCTTCTCCTTCTGCCCCCAATCCCTGCCAGCATCAGAGTCTTTTCCAATAAGTCAACTCTTTGCATGAGGTGGCCAAAGTACTGGAGTTTCAGCTTTAGCATCATTCCTTCCAAAGAACACTCAGGACTGATCTCCTTTAGAATGGACTGGTTGGAGCTCCTTCCAGTCCAAGGGACTCTCAAGTAGGCTTACTAAACTATAATTTTTTTTATTAGCTTGAAACATTAGGTATTACATTTTATAAACTACACATTTCTGAACTAGTTTCTAACAATGAAATTGATAAATACAGTTTCTGACCCAATTTGTAGCATTCACTTATATACAAACAAATATACACAATTTGAAGTTTCACTTACTCAAATTCTGTAGCATAATACTTCAGAAAGCCCAGTAGGAGGTCCCCAAGGTTTGATTCATTCTTTGAGAGGTAAGGAGGAACATTACATGGCGCTTGATGTACAAGGTGCAACTGTATAGAAGGACTAAAAGATTCCTATCAAAAAGAAAAAGGAAAAATGTGTGAGGCCATTTAAAAACACACCCCCCAAAAAACCTTATAAATCCTAATATAAGGCTGTCTGGAGAAGAAAGAATTTTCTTTATGTTGGCAATTTGGAAATTTGAAGATTTTGTCCCAGTAAAGATTTCAACAATGTATGGACTAAGCCAGAAAGAACCTGAAAAACTAAGATATTCTAATCTTCAACTGAGGTATATCACTCAATTAACCAAATGAATTCTTATGGTAGCAAAAGATTTTTTAATTCATAAATAAAACCTTACAGTACATACCAAGATTCCATTCAATAAATATAGATTTCTTTATAAATATATCTCAAGGTAAGAGCTTTTTCTAACTGCCACTTAAAATTTCTCACAAAGGTCATAAAAGTTTACTATATAAATAGTACTGACACTGATTTTAAGATTTTTTACAATTTTATTTCATTTTTGTATGTTGCACTTTAGAGGGAACAGAAATAATGTTCAACACGAACTAAACTTGAAAAATCAAATCAGCAAGCAATATTGAGCTATTCACTTTTAGTACAATATTTATAAAGAAGGATATCATGTGCTTGCATTCCAGGCCCAAAGAAAGAACACCAATGAGTACTTATGGAATGCCATTCATTTTCGTATCTGATCTTTCCCTTATTAGTAGCAAGTTATGGCTCTAAAATAAACTCATCTATAGAAATTCTCAAGTAATACATATCCGTTATGTTAGGAAATACTTTTTCAGGTAATTTTCACAGTGCCCTCAAAAAAGGTTTTCAATATTCTCCTTTGCCACCTGAGTAGAAACAGATTTAAAAACAAAACAACTAAACAAAAAGATGAATTGGTTAACCAGACAGCAGAATGACAACTACACTTAAGGTTCCCAACTACCCAACAGAGCAAACGGGCTTATGGATATTAATGCAATTAGTAACATCTGAATAACCCCAGTAACGTGCAGAAATAGGGTAATGCACCTACTTAACGGTAGTCTCAAAATACATCAGTAAAAACAAGAGGCAAGAAAATAAAAACATCTCTTCTTGCCCCATTACCTATAATTTTATCAGTAACTTTAACTACCAAGAAGCGATTATCTTTCTGCCAGAAGAAAAATCCTACTCCAACCACAATTCACAAAGATGGCATTCCTAAAGGTGGGACTTGCCTTACAAGTCTAATAGATTTAATATTACAGTTTATGACCCAAGTAGAAATCTTATTTATCCCAAAGACTAGGGGGAGTAGGAGACAAGCACTGATTTGTAATAGCAGAAGAAGAGCAGGTCTCTTATTTGTCTTGCTGCTAAGTTGCTTCAGTCGTGTCCGACTCTGTGCAACCCCATAGACGGCAGCCCACCAGGCTCCTCCGTCCCTGGGATTCTCCAGGCAAGAACACTGGAGTGGGTTGCCATTTCCTTCTCCAATGCATGAAAGCGAAAAGTGAAAGTGAAGTCGCCCAGTTGTTCTTACTCTTTACTTTTTCTCTTACTTGTTAAGCATAAAATTGGGCTTAGGACTTTATTTAAAAGTGTAAAATTTAAATAATATTCTCCAGCAAATTAAACAAAAAGCTATAAGTTCAAATGACAGGAAAAAGAAAAGTGGGTCACTGTTTAACAATTTCTGCTCTGAAAGCTTATTAATTTTGATTTCTAGCACTTAGCACAATAAACATTCAATTTACAAAATGATGCTGAAACAGAGCAGCCATTTTCTTACCTGAAGTTTAAAACTGTTTGAACCTCCTTTAAAATTTCTATTTTTTTCAGTAATTTAAAGAAATACATCAGTAATTATGAGATTAAAACTGCAGAGTTTTAAGACCTACTGTATTAAAATGCTGAAAGACCCTGGTCAGTGTTCTCTTAGCACCACTGTTCTTTTTCAAGATCATATATACAAAGGGTCATATCACACCTACTAAGGGAGAACTAAAGGAGAAACACAAACAAACAAACAAAAAATAGGCTCCAGCTAAAAGAAGCTACAAGTAAAAAGGAATTCTACTTAACCTTAAATAATCCCCATTTTTGGTAATCATTCATATTACAGAAAGATTTTCTGCTTTAAGAAAAATTTCATCCAACTTATTTCTTTAAAAGGCCCTCCCCAATTGCATTTATGTACTGAAACAGAGTATGTTACTTCAGCTAGGATGAAGGTGGGCAGAGTTTAAGCTAACACATTAGAAACCACAGAAAGAGTAATCCAAAAGCCAAAGAAACAAAAGCAGCCTATAAAACTACAATCTAAATCCACAGAAAAACAATTTAACCAATACAACACCTGTTTCTTACAGCATTTTTTTCCTTTGGATTATTGATATTTATTGGTTTAATTTTTTAACACAGAAAATATATTTATTATTTTTTATGGTTCTTATTTTGGGCTTCTGATACCCAGATATGCAATGGCTTAATTCCTAAAAACATTGTCCAAATGATATTTAAATACTGAAGACACATATCTTCCATTTCTCGTCACAATACCAAGTTAAGAAAAATTTAAATAAGTAATCTCTTAAACATCTGAAAAGTCTGTTTCTGTCCATATATCTGCCTAACAAAAACACCTTTTGCCAGACTCCATCACTTTTTGAGGCTGTGTCGTAATTTTCAAAGTCCAAAACGTGAGCAATTAAGCACTTTCTGGACTACATTAAACTGGGTTAACTTGTTTACTTGGTAACTGTTTTTTAAAGAAAGGTATAGCTTAAATTAAAGATGACTGTTTCCCATCTCTAGGCAAAGAAATGCAAGCTGCACAATTTTCTAAGAATATGAATTATTAAAGCCTAGAAAGAAATGTTGAGGAAGATCTCAAAGAAAAGGATAACTGATACAGAGCATTTAAGTGGAGTTATACAGGAATAGACACAGAACTAAATGATAACACTGAAGTTCTATCAAGATTTAACTATATGCAGATCATCACTAATCTAGTGATGTATATTAAAGACTGATAATTAAATTGCCTTTAAACTTGATCTGAGATCTTCCAACTCTTGAAAGGAGTTAAAGTATTTAACACAAAATAGAAGTACTATTATAAAGTGGTGAACAGCCTGAATTCTGGAGTCAGGCCTAGGTATGAAATTTTGTTCTTCCATTAACTACACGAACTTAACCACGGTTACCCAGCTTTCCAAAGGTAAGCTCCTTCATCCATAATACAAGGAAAATAATAGCATTCACAGGGCTGTTATACAAATTATATGATACAATGTATATGGAAAGAAAAGTAACAATAGTATTGAAGTGAAGTGAAGTGAAGTGAAGTGAAGTCGCCCAGTCCTGTCCCACTCTTTGCGACCCCATGGACTGTAGTCTACCAGGCTCCATCCATGAGATTTTCCACGCAAGAATACTGGAGTGGGTTGCCATTTCCTTCACCAGAGGATCTTCCCAACCCAGGGATCGAACCCGGGTCTCCTGCATGGCAGGCAGACGCTTTACCATCTGAGCCACCAGGGAAGCCCCAAGAATACTGGAGTGGGTTGCCATTCCCTTCTCCAGGAGATCTCCCCAACCCAGGGATTGAACCCAGGTCCATTGTAGGCAGACGCTTTACCATCTGAACCACCAGGGAAGTTAATTATTCAGTACATGCCAGGCATCATCATTATTTTAACTGCACATCTACAATAACACACTATGGTTACCTCCGGCAACTTTCAACGTATTACTTTGGAATTAACTTTGGTTTCTGAAAATAAGAAGATATCACTAGGGAAGGAAACAAATATAAGTTGTCTTGATAAATCTACTTAAGTGTAGGTAAATCTCATAAAATGCTTACATTAAAATAAAAATCCCTTCATACACTTAATCTGAGTTAATATATTTAAACTTCTCAACTTCATTTCTTTAACTGAATAGTCAACACTCTGTCCTCTATCACTGATGTTGCTTTTTTTAAGTCAATAATTAAGAAGTAATAATCAATAATGCTATATATCATGATATAGTTTTCAAAGATAAAGATGTCTTTTATCCTTTTCTTTCATAATTCAATATCACAACTGAATTGAAATATTACCCTAACTTTTTTATTAATATTTTCTAAATTTTGAAAAAAGCATGACAATGACAAAAAAATATATTGAACAATATGTTTTTAATCCTATTTTAACTATATCAGAGAAGCTCAAAATTTAAAACGTTCTTCCCTTGTAAAGTAATAAGAAAGTTTTTCTGTCACTGTAAAGTTTTTAAAATTATTCTCAAACTACAAGCTGAAATTTTGTCATACCAGCTTTTCTTGAAGGTATACAAATACATCTGTATAGGAACAATTAGATAATAAATAAAATGTTGTAAGCAACACAAATTGACTACTACTATCATTCTGCCTTTCCCCAGCAAGCATAGTATAATGGAAAAACACCAGTTCCTGCATTCATAATTTGTGACTAAAAAGCTTGGATCAATCATGTAACCTTTCTCAGAAGAATATATTTGCTTAGGACTGAAGATATTGTATATAAAAGTTATATGTTCTGATATAAATAAGTGAAAGTGAAAGTCGCTCAGTCGTGTCTGATTCTTTGTGACCCCATGGACTATAGTGCATGCAATTCTCCAGGTCAGAATACTGGAGTGGGTAGCCTTTCCCTTCTCCAGGGGATCTTCCCAACCCAGGGATCGAACCCAGGTCTCCCACATTAAAGGCAGATTCTTTATCAGCTGAGCCACAAGGGAAGCCCTCTGATATGAAACAGATAATAAATAAATGATAGTTACTACTAGTAATAAGAAACAAGCTAATTTAATTGCTCTATCAGATGGACCACCAAAAAAAATGCTCCACTGATTGGCTTACAGGTTTCATACAATACAGAAAAACCTGTGGAAGAGTGGGTATTAAGTCCGTATCCATGTAAGTATCAATCTTATAGTAAAGGTAATGTGGCTTAAATATTTAGGACAATGTAACCACACATGAAAGCAAGTTAGATATTCTTGAGTCTAGCAGGGCTTGATATTAATACTTTTCAAAGCCTTGGAGCTGGGCTAGTATTAAATCTATTTCCTGGTTACAGGTGTAGAAATAAGATTATTAGCGAAACAGGATGGAGAATATAGGTTTAGAGGTGGTGCATGTGAACAGAAATCAGGACCCAGTGATGGGAGAAAGCCAGGTGATTAGAAAAATGAAACACAGAAATAAAAATGAGGCTCTTTAAACTAGAATATACTAGTAAGAATTTGAGTATCTTATCATAAAAGTAATGCTTCTGTTTCTCAGCATAATGCTATTAAACTGAAACTTAATCAGCATTTTATATAGTAAAAAGAGTTCCATGTAGTACAGCATTTTAAGTAAGATTTCCACAGAAGCATCTTTCAAAACACAATAATAGATTCTTTAAAGGATAAGTTAAAACTATTAAATCCTTTGTTTGTTGAACAATATATGCAGCTCTTGTACACTGAAACCTAGGTGTTTAAAGAACAATAAAGTTGGGACAATAAATGAAATAGTAAACACCCAGTCATTATCTTTGACTTTTCAGTATGAACTAAAAAATTAATACTTTATAGAGGGAAGAAAACGTTCAAGAATAGGTCCAAAAGTTCACGTTACTTACATGTCTACACTTTCTGAAGTCTTGTCATACTACTTAAAAAAAAGCATAAATACTGATACCCAGCTATACTATACATTCATTATAATAGTTCTTCATAGCAGAAATTTATTTTTAAAAGGAGGAAGATACAGATTCCAGAAGGTTCTTCTTGTTAAATGGTCTCTTCTCAGACAACCCCCCATGAACTGAGAGGCCCCCACTGCAGCAAGACTCTATTTACAGTGAACCCATATTATCCAGCACCTCACATGTGAGCATTACAATAACTGATGTTCAAAAACAAGAACATCACTTCTCAATCATCAAAGATTATGTTACATTTAATTTAGATTCTATGTCAATATATGTATTATATTTTCTAATACATATAAAATATGTTCTTTGAAAAACTTTGATCACTCAACAGGGATGTTATGTTTCCTATACAGCATGACTAGTAAGTTTAGAAAATTCTTCTTAAAAGTTTATAAATTAACAGGTAAAAAATGTGGTTTTAAAAGGCTGGTCAAACATTCTACGCAAGCAGCTTAAATATTATTTCCAAAAAAACCAGGAACAAGAATGACTATGGAGGAAAACAGAAATGGTAAGACTTATATAAATAAAACAAAGAAACAGTGAAATCTGGAAAAAAGAAAAGAACATTAAAACTAGAAAAGAAATAAAAATATTCATATAGATTATTAATATGTACGTTACCTAGGTTTCTCTAAACTCAAACTGAGTATATATTAAACTTTTTCTAGTAGACACACTTCATTTCTTGAGGGTTTCTAATTAACTTCACCAGGATTCTTAATAATGTACACACAAGGACAGTGTACATGTTACCTCTTAGAATGTTACTTGATAAGATGAAATGAAACATTAAAAGGTTATCCAGTTCTTCAACTTCTTAGTGCAGATGGAATTCCATCATCTCAACTTGCTTTGTTTGTAGCAATGCTTCCCAAGGCTCACCTGACTTCACATTCCGGGATGTCTGGCTCTAGGTGAAATATGTTCCCCTGATTTCAAATTACACGTATGTTGGGCTATAAAACTTCTGAGCTATTAAAGAAATGTTCTAAAATTATATTTTAAGGTAACATGAAAAAAACTGGTCTGAGTCCAAAAGTGCCCTCACCAACTAAGTATATTTAATTCCCATTAATGATAATCATGACTGTTATACAAAAAGTTCCATCATTAACATAAAGGACAAGACTGTCTGCTAATAATCAAATAAAATAGCAGAGACTTCCAAAAAATTATATGAAACATTTTTAACATTCTAGTGGTCAATGTTTACCTCAGCCTATGTAGAAAATATTATCATATTAGATGGTAACTATTTCTACTTTTATATTCACAATAATATTGCACATAATAGTTCCACATACACTGTCATAACAGGTATTATAATAATTTATAAGAAACACTTACTGGGTAAATTTTTTGGATGGATGGAAGGATGGGTTCAGGTAAGGCTATAAAAAGAAAAAGTTTAAAGCTGCCGTGATTCATGTAATTCATTTTACAAAGCAATAATTTGTCAGCTACCCCCAGGTATAAGACTAGACTATAAGGGTTTATGTTAAAATTCAACAGTTTTCACGTATTTTGTGAAATTAATTCTGATCCCTAAAAATTAAAATTCAAAATATATCAAAGTTGACATTTTAAGGTCTATTAATAAGTTATGTATACTTCTATGTAAAACAATGTTCCTTACATGGTTTTAGAAAAATAGATCACCAATAAATGGACACACATTTGGTCCAACATTAGACACACACACAAAATAAGCAAGACAAGGATTGTGCTACAGATATTAAACAGACACTGTTAAGATGGTTGTAACTATCAAAAAAAACCTTTGAAAGTGCAGTCCAATGGCACTACATCGTAAGAATAACAGCTCTATCATAATTCTTTATTATTTAATTTCTTCTAACAATAATATCAAAATTGTGATAGTTTTAGAAAATTGATCTACTGAGGAAAAAACAACTGAAAAAAAATCTTCAACTTCATTTATATATTTTAAAAAAGAAAACCTCAGCAAAGTTTAGAAATCTAAATCAGGAGATCTGTACCAATCCACTATAAAATAAAATTTTATACACAAGAATCACTATCTTCATATGTCACTGTAGTTTTTAACTGCCATTCTTCACCCTTCAATAGCTTTCCCCAAATCCAACTTCATTAAATACATTAACTGTAATTTCACATCATTATAATGTAGATGGAATAACACGAAAGGCAAAATGCTTAATACTTACAATATAAGAAATAACTATAAAATACAGTGTCTTGAATATGGTAAGAATCAAATAATACATTTATAAGATTTCTTTAAGATAATACAATACTCCATAGTAACCTATGTGCTTAAGAATTATAAATACATTATATATACAGCTGACCCTTGAAGAATTCAGGGGTTAGGGGTGCCAACCCCTATACAGTTGAAAATCTGCATATAACTTTATAGTTGGCTCTCCATACCTGAGGTTTTAAATCTACAGATTCAACCAACTATAGATCATGTAATAAATACTGCTCTCTCTCTCTCTATATATATATATAAATCTGTAAGTAGACTCGCACAATTCAAACCTATGCTGTTCAAGGGTCAACTGTAATTAAATAAATTCAGTAACAAAGAATCATTAATTCACTTTTAATCTGCTGTTTAGCAAAAATTTTTAAATAAGTACTGGAATACATTAATGAACACAAAATCAACCATTATGATCAATTTACACGGTCTCCAACTATGATTATAAATGTTTAAATTTTTACCACATAGTACAACGTAGGATGCTTTATTTAAATATAGTTTCTGTATCACACTTCACTCCCAAGTTGAAAATTAGAACAAAATAATAAATAAAATAAAATTAGAATAAATTTCCATGATAGTATGGAACGATCACAATATACGACTAAAAATATTAGGGGGAAAAAAACTCACTCATTACTTACCAGAATCACCCTCAGGAAGTAAGGCTATTTGTTTTCTTTCCCTAAAGGCATTCAAATGCTCAAATTCTAGAAGACCCTACAAATAAACTCAAGCCCCAGTCACTTAATCTTAAAAGTCTTTGTCTTTGTCTAACATTTTAATAGCATTTTAATAATTTTCATTATAACACAGACGTCAAATTGAAAACTCTTACTAGAAATTAGTTTAAGTTTTTTTTTTTTGGTATGGCAAATCCAATACAATATTGTAAAGTAAAAAATAATAATAATAATAATTTTAAAAATAATAAAAAATAAAATTAAATTTAAAAAAGTTTAAGTTTTAAGTGTAGAGATCTAAATTCTATACCCACTGAACACTCCCAGTAAAATAAAAGACCGTAGAAAATTTTTAAAAAATATTATCTCATTCTAGTGATAGAATCATAACTAGAATGCTAGGAGAGAAAAATAAACACAAACCACTGGAATAGGGTCTTTCAATAGATGAAGAGTCTTTAGAAGTAAGCAATGTGGAAGTTTTTGAGGGCAGGGTTATCGTTCGATAAATCCCTTGCCTTAAAGATATAAAAATACTAGTCATTAGAGAAGCAATTAATGTACTCTGGCAATTATTTATCAATGCTATCCTGATAGTAACCTCGAAACATTTAGTAGTTTTTCCAAATATTTTATTCCAAAGCAATATAGATTCTGGAAGAATCTCTGTAACATCTATTATGACATCTATGTTGAAGTCACAATATTTTCCTCTCTCAAAAGCAAAATAAGTTTATTATTAAAAGATATGATCAACAGATAATACCTTGAACAGATTTAATCTATACAATTTTACTTTGCCTGTATTTTGAATGAGAGCTTTCTTGTCAGGCCTTCACTAATTTATACACATTCACATTCCATGCTAATTCATCCAAGATTACACTAATTAAAAAAAAAAAAGCAGATCTTCAACAACACTAAACCACTACTAATTGTGAAAATGCAAGAACAATTTAAAAATGCCTAAAGATAGATCTATACCTGGTAGCATGGTAAACAGTCCACGACTATTCATTCACTCATATTATTGTTTTTAACAATTGACACTTTTGCCTTTACTATTAACTCTTAATATTAGATTGCTAGTAAACTCTCTTCTCAAATGAGTTTTCCCCTCATGCTTTCACATTTTCAAGCATACATAGTTTGTAATTGGGGCTTCCCAGGTGGCTCAGACAATAAAGAATCTGCCTGCAATGCAGGAGATCCAGATTCTATCCCTGGTTTGGGAAGATCCCCTAGAGTAGGGAATGGCTACCCACTCCAATATATTTGCCTGGAAAATTCCATGGACAGAAGAGCCTGGCATGTTCCAGTCCTGATTGTTGAAATTTGTGCTAGGAAATGCATTAGTTAACCTTTTCATCCTTTCTACATAGAGAGGACCCATTTCCTTTCTCTGTTCATGGCAGAAAAGACATTAAAGCATTTAAAGTTAAATGAAACGTAAGGGTCATCTAATCTAACTGTTAGTGTTACAGATGAATATTAAGGCCAGCGAGGTAGAATTACTTGGCCAAAATCACAAAAATTAGTTAACTGTGGCAGAGCTAGAACTGCTCAATACACCTGAAGACTCTTGCATGACAAGAAAAGCAATTACTTATTTTCAATCTCTCTAATTTCTTCTAGGGAGGAATGGGTTAAATCTGCCAAAGTACAGAATTACACAGTATATCTGGGTAGCTGATGTCTTTTAACAAATATCTAGAAATGGCTGATTAGAGTGCCATAAATTACTAATCATCTTAGTAAATAAAACCACTTTATCAAGAATAAAATATATTTAACAAAATCTATACCAAATTTTAACATGATTTTATTACACTGGTAAAATACTAATATTTGAATTTGTCTTTTTTTTTTGGCCACGTTGCACAGCATGAAGGATCCTAGTTTTCCAATCAGTTATGGAACCCAGGTCCTCTGAAGCAGAAGTGTGGAGTCTTAACCACTGGACCAACAGGGAAGTCCCACTAATATTTGAATTATTGCTTACAAAACCTCCATGGGGCCTCTGTGATTAAAGTACACTTCCTAAAAAACCAATCAAATTAAAATTTCTAATGTAACCCAAAAGAATGGCGGGATAGGGCACATACTGTGAATGTTCATACATGTTATATGTTTTAGTCAAACCTAATGTTTAAACCACAACTAAAACTAAAAAATGAATAGACACTAGGTGATAATACATAAGTGTTAACCATATTATTCTTCATGTATTTTATAAAAGAATTATTTCTAAACAATTCCATTTTTCATGAAAGTAAATGCAATCCACAAAAGAACAGAGTTCACTATTATCAAAGGTAGTATGTTTCACATTGAACTATAAAACTGAACAAAAACAACTGGTGATATGTAAAGTAGCATCTAAAACAGCCAACATCATGTTTCAAATCGCTTTGGCGCAGCAAATCAATCATCAAACTAGTATATATCCAAGACTGTTCAGCAACAAAAATATTATAATTAGCTTGAAATAGTTAAGAATATCTAACCTTTCGGATCATCACTGAATCACAAAATTTTGGCCCATTTAAACTATTTTAAGTCCCTCTCAGAATATGAAAAAAATTCATTTGATTTCTTTGTTCAGCTAAAAATATACTTACTTAATATATATCATAAAACATCTGTAAGTATAATGATATATAAAGAAAATAAATACTACTGTCTATAAATAACCCCAAATTTCTGGCATATACATTTTTAATATTTGTATACATATGAATATATACACATTCATAGCAACTATTTTAATAACATTGGCATTTTATTGTGCATGACAGCGTACCATGAGTTTCCTATTTCAATAACTTTAAAACATGACTTTTAGTGTTCATATAAATTTAATATTAGGATATATGATAATTTAACCATTAAATTAATGGTTTTTTAATAATCTTAAATTATTTTTAATCTTTTATTATTTCAACAAATACCATGAAAATAGCCTTATATAAATTCATATAAACATCCCTCATTATTTGAGGATAAATTTCTAGATATGAAATCATTGAGCGAAAGGGTATAAACATAAATATTACAACACTGCTTTCTAAACTGTGAAACATTAAGCCAGAACACATCACAGCCTAGATATACTGGTAAATGGTCTTAAGTTAACATCAAGTATTTCATCCAATCTCCATGACTGCCCATAGAAATAAAAGCTCCTTTAAACCAACAAGAAAATCATTTTTGAAAAAAGGAAAATAATTTAATTCCTGGCTCAAGTGAAAAATAAAAAGAACATCATGAATGGTGCTTGAGTTTATTTTTACAGGCCTCTAAACATTCATCTGGGTTAAGACAATGGGTCTATAATACAGTGGTGAAAGTTCTCTGAATACTAAAGAAAATATAGGAAAACTGTCCAATTTAAAAATACAGTGAAACTTCTTTATAATGTTTTCCAGGGGTAACATTACCTAAAACAGTTGTTCAAAGCAGGAAAGTAGGAAGGTTTTTATGTGCCTTAGAAAAAACCTTTTAAAATGGTATCTGAATATAAGATCAACAGGAAAGACAACATAATCAAGTTTAACTGCATTTCCATTTTTAATTAAATTAGAAAAAAAACCCATAATACTTACTTTGTAAATAGTGCAAAACCATCAGTACAAGACTATAGCTGCTTAAAGTACCGCGACTGGCGTCATTTATATCATGGTGACTGGCCCACTTCTTAATCACCAGTACTAACGGACGAACTCGATTTTCAACTGAAAGTAAAATTAAAACTTAAAAATGGTAAGAAGACATTTCTTCTTTCAAGTTTCCTTGAAAGTTTACATTATTTCCCAACTCCATGCCAATAGAAAGAGCAATCCCTCCTGCGATTAAACATTTTGCTTACCATAAATGTCTTATTTCTATATAAAACATACTTTACTTTTTCAAAATTACCAACTATCAAAATTCATTTTACTGAGCTATATATAACTCTGGTGGTATGTGATTTCAGTGCAGTAACACATTACATATGTAAGAAAGTGAGACACATTGTACACAAACATAATTAGAGAGGTGTCACACATCTTTATAAAGGAATAAAGGATAAACAGAGAAGGTAATAATTATCTGAAAATAAACAAAAGAAAACTTACGGTATGCATAAGTTCTGAGAAGGAATGTGTTTCTTATTCCAACAATATTGTTTACATTCAAGTCGAACTCCACACAACTATTTTCAAAAAAAAGATAAAAATTTCAGCTCAAGTACAAATTAAACTAACTCCCTAGTAACTAAATTTATATCCATCCATTCATCCAATGATACAAAATGTCATGAGCCCAAAGACAACTTTTAGTATGATCTGATGTTGAAAGATATGTATTACACCAATAAGGCTCCAATTACTCTTAACACAAGAACTTTTCATTTTGTAATATTCTTCAGATAAACAAAACTGTATGACCAAACACATTTCTGGGCAAGTTATCCCACTGTTATAAATTCTGAATCAATTTTGAATGACAGCAACATTTGTTTTAAAACAATAGGAATGAAAAGCCAAATAAAGTACAGGTGAAAAAAAAATAAAAGCTCTATCTACTTTATTTTCTCTCCAAAAGAGTTACCAAATTATAATATCATAACAAATTTGGCTACTGATGTCCAGTAAAAACATTAGAGCCAAACACATAACAGAAGGGACACTTCTTTGAAACCAAGGGTATCATGCAATTCACAATTTAGAAAACACAGCAATAACAATGGTATATATAAAGAACGGCTAAACTCAAAATGACTACTTAATGCATAAGTAACAGGCTCATATACTATCAGGTCAAACTTCTGTACAATGAGTCTTTTTGTGAAAAGTGCCTTAAAAAAAAGCATAAAATTCCTTTCTATAGCTTTTAACTGTAAAATCTGAAATATACCATTTCAGATTTTCTTTGTTATGGGAAAAGAAATCCTAAAATCTTTCATATCCATGCATGTTAATAAACATGGGTAGTGATATTAAAATTTCAGATGTATTTGGCTTTGGGAAACTTATGGTGTAACAGTAGAGTTACATTCTTTAATTGTGCTTGTACAAATGTACACTAAAACCAGTTTGCACTCCCTCTATGTAACTTAAAGAGGAAAAAAACACTTAGATGGAAACTAGTCTGCAATTAAAAACTTTCCAAAAATATGAATCCAGAGCTTAAAAAATATCCAGTGCTTTCTTCAATTCTACTTGAAGTAATCCTTAACATGGAAAGAATTTTATGCTTATTTAAACAGGGAATGGTTAAGTTAATGACAGTAAATCCACTCAGTGAAATACTGTAAAGTGATTGAAAATTAAGCCAGAAGATATTCAATGATTCAACCATTCATGCCATATTGCTAAGTAATAAATATGAGCTCAATTTTACTTTTAAAAGCTCTTATGCATTCATATGCATAAAGAAGGGACTGAAAGGTTTACACCAAAACATTAACATCAGTTATATCTGAATGATCAAAATGCAGTTGTTCCTTTTTCTTAATGATGCATATATAGAAGGATGATAAAATGGTGGTTATAAAGAGCATTTAACAATGAAAAAACCATGTATGATAATCTTAAATTGAAAAAGAATAAAATTGTTTATATAGTTACAGCTACAACCATTTTTAAAAACAATTATAATCAGTTAATAGTTTTATTTATATGTACTGTTTGTTTTATTGTTTATATTACAACTACACCATTTTAAAAAATGATTATAATCAGCTAACAGTTTTGTTTACATATATGTTTTATCTCTCTATATCCTTGTGCTTTAAAAACACTCCACCATTGAAAAATAAAGTTCCACTGTTACTTGAGAGAAATTTAGTAAATCTTTATAGACTGGATGGATGTTTGGATGAAGGAAGGGCAAAGTTTGAGCCACCACTTATCTAAAGATTTGTTTAAAAAAAAATAGAAAAAATATATATATTCAGTCAGTTTTGATCATTTACAGTAGTTATTTTCTACATAGTGATCACAAACACTGAATTAGTGGTTACTAAGCCACTGCTCCTAGGGGAAACAAAGGGTTAGCCCCCAGTCACAGCTTCATCAGCCTATTTATCAATATGCCTACAGTCACATTTTCATCAACTGATCAGTATGTAATTTTGTTTTATGTAACTTTCTATTTAACGACATTTAATACACTGTTCATTCAATAAAAGTGAAGTCACTGCAGAGCACTACTGCTGCTGCTGCTGCTAAGTCGCTTCAGTCATGTCCGACTCTGTGCGACCCCATAGATGGCCTCCCACCAGGCTCCTCTGTCCCTGGGCTTCTCCAGGCAAGAACACTGGAGTGGGCTGCCACTTCCTTCAATGAGTGAAAGTGAAGAGTGAAAGTGAAGTCGCTCAGTGGTGTCTGACTTAGCGACCTCATGGACTGCAGCCTACCAGGCTCCTCCGTCCATGAGATTTTCCAGGCAAGAGTACTGGCGTGGGGTGCCACTGCCTTTTCCATTGCAGAGCACTACTCATCCCAAAATAAAACACATCTAACACACCATTAAGGCACATCACAGCTTTGTGCACAAAACGTCTACAACACCTCAGCACAATGCTGGGAGGTCATTTTAAAGAGCAAATTCACGCACAAAAGCACAAAACTGTGAAAAACACACTAACTAATCTGTGAAAAGGAATCTGTTCAGCGTATCAGAGTTGAAACAAAAAGACAAGTGTATCATACTGTTAAACTCATTTGGGAAGATGTACATCAGGTGACTCAAAATTTTCCCACTCTTTATAAAATCATAAAAGTGTTACAAGTATTAATTCAGGGGGTTACAAAATAAATTTTATCAAGTAGGCAAATTCACAAATATGGGATCCATGAATAATGAGGATCAAGTGTATATACCTAGCCTATAAGAAATTCAGAACCCAAACTATTAATAGTAGAACATGTATAATTATACTAGTAACAACCTCTTTTGATATAAACATGCATCAAATTTCATGAATTAAGATATGTTCTCAGAGCATATTACATTTCCAAAAGGAAGAGATCATTTAAAAATCTAAAATACTATATTCTTTCAGCTATGAACAGTCTCAAATATTCAAAATGTCAACCAGAATAGCTAAGAGAGTTAACATGAACAACTGCTCAGATTATTTCAAAAAAATCATCTAAGAGAACAAATCATTTCCAAAAATTAATGAAGCTATTAGGGAACAGCACACCCTCCTTAATTATCTACCTCAGAAGAATACCTAAAAATTATCTGAAGCAACTGAAAAAATTCAGTAATTACTTACCTGACTTTATCCCTGAACTTCACAATTGGCACTTTTGCTCGAATCAACTGAGGTCTCTCAATGTAACCAGCTGAAGGATAAAAGATAAAATGGGTATCTGTAAATGCTTCTCAAATTCAGTATTCCAATGAACATTTCTTTGAAGTAGTATTTTACTTAGCTAAAACAATTTAAGAAAATACAGTCTTTGAGAGAGGAAGCAAAGACAAAAAGACATTATCAAATTCTTCGAAGACTGGAACTTCCAATACCATGTAGACGATTTTATGTATTAATGTTATTTTTAGAAATGTGGTCTAATACCTAATAATACTTATAAAGAATTTCATCAGAGCATTATAGGAGAAATATCTAGGCCAGCAGCAAGGGGATAGCTAAATTCTGCTACAGCACATGGAAGATACCATGGCAGTCATAGAATCATATTTACAAAAAATGTTAAACATAGAAATGCTGGCAACATAATACATGGGACAGTGAAAAATTCAAATAAGTATGAAAAAAACATGTATCAAATTTTTGTACTCCACCAAACTTAAATATCACGTGTTAAACCTAAAAATTTTGTTATAGTGCTTTTACCACCAAAATTATAATAATATACATCAAGCTTCAAATACAATTATGTGCAGGAATTCAATGAGGTATAATGAAAAATAAGATTAAGAGTTAAAAGTAGTAAAGGCTCAGACACCAACAAGCTATACTCCTCAGGTAAGTCACCAAACTCATTGATTACCCCTTAATCTGATTACTCCATTATTAAAAACACTAATCAAAAAAAAAAAAAAGAAACCTTTCATTTAAATTACATGACCTCTAAGGTCCTTTTCACTGTTTATATTTTATGATTTTAATAATTATTAAAAATCCACTTAAAGTACAAATTTCTCCTTTATTTTACAAATGCAAAATTCAAGTCCATTGAAATAAATCTCTTGATTTCTTTCCTACAGCTGATAAAAGTTGTTGTTCAAGGGCAATAACCTGTTAAGTGACTTTGTATTTTCCATCTTAAAGTCTAACACGTAAGAAATATTTGTTAAATAAATGGACAAATAGTCTATCCAACATCACACAGTTAGGGTGACTTCAAATGTCCACAATATTCTGCGGAAGTTTAAATTATTTGAGATGGCTTAACTTGTGGATTAAAATCTGCTTTGTCAGCTTATTCAAAGAGTATAAAATCTTACAATAAAATGGCCTAAGTCACTAATTTTGCTTTCAGTTGGAGTGATATATTTGGGCTTTGGGTTCAGTGATCATATTTTTAAACCAAGTACAGATGTCTATCATTGCAAACAGATGAGATGCTCTCTTCCTCACATATAAATAAGACCTGTATATTTCTTTTGGCTTTTGAGATACTCTGCACTGCAGTTACTTACATTCATGCTTTAACTTTCCTAACAGCACTCAGCTGTTTGAGGATAAACTAAAACTTACACATCTCTGAATTCCTGACTACCTTCAGTGGGACAGCCTGCAGTACAAAGAATTGTCAAATAAATGGTTACTTTAATTAAAAGTTAAATTCACTTGGGAAAAAGAATCCACATTATACCTAATCTCACCAGAAAATAAAACAATTCTTATCAGAAAATAAACACAGTGAGAGACATTTTAAATAAACAGTTATCTCAAATGACATATGAACGTGAGGCATGTCAGACTTACAAAGTCTAGTACAGAAGTGTTTGTGGACTAAGGTGAGTATATGCCGTGCTTCAGTCTTCTGATTTACCTGAAAAAAACACTGAAAAGTTAAAAATAAAGTTTTTTCATTATCTTTCTAAACAATGTTTTATTTTCTTAATGTATCTCAACAAAAAGAAAACATATAAAGTATACTTTTCATTGGAGTTATTTTTCAATATACAGTAAATTACACTATTTAAAAGTCAACCTTTATGCTATCTTTAACATTAATATTTCTAAATCAATTTCTGATTTTAAACTTGAAAGCACAACTTTAAAAGAAATATTTTAACAGCTATATGTTATTTTTTCCTTTAGTATAAATGTACAAAAAATAATCTGCAAGGAAATATAAACAGAATTTTAACTTTCTGTAACATGTTTTATTTCCCTATCTAGATTGCGAGATGCTTAAAAAATAAGGTTCAAATCCATGGTGTTTTGTTATAAGTTGCGACAAACATGATTCAGACACGTGAATAGAATGGAGGATTAAAACGTCCATCTAATCAAAGCTATGGTTTTTCCAGTAGTCATGTATGGATGTGAGAGTTGGACTATAAAGAAAGCTGGGCGTAGAAGAATTGATGCTTTTGAACTGTGGTGTTGGAGAAGACTCTTGAGAGTCCCCTGGACTGCAAGGAGATCCAACCAGTCCATTCTAAAGGAGATCAATCCTGGGTGTTCATTGGAAGGACTGATGTTGAAACTGAAACTCCAGTACTTTGGCCACCTGATGCGAAGAGCTGACTCATTTGAAAAGACCCTGATGTTGGGAAAGATTGAGGGCAGGAGGAGAAGGGGAGGACAGAGGATGAGATGGTTGGATGGTGTCACCAACTCAATGGTCATGGGTTTTGGTGGATTTCAGGAGTTGGTGATGTACAGGGAGGTCTGGCGTGCTGCAGTCCATGGGGTCGCAAAAAGTCAGACACGACTGAGCGACTGAACTGAACTGAAGTATAATCTAACTGCATGAGAGAAAGTTTTAATTAAAACTCTAGTATTCTTCATTATTTTTATTATTTCTGAGGCTTTTCTTTTTTCAGTTTTCCCTTATATGATTTCAAAGCCTAGAAAGTATCAGGAGTTTCTTTCCTGGAATAAATCTCTTCCTGATTTGCAGTAACTAGAAGTCACTTTTGATACTGGACTAATAGGAATAATATTACCATTCAATAGAGGCTTTTTTATTTTTTAAGAGGTGAAATACAAGGCATATTAAAATTACACTGAAATTAATCTTTGATAATTCAGAAGAGACTTCAGCATATTCAAGAGGCTGCTCAGGTAAGTTTAATAAACAGCAATTTTTGTGGAACTAAGGACATACAAGAGTATCAGTAAACAGGAAATTCAAATAAATAAAATAAAAAATAAAATTTGGTTGCTAAGTATGAAGAAACAAAGTCAAAATATCAGAGATAATTACTTTAAATCACAATAGTCTTATTTTACATTTCAGAGAAATCTCTCTTTTTTAATTCCCATAATAAGAACTCCAAATCCCATAGTACTTCCAAGGGAAAAATAATACAGATTAAAAATTGAATCACTGAGAATTCAAATAGAAGGAAATAAATCAAGCAGATATAAGACAAGCTCTGCCTCTTTGCTGCATCCTGGTAACATACCCAACCCAATGGCATTTCAAAATAAAGATAGAGCTCTTTAAAAACACACAGTGAAACTGCCTCACTTTAACAATTTAGAAATAAATTAATACTATAATTTGTTGTTTTTTGTACATGCCTTAAAAAAAATAGAAGCAGCATTTCCTGACTTTCCTTGAATTACTATAAACAAAGAATTTAAAGAAGCAATTAAAACAAAGTAGGGTTTTTTCCCTCAATGACTTTTATATGAAATTTCTTAAATGACTTAACATGAAAAGCACACTTAGAATAAAAGTTTCATTACTTACTGGTTCCTCTTTAACAACTAGACATAAGTCACCATCACTGCTCCGAGTACCAAATCCATTTAAAGAAGACCCAACTAAAAAAAGTCGGCTTTCTAGAGAAACAGAAGAGAATTATAAGGTTTTAGTTAAAATTAAAATAGGAATGCATATAATTAAAAGAGCATGCAAAACAGGGAAACATACGTGGAAATAACAGTTGAATTTCTCTCTGCAGCTCTGTTCGACAGAGTTCTTTCTTCTTTAAATCACTTACTTGCTGCTGACATGCTTCAAATAACTCCAGTATCTGCTGACTCAACTTGAATGCACCACAAAAAAGGTAAAAATTTCATTCAGAAATGTAGAAGTTACTAGCATATTGAGAAGTATAAAATTACTGACAGTATTTTTAAAATAAATATATATTATCTCCTTATACAAAATGACCACTATTCAAGTAATAATAATTACTTAGTATCTGAAATAGTTTACAATTTTTACAAAGTATCACTGACAAATCACAGAGAATTCATGAGTATAATTCATAGGTCCTCAAACTATAACCTTCAGTTACTGCCTGTTTTTATATGGGACATGAACTAAGAATGGTTTTTATATTTTTAAACGGTTATAAAAACAAAACAAAAATATGCAACAGAAACAAAGTCTACAATAATCTACTTTCTGGCCCTTTAAAGAAGGTTACCCAACCCCTGGTATTCATACCATGAATACCAAATAAAACAGACTTCAGAAGAGAAGTCCCTGGTTGTCTGTGCTCATGCAAACCACCGTCTTTCCTATGCTTCTAGCACTGCCCTGAGCCCTGCTTTCCTGTGGCCATCTACGGACAGATCTCCCTCTTTATCCCCCTTTCCAGTTCATACTTTCCCCTCCAAATGACCTCTTGCCATCACCATAGGTGACTCCCTTACCTACAGTGGGTAACTATCATGACCTACTCCCACCATTTTAACTTCTTTTACTCAATTATTTTTCATCAGTGCTACATAGACATAACAAAACAAACTTCTCTAGCTTTGAAATTTTAAATTCCAGTATACAAGATAGGCTTCAATCTCCTGTCCAATTCTCACATCTTCTTGAGAACCACACAAACCTGGATTCTCTTGGATCCTCTTTCTCCCAACCCAACAGCACCTGGAATAGCATGATTTCCTTCCCTACCCAGTCTATACTCCACAATGCATCCCTTGAACCATTCTCTTTTATCATACCTTAACATTATACCCCTGTCATGCTCTAACAAAATCCTAATTTTAGGTTCCCTATAAACAACCACTGTCTCTGCTCTTTTTTGTGAGTTGCTAACTGGAAAAAAATTTAAAAAAATCACAAAATTGGTATGTTGCAAATTTACAATTTAAAAACGAACCTAAGATTTAACCCGTAGCATCTCTCAGCAATTACTTCAATGTCTCTGGTTAGATATCGCTTCCATTTTTCACCATCAGCATTCCAAAATGTTTATACCTTTCCTCAAGTTTCCTATACTTATCTCACTTCCTTCAGCAGGTAACTTCACATTAAAGTTTACTAAGAAAATTGAAGAAACCAAATGTGAGATTCCTCAGCTTCCAACTACAAACTTGCAAACTACTATCTGAATGAAACTTCATATCCCTACCTCTCCTGTCTGATAAACTGTCCTGTTTCTCGGTCCAAAGCTAATCCCTCTATCAAAAATACTTCTGTATCCACCCCTTTTGGTCACCTCTGGGGCACAAATACTCCATCAGTTTTTTGACCTGTCTTTTGCATTTTCAACCTCTCCCTCTCCAGGCCTTTCTCCAAGTCCATGACCAGGCACAAGTCTCACTCATCATTTAAAATATTTTATCATGTTTAGAACACTCATTTTAAGAAAGCAGAGGCAGTCAGGATAACCTGGCAATGAAAGAGACATAGTTTTTTAATATCCTGAATAACCATCCCCCTAAAATGCTACAGACCCCAGTTTGATCCCTGGGTCATTAAGATCCCCTGCAGAAGGGAATAGCAAAGAGTCAGACACGACTGACAGACTGACAAAACAGACTAAGCAACTAGGAGAAAACAAACAGATCAAACCATCCAAAATAAAAATGGCCAAAAAATACAGCACAATTGACTACATATTACTCATGAATTCTAAAATACTGCAAGTTAGGACCAAACACCAACAGCAGCAAGACCCACATGGTATCAGAAACATAACAAGAGGAGGAAAGGGATTTGGGACAGCCCTGGAGCCAGAACAAACAGAAATCAAATTCCCTAGAAGTACTACCTCCCACCCCCTCCCTTAAATGGACAGTTCCAATTCAGTGTAAAACAGCAACTGAAACTCGGAAGGGGTTTCACAGGCGACAACTCACAAGGCAAGAAAGGCAAGAAAATCACACAAACATCAGGAATCTCAAAACTAACTGAAACTCCCTTCTAAGACACAGCAACATACCAAGCAGAAACTGCCAGGAAGAGATATCTAAACGAAGCAGTACAGAGTCACTGGGGTAAAGGAAAGAAAGTCTAGAACAAGAATGATTCTGCCCCTCCAGAGGACATCTGACGATGCTGAGAAGCAGTTCTGGTTATCAGTCATCATACTTGGGGGAGTGGGCACCACAGGGTGGGCCAGAAGGCCACTGAATATCCTACAATGCCCAGGACAACTCCCCGCAGCAAAGATATCTGACCAAAAGTGCTAATACTGCCAAAAGTGAAAAACCCTGATCTAGATAAAGGCAGAGAAGGAAAGGAGGAAAGGTCTCAGAAGATATATTTTTGAACACTACATCACAGCAGAGGATTCCCCCCAGCCACAAACCTAGCAAAAAGCTAGCTTACCCAACCTCATCTGAAAGTAGTATATTGTTGTTTACTCACTAAGAGCTGTGTCCGACTCTTTGAGACCCCATGGACTAGAGCTAGCCAGGCTCTTCTGTCCATGGGATTTCCCAGGCAAGAATACTGGAGTGGGCTGCCATTTCTTCTCCTGGGGATCTTCCTGACACAGGGATCGAACAAGTATCGCCTGTTTGGCAGGTGGATTCTTTACCACCAAGCCACCTGGGCCTCCCTAAAGCCATCTTCCTTAAACATAAGTTAACAGAAAAGAATTGGAATCTCAAAAAGAGAGGTGAGAATGGGAGGACAGAAAAAATATTTGAAGAAATAATGCCTAAAAAGGATTCAATTCAATTCTCATACAAAGTTTTTGTAAGAAAAATGCAAAGAGTAACATTCCTACAGATAATGAAGCACACCAGAAAGACATATTCACAAAACGAATGACTATTTTAATATAATATGCAGAACCAAGGTTTTCTCTCTCATTATTAATTTCCTAAAAGGATAACTGACTATAAAGCATACATAACTGAAAAAAATAATTGGAAGTTTACATTTTTAAGAATTATCAAAAGCAGCAAAAACATGAAATACCTAGGAATGTATTAAAGATATGTAAAACCTATACTCTGAAAATTATAAATATTGAGAGAAATTAAAACATCTAAATAAATAGATAAAAGAAAAAAGTTAGAGGATTTAACATACCTGACACTTCTAAACTTAACCATACAGCTACAGTAATCAGAACAGTATGGCACTAGGAAAAGGACAGATGAAAAAGATAACAAAAGAGAATACTGAAATATTTATGAAATGCTATGATACCTGTAATTTCCTTCAAACTACTAAGGGAGGGAGGTATAGACAAAATAAGATTGGTCAAATGTTGGTAACTGTTCAAGCTTGGTCTTATGAGGATTTACAATACTACATTCTATTTTTTTATATATTTGATACTCTCCATAATAAAAAGCTTTTTAAGGCATTCATATTTACAAAAAGATTTTTAAAAGGTCTCCAGTTAAACTGGTTAATCTAAAATTTTAAATGGCACTTGAATAATTAAGTTTTATCTACCTACAGCAGGGTTGGCAAACCTTGACCTGTAAGCCAAAAACTGCCTCTGGTCTGTTCTGTAGGACTAACCAACTAAAACTGATTCTTACATTTTTAAAGCATTGCTTAAAAAAGAAAGAAAAGGAGACAGGGCCCACGTAGTTCACATGTCTAGAATTTATTAATTGGCCCTTTATCAAAAAAGCTGTGTCAACTCCTTGATCTAGAGAATCAGGCAGATCAAAACTGCTAAAAGTCAAAACATATACTCTACATCTGTTGAATAACAAAGAGAAAAATTTCTTGGGAATTCCCTGGAGATCAAGTGGTTAAAACTTGGTGCTTTCACTGCATGGCTGGGCCCAGGGCTCGGCTCAATCCCCGGTCAGGGAACCAAGATTCCTCAAGCTGTATAGCACAGCCAAAAAATAAAATTCTTTCATTAGAATGACTATGTTCATGTAGAAACACTCACATATGAAAAAAATTATTATTAGGTAGAAAATATGAAATTCCACATATTTGCTCCTCTCCCTTTTCTACGGTTCTGGGAAAATTTCTTCTCTCTCAAGTACTATAATGGAGATCTAACAGATTTTTATACAAGTAAATTTTCCTTCCTGTCTAGTCACATTATGGATTCACATTGTCAAATTACGTTACTGTATCTTAGAACAGATATATAGAGTCCAGATGAGAAAAAAACACAAAAAGAAATGTACATATATGCTGAAACAAGACTTAGAGAAATATTTCAAAAGATGTCTCAATGGCCTTATAACTGGGGAAAAAAGAAGAATGTCTGATATGAAATCCTGGCTAAAAATTAAGCAAAAAAATACTTAGATCGTATATGTAATAACAAGCTGACTATGCATAATGGCATTTCAAAAACTTTTTTTGTTTCATTCAGAAGTAAAACATTCCTTGTTTTCCTTAGTTTTAAAAAAACCTATTGCAACAAAGTATCTGTAAAACAAATTATTCTTAAATTTGCTTAAATCTCTATAATACTACAGTTTAGGCTGCCTGCCAGATCTATTACTTTTAAATTACTTGTACAAGATATATTTCCCACTGTATGTAAAAATTATATCTTTGCAAAATTGCATAAGAAAATAAGTTTCCTAATACAGATTTAAAATATTAAAATATTTTTTCCAAATATCAATATTCAATTTTCCTAAAAAATATTATAACCTATCCTCAAATGAAAGAAAGAAAGAAAGTGAAGTCACTCAGTCATCTCCGACTCTTTGCAACCCCATGGACTGTAGCCTACCAGGCTCTTCCATCATGGAATTTTCTAGGCAAGGGTTGCCATTTCCTTCTCCAGGGGATGTTCTGAACCCAGGGATCGAACCCAGGTTTCCCACATTGCAGGCAGACACTTTACCATCTGAGCTACCAGGGAAGCTCCTCAAACTCAAATCGAATTACTAATAAGGCTATCACTGTCTGAGATCAACACAAGCCACTAAAGACAAGTTAGGTATGGATTTAGAGTCAGAAAAGTTTTTAAATGAGCCAGCAAAGCTTCAGGTATAACTTTTGCATGGTATTCTCAGTAGATTCTCCATCTGTCCCTAGAAGCTGGGTCCCCATATAAAAGTAAATAAACCTTTCAGCTGGGAGTATCAAAACTTGATCATTTTCTACAATACATGAAAAAGAGCAACAGGTTTTGGCTAAACGTAAGTGCTATCTACAAAAAACGAACACAAAATAGCAATGAGCTTTCAAGACAGAAGAAATAAAGTTAAATATGGTACAGAAAACAGTCCATTAGGTCACAAACACTTCAACAAAAACTGACAATTCCTCAGGTTCTCTCATTGTCTCATTCTTTGTTACACATGAAACTGTAGGAAAAGCTGGTACTAATTACTGAGTAAAATAAAGCTAGATATGAATTAAAAGTTTAAATTCATTCTTGATGCTGAATTCCTTTTCTCTTCAAAGTAAATAAAATAGAATCAGGAAAACATCATACTGAAAACAACCCACTCCTTACTAGCATGTTAAAGTACTGTTTTTTTGTATGGCCACAAATTAGAGCCTTCCTAATTCATCAACTAATACAATGATTAGGCAGTCTGAATAACTGATTTTTTTCCCTGAAGCCTGATTGTTTTTAGGCACATACAATTACCTGACCTTAGTCAAGAGGAAACTGCCTAATAAAAGGAGGATGGAGAAAACAAAGCAAGCTTTCATTTGAGGATCTCTTGGGCTGACATTGGTCTAAATTTTTTACATGAATCTACATCTCAGTGGCTTTAAAAATTTGACTGACACATACATTATAAAGATAGAGCCCTAAGAATAAATTTAACCACTGAGGTAAAAAAGCTGTACACTGAAAACTATAAAACATTGATGAAAGACATTAAAGACTATAAATAAATGGACAGATACCCGATCATGGATCAGAAGAATTAAAATTATTAAAATGTCCATAGTATCCATAGCAATCTACAGATTCAATGCAATCTCTATCAAAATTCCAATGGCATTTCTCACAGAAATAGAAAAAGCAATCCTAAAATGCCTATGGACCCACCAACGACCCAGAACAGCTACAGCAATCTTGAGCAAAAAGAACAAAGCTGGAGAAATGACACTTTCTGATTTCCAATTCTATTACAAAGCTGTAGTAATCATTAAATAGTATGGTACTGACATAAAAATGAACACACAGACCAGTGAACATAACAGAGAGTCCAAGAAAGAAACCCACACACATATGGTTAACTAAAGGGTGTCAAGACTATACAACAGAAAAAGGACAGTCTTCAACAATGTTGAGAAAATTGTATATCCACATGCAAAAAGATGAAATTGGAGCCTTATCTTTACAACATACACAATAATTAATTCAAAATGAATTAAAGACTTAAATTCAAGACCTGAAACAGTGTACTCCTGAAGAAAAGATAAGGGGAAAGCTCCATGATGTTGGTCTTGACAATGATTTTTTGGATTTTAATACCAAAAACACAGGCAACAAAAGCAAAAACCAGAAGTGGAAATATGTAAAACAAAAATATTTCTATAAAATAACAATTAAAAAAGAGAGAGAAAGAAAAGAGAAAGTGACATACAGAATGGGGGAAAATATTTACAAACTATGTATCTAAAAAAGGGTTAATATCCAAAATACATAAGAAACTCACACAACTCTAACAAAAATACAAATGATCCAATTTAAAAAAGGACAAAAGACCTAAAGAGACATTTTTTTTAAAGAAGGCATACAAATGGTCAACAGGTACATGAAAAGATGTGCAGCATTACCAAGCATCAGGAAAATACAAATCAAAACCACAATGAGATATCACTTCACACTTGTTAGGATGGCTATTACCAAAAAGCAAAAGGTAAGTGTTGGCAAGGATCCAGAGAAAAGGGAATTAGTATACACCACGGGTAGGATGTAAATCGGTACAACCATATCGGAAAACAGCATGACGCCTCCTCAAAGAACTAAAAACACAACTACCGTGTGTTCCAGCAACCCCAGGACTGGGTACACATCCAAAGGAAAAGAGTATCTATCTCAACAAGGACTCTGCACTCCCGTGTTCACTGCAGTGTTATTCAGAGTAGCCAAGATACGGAAACTTAACTGTCCACTGACAAAGAAAATGTGGGGTGTCTGTATGCACGGACACAATGAAATATTATTTGGCCTAAAAAAAAATGGAAATTCTGCCATTTGCAACATGGATGAATCTGGAAGACATTAAGATAAATGAAATGAGCTAGACACAAAAAGATAAATACTGTATGATTTCACACGTGGAATCTAAAAAAGTCAAATTCATGGTAGCAGAGAGTGCAATGGTAGTTATCAGGGAAGGGAGTGGGATAAGGAAAACGGGGAAATGTTGACCAAAGGGTATAAACTTTTAGTTATAAGATAAATTAGATAAGGAGACATAAAGTACAATATGGTGAATATAGTTAATAACAATGTGCAGAACACTTGAAATTTGCTTAGAGAATAAATTTAAATGTTCTGATCACAAAAAAAAATAATGTGAGGTGATGAATGTTAATTATCTTGATTATGGTAACCATTTCACAGTGTATACATATATCAAAGCATCATGTTGTATACCTTAAATATTTATGATTTTTATTTGCCACTCATATCTAAGTAATGCTGGGAAAAAAAATGATAGATGCAGGCAAATACATATTTCAACTGCTTGAAATTCAGTGAACCAATAATTTACAAATATTTTATCCCCTTTTTCAATTTGTTATTTCTAAATAAGGTCAAATACTGAAATTTTTAAAGATAAAGCCTCTGAGAAATCTGTAAGGTAAACTGTCCCCAAACAAATGTTTCCCCAGGGTGAAAAGAGGCTCCATAAAACTTACTCCTTTCCAAAATTAAAATTACACAAGATATCTTAAACAATTCACTCATAATTATGTTTTTACTTTACAGTCAGTACCAAGAAAACCTCAGCCTACCCTCATCTCAACTCAAAATTCAGAATCAATTACTTCAATTCACATAGTTATCTTCAAACTACCCAGAATTTCTGAAGAACATTTTTAATAGATGGAATTCAGGAGCTCAGATAACTCTGATTCCTCTAAACCTCCATTTTTTTTTTGTCCAGGCAACTACATCTTCATCTAAAGATACTATGAAACTAAAGTTAAAATTCAGAAAAGTATTTGAAATTTTTTTACTTTAAAAGTTTTGTTTGCTAATATAATGACTTCAAAAACAGAAAAGACTTTAAAATGGAGAAACAATTTAAACTTAAAACATATTAATTTTCATAATCTTAATTTTTTAGGTTTCAAAACAGAATTAATTTCCAAACTAATCAAAACTTTTAATACATTCCCCTGGAACCTACTAAAGCAGCTGATTCATTATTATTAATAATAAATTCATTATCACCAATGTTGAGTGAGCCCTCTACACTACCTAGCAAATACTGTGTCAAACCTTCTCCACTCTGCTTCTCTAATTAACTTGAAGTAGTAAACACTACTTCAAACCATCTCCACTGTTCTTAAACCGCATATATCCCACTTCATCCTCTCTACTCTCAACAGATGACCTTGCACAGTAATTCAAAGAGAAAATATGAAGAAGCCATTCAACTATGGGAACTCTTCCATACCATATCTACAAACTTTCTTGTAACTACACCTATCCTTTCCTCCTATCTTCCAGTTTCAAAAAAATTCTCTCTTGCCTAAAGCCAATGTCTCCACATATAAGCAGGACCCACACCCTTTCCACCTTCTAAGGAATCTTATTCATAATTATACTTTTTTTCCCCCACAGTAGTCAATTTTTCTCTCTTGACTGAATTTTTCCAATAAATATTTACATGTGCTTAAACTTTCTTCCACCTCAAAAGCAAAATTTAAAAAAACTCCTTTGTTCCACTTTTCCATCTCTGGCTCTCCCCTTCACAGCCAAACTTCCCCAAACAGTTGTAAACATGCTTAGTTTCCGTTTATTTTCCTACTCTTTCCTCAACCTATTTCAATGATCCATGCTCTCCTCTCTCCCTAGACAATCATATCCATATTCTTAGCTTCAATTATCATCTATATGCCAATGATCACCAAATGTACACTTCTGGTCAATACCTTTCCTTTGAGTTCCAGATCTATATACATTCAACCATCAACTCCTAATATCTACTTTGATGTTCCAAATGTATGTTTAAAACAATACGTACACAGAACTCAAAAGATACCTGCTCACCCTCCAATTCCTATTAAACACACATACTCCTTTATCTGGCTCCGCTTGCCTTTTGTTCTGTCTCAGTGAACGGTACCACCATGCATCCAGTTACAGAAGCCAGAAACTTGGAAGTAATCCTCAGTATTTTCTCTATCTAAACCAGTGGTTCTCAACTAGAGGCACTTCTGCCCCCCAGGAGACATCTGTTAATGTCTGAAGACATTTTTGGTTCTCATAACCAAGGATTACTGGCATCTAGTGAGTGAAGTCAGAAATGTGGCTAAAACACCCTAAGATGCAGGGGATAGTCCCTCCATACCAAACAAAATTGGTCTAAAACATCAACGGTACACAGGCTTAGATGACCTAATCTAATAACGCATCATCAAATCCCATCAATTTCACTTTCCCCCAACACAGTTTAAACCCATCAATTTTTCTTCATCTTAACTATCAGCACTTCCTAATTCAAAGCACCATTACCTTTTACCTAGTACCCAATAATAACTTCCTACTTCCACATTTGTGCAACTGCTTAAAATGAAGTCAAAACAATTTTTAACTCATCTCTTTCTTGCTTAAAAAAAGACCCTGAATAGCTTACCAAAGTTCTTAGGTGAAAACTAAAATGATATACAAAAGTGCTTGCATGATCTGCCTGATTCCCCACTTCTCCTACCACACTTCAGCAATTTTCCCCCTAAATCAACCAAACTCTAGCCACCATATGGCCTCCTTTCAGTTCTCCGCAGACTGCATGCTCCTTTCTATCACACAGTAAACCTTCAGACACACTGTTCCTTCTCTCCACCTCCAACACTCTTTGACTGATTAACTCCTACTCACCCTTCAGATCTCAGCTCAAATATTATCTCCTCCACACCATTATGGAGATAACTCTGCACTTGTCCTTTATAACACTTATAAATATATAAAACTGCAATTCGCATGACCATTTCTAATGGCTCTCCCTCTCACTATCCTGTATGTGCATGGTAAAGAGACCATGAACATTTAGAAAAATGCTGTAACACAACATTTTAGCATATAGCCAGCACTCACAAATTTTTGTTGATTACTTAAAAAAAAAATACAGGATCTAATCTACTTCAGGAGTTCAACTGTCACTTTTATTGCAAGTATTCGTATCTTGGGCCCCAACCATGCTTCTGAAATATATACGGACAGCTCAGCTACAACACGTTTTCTTCAATACCAATTAGCTTACAGACGATTGATAAATAAGGCAATGGTATCAATTTAATGTATTAATTGGACTGATTCGTATGTGGAGCAGAAATTGTGGAATTGTAACCTTTACCAAAAAATTTTAAAAAAAAACAAAAAAAAAACCCTTAGCTTGGCTGCACACAAGGAGTCCTTACAGATCTAAATCAACTAAAGATACGTGTCTGCATCTAGGATTCCCACTCAAAAAGCACTAAACATACCTCCACCCTCACGGAGCTCTCCGCTGGCATATTTCCTTCAGAGACTTACTTAACAGCTGACTCACTCACTCACAGCTCCACTTTAACTGCCTTGTCTCAGTGACCCCCACAAGGCAGCATATGTCAAGTGTATACTGTATATTTTTTAATATCCCTTGCAATAGCACCCAACCAGGCTAAGCCACATACCTGATCTATCCAGGTCATTTTCTAAGGGACTGATTATTGTTCTTCAGAGCGTTCTGGTTCCTAAACTGTTTAGATTTTGCATAGTGTACTCTCAAGCCCTATTTCCCATGGCCTTAGCATGCAATCTGCAGAACATGAGGCCATTCAAGAAGACAAATGTTACAGCAGATTTCCCATAGTTCCAAGCACTGAGGAACATAACTCTTGACTACTACTTCCTCAATCAGCTTGAACACTCAAAATCTGGGTTCCTCATCTCTGTTCACAGTCCAAATCATTAAAGTCGCTGATCTCTCTCTCTCCCTCTCCCCCCACATTCAATCATTCCACACAGGTATCAATTTTCCTTATGCATGGTCTCTCACATCTTTTTTACCACCATCCACCATAACTGAAATCTCCAGCATCTCTCATCTGAAAAAAATTTAACAATTAATAGCCTTCAAGGTAGTTATACCTCTTTCCAGGCCCTCCTTATTCCAAACCAAACTCCACTAAACTGCAAGAATTATCTTCTCCCAAATGCAAATCTAATTGCGCTAGTCCTCTACTCATAAACCTTCAATGGCCTTCTACTGTGCATTCAAGGCCTCAAACTGCTGCTACACTTTATTTCTCATTGAACCTCCCACTCATCTTAAAATCCAGCAGAGATAAACCATACAAACTGTTGACAAAGAAAGACACTCAGTAAATATTAGATTTTACTCTCACAGATGACCTACTTTTATAGTCAATTCTAAGAACGTCATCTCCCTACCCTTCATTTTAAGCATCTTAAGTTCCTTCTCTTTATATTATTAGAGACAAAGGACAAATCTTCGTTGTGTCACTTACTAGCTGTGACCTTGAGCAAGTTATTTAGCTTTCTGAGCCTCAGTAAAATTAGGATAATATCCATGTCATGGGGTTGTTGAAAAGACTAAATGACATAGCATATGTAGAATGCCTGGAAGAGAAGAGACATTAATAAATGTTAGTTTTCTTAAAAAGTGTTCATTTAAAGAATGAACACAGAAATGAACTTTCCTTCTTTCTCCCAGAACTGGCAAGTTAGAGTAGCACTCAAAGAAGCTGGTTTAACAATAGAATACTACTAATAATCTTCATCCCTTGAGGTTAAGTGCTTATGCCAAAAGCATAAGATTTAGGGGAATTTTTTTCTATGCTAGTAAGCAAAGAAAAGGTTATTGATATGGAACCATATTTTACTAGATGATTTATCCTGACTAATGTTATTAAATTTACTGAGACTCAATATATTAATAAACCGTATCCATATGCAGAAGTCAGTTCCAGTATTTAACTATTTACAAATGTGTGTGTGTGTTAGTTGCTTAGTCGTGTCGAAACTCTTTGTGACCGCATGGACTGTAGCCCGCGAGGCTCCTCTGTCCATGGGATTCTCCAAGCAAGAATACTAGAGTGGAAATTGAGAGCTTCAATACTTATGCATAATATATTCCATAAAAAATGGGCCTATGGCTGATTCATGTTGATGTATGGCAGAAACCAACACAACATTAAAGTAATTATCCTTCAATTAAAAATTTTTATATGGTCCTATCTACATACATATATCAAAATCCCACATAGAGCAAAAGGTTGTTATATCTCCATTCAAAGTATTGCCCTGATTTGATTTCTACTGCAGGCTTTCACAATATAATATTACGTAAGTTTCTTTAAAATGAGAAAGCAAAGAAAGGACAAAGAACTGAGAGGTACAAAAATGGGGTATCAAAACTTCGAAGTTAGTTTGCTTTCTCTTCCCTCCCACTGATATTGCCTAAATGCTTTTCCTACTTCATATTACGAATAAAGAATGACAGCCATTTTTATAAATAGTCCTGAGACAACTGGACCAAGAGCAAAAAAGAACTTACACCTCCCTACCTTAATATCATATATAAAAATTAATTCAATGGATCAAAGACCTAAATCTAAGAGCTAACACTATAAAACTCTTAGAATAACAGAGGCATTAATTTTTGTGACCCTGGATTAGGCAATGGTTTCTTAGATATAATACCAAAAGCTCAGGAAACCAAAGAAAAACAAATAAATTGGATTTCATTAACATGAAAAGCTTTTATGCTTCAAAGTGCATCATCAAAAAAGTAAAAAGACAAAGCACAGAACGCAAGAATATATTTGCAAATTATGTATCTGGTACATGTCCAGTATTCAGAACATATAAAGAACTATTACAACTCGACAATTAAAAAAAAATTAAAACAAAGGATCTGATAGACAATTCTCTAAAGAAGATACACAAATGGCTAACACACAAATGAAAGATGATCAGCACCATTAGTCATTAGAGAAATGCAAACCCAAATCACAATGAGATACCATTTCATACCCATTACAATGGTTATAATCAAGAAGACAAATAATAAGTTTTGCCAAGGATGAAGAGAAACTGGATCACTCACACACTGCTGGTAGAAATGTAAAATGATGCAGCGAGTTTAGAAAACACTTTGGCAAGTCCTCAAAAAGTTATACATAGTGCTACCACATAACTCAGCAATTTCACCTGAGTATAGACCCAAGAGAAATGAAAACATCGTGTACAAAAACTTATACACAGATACTCACAGCAGCAATATTCTGAAATAGCTCCCAAACCCATCAACTGAGGAATGCATAAATAAAATATGGTATATCTATACAATGGAATAGTATTCCCCTATGGTGGTGGTTTAGTCACTAAGTTGTGTTCGACTCTTGTGACCCCATGGGCTGTGTAGTCCACTAGGCTCCACTGTCCACAGTATTTTCCAGACAAGAATACTGGAGTGGGTCGCCAATTTCTTCTCCAGGGATCTTCCCTACCCAGGGATCAAATCCAGGTCTCCTGCACTGCAGGCAGATTCGTCATCAACTGAGCTACCAGGGAAGTGTCCTCTTATTCAGCTATAAGGAGGAATAAAGAACTGAGAATTGCTATGACAAGGATGAATCGTGAAAACATGCTAACTGAAAGAAGCAAGACCACGTACTGTATGATTCCATTTATATGAAATGTTCAAAATAAGCAAATCCATAGAGATTAAAAATCAATACTGGTTGCCAGAGGCTGGGGGAGACAGGCAGAGATGAGAAAGCGACTGCTGCTGGGTACAAGGTGTCTTCTATAGGTGATGAAAAGGTACTGGAATTAGAAATTGGTAATGGTTGCACTGCCCTCTGAATATAATAAAAACCACTGAATTATACACTTTGACGGAGTGAATTTTATGATAAAATTGCATCTCAATTAAAGAAAAAAAAATGATAGCAGAATAAAAAGTGGCACAAGCAAGGAATGAAGCAAGTATTCCCTTTTTGACCCAACATTTTCTGAACATTTACTATGTTTAAGACCTATGCTGCTTGCTAGGAATGGAAAGATGAGTAAAACAAAATCACTACACTCTCCAGGCCCATTCTCCTTAGCCTACAAAGGAGGTATTTCTCGAAGGTAAAGCAGCTTTGAAAATGCAAAAACAACAAATATAAGCTGCAGACAATTCAAAAGAATGCAGATATTTATATTATAAACTCTTCTAAATTAGCCAGAATGCTTTTTTAAGAGTTTCACTAAATATGAGGAGGCAGAAGAGACATGCTTCTAATATTGGTATTAACTCATTATTCCCCAATGCTGATGTCATTTTCCAAGAAGTATTACTGAAAGAGCTTCATTTATTTTAAACTGTTTTCCAAATAATGTTTTTGATAAATCTTCCCTGATCATATCACATATCATATCAGTAATATAAGAAAGTATTATTTTCTCACTGACTCCTGGGTTCTCTATTCTTGACATTAAAAACCTCAAGATAAAAACAAATACACCAAAAAAAAAAAAAACAAATATACCAAGGAAAAACATGCTTTTTAATACTTTACTACAGTATCCATATGAAAGCTTGTTTTACTATAAGAGAATAGGTAACAAGAGAATTCTCTAAACTAAGAAATCAACTCTTTTAGGCTCTTATCCCAGATTTTTATGAATCAGAGAAAATCTGACATCCTGATATGAAAGCTTCATTTCCAAAGAAGAACAACTCACAAAAATCAAAGAATCAAATTTAGATAGGAAACTATGTTGAAGAGTCTTTTAAATAGTACAGAAAAGGGGCATGTTCTACCTAATCCAAGACATTAGATATTTCTGACACTTTTAATATACTATTTATATTAACTTCTCAAAAGATAAAACTAAAGTCTATATTAAAATTACCTTATCTTTGGCCTCAGGCAGTGTGATTTCTCTAGGTTCTAAAATTGATATTTCTCGAAAAGGTGGAACACATCTGACTATATCTGGTACATAGTGTGTATGAAACAATGGTGACATTGAGTATCTTCTTTCATCTGATAAAGGCACTATGTGGTTAACTATAGTTGGCTCTTGGTGGGGTGAATGAAAACGCTGCCGTTTACCATCAAGAGGAAGATTCTTTTCATCGCTTAATCTCCTGAAAACAAGCAACATACCTTAGTGATTAAAGATATAACTTTCTGATAACAAATAGAAAACAATTTAAAATATATAAATAATAGATGAAAATACTGACTTTTTCAGCAAGGCCATGTTATTAGCTCTAAATGAACCATAAAATAGTCAGTATAAGAGACACCTTTAGAAAAAATGTATGATAATGCATATTTTTAAAAAAACAAACCAATATATACATCAAGGTTAGTCTCTTGCATTTGAACTACCACAATATTTCATATCAGCAACAAAAACTTGGTAGGAAAATCTCTATTTATAGAATCACTAACAATAAAAGATCCAAACTCTAACATAAGGAGGATAAGATTAAGTGAACTGAGTGCTGTACATAAAAGGGATCTTGGGAGTCCACCTATGTTCTGGTTTATCAGCAGGAAAGACCAAATTAAGAGAGAGCTGTTTTTTGTTTTTGTTTTTGTTTTTTTTAACTATAAAAACACTAGATACCTAAAGTAGTCTGAAAATGAACTCTACTTATATAGTTCAATATAACAGTATTATATACAATATAACAGTCTTGTATTCATGTTAAATTCTTGGTCATGACTGATGTATTTTTAGTTATACAAGAGAATGTCCTTGTCCTTAGGAGAAATGCACTGATGTGCTTTGGGATAAAGTGAAACAGTGTCACCTTTCTTTCACATGGTTCAGAAAAAAGTGGTGGGGTAGGGAAGGAAACAGGAAGAATAAAACAAAATTTAGCAAAACTGATGAATCTAGGAAAACCACATACAAGTGCTCGCTGTACTATTTTTCAAAATTTTCTGGAAGCTTAAAAATATTCAAAATAAAAAAGAGAAAACAACTTAAAAGTCATTATTTGTTGGGAAAAATAGTATTTACTTAAATGAATATTACTAAGTTGTTTAAACCACAGGAAATTATACAATCCTTTTATTTACACTCTAAAATTTTATGGGTCATAGCCACCTAAAGGTTTTTATTTTAATATTCTTTTGGGATTACGTCAATTTCTCTCTCTCTGACAGACCCACAAAATAACTAGAATTCCTACTTACAGTAAAGGTATACAAGTGCTAAAACCATAAGTATACATTTAATATTTTTAAACATAAAATTCAGAGCTTTACATAATGAATATTTCTATTGAGAATGTCAATGTTAAGTTTAAATATATATATAATTATGAACTAATGGAATTTATTTTCACTCATGATTCACAAATGGGGCTATCAAGACAATTTCTAGAACACAAAAATTTAAATGAAGTCAATATTTTAAGCATCATGATACAGTTTTCTACCCAATTCATTACCTCTGTGTGCTTCAACTTTCTCAACAGAAGAGGGGTAACAGTACTTACCTCACAAATTGTTGTAAAACTTTGTCAAACCATTATTTGCAAAGTCCTTAGAACAATGCCTACTCTACACAGTGAAGGATTGATGCTGAAGCTGAAACTCCAATACTTTGGCCACCTGATGCGAAGAATCGACTCACTGGAAAAGACCCTGATGCTGGGAAAGATTGAAGGCGGGAGGAGAAGTGGACGACAGAGGCTGAGATGGTTGGATGGCATCACCAACGCGATGGACATGAGTTTGAGTAGGCTCCGGGAGTTGGCGATGGACAGGGAAACCTGGCATGCTGCAGTCCATGGGGTCGCAAAGAGTTGGGCACAAATGAGCGACTGAACTGAACACAGTGAAAGTGTTAGTTGCTCAGTTGTGTTGCTCCAGGCTCCTCTGTCCATGGAATTCTCCAGGCAAGAATACTAGAGTGGGTTGCCATTCCCTTCTCCAGGGGATCTTCCCGATCCAGAGATCGAACCCAAGTCTCCTGCATTGCAGGTAGCCGCTTTACCAACTGAGCCACCAGGGAAGCTGCAAAGTGAAAGTCGCTCAGTTGTGTCTGACTCTTTGTGACTGTATAGTCCATGGAATTCTCTAGGCCAGAATTTTGGAGTGCGAAGCATTTCCCTTCTCTAGTGGATCTTCCCAACTCAGGGATCAAACCCAGGTCTCACATTGCAGGCAGATTCTTTACCAACTTAGCTATCAGGGTAAAGAATAAAACAGATAACCAGTGGGAATTTGCTCTGTGATGTAGGGAGCTCACTCATACGTATGCCGACGGCCGATTCATGTTGATGTATGGCAGAAACTAACACAATAGCGAAGTGAAAGTCGCTCAGTCATGTCCGACCTTTTGTGACCCCATGGACTGTACAGTCCGTGGACTTCTCCAGGCCAGAATACTGGAGTGGGTAGCCTTTCCCTTCTCCAGGGGATCTTCCCAACCCAGGGATCAAACCCAGGTTTCCCACATTGCAAGCGGATTCTTTATCAGCTGAATCACAAGGGAAGCCCAAGAATACCGGAGTGGGTAGGCTATCCCTTCTCCAGCAGATCTTCCCAACCCAGGAATGGAACTGGGGTCTCCTGCATTGCAGGCGGATTCTTGACCAACTGAGGTATGAGGGAAGGCCACAGTGGGTGAACAGTAATTCTTATCTAGTGTTATTTCTAATTGTACATAAAAGTTATGGAATGTTTATACAGGCTTTAAAAAGCAGTATCTTGCAAATATTGCCAAGGCTTATTTTAATACTCACCCCTAAAGTTCTATCAAGATTACCCTGTGATACATCAATTTCTTTCAATCAAATTGGTTCAAGTGAATTGATTCCTGACTTCTCTATAGAAAGCTTTATGTCATATAGAAACTTTCACTATAATAATATTTACTGTGGAACCTGACCTGTGTAAGATAAATTAAACAGTAAACTTTAATAGAAAGAGTTATAAGCTGAATTACGTTCTCTCAAATTCACATTTAAGTCTTAACCCCAGTACTTCAAAATGTGACTCTACTTGGACACAAGGCCCTTAAGTAATTAAATTAAACTGGGGGTTATTAATCCAACATAACTAGTATCCTCAGAAGAATAATTAGGACACAGAAAACAGAGGAGGATGACAGTATTAGGAAAGAAGGCAGCCATCTATAAGCCAAAGAGGGAGGCCTCAGAGGAAATCAAACCTGCTAACACCCTGATCTCAGACTTCTAGCCCCCAGAATTTTAAGAAAATTAATCTGTTATTTTAGTCACCCACTCTGTTGAACTGTTATGGCAGCCCTAGCAAATATACAGAAACCCATCTGCTTTAGTTAAAAACGCAATTAAAAGTAGTTATCTGAAGATAGTTAGCCCTAAATTTTAAATACTTAGAAGTTTGAAAATGCTGTTACATGACTGACTGCACAGACCCCAGGAAACAAAATGTAGGTTAGTGTCCATTTAACTTAATACAAGATACAGTGTTAAACGGTTCCCAAAACTGCACATTTTTCTTTTCAAATAAGTTAAGAAATACTTACTTCCTTCCTCGAAATAATGGGGAAGTTGAGGTCTGTACTGGACTGACATTTCCGTATGTCAACTGCTGTAATGACACAGCTCTAGACAAGCTACCAAAAACAAAGAAAGAGCATGGTAACATTTCCTCTAACTCCAAATGTTTCACATAAAAAGGATCTGTGTCAAGTAAAAACTGAAACTTACAAATGACATGGGCCAAAATGACAGTGCACTTACTCTGCATTGTGAAAGCTGAATTGTGCATCTATAAGCTGCTGGTGTGAATAAAGACTTGGTGACAGGGCAAAGAAGTTATTATGTTGTTGATGGTTTGGAGTGAAAGGCGGGCGACCCAAAATTGAGTTTGGGAACATGCTCTTGTTCACTAAAAGACAACATGTATTCTTCTACCTAGAATAGTTTTAAAGACAAATTATTATAGATTAAAGACACTGAACTTTTTGATAACCAGTATCTACTATTTAATAAAGTTACCAAGTTACAAATTTCATTTATAAATTTATTTTCTCAAATAGATCTCTTAAGTCACAAAATACATAACAAAATACTAATGATGAATTTTAAATCTAGATTAACTATATTATTCAAATGACACTAAAATCTTTGCAATTTTCTAATTTCATGATAAATTAGTCATAAATTTATCAACAACTCTTATAAATCAAGTTAACACCATTATACTTTGATAATAAAAAGAAACCACCCAAGAGATGTATTTAATGAAATCTACAATTTCTTACATTTATCCCCATTTTAATTTATTCAAAAGCATAAGCCTTCATATGACAACCCAAGTCCCAGGATTTAGAGCTTACAGATCTGATCAAACAAGGGATGGAATTTTATTACCTAATAACTATTTATAAAATTCTGAGATTCCCCTCAAATTTTAAACAACTTATAAAAACAACAGCCAATAAGAGAGCTTGTTCTGCAGGAACAGAGAAAACCTATGTAAAACGCAATCAGAATCGTTCCCTGCTCCTGCCAAGAGACTAGATATTTATTCTTTGCAATGACTGACCCCAAAAGGCTGTAAATTCAGAGAAGAGTGGGATAAAAAAACAAACTGAAAACAAATATTAAGTAAAGTCTACAAAGTAAAAATAGCATTCCCAGCTTATATTCCCAATTCAAGCAATTAAAAAATTCATCTATGAAATAATGGAAAGAGAAATCATATAATATAGTAACAAAGAAATCTGTAACATAGAAGCAGTCGTTCACCAAGAAAATGTTAAGCTTGCTAGAAACCTACAATGAAGTCTACTACGGAACTGCCTACCTAGGCACACAGAAGCTTCCAATTTAGATTTCTAGAAAAACAAGTCATGGATCATCAGAAGTTAAAAATTTTAAAAAGGCCTAGTAATAAATAGAAACAACACTTGGAACAAACAAAAGATGAGAGAAAAAAAAACTCATTAATTTCATAACTAATAAAAAAAACACTGTATATGTAAAACAAGAATGTGTTGTTTAAAAAACAAGAAAGACTCTTGGAAATTACAAAATTAAAAGCAGAAATATCCAGCAGAAAGCTAAAAGAACACTGAGGAATGAACAAGAAAGAAAAACTGGTGAGGGCAGACAGGAGGCAAAACAGTAAGAGAAAAATATAAGTGACCAGGTGGTCCAACATCCAACACAACTTAAGTTCCAGAAAGAACAGAAAAGGAATTACCAAGAAAATAAAACAAGAACATGGTCAGAACTGAAGAACACCAAGCCTTAGACTGAAAGGATCCAATGAGTAAAAAGCACAAGATACACACACACACACACACACACGTCTATATACACATATATATATAAACGCATATTACAGTGAAATTTCAGAATACCAGGTAAAAGAAGCTTATAAATATTACAGAGAAAGAAAATGTTATAAACAAAGGGATGGGGTGAATAGGTAACAAGGTCCTACTGTAAAGCACAGGGAACTATATTCAATATTCTGAGATAAACCATAATGTAAAAGAATGTAAAAAAAAGAATGTATATACATATGTATAACTGAATCGCTTTGCTGTATAGCAGAAATTAACACAACAGTGTAAGTCAACTGTACAATTAAAAAAAAAAGAAACACACAAAGGGATGGTAATCAAAATGGCTTTGGACCACTCAATAGCAACAGTGGAAACAAGACAAAGAAGTGAATGCCTTCAAGGCTTCTGTAGGAAATGCTTTCAAGCTATAATTCTATACCCAATTATATTATCAGTGCAAAAGGAGAATAAAAACCCTTTCAAGACATGTAAGGTATTGAAAAAAGTAAAAGAAAATCCCAGATCTAGGAAAAGGGAAGTTCTCACACAGGTCAGAGACAGTAAATTCCCCAGGATGCTGGTGAAGGGACAGCTTAAAGTAGAACACGTCAACAGAGGGCTACAAGAAGATATGCAAGGAGGAAAAAAATGAACTGGTAGTTTACCTTATATATTTGACCAGAGAGGAGTTTGGCCAACAGAGCAGAAAAAATTATAGGAACAGAAATGTAGCAAGTTCGGGCCTCCTGGTGGCCCAGTGGTCAATAATTAGCTTTGCAATCAATGCAAGGGACGTCAGTTCAATCCCTGGTCGTGGAAGATCCCACATGTCTTGGAGCAACTAAGCCCATGCGCCACAATTACTGAGCCCGCTCACTGTAACTTCTGAAGCTGGTGCATTTAGAGCCTGTGCTCTGCAACAAGAGAAGCCACTGCAATGAGAAGCCTGCATACAACAATAAAGAGTAGCTCCCACTCTGAGCAATTAGAAGAAGCCTGTGTGCAGCACTGAAGACCCACCAGTCAATAAATAAATAAAGTCTTAGAAAGAAATGCAAGAAGTTAAAAATAAATTACTGAAACTACAGACAAAACACACTCAAAAGGTCATATAAAAAAGAAAATATAGTCAGTTACCTACTTAGTTCTTACAATAACATGAATATTTAACATATTGATTTAAACAGAAATTATAACATGTATACATGTGAAGTTGCTTCAGTCATGTCCAACTCTTTGAGACCCTACAGACTACAGCCCACCAGGCTCCTCTGTCCAGGCGATTCTCCAGGCAAGAATACTGGAGTGGGTTGCCATGTCCTCCTCCAGGGGATCTTCCAAACCCAGGATCAAACCCACATCTCTTATGTCTCCTGCATTGGCAGGCAGGTTCTTTACCACTAGCACCACCTGGGAAGCCCGAAATTATAATATATTTATATATTACTTACTACATTGTATTTATTTACAATTACGTATGTTATTATACTATATTTTACATATTATTTACATGTATATATACATCATAGTTTATGATGAGAGAGGCTACATAAAAGTGCTAAATCCTCATTTTTAATAGATGTCAATCTAAAAAACAAGTTATAAAAGTTGTGGTGTTTTTTTTTTTTTAGAACAACAGAGGAAAACAATATATATACTACTAAAAGAAATAGTAATTGCCTCTGGGGATTGGGACCAGATGGCTTGAAAAACTAGAATAGGAGACAACAGGAGAGGAAAAAAAAGAAAGCTCTGGGAAGAAACAAATAAACCACTCATAGAAACTTTATTCCTTTTCAATTCTGAAAGACTAAAATTTCCTAGGCTAGCCATAGATAGTGAGACTTACCAGTTTAAAGTTCATAAGAGATTGTGGAGAAAAGCCACCATCAGATCCCAACCCAGGTGCCTGACTACCATGGACCAGAGACAAGGTGCTACCTCCAGAAAACAAGAGTTTGTCAGCTTTCTTCAGAAGGCCTTTCTATAGCTATAGGAGACTGATTTTTTTTTTTAATTCCTATAATGTTTGCCAAACTATACTCTCTGATGTTTGCTGCTGCTGCTGCTGCTAAGTCACTTCAGTCATGTCCGACTCTGTGCGACCCCATAGACGGCAGCCCACCAGGCTTCTCCGTCCCTGGATTCTCCAGGCAAACACTGGAGTGGGTTGCCATTTCCTTCTCCAGCCTGATGTTTGCTGCTTAGAGACAATATGTTGAACCAAGCAGGATTGCACAGCATTCTTTATTAAAAGTACTCTCAATAACAGTAGAATGCCAGATCTAAGGCTCTCACTAATGCCACCTTCTCCCTTTACTTGGGTTCACACTCTTTCTTGGCCTCCCTGACTCTGCTTCTCTGATCCAACTTCCCAAAAAACAATTACTATGTCATAGGATTCATGAGAAAATGACATTAAATACAATTCATTATAAAGAACTGTGCTTGATATTTAATTTTACTGTAATACAGACATACAATATGGATCTGATCAAATAAGAGAAGGAACTTGTATTCAGAAAAACTAGAATTAAAATACTCTATATTCAGATTTATTTAAACCAGTCCATAGGTAAAACTCCAGATATTTTGTTTATGTGTATAAATATGTTTGTATTTTCTTCATGCTTGAGACCCAAAATGACATAATAGCCTAGATGATGGGCTTACTTCTATCCTATTATATGGTCAGAATAAGGACAGAATAAGTCAAAAGATGTTTTGTGGCCCAGAAGTACTCTTCAAAGCTAATGACCAAATTATCCACAGCTTAAAGGCTAAGAATGATTGCATACTTAGTTACTTTAGAGCAGTTACCTAAATCAGTGTATCCCAAATTCCAGATAAGCATCAAAGGTTTTGGAGCACCACCAAAGCAAAGAATCTGTCAGTTCTCCTCAGGATGAATTTTGGCCTTCAAGTCCAGCTTATTTAGGCCAACCTTGGAAGTGGGGAGAATCATTCCTAGGGAATTTAACCCATGACATTCAATGCTCTCCAACAGATATCCTGCATAATCATCTAGAGATAAGGAAGTAAACCAAAAGCCTATGGATTTCTATTCCTTTCTAATATTTCTCTTAATATTAAGACACGCAAAGATAGTAATATTAAAGGACACACACCGAGTCGTCCCTGACTCTTTGCAACCCACCCCAAGGACTGCAGCCCACCAGGCTCCTCTGTCCGTGGGATTCTCCAGGCAAGAGTACTGGAGTGGATTGCCATTCCCTTCTCTAGGGGATCTTCCCAATCCAGGGATCGAACCTGGGTCTCCTGCATTTCAGGGAGATTCTTTCCCACCCGAGCCACAAGGAAACCTACTCCCTTAATACATTCCAACACTAATTCTGATGAAGATAAAAATGACACCAAAATAATAACCTATTATAAACAATATCGGGCTTCCCTGGTGGCTTAGATGGTAAAGCATCCACTGGATCGCAAAGAGTCAAACACTACCTAGCAACTTCACAAAAAAAACACAAACAATAAACAATATAAGGGATCATTTTTTAAACAAAACAGAGTTTCTGAGAATAAAATCCAGCAAAACTACTATCACACCAGATGTAAGGAGACTTCCACAAAATTTTAAATTTTTTTCTTATATTCTGAATAAAAGGCTTTTTCAGCAAGTAGAGAAAAAAAAAGATTACCCCACAGTATCCACAGTACCAGGTATAAGAAATTTTATGATAAAGAAAATCCAGATGTTAGTGGTATCCTACTTTTCTTAGTTTGAAAGTTATCAACTTCTCAATCTGTCTTGACTATACAATGGAATAAATTTTGAACTGCTTTAAAACTGTTGCATTGGTTCCTGCCTTAAGGACAGATTAAAGAGACACTTTTAAGGATTACTTCTTGACTAAGCAAGCCTACTGAGAAATTATACGGGTCTATTTGTAAATAATCATACATGAGACAAGGCTGTAATGGAGTAGTTTTCAAAGTAATTCCTAGTGACATAACCTTTGGTCCTGTAACTTAAAAATTGGAATTTCTATCCTAAACTTGATCTCCTCCAAAGAATTAGAGAACACTCAAGATTACATAAACTCCTTCATCAAGATTTCCTAGGAAGTGGAATCTGCAGTTATCTGTCCACTTTGTCCAAATGCCTCTGATCCCCTTAACTTACTACTCTTCTTCACAATACAAATAGTCTAACTCCTAAATCCTGCTCAACCTTTGTCAACCCATCCATAGGTTGTGAAAGAGACGTCCATTTGATTAAGAATTAGATCGCACCCAAGTGCTGAAAAATAATCGAGCCACATGATTCCAAAGGAACATTTCTTCAGTGCCTATTCCACACAGAGCCCGTTACAGGACATTTCCTACTATTTAAAGTATTGTTACTGTCAGTACAAGGCTGTCAATGCCATGTTAAAAAGCCTTGTGGTAATGAAGCATACGAGAGTATTTACAAAAGTAGCATGTTACCTGTAAAACAAACACACAGACTTAGTATTCACTTAAGATCTTTCCGTAGAAAACCACACACCTGTTAAGTTGCCAATTTAGCTTGAGTTTCAGTTTCTTTTTTGTTCCCCTCACTGGTATACCAATATAAACAAACAACTGGTATTTTAGACAAAGAGGTGAGACAGAATCAAACAAGGCAGGGAACGTGGACGATTCAAAAGTTGGGAGACACATGTACCCCTTCGCGTTCTGGCCTAGAGAGTTGAAGAGGCTATCCTCAAAGGCTGAAGGGGGCAAAAACAAAACACAGCGGGTACACAACAATCGGACAGAGTCCTAACCTGTGCATTTTCCTGTAACTCGAAGAACTGAGGCAATTTCACAACCACTCAGTGAAAAGTCTTAAGTTTCTAAGTATTTACCTTAGCTCTTCACCACCCTTTGAAACCCCATGCAGAGTCTCGAGACGCTCTTCCTCGTTTGGTCCTAGACTTGAGGACGGGACGCGAGGAAGACAAATGAGTGAAGAACGTCACCGTTTCTAAGATTCTTCAGCAAATTCAGCAGTCCTGGGGCCGCCCAGACCTCTGGGATATTGAGGAAATACCGCCGGAACCTCCCACACAAAACACTAGTTTTCGAAAAAGTTTCCGGCGCGCCGCGGTGCCCCGCCCCGCGCCCCCCAAACGGGCCTACACGGAGGCTTCCCTCTCTTAAACCCGCTAACTCACAAGTGTCCTCGGGAAAGGACTGCGCAGGAGGGTCGACCGGCACCCCCAGCCCAGGAGCTCCAGGAGTGACGGCCTGGCGCGCTTGGTCCTAGCTTCCTCCCGAGCCAAAGGAGGTAGTGCCCACGCGGAATGGATAGGCCCGGCTCCGGGCTGAGCGCTAAGTCTCGGCCTCGGCAGCAGGGAGGAGCAACACAAGAAAAGGCAGGGCCGGCAAGGGTGTGGGAGCTCGGGGGCGGTGGCAAAAGACGGAAGACTGAAAAGTAACCGAAAAAAAGAGGCGTAGAAAGCCCTATCGGAAATACCCGGAAGACCGACGTGACCCGGATGGAAACAGCGAACAGGCAGCGGGAGGTCATACTTCCGGCAACGGCCTCGCTCTCTCCTGTGAGCTCTTGGCTCGAATGCGCAGGCGCTCGACTGTGCAGGCGCGCGGCTGGGAGCGTCACGGTTAGGCTGCGGGAAGGTCGTAGCTGCGAGCGCGTAGAGGCTGGGACTTCTTTGAGAAAGACAGAGGGTTTCCCTGAACCCCATCCCTAAGCTCACATTCTGATAAGCATTTTTTTTTTTTTTTTACCGGTCCTTCCTGTCTGCATGGAGTGACTCCTCCCCAGAGAAGCTTTTCCTGGCCTCCTGACCAAGTTTTCCCTCACCCTTCTTCACCGATCAGTATTAAGCTTTATTTCTTTTTTTTCTCGTTAATGATCTGAGAGCTGCTTGGGGACCCTTATTTATCTGTAAAGCCTGGACTACTCCCTGTCCGTAGTATCAGCATTCACTAATTCAAAGAGTATTTAGTATTTCTTCTTGAGTGAGCTTTAATAGTTGTGAAAATATAAGCTGTCGGATTTATTCGTTAACAGATAAATCTGTTAACAGTATTTATTGTCCTTTTAAAATACATAGGACCTCACTCCCTGGTTCCTGAAATTAGTGATTTGTGTCTTTTTTGCTTTTTTCTGATCGATCTGGCAAGAGGCGTATTAACCTCACTGATTGCAAATCTCAAAGTCAGCTTTTGGTTGCATAGGTTTTCTCCGTTTTTCTTTTGCATTGATTTCTGCTGTTATGTTTATTTCCTTTCTTTTTTGTTGTTGTTTTTAAAATAATTTGCCAGGTTCTTGGAAACTGACGTCATTGATTTGAGATGTCTCTTCCTTTGTAATACAGGAATTCAGTAGTACAAGTTTCCTTCAAAATACTTTGTTAGCTGCATCCCACACATTTTAATATATTGTGTTTTCATTTGACTTCATTTCAGAATACTTTCTAATTTCCCTATTAGTTTTTTCCTTTGATCCTTTGGTTATTTGTGTGTTCTTTAGTCTCCAAGTATCAGATTTTTTTCTAGAATATGTTATTGATTTCTAATTTAATACCATTATCATCAAAGAATTTGCTTCATATAATTTAAATCATTTTAAATTTATTGAAATTTGTCTTGTGGCCCACAGTGTGGTTCGTTTGTCTTGGTAAGTGCTCTGTGTACGTTTAAAATAAAAGTTTATTCTGTAGCTGTTGGGTGAAATGTACCAATGTCAATCACACCAACTTGCCTGATACTAGGCTTCCCAGGTGGAGCTAGCTGTAAAGAACCTACCTGCTGATGCAGGAAATGTTAAGAGATCAGGGTTTGATTCCTGGGTCAGGAAGGTACCCTGGAGGAGGGCATGGAAACCCACTACAGTACTCTTGCCTGGAGAATCCCGTGGACAGAGGAGTCTGGCGGGCTACAGTCCATAGAGTCGCACAGTCGGATATGACTGAAGCAGCTTAGTAAATCTACATGTTTAAATCTAAATCCTGGGGTAGGGTGGGGTGGAGCGAGGGATTTAGAACATACTGATTTTTCTGTCTACTGATTTTATTATTTAAGAGAGGAACACTGAAATCCTTGACTGTAATTACAAATTTTTCTAGTTCTTGCTGTTCTATTAGTTTTTGCTTTATGTGTTATGAAGCTCTGCTAATAGTTGCATAAACATTTAGAATTTTTCTATTATTTAGGTGAATTTACCTTTAATGAAATGAATATGAAAATTACTTTGTCATTATTAAATAATTTCACTTTATAAATCACCCTCTTTTTTCTTGGTAATATTCTTTTCTCTAGTTGTACTCTGTCTGGTGGTAATATAGTCACTACAGCTTTTTTATAACATTAACATAATTTAATTTTAAGAGTAAACATAATTCAAATTCTACAAAAGTCTTACAGGAAACTGAAGGAGGTAAATACTTCCCAGCTTATTCTATAAGGATAGCGTTATTCTGGTACCCAAACTCAAGATGTTGCAAGAAAAGAAAACCACAGGCCAATAGCCTTATAAACATAGATGCAACAATTCTTAACAGAATTCTACCTATTTTAGTTCCACAATATTTAAAAAGGATAGTACATTATGTCCAGATGAAGGCTTACCACAGGAATGCAAGACTGAATTAACATGGAAAATCAAACAATATAATGAGCATTAGCTAAGACTAAGAAGAACTACATGATCATTTCAATAAATGCAATGATAGAATTGGAAAAACATAGTATCCATTCTTAGGAATACAAGAGAATACATACAACTTGATGGAAACATCTGTAAAAAGTAGTTCTTCATGGGAAAGAACTGTTTTCTTCCTAACATCAGAAAAAGGCAAGAATATCTGCACTCACCACCTCTTCAATGCCGTACTGAGGAATTTCCAGCCTGTGCAATAAGGTGAGAAGAGATAAAAAGCATCCAAATCATAAAGGAAGGAGTAAATCTGGTTTTATATACAGTCATTATATACTGACATTATATACAGTTTTATATACTGATATTATATACAGTCAAAATTCTATAGAATCTATGAGAAGCTACTGGAACACAAATGAGATCAGCAAGATTACATTATATAAAAATCAATATACAAAAGTAAACTGATTTTATTATACTAGCAACAAACAAGCTGAAATTGAAATTAAAAATACCAATGCTTATGGATGAGTTTGATAAATATACATTTATTTATACAAATTATACACTAAAAATTACAAAATACACAAATTTAAGAAGACAGATAAACAGAAAAAGACACCATGTTCATGGGTTAGAAGACAATACAGTAAGTGTCAATTTCTTCTCAAGTTGATCTATAGTTTCAATGCAACCCAAATCAAAATCCCCAGAGGATCTCATAAGTAATTGACAAATGATTCTAAAATGTATATGAAAATTCAAAAGAGCTAGAATAACTGGAACAACTTTAAAAGGGAAGAACAAAATTGGAAAATTTATACTACACTACCTGATTTCAATTGGAGAAGGAAATGGCAACCCACTCCAGCGTTCTTGCCTGGAGAATCCCAGGGACGGGGGAGCCTGGTGGGCTGCCGTCTATGGGGTCGCACAGAGTCGGACACAACTGAAGCAACTTAGCAGCAGCAGCAGCACCTGATTTCAATATTTATTATAAAGCTGCATTAACCTGAAGATAGTATAGAATTAGTGTAAAGGGAGACAAACAGATCAATGAAATTAAATAGTAAGTTTTTTAAAAGTCACATATATCTGTATGGCCAAATGATTTTCAACAAAGTCCAAGGAAAATTCAGTGGTGAAAAGACAGACTTTTCAGCTAATGATGCTGGAACATTTGGATATCCATATGTAAATATAGATAAGTAAATTTCCTATGACTAATTCAGGTTAATGTTTGGCAGAAACCAACACAATCCTGTGAAGCAATTATCTTTCGATTTAAAAATACATATAAAAAATAAGTAAATTTCATACTGTATGTGAAAACACAAAATGGATTATAGATATAAACTTTAAATTTTTTGAAAGAAAGCAAGAGAAAATATTTGAGATCTTAGGCTAGACAAAGATTTCTTCAGTATGATACCTAAAGCACTATCCTTAAAAGAAAAAAATGATAAACTTCATCAGAATTAAGTACTTCCTTTCAAGACACTTAAGAAAATGAAAAGACTAGGCAAAAATGAAGATGCACTCAACCCCCAGCTTTGGGGCAGAGTCAGGGAAGGAGGACAGCAGAAAGGGATTTAGGGTGTTTTGATGATGTGGGTTTTGTGATTGTTACGGCTTCCCAAGTGCTTCAGTAGTAAAGAATCTGCCTGCCAATGCAGGAGACAGGAGTTGAATCCTTAGTTTGGATATATTCCCTGGAGGAGGAAATGGTAAACCCATTCCAGTATTCTTGCCTGAAAAATCCCATGAACAGAGGAGCCTGGAGGGCTACAATCCATAGGGTCACAAAGAATCAGACACGACTGAACGCAACACAACACAACACAGTTTTATATTTGGCATGTGATTGGCATCATGAGTTGTTCTGTCATGTGGAGTCATTTACAACTTCTACTGTTGGTACCAGCCCAACAACGAACCGACCTGAGGGAGCCGTGCTGCAGAAGAATGAAGAATGAGACTCAGAAATAAAGTGGGGATCAGGGGGCTGATGCCATTCTCAGGCAAAAGCCCAGATCCTAATCCTTGCGTGCCTTTTATTGTTAACTTCTACTTCCTTATTCGTGCTCTCCTGGTAGCTCAGATGGTACAGTGTCTGCTTACAATGCAGGAGACCTGGGTTCGATCCCTAGGTCAGGAAGATCCCCTGGAGAAGGGAATGACAACCCACTCCAGTATTCATGCCTGGAAAATCCCATGGACCAGGGAGCCTGGTGGGCTACAGTCCATGGGGTCGCAAAGAATCGGACACAACTGAGTGACTTCACTTCACTTCAGAGATATCTGTTCTTTACAATCTCAGATTGGGGATAAAGATATACAATGCACAGTCCTCAATGTCAAACCTTCAGGCCTTTCATGATTTTGTTTAGCCCTTCGGCTAGTAACACCCTTTCTCAAGCAACTCCCTCAAGGCTCTGGTTACCGAACAGTCACTAATAGTTCTCCATGAGTCATATCAGTACTTCAGCATCTTGTTTGCAAGATGTCTTTCCAGGATGTACTTTTTACTGCTCCCAGCCCTTCGCCTGGGGGTGATGAGAAAGTCATTTTTATTTTTCAAAGAGGCCCTGTTAATTATAGCACAGGCCTGTGTGTAGCATATTCTCTACATTCTCCATGTGGATATGGTAACGTGGAATAGAATAGAGAGAATGGATATGTTAGGTAGGTAGAATAGGGAAAAGGAGTCCAAAATGGCGGTGGCTAAAAGACAAGGAAGGTCCAAGGACCAGAGTGAAGACTTCAGGCAGAACAAACAGCACTCCTGGCTAAGCCCAATTTGCATAGGGCAGGCCCAGGTGGAGGAAAAAACATAAAGAAGGAGCCAAAGCGCTTTCTCTCGGACTCTCTCCCCCGCGTGCGTACTCTCTTTTCTCTCTCTCTCTCTCTGTCTCTCTTTCTCTTTCTCTCTCTCACTCTCCTGCTATCTTCTAAATAAAATGGAGCTGTAACACTGATTTGCCTAGGAGCTGTAATACGGTTTGTCCAAGACCCGAGAGCTGTGACGCGCCGAGGGCTTTAATGTCCGTTGCTCCAAATCTTTGTTATGACGAGACAAAGAACTGAGGAACATACACTCGCATGACAGATACAAGACTGTTGTATTTTGTACCTATTACATGCCATCTCCTCTGGGGCTTCTTGGGGATGGAGTAGTAAACAACACAATCCATCAGTCCATACTCTCCTGTAACATATATTTCAGAGAAAAAAAAAGCCTTTCCAAATTAAAAAAATAAAAATGTAGTTTTAATAATAATAACCAAGGAAAAGAAAATGCATGTTTCTATAGGAGCAAATAACAGAGGGCATGATAATTAGGGATGTGTGCTACTCAGATCTCCTGTAGGGAGAGGATAGTTGACTGACAACCCCAGCTGCTGCCTCTGTGGATCTACCATCACATTTGGTAAGAATACCAGGGCAAGGAACTTTACAGTTCTGCCTCAGTTTTGTCATTTGTAATGACAGGGATAGTGTAGAACTCCCAAGCAAGAATACTGGAGTGGGTTGCCATTTCCTCCTCCAAGGTATCTTCCTGACCCATGGATGGAACCTGTGTCTCCTGCGTCTCTTGCATTGGCAGGCAGGTTCTTTAGCACTGAGCTGCTTGGGAAGCCTTAACAATCATGAAAGCCACATCATCAAAACACCCTAAGTCCCTTTCTGCTTTCCTTCTTCCCTGACTCTGCCCCAAAGCTGGGGCTTGAGTGCATCTTCTGTTTTTGCCCCTCCTGAACTGCAGCCAGCCAGTGACTGAACACTGCAGACGTGTTAGAGCCAGCCTTCCTGTAGGACAAAGGACCCTTGTAAAGGGCAATTCTGAGTTGAAAACTCCCCCTTTGCCTGGCCAGAACTCTCTTAGAAGAGTGCTGCAGTCTTTTTCTACCCAGTTCTCCTTCCTTCTCCTTCAATAGATGTCAAATGTGCATTGGAACCTGAGGCTCTCCCTGCTTACTCCTGCTTCCTCCCTTATCTTCCACAGGGATCCTCTGTTGGGGGCCAGCGTGAGGCACTCCGCCCATGGCAAAGGTCATGAGGAAGGAGGCTCGACATAGGCAAAGGGGGGATGGAGCCTCAGGAGTCCCCCTGGAAATCCTCAAGCATCTACCCCCATAACCAGAGCCTGCCTACTTTACTACTTTGCGCTCTCCCCTACACCTCTGACTTTACGGGGGGCTGTCCCCCACCACCTCTTTCAGAGAAGGAGTTAACTTAGAGCTCCAGTTAATAATAATTCCTGGGCGTGATAGGAGTGTTTCAACCTACAAACTCCTCTGAAGGTTCTCTAGCCTGCGTGACAGGCTTGTCTGGCCACATGTGATTGCTCACAGCCTCCCAACTGTAGAGGCATGAGATGCTTTAAACCTTCTAAAAACAGGTTCCTTAGAAAAGTTAGAAAACCATTAGTATAAGTATAGTGAGCTGATTAGAAATTGTATTGGTGAAGGGTTTTTCATTTGTTGAGCCAATGTTTACTGCTAAGTCTCCACATCCCCTGCCCTTATACACATTAATGAATATATAGAAGAAATAAGTATTAACCTTTGATATAAATCACGTTAGACCTTAAGCCAAGTAAACTCTTTCCTTAACTAAAACCCACTACACCCTCACCCTATAGGAATGTAACTTTATTTGAGTGACGTCTGTTTTAAGAATAATCACTCCTGGAGAAATAAGTGTTGACTGACCGCTGTCACAAGAAGAGGGTCATAAATTGTCAGCAGGCCCCTCTGGCCAGAACATGATGTAACACACCTAAGACCTCTGTATACATTTGTGTGAAGCACCTGACTTTAATAAAAGTCAGGACTGCTGTCCCTGCATGACTTTTGTATAACATCTCAGTGTATAAAAACAGACTCTGGAAAATAAAGAATTGGGATCAGTTCCTCGAAATACTGGTCTCCCCATGTCTTTCTCCCTCTCAAACTCTGGTTGAGTCTCCATCTGGAGTGCGGAACCCACGAAGCTTACTAATTTTGCCTGGGCTTCTAAGATCCGACCGGGGAGGCCTCAGTGTCTCCTCTCCTTGGGGAGAACGGAAGGACGCCTGCAGCCTACGTAAGTGGTGCAAGCTTCTGGTCTTGAAGTTTTATTGGTCTCCCGCGTAAACCAAGCTACTCAGCCTCTTTTCTCCACTGAATTTTCCTACTGAGCTATCCTCATTCTATTACTCTTTACATCTTTAATTAATATCTATTTGAAGCTATTGTATCCTGATCCTCGCCGACGCAGTCCCCGCTTCGAATACCCTGGATTAGCCGGGGCTGGACCCCGGCAATCCTCTAGTAAATCTCTTGCATGTCTAATCCTGTGTTGACATTCACTTCTTGGAAGACCTGAACTAACATAGAAGCCTTCCCTAGAAAGTGCATTTAAGCCGAAATCTAAAGGAGTAGACTCTGGAGGAAGAAATGGCAACCCACTCCAGTAATTCTTGCCTGGAAAATCCCATGGGCAGAGGAGCGTGGTGGGGTACAGTCCAAGGGATTACAAAAAGTCGGACGCAACTGAGCTTGCACACGAAGGAATAGAAGTTAGATGAAAATTTGAAGGAAGAAAGAGAAGAGCCCTGAATTAGACAGAAACTTGGCACAATGCCTGGCACTTGGTTAGCGCTCAGTAGACATTGCTTGACTAAATGGAGTGCAAGTGCTTTGTGTAGCGCAAGAAATTGTTCCTTATAAACAAGTTTACAAAGGGAGTTCTATTATTATCACTGCTATTACAAATGACAAAACTGAGGCAAAACTGTAAAGTACCTTGCCCAAGGTCAGGCAGCAGTTGAAAAGTACACCTAGGAGACAAACTGAGGTTTGTTTGTCTCCAAGCCTGTTATTTTTAACTGCTTAGCTACCCAGATATGTTGACTCTCCTCAGAGGAGTTGAAAAGGGCTTTGAAAAGAATATGCATAAATTTTTTTAAAATTCAAAATCCATCTAAAGGGCACTGCCTCTTCTAAAAACAGGGCCAGAGACATCCTGAATTGCCCTGGTGATGTGTATGAAAGTCATGAAGTAACTGGATAGGATGTCATTAATGGAGTCCATGTTGTAAACTGAGTTCCATAGTTGGAGAAGCAGAGGTTGAAAGAAACCCTAGGAAGTTCCTCTTCTTAAAGTAATGCTACATGGAGATACACAGATGTCTTTCTGATTAGGAAGAAGTGACTGAAATCAGAGATACAGGATAGAGTTAGATGATTGTTATAGTATTAAAACTCTTAAAACTTCTCAACTTCTCACTATCCAGTGTGATCCTTTACGTGTCATGGGACACTTTCAAAGTGCATTCTTTTGGGTGCAACTTGAGAAGGCAATGGCACCCCACTCCAGTACTCTTGCCTGGAAAATCCCATGGACAGAGGAGCCTGGTAGGCTGCTGTCCATGGGGTCGCTAAGAGTCGGACACAACTGAGCGACTTCACTTTCGCTTTTCACTTTCACGCATTGGAGAAGGAAATGGTAACCCACTCCAGTGTTCTTGCCTGGAGAATCCCAGGGACAGGGGAGCCTGATGGGCTGCCGTCTATGGGGTCGCACGGGGTCGCACAGAGTCGGACACGACTGAAGCGACTTAGCAGCAGCAGCAGCAGCAGTAGCAGAGAACATGTACTGACTACTGAACAGTATTCTTGGGAACTCAAAATACACTACTCCATCGTTCTATCTCTTAATAAATTCATTGTAGAACAACCTTTGCAGATGATTGTAGAGAACTAGAACTAAAATGAAATTTAGCAATTATCCATGCTCCTCATTTTACATGAAAGAAAACAATGGAGAAAAAGGAAATAAATTAATGTGTACTAAATCATCTAGAATATATAAGCATGTAATTTCAACTTTGATATTGCCTGAGAATAGACAGAACAATCAAGACAATTGCAAACTCTACGTGAATACACTGTGAACGTAGTTTGCTATTCATTCACCTGGATCAAGCTCTTGGAAATTTCAAGTTGAAATTACTGCCATTCATTCTTATGCCTTCAGAAATTACTCTAGTAAAATATAAATTTGAGTAGCAATTTGCTCAGAGTAATAAACTTAGTGGGGAGAGGTTAACTGAGTGGGGAGAGGAGTTAACCAAATTTGCTGCTTTCAATGATTATACAAGTAATGAAAGCTTACTGGAGAAATTTTAGAAAATACAGAAATGTATTAAGAAGGAAGTAAAAAATAAAATTGATGGGATACAGTATAACTAGTGCGTATGACCTGAAAGCTGGCTTTTTTTTAAAAGGCTAATTTTATGAAGACAAATATAAGAATGAAATGCCAATCAAAATCTCAATTTTCATCATCATAAATGTTTAACAGATATGATTCAATATGGCCCAGACTAATATCACACTCTTTAACTTTTACTACTTTGAAAACAAAAGAACTGAACAACCTAAAATAATATTGTAAGAGATTCAAAGTAAAAGAATTTCTGTGAATGGAAGAGTAATTTGCTAGACAATGAGGATCTAAAAAAATCTCAGTGATATTTTCCAGATAATTCAATAGCATAACAGTTAAATGAGTCAATTAGAACCCCAAAACTCCTTTTTGTTGTTGACTCAAGAGTAATTTTAAAAATAGCATCTGATTTTTCTAACCTGAGTCCTGAAATTATGTAGATATGTAGACTTTTCAAAGATATGTAAAGGTTGACAAATTCTAGGGACATGTAAAAGAATAAAATCAATATTGCAAACACATCTTTACATAGTTCATCACTGAGGATTTGTTTCACATTTTCTCTCTTAATCTTGTTTCTTTCCCTCCTGGGAGGGTTTCAGTCACTAACTCATTTGTATATTCATCTAATCAGTCTTTCAATCAACAAATATTTATTGATCACCCATTGTCTTCTAGGCAAATAGTTACAATAAGAATGTCAATACTTGGGAGGTAGAGGATGGTAGTAATGAAAACCTGAATAAAATAGACAGCTAATTAGAAAAGGAGCCAAACTTCAAGACCGAACAAGCAGTATGTGAGCAAGATTAAGTGCCAACAAAAGCTAAAAAAACATGTTATCAAAAAACAGGGTTTCATTCAAAAGAGTCTTTCCTCAAAAGGAAAAGTAAAGATGAGGGCTAGAAAGAGAAGTGAGTTTATTGGACTTCTCTGGTGGTACAGTGGATAAGAATCCACCTGCCGATGCTGGAGACACAGGTTTGATCTCTGCTCCAGGAAGATACCACATGCCTTGGGGCAACTAAGTCTGTGCACCATGACTACTGAGCCTGGGCTCCAGAGCCTGTGAGCCACAACTAATGAGGCTGTGCTGCGACTACGGAAGCCCTCATTCCTGCAGCCTGTCCTCTGCAACAAGAGAGGACTCTGCAACGAGAAGCACCACGGTGAAGAGTAGCCCCCCACTCGCCACAACTAGAGAAAGCCCATGTGCAGCAGCAACAAAGACCCAGTGCAACCAAAAATAAGTTATTTTTAAAGTGCACTTATTGTCCAAAAAGCTAATTCTCGTTGTTGTTGTTCAGTCACTCAGTCATGTCTGACTCTTTGCGACCCCATGGACTACAGCACACCAGGCTTCCCTGTCCTTCACCATCTCCTGGAGCTTGCTTAAACTCTTGTCCATTGAGTCAGTGATGCCATCCAATCATTTGTCCTCTGTTGTCCCCTTCTCCCCCTGCCCTCAATCTTTCCCAGTATCAGGGTCTTTTCTAATGAGTCAACTCTTCGCATCAGGTGGCCAAAGGATTGGAGCTTCAGCTTTAGCATCGGTCCTTCCAATGAATATTCAGGATTGATTTCCTTTAGGATTGACTGATTTGATCATTTCTCATGGGTATCAGAATGTAATGCTTCAGTTTCTAAATTTTTCTGTTTGCATTCCAGCTAGCTCTATACCACACTCTCATTTCTTGCAGTTTCTTCTTAGGAAGCTCCAGTCAGAGAATTTTTCAGGGAAATGTTAACCAGATGGCTTTTTCTAATCTTCCTTGGGGGAAAATAAAATCAAAGTAGGGTTTGAAAGTAACACCGCCACCTACAAGTAAGTACTTTGCAAAGAAAAATGACTGAAATTCCAATCATCTGGGTAGATGTCCAAGCTGCCAGAAATCTAAGAATAAAGCTTTGGAGTGGGGCTTCTGGTTTACAGAAAATAGAAATGTAATTAAAAGAAAAATAACTCAAAAGTCTTGGTATTCTTCAAAAACAAAATGTCTATTTGCCTATGTGTTTTGCTTCCATGGGATTCTCTGATGGCTCAGATGGTAAAGCCTCTACCCGCAATGCGGGAGACCTGGGTTCGATCCCTGGGTCGGTAAGATCCCCTGGAGAAGGAAATGGCAATCCACTCCAGTACTCTTGCCTAGAAAATTCCATGGACAGAGGAGCCTGGTGGGCTACAGACCATGGGGTCACAAAGAGTTGGACACAACAGAGCTACTTCACTTTCTTTCTTTCTTTTGCTTCCATATTAGCTACATCTTTCCAGTCCCATGAGATTCTTGACCAAGTTATTTTAAATATCTCCACATCTCAGTTTCCTTATCTGCCTGCCTCTTGGTTGTGAGGATTTGATTCTTAGTAGTTATTTAAAATGGTTCAATTTAAACTCAGATTCTTGTCCATTTCATCTTTTCCTGAGTATCATCCTATTTTAGCCCTAACTACTACTAATAGCCAGGACTCCTTCCCTCCCACCAGACCCTTTGTTTTAGATGAAACTGAGAATATGTTTAGGTGAAACTGAGGATCGCTGAATAAGAAGTACTTTCTGATTCACCCTGCAACCTAAACACTTGGTTGCTACCATAAGGAGAGAACCCTACGTTGAACTTCAGCATTAATAATAATAAAGTAGGTCTATGAGAAATATCTATTGAATTTTTAGATTTTAGTTTTAGCAGTCACAGAATTCAGCAGGTAGCTCTAAATTCCAAACACGTAACAGAGTTATGTATCATGATATTAAAATTACACTTATGAACTTTAGAGGCCAACCTCTTTTAGGTGTTTCAGCATCAAAATCACAGAAGCTTGATTCCCCAGACCACGACTTGTTGTTCTTGGGGGTTGGATGGGTGGGAGGGAAAAGGGATAGAAAGGATGCTGAATATATCAGAATGTACCAATGCACTACCCAGATGGTACCACTCTGATAAATAATCAATATTATTTATTAAATCAATCTGAATATCATCCAGCTCTTTATTTAGCAGCTACAAAGTAGATTTATTTTAAATTATAAATAAGAAATATAAGTGATGCAAGGAAGGAAAAGTTACCTTTCAATTGAGGTTAAATTTAACTCAAAAATGAATTATATAAAGATAAAAATATCAAGATATGTTCAGCCATCTGTAAAATGACTTCTCTGGCAAAAATTTTAAAATACGCCAATGCCAAGTGTTGACAAGGATGCAGAACAATGAAAAACCTTAAATACTTCTGGTATTTAACACCACTTTGTTTAAAAACACTTTGGACAACACTATGGCATTTCAAATAAAATTGAAGAAGTATATATCTTGCAATCCAGCAATTCCTCTCCTAAGTATATACCGTAAAGAAATTCTTACCTAGGAAATCTATACAATTATTTTAATCCCAATATTGTTTCAAACAGAAAAAAAATTAAATATCTGTTGACAAGAAAGTGTGTTGCAGTTTATTTATAAACAAAATACAGCAGTGAAAATAAAGTGTAGCTATATATGTCAACATGGATGAACTTCAGAAATCTGTATGCTGAGGAAAAATAAAAAGCACATTCCATTTGTACAAAGTTCAAAATCTGAAAAACTAAATAATTTGTTATTTGGTAATATATTCATATATAGTAAAACTATAAAGAAAAGCAAGGAAATGATAAACACAAAATTCAGGGGTAGCAGATGTCTTTGGGGAAAAGGAAGAAAGACAAGGATGAAATAGTGGAAGGACAGAGAAGAGGACTTAGAATGATAATATTCTATTCCTTAAACTAAGTGGCAGGTACCTGGGTGTTTACTTATTATGATAAATGATAACACTTTTATATATGTTATAAATAATGACAAAATTCTTAAAAGTCAAAACTTATACATTATAAGAGATATTAAATTAACGTGAAATTTAAAAGCTTTACAAACATCCAAAATCCAGCCAAAGTAATATGAACATAACCTCAGGGAGTTCTTATCGTGAATATAATTAATTGTTCAGTAGATCCTTGGTCTTTCAATGATGTATAATTCTTCTGTGGTAAGAACTTGAATTCTATACACAGAAATTCTAATTTCACAGAATTTCTGGCTACTGAATGAGCCTACTGAGGATGGCTTGGAATATACCTAAAAAATTAACTTTGTTGTTCTCTTCTTATCTGTATATAAAGAGGAAACTTGTGAATTAATTTTTTTAAATTATTGTTTATGAAAATGATCCCACCAGAAAGCCAACTTTTTGTGCTGGTTTGGATCTGTGGAAAAAGAGAAACAGTCTAACTAAGAAGTGTTTCCTAACTCAAAGTTTTATCCAAAAAGAGGACATACTACTGAAATACTTGTGATTTGAAGATTTCTAAAGGCGCCAAGATATGTACCCTAAGAATGAAGAGTGAAGAAATTATAGAAAGATTATTTCATGACTGTGCTTACGAAGCAGCAATTCTCTCGATATACGTATTCAAGCTCCCAGCAAGATCACTAATCTCAGGAATGTATATATGAGGCTATCAGACTTAATATTAGCCAACTAGTTTTCCTTGCTGTGATTTCTTACTCTTTGAGCAACTTTGTGATTATAATTCGACTTCCTGCTTTGCTTCCCTGCAAGGAGAGGATGACCATACCTACCAGCACTGTGCTGGATATTTTCCACTGGACCTGCATATCCAGTCCACCCATCCCACCCCACTTTCTACCAGAGACATTGACCTATATAGACTCTATTACCTGGCTCCCTTGCCCACTGGGCTTCCCACTGAGTTGGATCAATGCCTTAGAGCCTTAGGAGATTAGAGTAAGGGAGGAAAGAGAGGTTGGGTTGTTTACTCCCCAGGCTTCTTCCTCTGTTGTTATTGTAGGCTGACTGTGTTCATAACCGAGGTCTCAAGCAGCTTTTTCCACAAGCCTTCTCCATCTGTGTGTTCCAATAATCACTTCTTTCCCTCACTTCTTCAGGCTGTCAAAGAATCTGACCTTGTAGGACTTTCCTGGCAGTCCAGAGGTTGGGACTCTGTGCTTCCAATGCAGGGGATGTGAGTTCAATCCCTGGTCAGGGACTAAGATCCCACATGCTGCATGGCATGGAATCCTGACCCTGTGAACCTGCTTTTGCTCTCAGAATGTCTGGAAGAGTAATTGTGTAGTCTATCCCCAGAGAGAGGCCCTCCAACTAGCCAATTATAAGCAGTGTCCAAAGGATGGTGGGACTATTTCTTCATTTTTTTTTCCATGAAATTATCTCCATATAGACACAGCAGCAGATGTGGCAGGGTCCCTTTTTCCTCTCATCTCATCTTCCCTTATCTTCCTTTCTGCCATATCCCAGTATCCTCTCTATCTAGTCAGTGGTCAAGTGTGGAAATTGGAAATTCCAGTCCTTAGTACAGTCCTAGGAAGGCAATTGTGAGACCCATGAAACGTTTATTTTAATTCACAAGGCCTTTCAGGGTCTTTAGGGTGAAGGGCCTACAAAAGAAACACACAAAACACATTTTTAAAGTGACTTTTTTTCCCTGAAAATATTGCTATCTTATTATAGTATTGTATAACTTGGGTGTATTATTTTACTAAAAGACCTTCTTCTCAACCTGTGTGAGAAGGGGAAAGAATGGGAAGAGAAGGCAGAGAAGATGAGTAAAGAATGGAGTGGTAGCTGCAGATGCAAATCATGTCCAGAGAGGAGGAGAAAAAGAAAGAGCATTTCAAGAAATAGAAACACGTCGAAGGCTCAAAAGGTGGGAAGCTGAAACATTTGTGGAACTGAAATAAAGCCAGTGTAACCAGAGCTCTATTAGCAAAAGAGAGAATGGTTTGTGAGACAGAGCTGTGAATCAGAGAAAGCAAGAGCATCATCGGTTACATTAAGGAGCTCAGTCTTTATCCTAAGTAAAGAAAGGGTGGATGGTTGGAAGGCAAGTTAAGTAAATATTACAAAATCTCGGTTGAGAAGGGTTGAGAAGCTGGCCCATGTGATTTATTATGTATCACTCTATTTCTTGGCTTTCTTGCATTGAATTTTTTAAAAATTGAAGTATAGCTGATGTACAGTATTGTGTTATTTTAGATGTACCGCAGAGTAATTCAGTTGCATATTCTTTTTCAGATTCTTTTCCTTTATGGATTATTACAGAATATTGAATATAGTTTGCTGTGCTAGTCAGTAGGTCCTTGTTTGTTATCTATTTTATATATTGAAGTGTATACATATTAACCCCAAATTCCTAATTTATCCCTCCTTCCCTTCTCCTTTTATAACCATACGTCTGTAGATCTATTTCTGTTTTGTATTTAAGTTCATGTGTATCTTTTTTTTAGATTCTACATATTAAGTGCTAGTACATGATATTTGTCTTTCTCTGGCTTACTTCACTTAGTGTGATTATCTCTATGTCTATCCATGTTGCTGCAAATGGCATTATTTTATTCTCTTTAATGGCTGAGTGATATTCTATTGTGTATATATACATCTTCTTTATCCATTCATCTGTCAATGGACACTTGCCTTCCTTTCATGTCTTGGCTACTGTAAATAGACTTGCACTTAAACTTTTTAAAAATTTAAATTATCCAGATAATATATGAATATATTCTTAAAATAAAAATTTTCAACAATGCAAACTGGAAAGTTCCCCTGATTAATCACCCTTAATAATTCTTGAAACTTCCTCTCAGTTATTATGTATTCAGAATGTTTACATCAACAAATAATAAGAAAACCTGACAATCAATGACCTAAGCTAATTTGAGTTTGATAGGCAGCTATTCAAAGGAGAAAGGGAAAAATATACTCAACTGAATGCTGAGTTCCAGAGAGTAGCAAGGAGAGATAAGAGGCCTTCTTAAATGAACAATGCAAAGAAGTAGAGGAAAACAATAGAATGGGAAAGACTAGAGAACCCTTCAATAAAATTGTAGAGATCAAGGGAACTTTTTATGCAAGGATGGACACAATAAAGGACAGAAATGGCAAGGACTTAACAGAAGCAGAAGAGATTTTTAAAAGGTGGCAAGAATACACAGAAGAACTATACAAAAAAGGTCTTAATGACCAGGATAACCACAATGGTGTGGTCATTCACCTAGAGTCAGACATCTTGGGATATCAAGTCAAGTGGGCTGTAGGAAGCGTTACTATAAACAAAGCTAGTGGAGATGATGGAAGTCCACCTGAGCTATTTCAAGTCTTCAAAGATGATGCTGTGAAAGTGCTGCACTCAATATGCCAGCAAATTTGGAAAACAATGGCCATACAACTGGAAAAGGTCAATTTTCATTCTAATCCCAAAGAAGGGCAATGCCAAAGAATGTTCAAACTATCATACAATTGTGCTCATTTTGCATGCTAGTAAGGTTATGCTCAAAATCCTTCAATCTAGATTTCAGCAGGATGTGAATTGAGAACTCCCAGATGTATAAGCTGAGTTTAGAAAAGGCAGAGGAACCAGAAATCAAATTGCCAACATTTGTTGGATCATAGAGAAAGCAAAGGAATTCCAGAAAATCATCTACTTTTGCTTCATTGACTACACTAAAGCCTTTGACTGTGTGGGTCACAGCAAACTGTGAAAAATTCTTAAAGAAATGGGAATACCAGACCACCTTACATGTCTGTCTCCTGAGAAACCTGTATGCAGGACAAGAAGCAACAGTTAGAACCAGACATGGAACAATGGACTGGTTCAAAATTGGGAAATGAGTATGACAAGGCTGTGTATTGTCACCTTGTTTATTTAACTTCTATGCACAGTACATCATGCAAAATGCCAGGCTGGACGAATCACAAGCTGGAATTAAGATTTCTGGGAGAAATATCAACAACCTCAGACATGCAGATGATACCACTCTAGTGGCAGAAAGTAAAGAGGGACTAAAGAGACTCTTGATGAAGAAGGTGAAAGTGGAGAGTGAAAAAGCTGGCTTAAATCTCAACATTCAAAAAACGAAAATCATGGCATCTGGTCCCATCACTTCATGGCAAATAGAAGGGGAAAAAGTAGAAGCAGTGACAGATTTTCTTTTTGGGGGCTCCAAAATCACTGTGGATGGTGACTGCAGCCATGAAATCAAAGGTGCTTGCTCCTTGGAAGGATAGCTGTGACAAACCTAATCAGTGTATTCAAAAGCAGAGACATCACTTTGTCAAAAAAGGTCCACATAGTCAAAGCTACGGTTTTTCCAGTAGTCGTGTACAGATGTGAAAGTTGGACCATAAAGAGGGCTGACTGCCAAAGATTTGATGTTTTCAAATTGTGGTGCTGGAGAAGACTCTTGAGAGTCCCTTTGACAGCAAGATCAAACCAGTCAATCCTAAAGGAAATCAGTCCTGAATATTCATTGAAAAGACTGATGTTGAAGCTGAAACTCCAATACTTTGGCCAGCTGATGCGAAGAGCTGACTCATTGGAAAAGATCCTGATGCTGGGAAGGATTGAGGGCAAAAGGAGAAGAGTACAGCAGAGGATGAGATGGTTAGACAGCATCACTGACTCAGTGGACATGAGTTTGAGCAAACTCCAAGAGACAGTGAAGGACTGGGAAGCAGTGATGCAGTCCATGAGGTTCCAAAGAGTCAGACACAAGGTAGTGACTGAACAACAACAAGGCAGATGTTAGCTTTGGTTTAGTGATGTCAAGATGGCTGCCGTAGCTCCAAGCATGGTATCTATCATTCACAAATCAGTGTGTGGCAATAGATCGTTAATTTTCACCATTGCATGGAATTCTGTTCTACAAATATACTACAGTGTATCCATTATTCTGTTAATGGACACTTGAGTTATTTCCAATTTAGGAGATTTTGTTTTGTTTGCATTTTCTGTTTTTGCTATTACAAACATAGCCTTAAACAAGTCTTCTGGTGTACAAATTACACAAATTTATCTAGGTAATATCTAGAAGTAGATCTTCTGGGTAACAGAGTTTCTATATCTCAATTTTATTTTATTATGCCTTTTATATAAATCGTGCCAAAGAGTACATATTGTTCTGCGTCTTCGCTGCTACTGCTAAGTCGCTTCAGTCATGTCCGACTCTGTGTGACCCACAGACGGCAGCCCACCAGGCTTCCCGTCCCTGGGATACTCCAGGCAAGAACACTGGAGTGGGTTGCCATTTCCTTCTCCGTCTGCGTCTTTAATATATTACAAAAGCTCAAAGATTTCTTCTGTATTTCTCACTACTCACCCCAGTACCATTTATTCACCTAACAAATATTTATTGAGTACCTACTATGTACCAGGGTCAAGTTGGAAACATTTACTTGAGATTTCCTCCGAAATTTCTTCCCTCCCTATCCTACATAATGGCCCTTCGTTCTGATCCTTCAGTTTATTATTAATAATTTACAAGCCAGTCTTATCCCAAGAATAAGGCCCCTGCCAGCCCACAATGTGCTTTTACGCTAGTTGGAAAAACATATCCAATCACACAACAGGGCTGCACACAGCCAGCACTGTGTGGTCCTTGGTCAGCAGAGCTCGGCCTGTATTTCAGTCCTCTCACTGCCTCAGCAGACACTCCTTTGCAGGGACAACCTGTTCAACTGTACAGAGCAGCCCCGCCCCAGAGAGCTAACTGATAGATGCAAATTTCTCTTGAACTCTCTCTGAACCTGGTTATACTCAAAGATGCTCTTCCTTCACCTCTGTTATTCTCTCCTTTATCTGTTGCACTAAACAGACTGTAGGAGAAGTCCATACTATTTGCCATGAAGAAAAGTGGCACCAGTCAATTCTTCTAAGTTCTGTGGCTCAAATTCATGCTTTTGTCAGGAAAGCCAACCCAGACACCCAAGCCATAATGATTCGTCTTGGCTTGGATGTAGAACTGGTGTACGAGCCAGAAATGACCTCTATGGGGTAGCGGTGAAAGATACCAGGTGCCTCTGATGTGGCTTCACCCAACCGTTGTCTACTGGCCCAATTTCTGTGGATGCCAAGCGACAAAAAAGAAGCCAATCAAACTGTCTCTTTGAGACCTACACATGACAGATGAGTAAAGGACAAATTACTCCACTTTAAACAGCCCAAGTAATAGTGAGAAATTTTTGATTTTTAGTGATACTCAGAGTTGCACTTGGTCCCAAGTAGGGAAATTTGGGGCCTGAGGCAACTTCCCTTGTATACAACGTCCAATGGAGAATGAAATCTGTGTGACTCTTCCTTATACTAATTGGTCATTTCCTCTACTTTTAAATATAAACTGTCTCCTGTTATTTTCTAAGTTCTGCTTTTTCTCTCTAACCAGATGCTAACTTCCTCAAGATCACTTCCTTGTGAATTCTTTAACCCCTGGCAGAGTGCTGAACACACACATAGCAAGGATTCAGTAAATATTTGAGAGGTTGAATAACTTCTTAAAAACTGTTAATAGTTCAACCTAAAACATTCAAGTATAAAGGAACACATAACCATCATAAAAATGTAAACAATATAAGTTGGAATTCATGTGCTTTTTTTCCTCCCACACTCTTAACTACCTCTGCTGAAGGATTATAATTGTTAACACTTTTTTTGTGTGTTCTCAGACCTCTTACTTGCACAGACATATTCATCTATAAGGCTTTTTTCCTTACATAAAAGTGAATCATATATGGCTAATTCATGTTGCTGTATGGAAGAAACCAACACAATTTTGTACAGTAATTATCCTCCAATTAAAAACAAATTTAAAAATTAAATAATTTTAAAAATGGATCATATATTGTTCTGCAACGTGCTTTTTTCAAACAATTTTTTGGTCTGTTTTTCACGTCACTGTGTGTGGCATGTACTTCATTGTTTTAGATAGCCGCTTCCATATTGTCCCTTCCATAGGATGAATTTTCTAAAATAACCATCTATAGTTGAATATTTAGATAGTCTTCAAGTCTTCACTGTTATAAATAATGCTACAATGAAAACCCTGGTACATATATTCTTGCACACCTTGGTGATATTTTTAAAGGTTAGGGACCCAGGTGTAGAATTACTGTGGAACTTACAGAGATGTTTTGAAAAGGACATTCAGTTAGGAAAGTCAAAATTCTAGGCTTGACTCTGCCACTTCTCATCTATAATACTCTGAGCAAGTCACTTTGACTCCATGAGATTATTTTATTTCATCCATAAGAGAAGGAAAAATCTCAGTGTGTTTCATAGGATTATTAGGAAAATCAAATGGCAAAACTAAAGCATCACAATTGCTTAATATTAGGTTTCAGTTTAGTTTTAGCTGAATAGGAGTATTTCTTGAGCCTTTTTGTGATTTGCTGAATCTCATTAGATGACTTCCAGTTTTCAGTAGTTGACTGAAATGTTCCTCTTTTGAACATAGTATAGGGAACCAAGTAGAAGAGTATTATTGAAATCAAATAGACAGATCATTGCATCCTGTGGAAATAAGACTTATTCTTTGAAAAGATGAATTCAGATCCCAGGTTTGATTATCCCTAGAAATGCATGAAAGTGACCCATAATAAACTTCAAAAACAGAAATACAAAGAAAATATCTGCTCTAGAATCCTGTAAGGTCATAGGCAAAGAAGTCCATAAGACCTTTGTAGTCAAAAGATTCCATTATAAAATATCTTTAACAATTAAAAAAGTACTTGTGTTCCTCATTCTGTTATCAAAAGACCTGAGCTTCAATTCTGGCTTTACCACTTGGTCTGTGAGTAAAAGCCTACATTTTCCTTATTTGCAAAATAAGTGAAGTGAAGTCGCTCAGTCGCGTCCAACTCATTGCGACCCATGGACTGTAGCCCACCAAGCTTCTCCATCCATGGGATTCTCCAGGCAAGAATACTGGAGTGGGGTGCCATTTCCTTCTCCAAAATAAAGGGACTGAATTAGATCATCTTTAAGTTCCCTTTTAATCAAACAATAGTCAAAATTATAATAGCTAAATGTGGAACATGTTCACTGTGTTAGAACAGGCACTGTTCTAATTGTTTTCGGTATGTTGATTCACATTTTACCTTCACAGTAAACCTATGAGGCTCGCACTACTATTATTGTATTATTTTTATTTCAAAGCTTTATTGACGTAAATTTATTTGGAGGTACTTTTTCCTTTTTTGAGAAAAAATTTAAAATGGAAACTTGTATTAGTTTTTCTACTGCTACATAACAAATTACCCCCCAAATTTTTCAGCTTAAACTATAAACATGTATTATCTCATGTTATTTCTGCTTAGCTGTGTGGTTCTGGGTCAGGGTCTCTCATGAACTCGGAGTCAGGTCGTGGGCAAGGGCTGCAGTCATGTGAAGGGGCTGACAGTCGGCTTCCACGTTCACGCGTGGCTGTTGCTAACAGAGTTCAGTTTCTCCCCACATGGAGAGAAACTGAATATCAGACTGTTCATAAAACTTGGTAGCTGGTTGCTTAGAATGGGAAATCTGAGAAAGAGACAGAGAACCCAAGATGGAAGCTGAAGTTTTCTGTCTCAACCACTCTCCTAATCTTGGAGGTGACATTCCATCACTTCTACCATAAATGGCCCCCTCTTTTGCCCACCTTTTATTTGCTCCCTCCACCCGCACCTCATTGTTCTTCTCAGCACTTGGCAGGCTGAAGTCCTCCCTTCCCAAATATGGCCTTCCTTTGAGTCCTTGCTCCTCCATCTGACTTAATCTTATTTATCCTCAGGCACAAACATCACTTCCTCAGAGAAGTGTTTCCTTTCATCCATAGCACCTATTATTTTCCTTCATAACATTTACCTAAGTACATATTTCTTAATTATTTGTGAGTCAGCCTCCCCTACTATGTGGTCAGCTCCAAGAGATCAGGGACCTAGGACCTAACACAAAACAGGCACTTGGGACATATTTGTTGACTGAATCAATGATTTCTAGCCTACAGCTTCACTCTCCATGCCTACACCTGATGAGTATTTCTAAGTGAAAAGCCTGTCACCCTCTTCTCCAGTTGAAAAATGCCTTTGGCTCCTCTGCCTGTGAAATAAAGACCACTCTTCTTAGCAGAGCATTAAAAGGTTCTGTGAAAATAACTCTCCCCTACCATTAAAGCAAAACAAACACCACGTCTAATAGAGGAAGTAGAAGAAGAAAAACACAAATCAGTTGATACTAATTATTCACTGAGTAGAAGAAGTCATGAAGGAAGAGTTTAGAAGTCATACATAAAAGAGGTTATGTAATTATTTATGGATTTCATCCTTATTTTTACTTTTTCTTCATGCTCTTTTTCTTTCGCAAGAAAACTTTTACCTATTGTTTAAAGGGAAGGGACACTAACATTTCATCAAGCATTTGCAAGATGCCAGGCATTCAGCTAAATGCTACCTCTACTTTATCCATTTAATATAATTTTCCTCAAAACCTAGAGTAGGTATCACCTGCTCTTTCAAAAATAAAATGACTGAGGTCAAAAATATCAAATATACCAAGGAAAATAAAATGTTCTGGTGAGTTCTGTGTTACTAGGAAGTACAAAAGGCTGGTACAATACACATGCCTCTTATTACTTACATGAGGTCATGGGTCATCCTTAGTCACACATCTCATGTCTGATACTCTTAATGTGCCAGTCTTCCTCCGAAACTCCTTTCCCATCTCTCTCTTCATTCCCTCTCTTGCTCTTCTCTTTCTCTGGACTTGCCTCTCTTTTCCTTGCTCTCTCTTAATCTCATTTCCTTCTGTTTTTTCATTTTTCTCTCTGCCTGCCTCTTAAGCCCATCAATAGCTTCATTGTCACCTGCTAGGCCAAAAAAGTTACTGATGGCATGTCTAAACTGAAGTGAAAGTAAGCAGAAAGACTTCCTTTAGTTCCTGAGCTAGAATTATGACAAAGTGTGTGTGTGTGTGGTGTACTTAGTTGCTCAGTTGTGTCTGACTTTTTGTGACCCCATCAACTGCAGCACTCCAGGCTCCTCTGTCCATGGAATTCTCCAGGCAAGAATACCGGAGTGGGTAGCCATTCCCTTCTCTAGGGCATCTTCCCAACCCAGGGACTGAACCCAGGTCTCCTGCATTGCAGGCAGATTCTTTACTAACTGAGCCACAACAAAGTATAATGTGACCCAAAGAGATAAAGTCATATACTCTTTCCAGGCTTTGAGCTTCCAATATGTTGGAGATAGCAGCCACTGAGCACTTGATGAGGTTCTAGTCATTACTGGTAATAGTAATGTTCTCTTGTTCCCATTTTGAGAAAAAAAAAAAAAAGGACCTATAACCAGGAGATGTTAGCTTTTTATCAATGTGCAGAAGTGTAGAGGGAACATTCCCTGAGACTTGAAAATTCAGAGTAGAAGCAGAATAAAGATTTTCTTGAAAGAACAGAAATAGGATGTGGAAATCTGAAATGACCATAATGTGGAAAATTCAAGATAAGACTGGTGGTCCTAAAATTCTTCCCATTCATTAGGTTCTAAGAATGCAGAGGATGCTTTGGAAAACCAGATTACTAATAATGCAGGAGGTTTTATACTCTGAGTATTTAAATCAGGGTCGTCCTCCGTTTTGATGCTTGTTTCTAATTTTCCACTTTTAGGCAAACGAGAAGAAACCAAAAGGTTAAATCATTCCTTTGGCTTAATTTCAAGAAAAAGATATTCATTTATTTGCAAAACTTTTCAAGTGCTTTCTGAATACCAGACTCCATATTTAAACAAACCAAATCTTAGAGATCAAGCAGATGCTATAAATCATCAAAATAGTTCCCTATTCCCCCACCTCCCGGGCAAACAAACAGGCATTAAAAGAAAATTAGTATTGAAGAACAGAGCTAGTGGGTAGGTGGTTTATAGCTTGTGGGTTGATGATCTGACAACATTTAGCAGAGAACTTTGCTGACTGGCAAAAAGCAGTGAGTTGCTAAACACTGAGAAATTGTTATGAACACTTACGGGGGAAGGTATTATTTCCTGGAAAAGGGGACAGTGTTTGAAGGCTGTAGCCCTAAAACTTTCAGGATCTGCATCTCATAAGCAGGTATCTTTCCTTGATTAAGAAAAAAATTAGATTCCAGCCAGGAACCACCCCTTCCTTTTCAACCACTCTTACCACCCTGAATTAATCACACACCTTGTTTGCTCATTAAGTCTCAGTGTCATTTTGATGCATATATTATGGCAACAATACATACAAAGCTACAATATTCAATCTGCTTAAAGGATGTTAAGGCTATACTTTGGAGATGAGAAACTGAATCATCCAATTGATTCAGGAAATGAGTTCCCTGGCCTGTTACACAGTCTTTGGAAGAACAAAAGGGAAAGTGAACCCCCTGGGGATTAAATCTGAAGGGAACTGTTAGCTTTCCACTGTACTTTCAGGAATAAAATAGTGATGGTAGGCATAAGGGAGTCTTATAAAATGGCATGCCCAAAATTTCTGTCTCTTTTTTTTTTGGAGTAACTGTATGTTACTGGGTAAGTGAATGAGCTGGACTCAGTCAAGGGCAAAGGAAAGTCACTTTGTTCATTTTTTCCGCTGCTCTTTCAAATCTCCTCTGTCAAATTATTCTACTCCAACCTTGGATGAAATCTGAGGCAGACATTCGGGTTTTTCTGGTCATTTCATGTATTTAAAAGCTCAGTACCATTTAATATTAAAACGTTATGATCTCATTGGATTCTAAGTTTCACTTTATGTCCCTATCCACCCCTGCCACCTCCATCCTCAGTCCTGAACCAGGCCTACAAGCCCTGAATGGGAAATGGCTCAGTGGGTTTGTGTGAAATGGGGCAGGGTTGGGTGAGGGAGGGGGTTCTTCCTAGATGCACTGAATTTTACACTTTCTATCTGCTCTTTGTGGCTCCTCTATGGTCTGATTAATGGAGGAGGTGGATTCCAGGACAAAGGCAGTGTTGTCTGCCGCGTGCAGTTGACTTTGTGAGTTCTTACTATGGAGGGCCTCCAATCTCCAGTTTCCTTTTACAGAAAATTATTTCAGATTGATGACCAGGATTCTCACCACTTCCCACTCCAACCACCGCATCTCATCTTGAGCCTTTAGATGATCACGACCCTGCCTTTAGAAAGACTGTTGTGGTGGAGTCTCTTTTAAGATGACCCAAATCCGGTTCTTTTTGATGTAACCTACATGCTGCTTCCCTGGTGGCTCAGCTGGCTCGATACCTGGGTCGGGAAGATCCCCTGGAGAAGAGAATGGCAACCCACTCGAGTATTCTTGAGTGGGAGATCCCACCACGGACAGAGGAACCTGGTGGTCCATGGGGTCACAAGAGTCAGACACGACTGAGTGACTAAACCACAGCCGCACCCCACACAACCCCTTTATTACTCCCCTCAAATTCTTCTTTCTTTTGCTTTCAAAGTGAATTTTTTTTTTTAAGCACCTCACCAGACACAAGATCTGCTGGTACCTTTTAAAAAGATGATTATTATTATATTTTGGCCACACTGCACTGCTAGCAGAATCTTCATTCCCGAACCAGTGGAATCATGGAGTCTTAACAACTAGACTGCCAGGGAAGTCCTCAGACCCTTATTTCTAATCGCATTAATCAGAGTTCTCCAAACAAACAGAAACACTATGAGAGAGAGAAAGATAAATGTAGCTATATACAGAAAAATTTTTTCACATTTTTAAAAACTTTATTATAGACATTTAAAAACATATATGAAAGATGAGGAAATAATTTAAAATGAACTGATGTATACAATTTTCACAATCATCAACACACTGTCATTTCTGTCCCATCTATGCCCGTAGCCACCAGCATCCCTGTCCTTCTACCCCAGAACTATTTTGAGCAAATTCCAGGTTATCATATCACTTTTCTGTAAATCACTTTTTTTGATTATATAGTTCAAAGAGATACAGATTTTTTAAATAAAAAACACAATCAAAATTGCTACAACTAAAAATCAACAAAAGAATTCTTAATACCGTGCAATGCCCAGTCAGTATTTACCTTTTCCTAATTTTCCTATTTTTTTAAGGTTTATTTGAATGGGGAGCCACAAAAGGTCATACATTGTGATTACTTGATATTTCTTACGTCTTTTCAAATATAATGTTCCCTTTGAAAACATGTTAGTCAAACTGGGACTTGAACCCACATGCCAGGACTCAAACTTAGCCAAAACCCAGACTGCAACTTGAACCTGTGGTCTTTTAACTGAGATCACGCCTGGTCTCAGGATTTAATGAAGTTCTTGATGTCTTATCACAGAAAGAACTCAGTGAGATACAAGGTGATAGGTAAGAAGTGGACTTATTTAGAGAGAAACACTCTCTCTAAATATGAGAGGGCTTCCCTCATAGCTCAGTCGGTAAATCATCTGCCTGCAATGCAGGAGACCTGGGTTTGATTCCTGGGTCAGGAAGATCTCCTGGACAGGGAAATGGCAACCCACTCTGGTATTCTTGCCTGGAGAATTCCATGGACAGAGGAGCCTGATGGGCTACAGACCATGGGGTCGCGAGAGTCGGACACAACCTAGCAACTAAACCACCACACTCCATCAGTTTTCCCAGGTGGCGTTAGTGGTAAAGAACCCGCCTGCCAATGCAAAAGACATAAAGCACGCAGGTTTGATCCCTGGGTCAGGAAGATCCCCTGGAGAAGTGAGTGTCTATACACTCTAATATTCTTGTCTGGAGAATTCCGTGGACAGAGGAACCTGGCAGGCTACAGGCCATGGGGTCCTAAAGAGTCGGATATGACTGAGTGACTAACACTTTCACTTGAAACTGTTAAAGCACCCATGGGTGTGTTGTTTTGCTTATGTGTTACAATGAGTGTATACCAAAGCTCAAGGTCTACTAGAAGTCGAATCTTTCACCATCTTGGATCTAGTTAATTCTAAAAAGTTTTGTCATTATTTTAAAAATTGTGCCCTACCCCCTTCCCTCCTGTTTCACCTCCACTGTTATTTTTTTGAACTCCCAGGGCGCTATTTAACACAAGACATTTATTATAAGGAATTGACTTACACAATTACGAAGGCTGATGAATCCCAGACTTACATTCAACAAGTTGGAGACCCAGAAAAGCTGATGGTGTAGTTCTAGTCTGAAGACTAGGAGGTTGAGACCCGGGAAGAACTGAGGTTTCAATTCAGTTTGAAGGCAGGAATAAATAATGTATCAGCTCTAAGGCAGTCAGCCAGGAGAAATCCTCCCTTACTTGTGGGAGGGTCAGACTTTTCCATCTTTTCAGGATTTCTTCTTCAACTGACTGGATGGGACACACCCACTTTAAGGATGGCAATCCAGTTTACTCAGTCTTCAATTCAAATGTTAATCTTATCCAGAAAAACCCACCCAGACACAACCAGAATAATGTTTGGCCAAAAGTCTGGGCATCCCACAGTCCAGTCAAGCTAACACATAAAATTCACCATCACACCAACTCCAATCACCCTCCCACCACAGCCCCCTTTACCAAGTCTCTTTCCACTCAAAAGTTTTCATTTGTGGGACAGGTACTAGTTTCTGGTTCTTCCCAATCACACACTAGGCTCTCCAAGTGGATCTCTGAAACACTCCTGTTACTGAGTCTAAGATCACTCTGCTCATTGCATGACAGGCCAATGAATCCTCCAAGAGACGAGGCAAAGAATATGACTATTTGGAAAGCCAGCTGACCCAGAAGATGGCAAAATAATGTCTTAAAATAACCGTCTTGTGGGGGTATGGGTGCCAGATTCTTTTATAGAACCAGAGAGAAGCAAGGAGAAACTAAAGTCAAAAGGCAGACTAGAGAGGGAGAGAGACAGTGAGGAAGTAAAGTAAAAAGAGCCTTCAGTCTTGCAAAACATCTCCAGGAAGGGCCAGCCTTTGGAAGGGATGCATTAATCTCTCTCTCTTTTTTTATTTTTGAAGCCCTTCACAGATGGTCTAGAAAATTTGGAAAACTCAGCAGTGGACACAGGACTGGAAAAGGTCAGTTTCAATGCCAATCCCATAGAAAGGCAATTGCCAAACATTTTCAAACTACTACACAATTGCACTCATTTCACATGGTAGCAAGTGAAGTGAAAGTCACTCAGTCATGTCCGACTCTTTGCTACCCCATGGACTATACAGTCCATGGAATTCTCCAGGCCAGAATACTGAAGTGAGTAGCCATTCCCTTCTCTAGGGGATCTTCTCAACCCAGGGATCAATCCCAGGTCTCCTGCATTGCAGGTGGATTCGTTACCAGCTGAGCTACAGGGGAAACCCACGCTAACAAAGTAATGTCCAAAATTCTCCAAACTAGGCTTCAACAGTTTGTGAACCGATAACTTTGAGATGTTCAAGCTTGGTTTAGAGAAGGCAGAGAAACCAGAAATCAAATTGCCAACATCCGTTGGATCATAAAAAAAAGCAGGATGATTCCAGAAAAACATCTATTTCTGCTACATTGACTATACCAAAGCCTTTGATTGTGTGGATCACAACACACTGTGGGAAATTCTGAAAGAGATGGGAATACCAGACCATCTCACCTGCCTCCTGATAAACCTATATGTAGGTCAAGAAGCAACAGTTAGAACCGGACATGGAACAATGGACTGGTCCAACAGGCCTCCACACTCACATCATCAGAGATCAGATCAGATCAGTCGCTCAGTCGTGTCCGACTCTTTGCGACCCCATGGTCGCAGCATGCCAGGCCTCCCTGTCCATCACCAACTCCCGGAGTTCACTCAGACTCATGTCCATCGAGTCAGTGATGCCATCCAGCCATCTCATCCCCTGTCTTCCCCTTCTCCTCCTGCCCCCAATCCCTCCCAGCATCAGAGTCTTTTCCAATGAGTCAACTCTTCGCATGAGGTGGCCAAAGTACTGGAGTTTCAGCTTTAGCATCATTCCTTCCAAAGAAATCCCAGGACTGATCTCCTTCAGAATGGACTGGTTGGATCTCCTTGCAGTCCAAGGGACTCTCAGGAGTCTTCTCCAACACCACAGTTCAAAAGCATCAATTCTTCGGTGCTCAGCCTTCTTCACAGTCCAACTCTCACATCCATACATGACCACAGGAAAAACCATAGCCTTGACTAGACGGACCTTTGTTGGCAAAGTAATGTCTCTGCTTTTGAATATGCTATCTAGGTGGGTCATAACTTTCCTTCCAAGGAGTAAGTGTCTTTTAATTTCATGGCTGCAGTCACCATCTGTAGTGATTTTGGAGCCCAGAAAAATAAAGTCTGACACTGTTTCCACTGTTTACCCATCTATTTCCCATGAAGTGATGGGACAAGATGCCATGATCTTCGTTTTCTGAATGTTGAATTAAGCCAACTTTTTCACTCTCCACTTTCACTTTCATCAAGAGGCTTCTGAGTTCCTCTTCACTTTCTGCCATAAGGGTGGTGTCATCTGCATATCTGAGGTTATTGATATTTCTCCCGGCAATCTTGATTCCAGCTTGTGTTTCTTCTAGTCCAGCGTTTCTCGTGATGTACTCTGCATATAAGTTACATGTGTACAAAGTGGAAAAGGTACCCTGTCCCCAGGTCTTCAAGATAGTCTACTTTCAATGATTATGAAAGTGTCACAAAAAACTGACTATGTAACAAGATACTTAACTGCCATTCCACCATCTCCCAGAGTTTGCTTATGGGCATCTAGAATATTTAAAGTCTAGAAAGAGAAAGAGAGTTCTGTCTCTCTGGCCTATTACCCCAAACCTAGAGCCTACTCCTTCAGTTCCCATCTCCTGTCTAAGGTCCTATGTCTTCCTCTAGCAACTAACATAGAGAATTGATTCACCCTTCAGCCAAGAGGTCTTGACTTTACTTTTGCAGAGCTTAGTGATATAACTAGATATCCATATAATATAATAATCTACAACAGTAGATACACACATGGTAATAGAAAATAATTTTAAAGTTGCTAAGATACGCACATACATAGTTGTTGCTTATTTTAAGGTAATGTTAATTTCAGTAAGAACAAATTTCAGTTATCCAAATGGCTGAAGAAGTATTAAATTGGATAATAGATTGTATCTGCTGCTCTCTTTGACAACTTCAGCTTTTATAATATCACATGTAAAACAAGAGGAAAATAGTATAAAGTTGATTTGATTTTTCAGTGTAACACTCACTAGATATGATGTCATATTTCCTGAAACATCAATGAAAAGAGAAAGTTTGGTTTTTCAAATGGGTTGGCCCAATATAAATACAGCTATTTCCAACAACATCAGACCTAGCCATTTTTTAGTCTTCCCACTCTTAGTAAAAGGGTATTTCTTAAAACATGGTCTTTATTGCAATATTTTGTACTATGTTTCTCAATATATTCTGAGATTTAAGTTAAAAGCAAGCTTTAATTCTAAATAAAAAAGAAAACAGTTTTTAAGATATATCTTTGTAACTGCAATATAGAATATCCAAATTATTTTTTAAAATTTAGCCTGTTACTGTTTAAACTTTCTTAGTGTAAAATATACCATATCGCCACAATAGTGTGTATATGGATACGTGCTATTCAGAGAAGAAGAATAAATGGAGAGCTATGTATCTACTATACATCTTAAGAAATAGAACATACCCAATACCTAGAAGTTTCCTTTCTACCTCTCCCTGGTGATGCCCCTTTCCCTGTTCACCACAAGTAACCATATGTTGAAACTTTGTTAATAATTCTATGTTTCTATTATTTGCTTTATCATATATGTGTATTCCTAAGCAATATACCATCTAATTTTGCCTTCATTTCCAATTGATGTAAAAAAAAAAAATCTAACATATATGGTTGTGTATGATTTGCTTTTCTGTTTGAAATTTACCATCCATTGATACACAAAGCTGCAATTCATTCAGTTTTGCTACTCTGCAGTATTCCTTTGTATGAGTAGACCACAGTCTAGTTATCCATTCTACTACCGATGGGTATTTGGACCGTTTTCCGTTTTTGTCTTTTTATGAGCGATGCTGCTCTGGGATTTTAAGATTCACATCTCCTGTGTACATGTGCATAAGCTTCTCTAGAGTATAAACTGAGAAGCGAAGAGTTTTAGTATTCATCAAAATACAAAATAGGTGAAGAAATCAAAGCAATGTCAAACCACAGTATTCACAGAACTTACGTTCGAAGACGATGCTTTACTTGCTGAATAATGACAGAAATAGGAGAGTCCATACTTTGCTTACTAGTTCCAGCTCCAGTCCTTAATGTCACTGATCTCACAGAAAGAAGTTTCAAGAAGCTTAGCACAAGTCCTCAGGTCTTCCCAAATAGAGACAAGAGCTAAGAAGGGATTTATCAGTTGATGGTAAATGTTTGCCAAATATTGATAGAACTGACTGCTATGGGGAAGAAATATGCGCTGGATAGGAATAAGAAAGCTTGACTTCTAAGCTGCTTCTATCTATAGATGGCTATGTGGTTTTGAGAAAATTAGGTTTTATCACCGATTCTCCATTTTCATGTCCATAAAATATGAAGTTTGGATTCAGTGACCTTTGGGTCACTTCCTGCTCTTATTCTGGTTCAGTGAGTTTGAGTTCTTTGGGAAACGACAGCTTTGCTCGCCCCCTAGTGGTTTCTTCTGGCCTTGCAACTGGAGAAACCGATTTAAAACGGGTGATCGCCTCTCAAAAAAATCCCTGAACAGTGTATTTTAGGCATTATAATTAAAAGGCATGAAAATGAAAGGAAGCTTTTTGTGAAATTATCAAATTTTTTGAAACACACAAATAAAAAAGGTTTTTTTCATTGACAAGAATTAATATTTTGTTTTATTAATAATATCCTTGATTTATAAATTTAAAATTTTTGCATTAATTTTAATAACTTTAAATAAAAAAATGAGAAAAAAGTTCTGCTTTCATCCCCCAAGATGTAAAAAGAAATCAGTTACTGCATCTCTCTTGTACTAAATTAATGCCATTAATTTTTATTTAAGTAGATAAAAGACCAGAAAGTTACTGAAGATTAAAGAAAATAACTTACATAGTACCCTGCCCATAGCAGACATTCAATACAGGTTAAATGGATGTGAATCTTCAACTGAGAAAAAACAATAACACATTTTTTCTTTCCAGCTGCAACTTGAGTTGTCCAGTGGATTGAAAGTAAAAGAGAATGGCATTGATCTATTTTGTAAAACAAGAGAGTTCCAGAAAAACATCTACTTCTGCATTATTGGCTATGCCAAAGCCTTTGACTGTGTGGATCACAACAAGCTGTGGAGAATTCTTCAAAAGATGGGAATATCAGACCACCTTACCTGCCTCCTGAGAAATCTATATGCAGGTCAAGAAGCAACAGTTAGAACTGGACATGGAACAATGGACTGGTTCCAAATAGGGAAAGGAGTACGTCAAGACTGTATATTGTCACCCTGCTTATTTAACTTATATGCAGAGTACATCATGAGAAATGCTGGGCTGGATGAAGCACAAGCTGGAATCAAGGTTTGCCAGTAGAAATATCAATAACCTCAGAAATGCATATGACACCACCCTTATGGCAGAAAGCGAAGAATGAAAGAGCCTCTTGATGAAAGTGAAAGAGAAGAGTGAAAAAGCCGGCTTAAAACCCTACGTTCAAAAAGCTAAGATCATGGTATCTGGTCCCATTACTTCATGGCAAATAGATGGGGAAACAATGGAAATAGCGACAAACTTTATTTTCTTGGGCTCCAAAATCACTGCAGATTATGACTGCAGTCATGAAATTAAAAGACGCTTGCTCCTTGGAAGAAAAGCTATGACCAACCTGCTGCTGCTGCTGCTAAGTCACTTCAGTCGTGTCCAACTCTGTGCGACCCCATAAACGGCAGCCCACCAGGCTCCCCCGTCCCTGGGATTCTCCAGGCAAGAACACTGGAGTGGGTTGCCATTTCCTTCTCCAATGCATCAAAGTGAAAAGTGAAAGTGAAGTTGCTCAGTCATGTCCCACTCCTACTGATCCCATGGACTGCAGCCTACCAGGCTCCTCCACCCATGGGATTCTCCAGGCAAGAGTACTGGAGTAGGGTGCCATTGCCATCTCCATAACCAACCTAGATAGCATATTAAAAAGCAGAGACATATTAAAAAGCAGAGACAACAAAGATCCCTCCTGTCAAAGCTATGGTCTTCCCAGTAGTCATGTATGGATGTGAGAGTTGGACCATAAAGAAGGCTGAGTGCCAAAGAATTGATGCTCTTGAACTGTAGTGTTTGAGAAGACCCTAGAGAGTCCCTTGGACTGCAAGGAGATCCAACAAGTCCATCCTAAAGGAAATCAGTCCCAAATATTCATCGAAAGGACTGATGCTTCAGATGAAGCCACAATACTTTAGCCACCTGATTCGAAGAGCCGACTCATTAGAAAAGACCCTGATGCTGGGAAAGATTGAAGGCGGGAGGAGAAGGGGATGACAGGATGAGATGGTTGGATGGCAACACCGATGCGATGGACATGAGTTTGAGCAAGCTTTGGGAGATGCTGAAGGACAGGGGAAGCCTGGGTGTGCTGCAGTCCATGGGGTTACAAAGAGTCTGACACGAGTGAGTGACTGAACTCAACTGAACTGATTTTGTAAAGCTCTTGGGAACAGATTTAACCACTTTTAACACTAAATGTATTTGCAAGGAGGGAATAAAATTCCTGATGCTTGTTGAAATGACAGGGACATCATAAAAATTAGCAAATATAATGTTATTAAAGAATATCATATTCCTTATAGAGCAGTGTTATGTAAAGACTCAGGTCAGTAACATCAGAAACTGGCTACAAGGGCACTACAAAATGCATTACTTGTCATTTTTGAAATAGAGTATAAAATCCCAACAAGAAAAATAGCCCTGCTCACAAAACTAGAAAATGTAATTTTTCTTCAAAGAGAGGAGAATTAGAAAAACGAAGACCGAAGACTCTCACCTTTGAATTTAAACATCAAATCAATATATAAAAGAAAAGAATCAGGCTCTGAGTCCTGAATGTTTTTGTCCTTTCGGCATTGTAATGAATAAACGGAAAATAAGTTTAATTATATAAAGTTACTTAGAAGTGTAATTTTTGTTTTTCTGTTGTTGTCTTTTCAACAGTGGAGCCGCCTGAAGAAATCTTTGTCTGTGCTGTCTCTAATCTGCTCACCTGACTTTCACAGAGACGGCCCCATTGAGGGGGAAAGAATGAGCTTCAAATCAGAGAAGCTACACTGCAGCTCTGGCTCCACCTCTTTAAATTAGACGTGACCTTGGGTGAGACCCTTGAGCTCTCTGGGACTCACTCTTTTCTATTTTCTATAAAATAGAGCTTTGATAACAGCAGTAGCTCCCCCACAGTGCTGTAATTAAGAGTGCATAAATTCTCTTTAGTGACTGCGAAGTTATTTCCAATGTTAATGATTTTTTCATAGCTTTATTTGTTATTATTTGTCTACGCAACTTATCCCTCTTGTCTTTATCAAGTCTTGATTTTACCCTCACTCCGCTCTTCCCCTATACTCCCACCACTTCTGCCTTGGATTTCACCAGGAACATTCTACTCATGGCCCCACGCCTCCCTAAAGCCTACCCCTCTCCCCCAGCTCCAGTGAAACCACTCTACCAACAGGGCGACATTTCTCCGGGGAAAATGTGGTCTCACCTTTCCAGTGCTTCTCGGGTAAGAATACAGGAGTGGTAGTCATTTCCTTCTCCAGGGGATCTTCCCTAGCCAGAGTTCAAACCATCATCTCCTGCATTGGCAGGCGGATTCTTCACCACTTGAGCCACCCGGGAAGCTCCATCCCTGAGGAATAAAATCTCAATTCCTCCACACCCAGCCCTGCCTACCTGCTGCACTGTATCTTCTGCTGGTCCTTTCTGGCACTTTGCAGGTTCATAATTCCATAACTGTCTCTTTTTTCCCTGCCTCCATGCATTTGCACACGTATTTCTCCTGCCAAACAGGCCCTTCTCCTCCTCCTAGTGACTCTAGTACAATTATTTTTCTGCAGAATCTTCTCACCAACTGCTGGCAACATTCTACTTACTCTTCACCTCTTATTTCAAACACTCCCTTTCACATGCTCCCTTTGCTCTATGTTGAGGTTTTCAGAGTTTTTACTGTACTTTTCTTCCTCTTTCAGAATGTGGATCCCTAAAGAGCGTGGATCACCTCTTTTCATGTTACCCAATACCTGAACCTGTTAAATAAAATATAACATTTTATTGCTGTTGCTTGAATGACTACTGTCTAGTACGCTTAGCTCCGGACTGACTTCACTTTATACGTCTTACTGATTATAACAAGCTTATCTTGGGACAGCATTACTGTATCAAATACAGCATTGCTCTTTAAGCTAGGGTTTTTATAATTAGGAGGAACAGAGGATTACTCAAGCTAAGGCAAGGGAACGGGTGGGGTGGGGGTTGTTTTTCAGACTCTGCAGGGATAGCGTGGGGATCCCAGAGGAAGCCTCAAGAGAAACAGAGCAGATTCTCCGTCTCGCGTCTCGTCTTCACATCATCCCATACATTTTCTGTAGTCCTTTTTTCCCAGCTCCATCTGTTTTCAGTTTCCTGATAGCTTGTCTCTGAATTCTGGCAACAATTCAAATCCCCGACATCCTTTCGCCCTTTGCCCTGGCTACTTTCTGTCTTTTCTCAAATTTCAGATCCACATGAGAGGACCCTTAATAGCTCATCTCCTTGGGCCAAGCCACATTCATTCAGTTGTTAAATTTTTATGGAACACCTAATATATGCTAGGCACTCTTCTAGGTGCTGGGGTAAAAGCAGTGGAAGAGACATAAAAAGTCTCTGCTGCCACAGAGCTCATTTGCTGTTGGTGACGGGCAAGTCCCTGAGCCGGCTGTCCTTAGATCAGATGCCACATTTCAGCACCATCCTCTGTGGCTGGCTGTGGGAGGCAGGGTCATGTACAAAATGTGGCCACCTGGTCGCCAAAAACTGAGCATCGCAGAGTCCCTAAAAGGAGGGATGCGCAGGCATGGAGACTTTGGTGCGGTTTTAGTTTGAACCTCCTTTTTCCTACTCATATCCCCTTATTTCCTTCACATCTTAAATATCTCATATGTGGTTTTAATCTTATTCTTTTGATCTGATCTTCTTTGATCCATCAAGGCCACCATGATGTCTGAATGCATTATTAAATCTCCTAAGTATGTGTAATCTTGAAAGGGTCTAGGGTCTGTAATGTTTTTTAATGCCTGAGTAGTGTAACCCAAGGGAGGATGGATAACTTTCTACTCTTGATTTAATGTGTACCAGCTCACTCTGCAATTACTAGATGTTGTTATTCCCATTTATATCTATAGTTGGGGTGGGGGAAAGAAATGACTTCAAAAGCCCCAAATCCACCTTCCTTTGTGAGTCTCCCTTTCTCTCTGAGATCAATATATGCATGTGCACAGGTGTGTGTGTGTGTGTGTGTGTACACAAAAGCCTATGTGGCATTGGGACTTCTTTGGTGGCCCAGTGGTTAAGACTGGGCTTCCAATGCAGGGGCCCAAGCGTGATTTCTGCTTGTGGAAGTTCTGCACATCTCGGGGTATGGCAAAAAAAAAGTCTGTATGACATAGTGCTCTGTTTCCCCTTGATAGCGCTGCCTCCTCCTGTCTGCTGGCCCTCTCTCTCTCTCCCCTGCCTCTTTATCTTGTCCTCCCTCCTCTTCCCACAGCCCCTGAGTCTGTTGTCTCTCGTTTAGGTGACACATAGACCTAAAGTCAATGCTTTATACTGGTGCCACCACTTCCGGAGTGGGTGTGGAGACGGACACCTCCAGACTGGATTCCCATGGGGTAGTGGACCTAGAACTCAGTCATCCGTCAACAGGCGAGAAGTAAAGGCCTGCCAAAGGTCCAGATGGGAAGACGTTTTACAGGAAAGAATAACCGCCACCAAGTAATGCCTTTTCACTCAAAACTTAGTTACGGAAATGCATTATGTAAAATTCATGATGATGGACAAGCATTTTTTTAGAAAGAGAGGCCAACATGTAACAATGTTAAGGAATTCTAACATCTTTCTACAGGTAAGAAGCTTTCTCATTAACACTTAACATAGATAGAACTAAGCACCCTACCCTACGGGCTTCTCAGGTGGGACTATGGTAAAGAACCCACCTGCCAATGCAGGAGACCTAAGAGATGCAGGTGTGATATCTGGGTCGGGAAGAGAGAGATGATCAGCAGACAGAAGGAGACAGCGCTATCAAGGGGAAACAAGAATACTATGTCATACAGACTTTTTTTTTTTTGCCAAGTCACATCTCCCACATCTCCTGCATTGGCAGGTGGATTCTTTACCACTGAACCACCGGGATTCCCAGCTCTATAAGTTTTGCTTACAACTTATAGAAAGAAAACAATCAGCTAATTTATCTTACTCTCCGTGTTTCTGACCTCATCTTTTGGGCCTCAGTGAGAGAGAAATACAACATTTAGCATAATCCAGGTGGCACCAGTGGTAAAGAACCCGAAATGCAGGGGACATAACCACGGGGTTGCAAAGAGTCCCCCACAAATGAGGTCTAGCGTACACACACACACACCCCTGAAAAAAAATCCTAGTGTGATCCTTTCTCAGTCAACAGGTCATTCTATAACTATTGACTAATATCATCCAATTTCTCCCAGCCTTATAATTTATTTCATACCTTCACTTGCCATGTACATATTATTAACTCGTTTCAAACGGCTTTAGTAGAATTTCAAAATCTCTTTTTAACTTTCTTCTTAAAGAAACTCATTCTTAAAGTAATATCAGACACTTCCCTCTCTTGTTCTAAAAACATTTTCAGTATGTTTAGATAACTGACTTTTTAAACAATTCATGTGATTTTTAATTTTTGTTTATTTATGGCTGTGCTGGGTCTCCATTGCTGCAGGCAGGCTTTCTCTGGTTGCCTGGAGCGGGAGCTTCTCTCTAGTTCTGATGTGAGATCTTCTCATTGTGTCTTCTCTTGGGGAGCACGGGCTTTAGGGCACTTGGGCTGCAGAAGGTGTGGCCTATGGACGTGGTTGCTCTGCAGCATATGGATCAGGAATTGAGCTCCTGTCTCCTGCATTGGCAGCAGGCTCTACCACTGAGCTACCTGGGAAGCCACTCATTTGATTTTTTTTTAACAAACATTTATTGAGCCCCTGCTAGGGCTGAAAGTGAAAGTGAATGTCGCTTAGTCGAGTCCAACTCTTTGCGACACCATGGACTATACAGTCCATGGGGTTCTCCAGGCCAGAATACTGGAATGGGTAGCCTTTCCCTTCTCCAGGGGATCTTCCCAGCCCAGGGATGGAACCTAGGTCTCCCGCATTGCAGGCAGATTCTGTACCAGCTGAGCCACCGGGGAAGCCCTGATGGGGCTGGTTACTAGGAATACAGCTGAATAAAACAGGCAACAACAACAATCCTTGCCCTCATGGAGAGTAAATCCTCCTGAGGATTGAAGGGACAATAAACAAAGTAAGTAACAATTACGTACTATGTTAAAAGGTGAAATGCTGTGGAAAAAATAAAGGCAGGCTGATAGAGAGTGGGAATATTAAGTTAAGTGACCAGGTAGGTGGAGTTCTTTGAAACTCTTTCGCGTTTTCTATTCTTAACTTTAAAAGCAAAGAAATGTCCCTCTATAATTTTCCCTCTATAAAAAGATGAAATACTATTTTTAACTTTTGTTGAATTTATGCACCACTGATTATTTTTGTGCGGTTCTATCTTCTGCCAGAAAAAAAATCCTAAACCAGAGTTTATGATTTGCTGATTGCAGCTACATTAATTGATTGCTTTATAGCAACATTCCACTTTCTGAAGTAAATAGCAATCACGGGCATCAGAAGACCTGTCTCTCAGAGTCGATGATCCCACAAAAAGAGAGCACGTACTCTAGAATATCTGGGCCCAAAAGCAACCTGGTGAAGCCACCTGATTTTAGCTATTTCAGGAAATGTAGAAAAAACTTACATGCATATATGTCAAACAATGGCACTAATTATCTATAAATATTTGGGTATTAGTATGGCATGTGGGTAAAGCATCTGCCTGCAATGCAGGAGACCTGGGTTCGATCCCTGAGTCAGGAAGATCCCCTAGAGAAGGAAATGGCAACCCACTCCAGTACTCTTGCCTGGAAAATCCCATAGACAGAGAAGCCTGGTAGACTAGACTCCATGGGATTGCAAAGAGTGGACAGGACTGAGCGACTTCACTTTTCACTTATGGCATGTAATGGGCTTCCTTGGTGACTCAGCGGTAAACAATCTGCCTGCAATGCAAGAGACATGAGAGATGCGGTTTCGATCCCTGCATGGGGAAGATCCCTTGGAGAAGGAAATGGCAAACCACTTCAGTATTCTTGCCTGGAAAGTCCCATGAACAGAGGAACTTGGCAGGCTACAGTCCATAGGATCACAAAGAGTTGGACATGACTGCGTAACTGAGCACATACACAGATAGCAAGTAATTAGCATTGTTTTCCCACAAATGAAAATAGGTTTCAGTTCTCAGTCTTGCTTTAGCTTGATTCTCTTGAGCACCATTCTTACCAACCAAATAGTCACAGGGCCTCAGTTCAGCTTCCAGTCAGCCAACCAGTGGCTTTTAACCCTGGCTGTGACTGGAATCATTTTTTAAAATTCCTAATGCATGGGCCCCTGATCCAATTAAATCAGAATCTCTGGGGATGGAGCCCAGGCATCAGTATATATATAGATAGATATGTGTATTTACATAGCTATGTATGTGTGTGTGTGTGTGTGTATATATATATATATATATATATATAAATTCCAATTACACAAGAGGTTCTAATGCATAGTCTGGGTCAAGAACCTCTGCACTAACCTATCAGCCCCTAGTAACCTCCTCCTCAGCACCTCAGAGGGTCTTCTAAGGTCTTTAGCTATTTATTATCTCCACAGAGACTCAGCTCTCACCTCACTTGCTCTTCCTTTCAACTACGTTCCTTTCCTTCTTGTTCCCTTCATTTCGGCTTCAGCCTCAGGCCAGCCAACAGTACCTGGTAAGGTTGTTTGGCCCTACTGATGGCCAACACTGAGCTAGGTTTTCAGCTCTCTGATGCAAAACACACTGATCTAATTACCTGCAGATTGTCCACTCATCACTTCTGCAGCTGCTTCTGTGGTTCCATCTCCACCCCCGCCAGCCTGGCGGCCCTCCACGGCAGGTGCTCCAACAGAGCTGGCCCCCAAGGTGGAAAGCTTTGGCCCTCAGAATTCCTGTGGAATATGTACTGTCATAGCGTCTTAGTACGGAGAAGGCGATGGCTCCCCACTCCAGTACTCTTCCCTGGGAAATCCCATGGACGGAGGAGCCTGGTAGGCTACAGTCCATGGGGTCACGAAGAGTTGGACAGGACTGAGCGACTTCACTTTCACTTTTCACTTTCATGCCCTGGAGAAGGAAATGGCAACCCACTCCAGTATGCTTGCCTGGAGAATCCCAGGGACGGGAGCCTGGTGGGCCACTGTCTATGGGGTCGCACAGAGTCGAACACGACTGATGTGACTTAGCTTAGCAGCAGCGTCTTAGGATGCTCTCAGAAGTGTTCATCATCTGGCCCCTGGTCTCTTTCCCACCTCACTTGCCTCGACCACCACGATATGTCTCCTTACCCCCCATACACACAAGCGCGCGTGCACACACACACACTCTTCCCTTACATTTTCACATCTCCCTAGATATGCCGGTTTGTTTCTTTAATTCAGAAAGTTCCTTTCTCACTCTTTAGGCCCCTAACTGAAGCTCCTAAGCTTTCTCTAACCCCCTTGATTATAGTGTTCTCACTGTATCTGACGGCTTATGTGTTTATGCTCCTGGCTCTCCTCTAGACTGGAGGCAGAGGCTGGATCTTTATCTTCCATACAGAATAGCTTCTCAGGAAATGCTGGGTGGGAGAAAGACGGAATCGACTCAGACTATGGATGGCAAGTTACAGCAAATCTGTGGACCACATCTGGCCCATTGTTTTTTAACAGCAATTTTACTGAAACACAGTCACATTTTTTGGTGTATGGATTGTATAAATCACCCATTTGTATGTATGTATAAAGTTTTATTGAAACATAGCCAAGTTTACCTGTATTGTCTTGTGGTTGCTTTAGTGCTGCTAGGGTGGACTTGAACAGTTGCAACAGAAACCATATAGTCCCCAGAGCCTAAAGTGTTTACTATTTGACCTTTTGCAAACAACAGCAAAAAAGTGTGCTGACTTTTGATCTAAGAACCGCCTGAGAGATCTCCTATTGTAGTGTGCCCAGTAGAAAGATAAAGGAAACCATATAGGTAATTTTAAATTTCCTAGTAACTACATTTTAAAAAGGAAAGAAACACAAAAATAATTTTAGTAATACATCTCATTTAATCCCAAATATTAAAAATATTAGTATTCAACACGTAATTAATATAAAAGTGATGTAATGAGATATTTTACATTTTTATAGTATGAAGTCTTTGAAATTATACAGATATTTTATACTTACAGATAATTTTAATTTGAACTTGTGCTCAGTAACCACATCTGTAGCTAATGACTATCTTACTGAACAATTCCAGGCCAAGTCCGTCAGTTTATAGTTGAAGAAATTGGTCCAGAGAAGTTACTAGTTTAAAGTCACATAGAGGAAGAATCAGCTAAGCCCTGCTCTCCTTATTCCTAGGCAGGTGGTCCTTCCGCACCACACTGCTTTCAGTCTTGCTGTTTGTTTACTAGAAGAGATATGATAAGATGATCTGCTTTCTAATTTGGTACAAGCTTTAATAAGTTGTGTGACTTTGAGATAGTTCTTAACTTCCCAGGGTTTTCATTTCCTCATCTCTAAAAGCCTTGGACTGAGTGATCTTTTAAGTTCTAATTTTACATGATCATCAAACATGTTGGTTTGAACATCAGAATACACTGCAGTCATTTTGCCCAAGAAGTCTGTTTCTAAGAAGCTGTATGCAGATATGAACTCAAGACCAAGTAGGTTGTCAATGTAACTTAAAGTCTTTAGAGGTCAGGATTTTAGATAATTCATCCATTCACATATACCTGTCAGTAATCAGAAACAAGCCAAAAGCCTGATACACTTGGCACAGAGTCCGTCACAACATCAATGTTATGTCCTCAAGAAATTTTGGAGATGAGCCAAGAAGGCTGTCGCTGAGCAGTGAAAGAGCAAAGAAGGGACTGGTGTTAGGGCCCATCTGGGGCGGCAGGAAGATTTCCTTTCTCTGCTAACCAGCACCAGAGTCTGTCACCGATGACAGGAAGGAAGGGCAGTAAGGAATTTGGTATAAAACATATGGGAAATTAGAGACCTGTGACCATGATTAGAAAATCAAATACTATTTTGCAATACAAAATTTTATAACAGAATCAACAGTATTAAATTTGCACTCCAAATCAGAAAAGAAACAAAACAATGTAGGAGAAAGTTTTAGAAATGGAAGCAGACAGGAACCAAAGAGAAATAGATCTTTTTTATACATTTGCCTAAAACCAGTGGTGTTTGCTTTTAAACTTACTCACATCTTGTCCCTCCCTCACAACAGAAAAATCTTTCTTTCCTTCCAGAGATTGGAGAAGATTGTAGTAGAGGGCAAAATGTATGTGTCTCCTTTGGGATTAGACAGTGGAGAAGATTGTTGCTGCTACTGCTAAGTCGCTTCAGTCGTGTCCGACTCTGTGCGACCCCACAGACGGCAGCCCACCAGGCTCCCCCATCCCTGGGATTCTCCAGGCAAGAACACTGGAGTGGGTTGCCATTTCCTTCTCCAATGCATGAAAGTGAAAACAGAAAGTAAAGTCGCTCAGTCGTGTCTGACCCTCAGCGACCCCATGGACTGCAACCTTCCAGGCTCCTCTGTCCATGGGATTTTCCAGGCAAGAGTACTGGAGTGGGGTGCCATTGCCTTCTCCGGAGAAGATTGTAGTAGAGGGCAAAAGGTATGTGTGTCCTTTGGGGTTAGACAGACCGTGGTATGAGCCCCAGATGCTCCTTTCAAAAATGATGGTACCTTAAAAATTATATGGCCTTGGAACAAGTTTGTGCCTTAATTTCCTCCTCTGTAAAATAGGTATAATAATAGTGCTTACTACGTGGGACTGAAGATTAAATGAGGCAATACGGAAAAAGGTTTTAGCACAATGAGCATCATATATTAAGTGCTCAGTTAATCTTAGCTACTATTTTCATTCTGCCAATAGCATTCAAGAAGCAGAAAGGAGCTACCGGTGTGCTATGCTATGCCTGCAAGTGGCTGTTGGTGACTCCCGGCTGCTCTACCACATTTATCTCTCTCTCTCACACACACACACACGCACACACACGTATATAGGCTGCGCCGGGTATTCGTTGCTACGTGTGGCTTCCTCTACTTGCAGTGAGTAGGGGCTACTCTTCCTCTTGCTGGGGAGTAAGGACTCTAGAGGACGCAGGCTCAGTAGCTACAGGACACCGGCTTCTCTAGCTGCCTCAACCCGGCTTAGTTGCCCGGTGGCTTGTGGGATCTTAGTTCCCCAACCAGGGATCGAACTTCGTCCCCTGAGTCGGAAGGCAGATTCTTAACTATTGGACCACCGGGGAAGTCCCTTGCTGGTCCATGTTAAATTGTGTGCAGAGAAAGTGATGTAGTCTAGCAGTCCCACTGAGGTCTGTGTTATTAATGTGTCAAGGTCAGTGACAGGGCAGAAGGAAACAGTGCCCGGAAATCTCACTGGGTGTTTTGCTTTTGTTACCTGCTAGGTAAGTTTGTCAGAATTCTAATGCTGAGCTTTGCTTCTTTATGGCAGTGTTTCATTTTTATATGCTTGTGCTTTATTAGCTGACTTTAAAATGGTTTGGTTAATCTTCCTTCTCTCTAGGGGGAGGGAAAAATATATATATATATATATGGTGTGTGTGTCGGAGAAGGCAATGGCAACCCACTCCAGTACTCTTGCCTGGAAAATCCCATGGGCGGAGGAGCCTGGTAGGCTGCAGTCCATGGGGTTGCTAAGAGTCGGACACGACTGAGCGACTTCACTTGCACTTTTCACTTTCATGCATTGGAGAAGGAAATGGCAACCCACTTCAGTGTTCTTGCCTGGAGAATCCCAGGGACGGGGGAGCCTGGTGGGCTGCCGTTTATGGGGTCTCACAGAGTCGGACACGACTGAAGCGACTTAGCAGCAGCAGCAGCAGCATGGTGTGTGTGTGTGAGAGAGTTTAAGTGGCTTCAGCCTTACTTCCCATATTGGGAAACTTGCCCTTCAGTACCAAGAGAGTTTATAAAACAGTCCTTCAGCATTTGTGCAGCCAGCAGAGAAGAGGTGGATTCCCTCCCCAGCTGACTCATTGATCATCTTTTCTGCTGAATGGATTCAACTCAACAAATTTGGAATCATTGGTCAGAGACCAAGGTGAAAGCCCTGGGTGTTCTTTCCTGGGACTTTTATCAAGGAAAATTCAGCCCCTTAGATAGAATAGCAGGTTGGTTTTGAACCAATCATCAGCTACAGTAATTATCATCCCTGTTTTAGCAAACTGAAGGGCTGTGAGGTTAAGTAACTTGCCACACACACATTACTCACACAGCAAGTAAAAGGCAGAGCATGAGATCAACCCTTGGCAGTCTGGCACCAGAGTCTGTGCCTTTATTTCCCTCTTCCACTTGTCTACAAGTTAAGAGGTGCCTTTTTATTTTGACCAACTTTTTCGATAGAACTTCCAAATTTGCAGATTTAGAAGTCTCTTTTGTTGAATCAAAATGACTTACAATAATTGATTTTAATGCTTAGGTGATTTGTACGCTTTAAAAATTTTTTAGTTTATTATTAGTTCCTTCAAAAATTATTATAGAATTATAATATATTTTATTTTGTGACTAAACAATGAGACAGATGGTAGGAGGTATAGTTTTCCTTCCCTTATCTTCGTGTTGTACTCCTATTCATCCCTAAAAACCCAGGACTTCACTATTTCCTCTGCTACTCCTGCAACAATACATGTATTTATAACTGCACTCATCACTCTGCACTGTGATTATTTGAGTATCTCATTTATGACCCCTGCTCAGCAGGACAGGATCTATATTTTTCTTCATGTGTGCACTTGTGTAATAAAGTCAACAAAGAACAAATGTTCATTGAACTGTATTTGAGGAAAACATTTAAATAGATTTCTTTTATGTGAAATGCATTTTTTGGCTGATCAGGAAAATTTAATATGAGAGAAATTTCTGGAGTTACATGAACACTAATTTTCTTAGAAAATTTCTCTTATCTGAAATACTGAGTGTGAAAAAATATAGAGTAACTAACCTGCATTTATTCTAAAGAACTGTAGTCTTTGTATCATGGCATATTTGTAACCCATTCTTCTAACACTAATAACCATGTGGCTATTCATGTTTATTTACTGTTCACTCTAAAATCTTTTTGACTCAAAGTTTTTAAGAGTTACATGAAATCAACTCGAAATCAACAAATGTATCCTTGCTCTTTTATTTTGCTTTCTACACACTGTCATTCCTCATTATAATTCTGTGAAGTGAATGTCACTGCACACAGTATAAAGTGTTTTGCATGCATATAAACACCAGAACCTAGGAGTGCTGTGTTGTAGTGCAATTATGCATGTAGAAGCAAATACATTTATGCAACATAATGTAAACACTTCACTGTTTTTTGCAAGAATAAAAGCAAAGTAATTACGTTGAATAGTCTTTAATTAAAATTAGTTGAAAACCAGTATAGCTCTGTCATATTATGTTGTAACTCACCTAGCAGTCAATTTCTTCAGCTTTTCAAATCCACCAATTCATGTAATTTTAGCTGTTAAAAATGTTACTTATTTAGCTTGACTTAAAGCAAAACTTAAGCTTATGCTATCTATTGACTGGTTTCTTAAGTAACTGTATTTTAAAGTAAAGTTGGAAGTTTATTTATGCCATTCTAAAATGATTAGATGTGATTTCATTTAGATGTTTAAATTATAAACATATTGGTGTTTACAGTATTTTTTATTACAAGCAGTATGGCTCCTGGATCTCAGATTTCCTAGGAGGCTCCTAGGAACTTGTGGTAAATACTTATTAGAGGATATGAGCTTTCATTTTCTATTTTAATCTTTATCCTTTTAGAAAGAGATATTATTTAATTCCCCTAAATTTACATTTTCATATGATAATGCAGAGGAGACAGTGAATTTATGGAACCTAACTTCCAAATTCCAAAAGACATTTTATATTGTGAATCTTTGCCTATAATGAAAGTCTATTGAACCAGCTGAAGCAGTCACAGGATACCGAAAGAACAATTTCCTCTCTACATTTATAACTAATTTTGAAGATTTCAAAGAGTCAGTCTAGAACCAAACTATTTTTGCAAATAGTCTTGAAGAAATTTTTCCCATCATGTGCATGCTTTGATGTGTAGAAGGAAACCGTAACTTTTGTGAAATCATCTTTCTTTTCAAAAGTATGTTTGTGTTTAAGTGTGTGGCTTGCCCAGTTTAAAAACCACAATGGGAAAATTATTTAATGGCGTGCAGCCACACAGACTTCACAGACTGAGATTTTATTGTTTTGTGGGTCTGCATGAGATTTGTTTTGCATACTGCTACATATCCAGAGAACTTTTAACAGCAATCATGGTTTTCTCTATATTCAGCCATCAACCAGGCATTTTAACAGGTGTGGGAATGGACAAACGAAGGAAATGTAATCTTTCATCTCCAAAGTGACTGAATCTTTCAAATGTCTCCCGTAGCAAGCAGTTCCCACTCTCGGAGCTTTGCTTCTGATGGCAAACAGCAAAGCTAACTTTGGTTACTACCAGTGCTTCCTTTTGTGCAAGTCCAAGTGGACCCTGTTCAACTTATGGTCAAGCCATTTGTGCCGGTTTCTGTCAGGGCTTAGAGTGCATTCAACAGACATGTGGGCCTTTGATTTATTGGTCACAAACAAAACCTAAATCTCTTCCAGGAGGATAAAACTCATCTTTGGTTCAGCTTATGTAAGCAGGAAAAGATGTTTTAGACTCATGGAGACTTTGGAGCTTATTTTGAACTTATTGCCTGGTGCCTTCGAGCAATGGGATCAATATTTTGAAACATTTTTTTCCAAAGCCCCATAATTCCGAATTGGTCTCAAGAAGTGGAATTAAACTCTATTTGGCGTTAGCAATTGAAATTTTCAATATTTCTTTTAATATATGATTCAAATTCAATCATTTCTGCTCATCAGTGTATTTAGGTTTTGTTTGATGCACAGGTGTTTTATTCATTTGTAAAAGCCTTGACTGTTTATGCTCATGAAAAGATAATAAACTCATTATAAAAAGAAGTCCAAACATTATGAAATTGTTTGTAGAAAGTCAAGCTCTTGGAATATGGAGAGCCATTATTACCAGAGGAGTAGCAGGTATTCCGCCAGAATGGTTTTCTGTTTACTAGCATGTATTATGGTACAGAGACTTTTTCCCCAGTAATACCTTGACAATTATATAGCTCTTAAAGCATACTAATCATACAATACACACTGTTTTGCACATTATGTTTATTATTAATAGCTCCTGGATATCTTTCCATGTTAGTACTTACAAAGTCTACTTCATTCTTTTCTTCGGCATTCCACGATACAAATGTCCGATAACTCATTCAAACAAATCCATAATGATGGACACAGGGGTTGTTTCCAGCTTGGTTTTGTTTGTTTGGTTATTTTGCCACACCAGTGTCACAGCGAATATCCTTTTAAAGATATCTGTATACATTCAGAACACAGTATTTTAAGGCATTACTGCTGCTGCTGCTAAGTCACTTCAGTCGTGTCCAACTCTGTGCAACCCCAGAGACAGCAGCCCACCAGGCTCCCCCCGTCCCTGGGATTCTCCAGGCAAGAACACTGGAGTGGGTTGCCATTTCCTTCTCCAAGGCATTACAAAGAGATAAATAATTTTATTTTCATGCATGTATTTCATTCTGGTGGGCACTTCAGATTATTGTTATCAGTATACCAAACATGTAATAAATAACATTTCAAAAATGTGATTCAGTATATTTAGTTCCAAAGAATAAGCATATTTTTCTAAAATTTGAAAATATTGACCTATGAGTGACCTTCCAGTACATTCTTTTATGATTCATTGAATGATAGTAATAATGTTCTCTTGAGCATTTTATAACTTCAGTTTACAAACCACCTTCACATAATTATCTCATCTGATTTCACATCAATGTGATGTGTGCAGCGCAGGTTTATAGGAGGAAATAGCACAGACCTGGAATTTTTCACTGTCTGAAATAGTCATATGGTGTCAGTCCTTTGTTCTGGTAACTCAAGGAATCAAGGCCACTGTCATAATAAGTGTTATATCGTAGTGTTAGTCACTCAGTCACGTCTGACTCTTTGCAATCCCATGGACTGTAGCCCGCCAGGCTCCTCTGTCCATGGGATGGATTCTCCAGGCAAGAATACTGGAGTGGGTTGCCATGTCCTTCTCCAAGGGATCTTCCTGACCCAAGGAAGGAACACGGGTGTCCTGCATTGCAGGCAGATTCTTTACCGTCTGAGCCACCAGGGAATACTGTTACCTTAATGTGAAAAAACACTTATGTATCACTTCAATAACTGGTGTTGCTAATCTACCATCCAGTGTTCAGGCATTTTTATTTAATTGTCTGATATCCAGAGATTAGACTCACCAGGCGTTGATTAGTGAAGTGCTCCAATAATTGCTACTCCAAAACCAAGAATTTAAAAGACATTTATGCAGCCGTTGTTAAAGATGGATGAGTCTCAGTGCTTCTGTACCTCATTTGAATTCGGGAGAGCTGAGAGTAAAGGGAGAAAAGGAAAGTCTGCAGAATGCAGCAGCAATCAGACAGTGTTGCTGAAACTTGGAAGTTCTATTCTCCACTGATTATCACTTCTGTATGTTTACGACCCTTCCTTTATCCAGTACCCATCAGGATGGGCTGGCAGTAAATGGTGGCGCTTTTCTGGTTTCCCACACTCCTTGTGGGAGCAGGCTCCTCTGCAGGGAAAGGAAATCATTGCTATGTTGCCTCCAGCTTTGGGAAAGGAAGCAATCTTGAATGGCTATTGTTGCAGTAGCTACAAATGTATGTGGCCTCATTAGTGATTATCCCCACCCTTAACGTAGCTGAGAATGTACTTCTGAACTTTCTATCTTCCTACATCTACTGTAAATTGCACAGGACCTCAAAAGCGGCTTCCAGGTCTGCAATCTCATGAGATCATGTCCACTCCAACCCCTGATTGTTGAAAATGATAGCATTTCTAACCAACCATGATTCTATAGACTGGCTGCTGGGATGAGCAGGTACACACTACCATATGGAGAACAGATAATCGTACATCTGGTATAGCACAGGGAACTCTACCCCATACTCTGTAATAGCCTATATGAGAAAAGAATCTGAAAGAGAATAGATATATGTATAACAATCATTTTACTGTACAGCAGAAACTAATACAATGTTGTAAATCAACTATATTCTAATAAAGATTTTTAAAAAAATCACACTGCTGATAATGCTTTGAAATTCTACTATTCTGTTCTCCTCAGCACGATTTTAGGAAGTTGATCTGCCTCTATTTCATTTGTCCAACATTACTTTGTACTTCTCAAAGTATACTTGACTGTCAAGTCAGGATGGTTTTTTGTTCATTGTTTCATGTGTAATACTTAGTTCATTTCCACTGTTCTGCCCAACCTTATGTTTTTTTCTTCTCTCCTACAAGTCTTTCTCCTCTCTTGCCTAACCGAATTCTAACTGAATTTTAAAATAAGCCCCCATGTTCTGATAAATCCTTTCCTGCTATGATAAGAGAACACACTGATGTCTGTACCCAGAGAAACTCAACACATATCTGCACATTCTGTCTTTCCCTTCCCAACCTGTGGTTGAAATATCGTTTGTACTTTGACATTCAAGCTCTTAAAATAGGAACCTGTTTATTGGATTGCAATAATCATATTAGACACCAAAGTACATTCTCCCACCTCTGGGGCCTTCTCTCTGAACCAACTCAGGAGATACACCAATGAGCAAAGCTGGGTTTTGGTATAGACCTCTGGACCTGCCAGAGGAGTCCCACTGAGAGTTAGAGTCAGCTGCAGTCGATCTGTTTCTTACCCAATTAGTGTATGGGAATAGGGGACAGTTTCAAACTGATCAGTGCCAAATACCCTACCATGTTCTTATTTGACCAACAAATCTCTCCTGTGTACACAAGAATGACCTCATGGCCCTCATGGTGTTTATACAGCAGGTACCTCTGAACACATTTCACCTATTCAGGATATTTCATGCATGAATATTCCATGGCTAGTTAAAATTCCACTAATACTTTCTCATTCAGAATAATATCCTTTATCAGTCTAATGCAATGTCCTAATGAGGTGGATGAACCTAGAGCCTATTGCACAAAGTGAAATAAGTCAGAAAGAGGAAGACAAATGTTGTACATTAATGCGTGTATGGAATCTAGAAAGACAGTGCCAATGAACCTGTTTTCAAGGCAGCAGTGGAGACGCAGACAGAGGGCACAGACTTGTGGACATGGCAGGGGAAGGAGAGGGCGGGGCGAATTGAGAGACCAAGGAAACATGTCCATTGCCATGGGTGAAAGAGATAGCCAGTGGGCATTTGCTGTGTGACACAGGAGCTCAACCCAGTGCTCTGTGACAACCTAAAGGGGTGGGATAGGGTGGGACTTGGGAGGGAGGTGCAAGAGGGAGGGGACACATGTACACCTGTGACTGATTCATGGTGACGCGGTAGCATGGTGATAGCACAAATCAGCACGATATTGTAAATCAATTATCCTCCAATAAAAATTTTTTTTAATGTTTTCAAAGCAGAAAATTAAAACATACAAGAAGTATGGCATATCGGGAGGGTGAGCATATCCTGTGATAATTTTATCTTGTGTCTGGAGACTAGTCTTATGAACTACCTAATTTAAAATTTAAAGTCCTGTGTTACAAGTTAATTGTTTAATATATTGACCACAGACATTCTAACTAGATTATAAACTTCTCAAGGACAAAAATCATATCACCAATGACTCTGGTACCCCTCATAGCACTTAATATAATCCTGAGCATATTGAGATGTTCAATACATATTCACTGAAGTCAATGTCATCTTTAGATTGGAGTGCTTAAATTCCAATTCAATAGGTATTAGGTGAGAGATGGTGAATCAGCTGGGGTCCTAGGGAAAACATAAAATCACACTAGGTAGTTCAGATGAAGAGACTTTAATGAAAAGACTACTCAAAGGTATACAGGCAAGGATGGAATTCTCTGGTGGTTAAGAATCTATACTCCCAATGCAAGGGGTACAGGTTTGACCCCTGGTCAGGGAGCTAAGATCCCACATGGCATGGCCTAAAAATAAAGACTTGAAAATTAAAAACAAACCAACAACAAAAAACAGTTATATATAGGCAAGGATAAGAAAAGAAAGAAAGTATGGTGAGGCACCTGGAGTTGACTACAGAGAATGAGCCCTTTTCTCCCTGGGATGAAGAAGCAAAGAAAGGAAGTAGAGTTAGCAGAACCTAGTGAGAAGTGGAGCTGGGAAAAAAAGACCAGTCTGGCAGAAAATGTGACTGAGGAGTGATGAGCAAGAGGTGGGAAAAATACAGCAGGAGGCAGGGAAAAATACCCTGCTTTCCACCCTCAAATCTCCTATGTGTTCCAGCTCACAAGGAGTCATGGGAATATAGTCAGCAAATTTCAATTTGCTGGGCAGGGCAGAGAACAGTGGAGAAAGATTTGTGTGGCAAAGACTCTGGCAGGATTGGGAGGGCATGGTTAGGAGGGCAGTTATGCTAAATAATCCCCATAGAAAGTTCTCATTATATGTGGAAATAGGAAAAAGTTTCAGTTATATGTAAAGAATAAGGGAAGCTGAGAAATCTAAAAATTACGTGTGGAAAAACTAAGTCCTGATGTTAATTTTCTTCACTGGATCACTCTGAATACAATCTAAATAAGAGAATAAACACTGTTACATTCAAACTTTCAATTATAGCAGTTTCAAGTCAAGCAATGAATGCATATATCCATCACTCATAGCAATGAATAAAATTCATTTGCCTAAATAACTGCCATTACACTCAAAAGTGGGGGATGTACTTAATGAGAGTGCCTCTGGGTTTTTTAGGGAGGTAGCTGTGAAGTAAAATAATAGAACATAAATGATCCTCCTGTGTGGGAGAATTATTATGAATAATATCAAACGGTTCTCTTTAAATTTATGAGTCACATCTTATCATTTTTTCCTTTTGTTTGGTGCCCACCCATGACCACATAGGGTTAATAAATATTTGCATAAATAGAATGATAGAACATTAAAGGTCTTATAATCTGCAAACACTTTTAACGGATAAAGAAACAGGCTCCCACAAGTCACCTGCCCTTGACCAAATAGTTGGTTGCAGCAGAACCAGCCTGGAATGCAGATTGTCAACATTCTAATCTGGCCATAGTTCTAGAAATGCTTGATTTGTAGGAAAGTGAAAGTGGAAAGTGAAGTCGTTCAGTTGTGTCCAACTCTTTGCTACCTCGTGGACTGTAGCCCACCAGGCTCCTCCGTCCATAGGATTTTCCAGGCAAGAGTACTGGAGTGGGTTGCCATTTCCTTCTCCAGGGTATCTTCCCAATCCAGGGATCAAACCCAGGTGTTCCGCATTGCATGCAGATGCTTTAACCTCTGAGCCACCAAGAAATGCTTGATTTAGCTCCAATTAAATGGCAAAAGAAAATAACGGTTAAGGGCAAAGGTTTGGAATTAGGTAGATTTGTGTTTAAACCCAGTCAGACTGTAGGCAAATAACAAATAAATTCCTACTTAACTGCTGTTCCTTCTTCTATAAAGCTGGGGTGAATATCTACCCCATTAGAGTTGTTGTGGGTGGACTAAAAAAATATAAAATGTTCAGTACAATGCCTGGCATTAATACCTGTCTAATAAATAAAAGCTACTATACAGTAGCTTTCTTTGAAAGTCAGTTGATAATTATTTATAGATGATGATCAATAAGAATTGGAGAAGCACTGTTCAGGGAACTCTAAACCAAGAAAAGAAACTTCAAGTCAATCAGAAGAAGTAAAGTGGAAAATAAGGGAAATTGGAGTGGAAATGAATGCAATAGACAGTCCTAACAGTAAATGAATTCGTTTTCTTTTTTCTCCTTCATCTTTACTAAGGAAACATGCCCAAGACTCCCACTTTAAAATTTTTTTTATTAATAGGCTTTATTTTTTAGAGTCTTATTTTGGATTCACAGAGATTAGTACCACTGGACCGACTGAAAAGTTGAAAATAATTGAAGAGCATAAAGCCCTGCACAGATACAAGGTGGTATTCTTATGAATAAATATTGAGGTGCCCGAGACCTGGTTAACACACCAAAAAGAAATGAACCAACAGAACTTGAGCTACTTAGTTTTTAAAGAACACCAAGGGTTAAATGGTGCAGCTGCTGGCAGAATTGTGTACTCTGCTATGGCAAACTTTTCCAGGGACTGATGGATTGCCTATCTGAATTCTATCTAAATGAAGAATTGCAGGCATAGCTGTGGAAACTTATAGATACTATCACACCATACTGGATAAACCAGTTGAAACTGTAATTAAATGATAGGACCAATGAAAAATGTATAAACAATCTACTGTGGAAAAGGGACCATAACTTGTAAGGGAAATTCACAAAGAAATACTCTGAGGTCTTGAGTGAAGTAAAGACCATCATGCCAAAGGGAAAACTAGTGGGTACGATTTATAATTATAACGTTTCCCTCAAATCCTTAAATGCAGAGACATTTCCTACTATCTAAGAAGAAATTTTGATGAGGTCAACACTGCATTGGCACTACTTTAAAAATAAAATAAGGATAGGGACCAGGTTTAAAATGAGTAAACAGTGTATGAATCAGTAAACATGTCTTAAGGTGGAAAAGCATAAACTGAAGGGTTTCAGAGATGCCTCTGTGCTGAGGAAAACCTGTTTGAAATTTGTCTAAGCAATCTGGAAGACAGAATATCAGGTTCATAGATGATACTAAGTTCCTTCGTAGAAAAGATAATAACTATGGGAGAAATGATTGGAAAAACTTAAGAGTTTGCGTAAGTAGGCAGAAAGGAAGGAACTCTCATTCTATACACTTCACACCCAGGAGTGCTGACTCCCTTTTTAGAGGGGTAGGTCTCAGGCAGATGCTGATAGGTAAGGAAACGTCATGGATTAGAGGAATGCTCCATAGAGCTACAGTCCCAGAGTTCACCCTGAAGTCGATACTGGGTGAAGGGTAGAGGTGGACCACTTTATCTCTGGCTCCAAACTGGGATGTTCTGTCCTTCCAGAGAAGTCTTCTTGAATAAGAAGTGCAGAAGAACAATGAAGAGAGACTTTCCCCTTAAGGAAAAATGTTTTGTGGAGGTTAAGCTAAAAACTGTAATAGGTACCCCATGTGCGTGTGCTCACTCGGTCGTGTCCGACTCTTTGCAACCCCGTGGACTGTAGCCCTCCAGGCTCCTCTGTCCATGGGATTCTCCAGGCAAGAACACTGGAGTGGGTTGCCGTTCCCTTCTTCAGGGGCTCTTCCTGATCCAGGCATCAGACCCACGTCTCTTGTGTCTCCTGCATAGGCAGGTGGATTCTTTACCACTAGCGCCCCCTGGGAAGCCCAGTATTGTTCTTAAGGCCTCAGTTAACTCATGCAGCAACCTTTGAGGTCAATTTTGAGATCTTCAAAACCCTTTGAAGTTTGACGTGAGCCTTTGTGCAAGAAAAGGCGTTCTTTGAATGCTAGGAGTTTACTCTGGCACCTGTGTGATAAATCCACAGGTCAGTGATGAGCTGCAGACCAGTTTAATGATGGAAGGGACTGCAATGTAGCAGTTCAGAAGGACTAGAGATCACTGGGCAAAGTAGAAAACATTTTGTATTTGTATGTTAGATTCTCTGTTTTTGCTTTCCTTTTACACTTGATAAGATCACAGAGTTGGCCTAGTATGCCTCTGTGTAAAATTCTCAAAGGTCTTGGATGCTTTAAAGGAAAGGAATGCATTTTAGAAACAACTTTGAAGTCAGTTTCTCTAATTCATACATAGTCTAATGTTGCTTTTCCATTTATACAGTTCCTCTTATGCAGCTGATTATAAAAGGAGTAGGAAGAATGCAATTAATTTTCATGCCAGTAAAAGAAGCAAAAAACTGACAGTTGTCTTTCATACAAAAAAAAAATTGAATTTACTAAGCATTTGCAAGGTACCAGTGTTTTATACTTCATTTAACTATTTATAGCAAGCTCTTAAGGTATTATTATTCACATTTTAGAGACTAGAAAATTGAGGCTCAGAGATATTTAGTAACTTATCTAGGCTATCTGGCAGGGCCAAGAAGATTCAAAGTCTGTTTAATTCTAAAGTCCATATTCTTAGTATCCATATATATAAACACTGATATTCTTCAAGTCCATATAGGATTGCAATTTGTATTAACACAGTAGAAGGAAGTTTAAAATACTTTCTCATCTTTAATCTTTAATATCTTTAATCTTCAAAATCTTTTCATTTTATTCTCTATTGCAGCTTACCCTGTTGGTAAAGTATCCACCATTAGAGATTATAAAAACTATTTTTCAACAAGGGACATGCCACTGAATGTCATGACTCTTCATGTGCTGGTTCTAGTGCTTTCCAACAAATTTGTTTTGTGGTGCCCTCTCTATTGCATTTTTGAGTAGGCTGTAAATCTTTTTAAAACCAATAAAAATATAATTTCAGAATGTTTTAAAAGCAATCTCTCATGTCACTGAATTCTCAAGTGATTTCTGTTTCTGCTTTCTTCTACATATAATGCAAAGAGGATTCTGATGAAAATAATAGTTAAGTATAATATTTTTTTCTAATTACAAAAAGTAATATATGATGACTTAACTGAATTTAGACTATGTATAAAGGTATAAGGGCTTCCCAGATGGTGCTAGTGGTAAAGAATCCATCTGCCAATGCAGTAGACACGTGTTCAATCCCTGGGTCAGGAAGATCTCCTGGAGTAGGAAATGTCAACACGCTCCAGCATTCTTGCCTGGAAAATTCCCTGGACAGGGGAGCTTGGTGGGCTTCAGTCCATGGGGTTAAAAAGAGTTGGACACAACTAAGTGACTTAGCACACACACAAATAAAGGTATAAAGAAAAAAGTATCCAGAATTCCACAGAAAAAACATGATAAGCATCTAATGTTCTTCCTTTGAATGTATATGAGAACAAAATGTGAATTATGGATTACTTGGAAGGCGGTTGAAGAATTTAAAATAATTTAAAATTATATATATGTACATTTTAAATATACATATATCTATTTTGCATACGTATATATTCATCTAAGATAGCCATTGAAATTTTCAAATACTTTCTCTAAAGTTAATTCCATTTCTCTATATGGTGACTACAAGATGTTACGACTTAAAGCAAAAATTTGGCCAGTTTGTCTAGATGAGAATTGAAAACACATTGTGATTTTACACAGTAGAAAATTTGAATTTTTGCATGTTTTAATTTTATTTTTTTCTATTTATGAAGATAATATATATGTAAATGTATAGTATAATGTGTAATATATAATATATATAGTATGTAATATGTAGTAAATACAAATCAAATGACACATAAAGAGATTAAAAGTAGCTAATATTTGTTGAGTGCTTTCTATATGCCGGGCACTATTCTAAGGGTTTTATTTATATTAACTCATTTAATCCTCACAATCATACTATAAAGTAAGGACTATTATTTACTGCCTTTATTTTACAAATGAGAATCTTGGGCATCAAGGGGCTAAGTAATTTGCTTGAAGTCTTGGTTTACTAGGAAAACAATCACGGCAAACGGCATGGTTTTAATTTGTTCATTGAGTTTTCTCATGAGAAAACAAAGCTGATGAATTAGAGCCTTGCCATGCATATATTATAACTTTGTTTTAGGAAAGAAAATGATCAAGTTCCACATGATGCTCTTTAGATGAAGAAGGTAAAGGGAGGGTGGACGCACACCTAGCAGAATCTGGATCTGAACCTTGGGACTCAGAGGAAAAGTAGTGGGTCCCTAGGACATGCAGCTGCTAAAGAACAGAGCTGAGATTCAGACTCAGGCAGGATATTCCCAGAGTCCACGCTGAACTATTCCCTAAATTGCCTCTACAAAGTATATAGAAGAAAGCTATTAAGAAGAAAGCCAGGATTAATTAACTCATTGACCGAATAATTGGATCAATCTCGAGTCCCTCTCTCCTCCCCAGAGATTGGGAATGATACTACCTGGCTCAAAGCCCCAGCCCTCTAATTATAAGGTTGGTTTTTCTGGCATAACAAGTTTCTGTCCCAAGTCATTACATTAGCAAAAAACTCAGGTATAGTCCAAAATATCCACCATGAATATCAAAGACACTTCTATGCCTTGGGAAATTCCAAGGATTTAGAGTTTACCTCCTAGAAACCAGAAATAAAAATGTCAGCCAAAATCCTTTATTATATAATACCACCCCTCTTAGCATATCACTGCAGGCTGTCAAACTGCTTTTCTGCAGCGTGGAATCAGCTCCTCAGCAATAGGGTGTCCCACAGCTCAGCCCCTTTTGTTTCTGTGTTGTCCTGTGGGACAAGGGACATAAGGAGCTGACAGCTTTGCAATGACAATGAGTGACATCAGAGGAGAGGAAGAGTTTTCTGAAGGAGGCAGTGTAGAGAAGCTAATGGTGGAGGATGACTTTGGCATGAGCTCAGACTTGAGTAGTCATAAAATCATTGAATAAAAAATTATGAGTCTTACATCCACACTCCTACCTGATATTTAATATAAGCATTATCCCCAGTTGGTCAAATAGCCAGGCTGCACTGTAGGGTAAGCCAATTATTCTTGGGGCAACCAATTTTACTGATATAAATCTGATTGTTTTTAAACTATTTCTCATAGTGAGCCAACATTTACCTTTTAATAAATCTTTCCATTAATTTTTTTACTACCTCATGGAACACAGTTTTGGCTAGGCTGCGTAGCATGTGGGATCCTCGTTCCACGATCAGGGATGGGACCCATACCCCTTAAGTGGAAGACCATAGTCCCAGCCACTGGACAGCCAAGGAATTTCATCCTATGGAACACATATTCACACAGCCATCACCTATTGTTTAGGACAGACATGCTATGAAGTCAGCCACCATGTCTCTCCTTGGTTTTGTCTTCAGCAAATTAAACATCTGCCTTCACCCACACCTCACGGGGCCTTGTCTTAGTTCTCACCACCTTTCATATCTTGCTATCCCATCAGCGTCTTTCCTAAAATAGAATATCCAGATATTGTTGCATTAATGAAGAAGATAATGAAATCACTATTGCCAATAAAATATTTCAATTTCTCCTCTTTCTATAAATATGTTTTTGAACTTACAGAGTCTTTTTCAAAAAAGGATATGAAGGAAATAGGAAAATAAAATGTATATTATTATCTTATCCTCCTGTTATGTTTTAACATATTTGTGTGTTTTAAATAATACTTTAAAATAACTTTTTTCTGTTTTATATTATGAAAATAATATGTATTAGTAGTAAAAATTCAAACAATACAAAGAGTAATAGGGAAAAAATTTTTTAAATTCCTCTTACTCTCAAACTTTTAATCCCACTTCTTAAAGCACAGTTTAGCTTACTTTATTTATCCAGAATATTCTTATATTGGGCATCTTTCCTTACCAATATTCTGGATCTATCTTGTTCTTTTTAATAGCTGCATAGTATTTTATTACATGGTTATACCATCTTTTATTTACCAGTCCCCTTTGATGGACATAGATGTTGTTTCCTCTCCTTTTTTAATTTTATAGCAATACAATAAATTTTGTGTTTCTTTGAACACATGAGAAAGCACATCTGTAGGATAATTTCTTTGAAGTAGACCTGCTATGTCAAAATTTATGTGCCTTCAAGGGTTCACCAATTTACACTTCTGCTTATAGTGTGTGGAGTACAGTAGACTCCTGAACAACAGGGGTTTGAGATGTGCAGTCCACTTACACACGGGCTTTTACAGTACTATGTGATTGGTGGTTGGTTGAGTGGGAGGGGCAGGGGTGGTGACTGTTAGAGTTATTTTCAGATTTTCCACTGGGTGGAGGTCTGGTGCCCATAGCCTTCTTATTGCTCAAAGGTCAACTGTACTTGTTTTTCCATATGCCAAACTTTAAAATAATTGTTAATCTAAAAGCTGACAAATGGACTATGATTCGGCTGGATACCTTCTGTTTGCCCCTCCAGATGCACCTTACGCTCTTCTCCCAGCTCTTTGCTGTAGACAGATACTGTACAGACTACATCACTGGATTCCTGCACCCTCTCGCTTCTTCTATGTCAGACTTAGAAACAGGGGCACCAGTTGAAGATGGGGTACAGATGGGGAAGAGGTATTTACTGATGAAGTTAACGTATTTATTTCCTGGGCTCTCTCCTTGTGGGATCTCTGCAGACTGGCTGTGACCCTTAAGGTCAAGGACACAGCTTCTGTCCACACAAATCTGTCTCCATTTTCTTGTCCTTTCAGGCATAGAAGGCTGGTCTGCCCTGGTTTTCCTATATCCTGCTCTACCTTTGTAAGTGGTGGTTTGGTGGTTTAGTCGCTAAGTCGTGTCCAGCTCTTGCGACCCCATGGAGCCCACCAGGCTCCTCTATCCATGGGATTTTCCAGGTAAGAATACTGGAGTGGATTGCCATTTCCTTCTCCAGGGGTATCTCGTAAGAGAGGCAATTTGAACATAGACCTGAATGATGAGAAGGAGTATGAAGATCTTGGGCTTATGTGTTCCAGGTGGAAAAGGTCCTGCTTTTGGAACAAGCTCGTCATAGATGAAGAGCAGCAGGAACACCAGAGTGGCTTTGGGCCATCAGGCAAGTATATGGTTTGTTTGAGAGCCATTGCCTCTTCTTCCTTTCTGAGAGAGCTCTAATTTTGTTCAGACATCATGGGAAGAATCAAAGGATAAACCACCATTTGTCTAAGTGAATCATGAAAATTCTGTCCCAAAGTGTCTGATTGATTTAGGAATGCACCTGTAACCCAGTTCTGGCCAATGAGACATGAGAGGGAGTTTTCTAGGGCCCTCTTGAGAATTTTTCTCCTTGGTAAAAAAGCAAACATAAAGGAGAAAATTCCTACCTTTCTCCCCTTTTCTGCTTTGGATGCTTTTTGTGAGAATATGATGCCTGGAAATGTATAGTCTTTTGACAACCATGAGACAAAGGGCCGGGATCAAAAACAACATATGAAAGTAGAAGAGTGAAACGTTGGAAAGAACCTGGACCCTGATGACATATTGGACCTTCCAAGCCAACTGTAGGATCACCTGCCTTCAGACTCCCTGTTAAGTAAATAAACAAGTAAAAATCAATCTTAGCTTGAGTCACCATTAGGTGGAGTTTCTGTTCCTTGCAGTTGACGCATCAGCTCACAGAGTAGGGCGACGAAAGGTAACCGATGTAAGAGAGGTGGCCAGGGGTCCACCACAGTGTCGCTTGGGCCAAGGCATGGAATTTGGATTTTATTCCAAAGGCAAGAGATTTCTGCTGATGACTCAGTGCATGCTGCTGCTGCTGCTAAGTAGCTTCAGTCGCGTCGACTCTGTGTGACCCCATAGACAGCAGCCCACCAGGCTCCCCTGTCCCTGGGATTCTCCAGGCAAGAACACTGGAGTGGGTTGCCATTTCCTTCTCCAATGCATGAAAGTGAAAAGTGAAAGTGAATTCACTCAGTCGTGTCTGACTGTTAGCGACCCCATGGACTGCAGCCTACCAGGCTCCTCTGTCCATGGGATTTTCCAGGCAAGAGTACTGGAGTGGGGTGCCATTGCCTTTTCCGGACTCAGTCTGCATACAGGCATATAATAAAGATTTAGCTAGCTATCTATCCATGTCATTATACATATTTGTCATGTATATGATAAGAATATTATTTAGTATTAAAATAATAGATATTGACTAAAAATATATTTTCCATTTTAATTTTTATAGAAATTACTATTTAGAACCGGATAAAAAGAAATAATAAAAAGTCTCACAAGTAACCTACGAACTATCTTGACTGAAATTCCCAAATGTTGAGAACTTACTAATGTCTGATATTTTATGCTTGGAAGAACTTTCAACCTAGTTTCTAGGTATTGCTTCGGTCTGCTTTAGCCACATCAGGGTCTTTACCAGTTATGTTCTTCTTCAGAGAGTTTGCAACTGCCACCTCAAACCCTTATCTCTCTTTGAAAGAGCCCCCAGTTTCTTCCTTTGTCTTGTCTCTTTGAAAAGAAGGCAACTTCATTTAAGCATGGCTGTCCTAAATGCCATGGATGGTGTTTTTCTCCTAGTTGGCACCAAAAACATCACAGAATAAGGTAGATCATTTAAAACATTTTCCTCATGATTGTCGTGTTCCTCCATTCAGCAGGAAGATTATTGGTTACCATGGCAATAGCTTCCACAGCCTTCCATTCCAAGGAACTGCACAGGTAGAGCACAAGTTTTCCTCTGCGTTCGTTCTTTGCCCTAGCTCTCTGCAGATCTGCATATTTTTGCAGCTTGTACTCTGACTGCTGTTTAGAACAATCAATCAGCTGACCAAACAAACAACCTAGAGTTAAGCCAGATAATTTTTTCAAAGGCACCATATCCCCTTCTCTTCTGAGTATTTTAAAAATTTACATAAACCGTTGTACAATGATTTTTCTAACAGCACCAATTAAAAACTTTCTGGTATGTTTTTTCACCTGTCTGGTATTTTAGTTGTACCTCTTTAACCATGTTTAGAAAATAATGAATTTACAGTAAAAATCAGAGCAGGAGATAGTTCTATGAGATCATTTCCCATGGGCTTAATATCATGTCTTTCCTAAGGATAATTCTCTGACTTTCCTTCTTTCACCACTCCCAAACCCTCTTATAAAATAGTGCTGATGCTCAGAAGAGTAAAAACTATCCTCAAGCCACTGCCTTCGAGATACCAAACACTTAGATTCTCCCCCCTTAAGACTGTTAACTACCTTGTTTCTATTCAGAACTTTATTGATAATAGTAAAAGGTGGTTTTAAACAGTTCAAACAAATTACTGGCACACAGCACCTGTCACGTTACAGAGGTGATGGAATAACTTTAGAGATCAACTGGATAAATTCTATTTCCCTACAACTATAAAAAATTCTTTTATTATTACTTTTAGTCTTTGCTGATTAGTTTCTTTATAACCATGTGGCATAAATGAGGAATCTAGAGATTTCTATAGTATGTAGAGATACCTTTTAATCTATTATTTCTACCTATAACTTTGAAACAATAGTGGTATTTTGGTAACAAAAAAGAAGGAACATGGAAGGGGAGTTGCTATTATCTGATGTTAAGCAATTAAAAATAAGATTTGGTTTCAACCCTCTTTCAGGGAAGGATTTTATATCTCCTAGATGTCTTTCATTGAGAAAGACATATCTCCTGACCTATCTATGAACATCCCATTGAATATCACCATCTCCTATTAAGGGCATGGAAGTAAACTCTGTAACTAAAACAGATGCCTCCACCCACAGCTTCTAAAATCAGTGGGTATTCATAAACCTCACCACAAATTTTCAGAGCATAGTGGGAAAAGGGAACTGTTAAAAATTTGAAACTCTATTAAAGTACTTTCTGACTCTTCCGGTAAAAGAAAATATATTACTTTCTAGGAAGTTCACTACTTTAAAAAACAAAGCAATCAGGATTGGAAATTCATGGCTAGCATTTGGGTTACATCACTCAGTTTTAGGAGAGAAGACATTTACTTTTAGATAGAACGCCATATAGAATGGGTCTCAGATTTCTCTCAAAATTGCATTGGAATTGTTTCAAGGGATAAGAAAGACATCATTATTTTCTAAGCCATTTTCTGTCTAAACTAAATCACTTTTCTCTTTTGTGTTTTTGCCATCTATGTTAAAGCTTTTACTTCACCATTTTCAAACACTTCATTCCACTCTTTTATTATGACTTTATGAAACTATGAAGCATACCTCCAAGCATACCATGATAAAATGTTACAAAGGTTTATTTATTCCTTTACACGAGGGCTTCCCATCTGGCACAGTGCTAAAGAATCTGCCTGCCAAAGCAGGAGATGTAAGAGATGTGGGTTCAATCCCTGGATTGGGAAGATCCCCTGGAGTAGGAAATGGCAACCCACTCCAGTATTCTTGCCTGGGGAAAATTCCATGGACAGAGGAACCTGGTGGGTTACCATCCAAGAGGTCCCAAAGAGTCAGACATGACTCAGTTACTGAGCACCACTGGGTACATGAACACATATATTACCTTATATGCTAATCCCACATAAACTAGGAAGAAAAATCAACCCACCATTGGTAGAATTTTCCAGATTAAGCACAGAGGTTAAAATAATCACACAAACTTTGGGAGTAATTATATTACACTGCACTGTGAGATTTATATAGAAAAACAGTTGCTCTCAATTTTCAGTTGACAAAAGAGCAGTTGAGAAGAGACTATGTAGCTCTGAGAAGCAGAAACGCTAATGAAGGGTCAGCATTGTATAAGCATGAGGCAGCTAACATGCCGTTTTGACAGCTGAGTAAAGATGAGGGGAAAAAAGACTGTAAATCAGAGCAAGTCATGACAGAAGGATGGAATGAAGTGTTTGAAAATGGTAAAGGAAGAGCTTTAATTAATATTGGTGGAAAGAGCACAAAAGACAAAAGTGATTTAGTTTAGATGGGAAATGGCTTGTAGAGAAAGTTAAGGGGAGTAATAATTTGTATTTTAATTTGCAAGGGCCAACGGATGATATTATTTGAAGAATGATAGTTTTAATATTTTATACAGTTAAGTTCCATTTATCTGAAACATAAATTAGTACAAGTTTCTATTACTCTTAATTGTATATTAGACAAACTGGTAAGCAGGGGTTTGCTTTTGATCAACCTTTGTTTTAACCTTAATTAAAACTACTCTCAATATTTCAACTTAAAAGCAAGATCATGATTTTATAATGTGAAGATAACAGAAAGCCTGATTTAGTTACAACTTGGTCCGAATTCTTTTGGCTAGTATCCTTCAGTTCTGGGTTCCTAACATGATCAAGAAAATGTACATACAGAAAGAAGTAAAACCCACTGTTCCTTAATTAGAAATCATGTGAGTAGTTTAATATTAAAAACATTTAAAAAATACACATGGTACAAATTCTATAGCGTTTTACCTTCTTTTATTTAAACTGCATCGATATCCATTTACAGCTCTCCTAACAACCACAATCCTGTCCTAGATTTTCCAGGTCACTTCAGATTCCAAATATTTTATTTATTGTTAAACTATGTGTTTGGATTTGGGTTTGGAAAATATGGTCACTGAACTTACAGACTAACTCTGAAATAGCAATAGCCTTTGGCATTATGTAGTGATTCTATTTCTGGGCCATGATTATCATGTTAAATCAGATCAAATCAATGTTCATTATTTGAGTCAACCTAATAATAAACTATGAAATAATGGGGACTTTAAAAAACACTAGTCATTTGCAATTTGAAGAGTGTTCATAGTATGATTATAGACACAAACACACATATAGCCAGTAAACCTACAGACACATGGCTCCTCATCCTTCCCACCTACTGTGTGCTAACTCGCTCAGTCCTGTCCGACTCTGTGCCACCCCGTGGACTGTAGCCTGCCAGGCTCCTCCGTCCATGGGATTCTCCAGGCAAGATTACTGGAGTGGGTTGCCATTTCCTACTCCAGGGGATCTTCCCAACCCAGGCATCAAACTGGGTTACGCCTAACCTGCATTGGCAGACAGGTTCTTTACCACCTGGGAAACCCATTGCCATATACGAAATGAAAACAAGAGATAATAAGAGATATTGTGTTATATGTTACAGGGTCAAAACTAAGGAAGACAAAAATAGTCTAAATGTACTTGTGCGAATACTTAAATAAAAAGCACTTGGTGATATTTTCTATTTCCATAGGGTTAAACTCTTATTCTTGATAAATCAGAACTGAAAAGGTACACTGGGATTTGCTATGTCCACGACGATAATTACGAGGGAATGAAGTCAAGACTGACTCACTATTCTATGCCAAAACACTGCTGCTTCTCAATGAAAACGTTTACATCATTTGATGCCCCCTACATTAATAGCCTTCTTATGATTATAATACTGCTCATGATACCGCTCTTTATTCTTTCGTGATTTGGGGTACCAAGAAAGAAAAAAGTTTTAAAGACTACTAAGTCCAGAATGGCATTTGATAACTCTTTTGAAAATTAAGGTTATTTTCCCCAAGTCTTGCTGGAAACACATCTACCACTGTGCTCAGTCTCTCCTCCCACATTTCCGCGCTGGTGGGGACTTGAGAAGCCCGGGAAGGCTGCTGCAACAGGGGTGGGAGTGGGAGATAGGATATCACCCGCTTGACACTTCGGCACTGTTGCTATGAATGATTCACTCGTGTTTGGCACATTTGTGGCAAGGAAATCTCCTCCTCCCGGCGCTCCTCTCGGCTATCTCCTGCGCTTTGGCCTTTAAGGAGAAGCGAGAGCAGGTGGGCACAGAAGAGCTCGCCGAGTCCTCCTCCCCCTGCTCCGTCCCTAATTTAGCAGTACTTCCGGCCGCGTGACATCATCCCCCGCACCCCGGTGACGTGAGCGGCGGGTGACGTGGGTGCGCAGAGGAGCGCGCTGACGTCGCTATTTAAAGGTCCTCCTGCGGGGAGGATGGAGACACAGCGCAAGCACCTGGCGTGGGGCGCGGAGGAAGCGGTGGAGGCCCGGAGCCGGGCCGGGAGCCAGCAGAGGAGCGAAGCGCCCGCCGCCGGCCCCTAGGGGAGGGGGGAAAGAAGGGAAGGACGGACCGCCAGGCCTGTGGGCCGGCCTGGCTCCCCACGAGGGCCGGCTCGACCCCCGACGACCTGCGTCCCGGCGCCCTCGCGGCCGCCGCCTCCTCCTGCTCCCTGCAGGGCCCCACCGGCTCCTCGGGACCGGTCCGCGCCCCAGCTCCCGGCCGTTCCCCGCGGCGGCCGCCGCTTCCCGCCCCCTCCCGCGAGCAGGGGGAGGGGCCGCGCTGCTCCCCGTTCTCCCCGCCCCTCCCCGCCCCCCGCAGCCCGCTCCGCTGCCGCGCTTGCCTCTCGCGGGCGGCGCTGACCCGGGAAGCGGCGGCTGGAGGCGGAGGCGGCGGCGGGCTGCGGGCCGCCGGGCCAGCGCTGCTCCGCCGAGCGGGAGCTGGAGTCCGGCGGAGGCGGGTGGTGATGGGAGTGTGAGGAGGCAGCGGCGGGGCCCGGGCACTGTGAGGCGGCGTGTGGCAGCGGCGCGGAGCGGGAGCGGAGAGGAGCAGGGGTGGGGCGCTGGAGCCGCGGCTCTTCCGCGGCGTCGAGCCCCTGTCCCCCGACCCCGGCGCGGGACCAGCCTCCCGCCTCGGCTCGGGCGGGCGCCTGTCGACCCGTCAGCCCCGTGCTCCACGGCTGCTCGGCCCGCCCGCGAGCTGGGGGAACAGCGTGCCGGGGGCAGCGTGGGGCTTGGCTCCTCTGATTCATTCATTCTCCGCCGCCGGAGCTCGGACCTGCAGCGCTCCGAGGAACGGAGGGACAAGGGACAGCCGCGAATGAAGGGCCGGGTGGGAGCCAGGCTCCATTGTGCTCGGCGGCGGGGGGCGGGCAGGGGCTGAGGCGGGTGGGATCGGGCCCCCTCCCGCTGCTCCCCGGGTGCGCTGCGCCCCCAGCCTGCTGCCAGCCTGGAAATGGCTCCGTGTGTTCTCCTCGGGAGAGTGAATCGATCCTGTCCAGCCTTTTCTTCCTTCTCCCCGCCTCCTCTCTGCTCCCAGTCTTAGGAAGGGGAAAAAAATTAAAGACAGATTCCAATGTGGAGTGCCGAGCGCGTCGCGAGCCGCCGGGTTTGCACGTCGAAGAGGTTTTTCTACATAGCTTTTTTCTAATGTCAGCGCAGGGAAGCAGTGGCATTGCTGCTTTTAGGATTATTTTCTCGTAGGGATCTCTCAAGAGCACGTCGCATTGGGTTGCACGCTCCACCCCCAGGAACCTGGTGTGGTGGAGAAATTTGAACCCGCAGCCTTAGTAGCACCGAAAAGGCCGAGTTACCTGGGCTCTCCCTGAGTGTGGAGGAGGACACGAGCGAAATGACCACCAAGCTCATGTTTTACAGGACTCCGTGAAGCTGGATTCTGCGTTTTCCGACACGTAGATTCGTTTTGTGGAATAAAGTTCACCGCCGTTTCCTCCGCGCAGCATTTTAACTCTAATAAGCAAATGCCACCTCTGTTCGAACGTTTTGGTATTTCCCAGAGAGAAATAATTTTACCTAAGGGAACTAACTGAATTTTCAGCTACATTGAAATACCTCCAGAAAAGGATCTCGGGGGTGGAAAAGCAACTGCGAAACAACAGACGGAGAAATTCATTTGGAAGTTATTCCGTAGCATAAGAGCAGGAACTTACAAGCAAGTTTTCATTGGGCAAAATGGGGTAAGGATTTTTGTGCTTAACCCCCTTGGAGTCTGTTTATATTTGTGTGTTATTGAGCGGTGGTGGTGAATTGTCTTTGTTTTAGTTTTTCAAACATATTTGCCAAACTTTGCTAAGCTAGTTGTAGTTTAAAAATATAGGTGTGTTAGCCTTTTAAGAAGTTGTTTTTGTAGCGTGACACCAGAGGCCGTAATTAAGGAACATACGTCTATTACTGTAACCAGAATATAGTTTTATGACTGATATTTAAGAAGACCACACGTTCTGCGCTTTCCTGGTCGAAGTGCCGCAGCAGTTTGTAATCAAAGTCGTGTCGTCTTAGATTTTGTTGTCGGTGTCTTTAAAGAGAAGCCCCACATTCTCTCAGTACTTTGAGAATAATCAGGTGCACAAAGGACGATTATAAAGTAATGAGTAGGTTAGAGTCCAGTCCTTGAAAAGGATCCAGGGTAAATTGTTGTTCTCACTGTGCCCTCTGTTTTGCCCTTGAGGAGCCAAAGCAAAAATCTATAGAATTGATTTACTGGGAGCATTAAAACGAAAATCTGAAAGTCTTAGAAGGACTCCACAGTGCCCTGCACTTAGTTGGACATCAGAGCCTGAATAGGAAACAGCTTTTTGTTGAAAGAACTTGTTCCCTTTCTCTGTTTTTTGGCTTTTAGGATCAGCTGTTCAGTTTGTGTTAACAGTGTCAGGTCTGCACCTTCTTTAAGATCCAAAGTCAAACAAGAGTGCATTTTTCAGCCTTTTATTAACTCTTTACACAATAACTTGATAAAATGCTTGTGATTTTCCCTAATTTAAGCCAGATAGCTGTAATATATTAATGGAGTAATGATCTGGTTTGTTTCATTGATTTTTTTTTCAATGCTTTTTGTCAAAGAGAACTTCCAGGATTTTTTCTTTTTTTTAATGGTTGAATAAAGACATCTGAAGTGTAGTTAAAGGACAGAGATTGAAAAGATAGACATGGAAATGCACTGACAGTTTAGGGGTGTGCATAGCTAAAGTTTCGTTCTTAAAATGTTCAGAGGAAAGTTCTTAATAGTACTGCCCTTTTTGTTGGAGTTAAAACTTGAAGTTTATTAACTTGAATAAGTTTGAAAATGTTAAGAATGTGTGTGGTAGGAATCCTTCATCAGGAATTGATGAGAAAGAGCAATACTTGTTTTTAAAATTTCAGTGACAAAGTGATGAGAATATATATAACTTGCATGATTTGGGATACTAAGAGCAATTAAAATACCTCATTCTATTTCTAGTGCTGCTATTAGTAGCTTGGTGATCTGAGGCAGATTGCTTGACCTTTGTGGACTCTTGTTTTTTTAATCTGTAAAATGAAAGTCTTAGGTGAGTTTTATGTTTTTTTTTCCAGTCTGTAAAAATGAATTATTTCTTTCTCCTCTGTTTTTGTAATTGCTTGTTTGTTTCTTGAAGCAAATCTCTCAGAGGGAGAGATTGCTTTCTCTAAGCAGTTGTTAAGCATGTAAGCTGGAAAAGGATGACATTTGAAAAATGTTTTGGATGAATTGTACCAATTTTAATAAGAGAAAATACTGAAAAATACTACTGTTCAGAATCTTTGAAATATGGCTTCCCTTGAGAGTCTGCAGCCCTTCTGTTTAAAACGTGTCAGAGAAGAAAAATCAAGTGGCAGTTTTTCATGCTGAAGGCTGAGTTCTCTGTAGGCTGTGGAGTGGTAGCATCGTGAAAGAAAATCAGTTTTCCACAACCTTTAAGCTCCATGAATGTCCATGGTTTTACTAAGGGAAGTTTGAGAGGAACTTAATACAAAGAACACTGGTCTTTAAATCATGAAAATAAGTCCCACACATTTAACATACTAAAGTGTAATAAAGTATGTTTATAAACTAGCTTATTTGTCCTTAATAAATTCTTAAAAGTTGACTGGAGAGGCAAAGGAACAAATATTTATGGCATAATTTTTCTGCAAGTCTGGATCTGGGGTTATGACTTTCTCGTTAACAGTGACTTGTTTCATCTGAGTTGTCGAGAGAAGGCATTTGTGGAAGTTTCCACACTTGGTCGGTGTTTGTACCTAGTAAGTATGGAATAAACATGGCCTCCTGCACCTACTTAAACCAAAAGGAAACAGAGCTTTAAATGGCCTTTTAGAGTTTTACCTAGGCAATCCTAAAGTACTTACTCTGACTGGTATCTAAAACTTAAATACTGTAGATGAAGACTTTCACATTTTATGAATATATTTATTGACTAATGTTAGGTCATAATAGAAGTTTATGTTTGCCTTAATTTTGGATGTAATTGCGAGTCTAGGGGCAAATTGAAACAAAAGGAACGATTTTTTAAAGAAAATGAGTGATTAGTTCAGGCAGAAAAACAAATTAAGGCTCTTGTAATAGGAGTTTATGAACTATGGTGGAAATGGAAAAGAACAGCTGAAACTGACAGTTGGCAGAATCTGTCAAAGTGTCTTGGATGCTGCCTGAACTGTTTTAATTACAGTGAAGACAGTTGAAGGATTGGTTTGTGAAACAGGTGTATCAGGACCCCTAAAAATGAGAGCATGTATGTTAGGTAAAGTCTTGGAAAAGCTTCCAAGCCCCAGCGAGGAGTCCCTGTTAGGTATGACCCCGAGTCCTCCATGTAGTATCTCCTAAATAGAGCAGTGAGTCAGGAGCTATTTTGGAATGATTAGAGTAGGCAACAGAGATCATAAAATTTCGATGAGGTATTTCATGCTACCTTTTGTTTTGCGTAGCTCATATTGCCAGCTTATTGACCTCAACAAGGGAAAATCCCCTCCCCTGTCTTATTAAGAGTGAGTTATTTTTAAAATGTGATTTTTTTTTTTCCCTGCCAATAAGGTTGATAACACTGTTTCTGACTTAACTCACCTGTGGGTGGATTCCTGGAGAAACCCTCTGCTCTGCCTTCCCCAGATAACTTCCTGAAACATGGAAGTGGGTACTGCCACACTGTAATCTGAACCTTCTTTTCCGGGAGTGAAGCGGACATCTCTTTCTGTCTCAGGCTACTAGGTGCTGCTCTCCCGGAACTGTAGCTAAGATGCAGAAGTCTCGATCCAGCACTGCAATCTGAATGGGCATTGTTGCAAGGGCAACCACTCAGACATTTCTAATGTCAGAGAAGTTAGGTGGAAGTCTTAATTATTTGTTCATTTTACCTGTTTTGAACCTCTATCATGTGCCATATGGAGCAGCTCAGTGCTGCTGATACATAGACTAGTAAAATGTGCTCCTTCCTTTCAGTTCAGTTCAGTTCAGTCGCTCAGTCGTGTCCGACTCTTTGCGACCCCATGAATCACAGCACGCCAGGCCTCCCTGTCCATCACTAACTCCCGGAGTTCACTCAAACTCACGTCCATCAAGTGGGTGATGCCATCCAGCCATCTCATCCTCTGTCGTCCCCTTCTCCTCCTGCCCCCAATCCCTCCCAGCATCAGAGTCTTTTCCAATGAGTCAGTTCTTCGCATGAGGTGGCCAAAGTACTGGAGTTTCAGCTTTAGCATCATTCCTTCCGAAGAAATTCCAGGGCTGATCTCCTTCAGAATGGACTGGTTGGATCTCCTTGCAGTCCAAGGGACTCCCAAGAGTCTTCTCCAACACCACAGTACAAAAGCATCAATTCTTCGGTGCTCAGCCTTCTTCACAGTCCAACTCTCACATCCATACATGACCACTGGAAAAACCATAGCCTTGACTAGATGGATGGAGTTTATTGTTTAGAAGTTGGGTCAACGGTCAAGCCTAAAATTAATAAGTATAGTGGAATGTCTAAGGGACTGAATCGTAGGTATAGAGATACAAAGTAAGTGTGTGTGTGGCATTAACTGCTGAGGGAAGCATAAAAAAGCTTTTGTAGAGGAGGTAATCCATATTAAATAATGAAAACTGGGTACAGGTGAGCCTTGTAGACAAATAGCCTCCAAGGCAAAGGGAATGGTGTGGTTGACAGCATTAAGACAGTTCAAGTCACTCAGTCATGTCCGACTCTTTGCAAGCCTGTGGACTGCAACGCCAGGCTTCCCTGTCCATCACCAACTTCCGGAGTTTGCTCAAACTCATGTCCATTGAGTCAGTGATGCCATCCAACCATCTCATCCTCTGACGTCCCCTTCTCCTCCTGCCTTCAGTCTTTCCCAGCATCAGGGTCTTTTCCAGTGAGTCAGTTCTTTGCATCAGGTGGTCAAAGCATTGGAGTTTCAGCTTCAGCATTAGTCCTTCCAATGAATATTCAGGACTGATTTCCTTTAGGATGGACTAGTTGGATCTCCTTGCTGTCCAAGGGGCTCTCAAAAGTCTTCTCCAACACCACAGTTCAAAAGCATCAATTTTTTGGCGATCAGCTTTCTTTATAGTCCAACTCTCACATCCATACATGGCTTTTGGAAAAACCATAGCTTTGACTAGACGGGCCTTTGTTGGCAACGTAATGTCTCTGCTTTTTAATATGCTGTCTAGTTTAGTCATAGCTTTTCTTCCAGGAAGCAAGCGTCTTTTAATTTCATGGCTAAAACAGACTTTCAAGAGTCAAACAGACTCTTGCAGGTCACAAATCAAACCTTGTGCACACCAGGACCCAGGAGAAGGGAGCAGTGACCTCACAAGGGACTCACCCAGACTTGCCTCTGAGTGTCCAGGAATTAAGACAAGGAACTGCAAAATAATTTGACATGGTGTACTTGGCTTTATGGGTACAGCAAGAGACAGGCCCAGAGTCTTACACAGGGCTCAGGTTAGAAGGCCTTGTGGACCAAACAAAAGTTGGTCTGTTTCAAGCTTTTTTGAACAGTGACCCGTTATAGTAAGATAATACATTTTTACCTTACAACCTAGTCCACACATATGTAAATGATAAAATATCATGAAAAAACACCCTTTGTGTGATGCACTCTGGTATTTTCTATTCTATTTTTAAGAAAGCACAATGGTTGAAACGCAATCAATTGAGCCAACGTCCCAGGACTAGCAATGGTGTTTTGAAAAACACTGCTCTTAGCTCTGGGAACCACTGGAGTGTTTTAAGAAAAATAGTTATGTGAAGGGTCAGGGAAGTAGGTTGAGAAAATAGTTTTAAATATTTAAATTTTGGCTTTGTACATTGCATCCTGTGAAAACACCAAACCTGGACAATGAAGCAGGACTTGGTAGGGGAAGTGGATAGCCAGCCAGGCCTGGAAAGTTCCAGGGTGTTAGGAGAGGCGGGAGGGTGTTGGGTTGTGTGTGGTTGTCTGAGTAGGACTATTTTTTTTTAAGGACCAGTGAATGTTATGTGCAGAGGTCAAAATGCAGGAAGCAGCACGGTTGGTATGTTCCTAGCAGAGCCATACACTCAGAAGGGCCATGGAATAGTGAATTTGGGAGTTTAAAAAAAGGACTTTCTTGCTGGCATACAAATTGCATGGAGATAAAGAGAATGTTATGGAATTCCCCAAGAAGTAAATTAAAGGGTACATGGAGTTGCTGGTAAGATTTGCCTTGTATGCTAAAAAGTTATTTGACTTGTGATTAAACAGAATTGTAATTTTATATATATTGACCTACTGGGAGGCTATCCACTATAAGAAGAGTAGAAGAGTTTGCATGTTTTGAGAATGGGTTTCCCCCCCCCAGTTTTATTGCAGTATAATTGACAACGTTGTATTATCGTAAGATGTACAGCATAACCGTGAGCATGTGGGAGCCTGTGTCTGTGTTTTGAAATGACCACAGGTCCAGCTAACATCTATCCCGTCATATTGTTAAAGCCTGTTTTTCTTGTAATGAGAACTTCCATGAGAATAGGTTTATCTTTTAATATATTAATGGAGTAATGGAGCCCTCACTCTTGATTGAAATTTGAAAGAACTCCTTTTCTGTTTTTGGGGTTTTTCCAGGTAGCGTGTTACGCATGAACGAGACCACCCTTGCTCTTTCTTTTCCCCTAATCTCTAACCTCCTGTTCTACATAGTGAGGACTTTTAACCGGCTCCTTTTTGTTCCTACTTCCTTTTATTCTTGTGGCTCCATCCCCTTTTCCCTTGGCCTAATGATGCAGGCACAGATAATAGCCGTGGACCCTCAGGGCTTTCCTCCAGGGCCCACAGACATTTACTCACTTCCAGGCAGTGGAAAAAAATGTCAGTCTGTTCCACCTCCAATCCTTCCATCCCCTTAACTTTGCTTCTGCAATTTGCTCCCTGCTTCCCAGCTTCTCTTTCCTTCAGTATTGGGGTTGATGATGCTTATCTGAGCACCGCCCTCCCCCACCCCACTCTGCCCCGCCCCAAGATTTGAAGGAGGAAGAGAAATTTTCTTTTCCAGGTTTGTGGTGATGGGCTGGTTAGCACATCCACTCTCAGCTGACAGGTAACATGATCTCTGTATGGCATAGCAAATTGTGTTATCATTCCAAAATGTAGGACATTATTATAAATATATAATGTCTTGTCAAAAACTAGATCCTGGAGTTTTAAAATGAAAGTAAAACTTTCTCAATATTTACATTTTCAGCAGAGTACAAAGCTGAGAGTAGGAGTATCAAGATGATGGTACTTGAGCACTTGCACGAAGCTGTTAGTGAGAGGGTATCAGCAAGCCAAGCTTGGTTACTTTACATATTTGTGGAAATTGACTTTTGAGGGGAGCAAATGTTAGAGCTGGGATCATTTGGGAGACAGAATGAATGTGGAAGATGATGTATTTGGTGTTTTCTTTTTTGAGGAATTTCCTGGTGGCTCAGATGGTAAAGAGTCTGCCTGCAATGCAGGAGAGCCTAGAGAGGAAAATGGCAACCCACTCGAATATTCTTGTCTGGAGAATCCCATGGACAGAGGAGCCTGGCAGGTTACAGTCCATGGAGTCACAAAGAGTCAGACACTAGTGAGAGACTGTTGATTGGGTGGCATGTTAGGATGTGGTTATGTAATTAATAAACAACAGGGACCCTGCTTTCCCTCCTCAAGCCCGTTGAATGGAAAGTCTTCCTTTGACGCTCTTGGTCTTTACCCTTTGCATGCTTACGGCCACGTGTCTTGGTAGCACATCCCTCCGCTGGGGTTTGTCTGATGTTTCGCTGTACACCTGAAACTAACAAACAATGCTGGAAATCAACTGTGCTTCAGTTAAAAAACAAGGAATCACAAACATCACCCCCCAAAAAACGCACAACAAAGTGTCTCATTTTTGATTAATTACATTATATAGCCATTAATCCTTAAAAAAAAATATCCTTATTGATCCTCTTTTATGTCTTTCACTTGTAATTTTCTTTTTTTTCCTTGGCTCTAGAATAGAATTACTAAACTTTCACAACCAACTTGCAAACCTATCATGGACAAGTAAGTGTATACACTAAAAAAATCCCTTTCAAAATGTAAATGTATAAAGAGTGTGTTTAGGGGACTCTCTTCATTTTGGTTCAGTACAATAGTGTATTTAATAATTTTGAAGTGAAGGCACAGTATAAATCTGACTAGTGTGACTTTTCTTTTTAGGGTTTTGGAGAATCATGAAAGCGCATTCAGGATAATTACCTGGAGCGTTGTTCATGGCAGTTAAGGGATCCACAACAGCATCTTTATACATAGTTGTACACCGAGTTTAGTTTTAAGTGATTACATGTTTCAGATGAAAAGGTGGTTGAGTCTCAAAAGGTCCAGCATTGCTACTGCCGTGTGTTTGATTTTCCAAACCTATGATGTTTAGTTGAAATATTTATTTGTAGTCAATCCATGGTGTTTTGTAATTTTTGATTAATCAAACGCACTGGATGGAAGAGTAGGGAAAGTGAGTTCCAAATATTTAAGTGTTTTCTGATGTAATTTTTAAACGACTGAATATAAGACATTTTCAATAGCTTTATTTCTCGGGCTCTGTTCAGTTGAGTGAACTGTGCAGTTCCTGGTTGTGCTGCACGTTTGTGATGACCCGTGGCTCACACAGGAAAGTGGCCCTGTAGTACACAAGATTCATTGTGTTTCTGGAATGATTGAGATTTCCCTGGAAATCAAAAGTGCTTCTCTGTTAAAGTTGGAAAAGTTGAGTACTTTTTAAGATGGTGTAAGGTTTCATGCTCATTAAGTACCTTCATTTCAAAAGAATCCATGTGGCAAGGCAGTATTTATATTCATTTTAGCCCATCTATGAGAATTGAGATGAAGTTTCTGAACCTTACTTAATGGGCGTTTCAAGTATAGGTAAAACTTTTTAAAGGCTAATCATTCGGTGGTTTTTAACATATAAATACAATCATATAAAACTGAGTCTTTGAGGTTAAAATGTTAATTTTTACAACATCTGTCTCTATATACTATAAAATTAGGACATCCATTATCACTCTGTTGAAAGAGACATTTATCAGTGAACTTGTGTTCTTAATTGCAGTTGATTTTCCTTTCTTCATTGTAAGTCTAACACTTTTGGTCATTTCTGTGCTCCCTAATAAAATGTCTGATAAAAAAGATGAAATTGATGAGAATTGGTGCTGCTTGTTTTAAGCAGTATTTTTTGGGAAGAGATTGAAATTAATCACATGTATGTGTTATATTTTATTGTGTGATTTATCATTACCCTTCACTTGTATTTTTTATTGATTTCTTTTTTTTTTCTTTTTAAAGGTTTTTAAAAATCTCATTTCCCCGGTAGGTATAATTTAGAATTAATTTTACAGGGACAAGTATAATTAATAATTACTTTTACAGGCACAAAACTGAATTGCTTTTTCATGACCTTGCAAAGAGAAAAAAACCAAAGTGTTCTTTCTTGTGAGGTTTCTTCTCCCCAGTGACTAATTGTGAGCCCAATATGGCTTTGGTGTAGCTAAAAAAATTTCAAATATGTAAAACAAACGTTTGACTTGGGATCTGGATTTCATTTACACATAACTATCTTTTCTCTTTAACGGTAAGCTACTGGCAGATGGCAAAAAGTCAGTTTTCTTTTTTGTATCAGAAGATAAAATTCTAAAATCCAAAAAATTAGCAGTCTACTCAATACTTTCTTTTCATAGTACAGTTTACTTTTGCACTTTCTCTCACTTTTGAAAAATCGCTTTAATCCTTTAACACCTAATATTAGCTTTAAAAAAATCCCTTTGCTTTTTGGACATTTTCTTTTAATGTTCTTTCATAAAACATGAAGCTCTTGCATGTTACCTTTGAAAAGAGTTGGCACCAGTTCCTCAAGGCAGAGCAGTTTTAAGAACCGAGGACTTTTTTTAAAATTACTGAACATGAGTTAGACAGAAATTAAACAGCTATCAAAGCAGCTTTTGCTCCTTTGTGACGTTAAGTCATGTTTGTTATGTCACATCTAATGCACGTCCAGATGCTCGTGGTCACGTGCCGCAGGGTCCAGAGGGCTGAGGAGAGGATGCTTTTGACTGTCACCCCATCTGCAGGACTTGCTCCTCATTTGTCCCTGTCTTTAGTAGGAGGGCAGTGATAGCCGTAGCCCAAGTTCATGTCTCTCTGGGTACTGTGCATTGCATTTCCTAACCACCTGCTGCTGCTGCTAAGTCGCTTCAGTCGTGTCCGACTCTGTGCGACCCCAGAGACGGCAGCCCACCAGGCTCCCCTGTCCCTGGGATTCTCCAGGCAAGAATACTGGGGTGGGTTGCCATTTCCTTCTCCAATGCATCAAAGTGAAAAGTGAAAGGGAAGTCGCTCAATCGTGTCTGACTCTTAGCGACCCCATGGACTGCAGCCTTCCAGGGTCTTCCATCCATGGGATTTTCCAGGCAAGAGTACTGGAGTAGGGTGCCATTGCCTTCTCCATCCTAGCCACCTAGATCATAGCAAAACACACACATACAGTGTAAGTTGAGAGGTTCTGGGGAATTAGACCCCACTTTTAGTGTACAGAAAATCCTGATTTCTAGCAGATGGGGATAAGTTGGATGTATCAGTTATTTTTCTAATAAATTCCTGTGGTAAATTGTTGGACCCTTTCATGTTTAGTTCTAAGCATGCCTCAGTCTTAAGTTGTGTTTCCTTCTTTCTGTTTCATTTAAGAAATCTAGAACTGTTATTCTGAATAAGGCTTTTTTGTGAGTTGGATTTCTCTGCCCTAGTTGCTTTCAGCTTCCCTCATTAGGCTCTTAATAACAGTCTCTAGGAAGTTATCTTAAGTGGATTTGACTATCAAAGAGCTTAAAGTACTCACATTAGAAAATTTCTGTCTATGTTCCGTCGTGGAAGGTAAGTCTATACATGACTAAGCTTAGGACTATTAATTTGAACCAACTGTATAATAATATTCAAGTGAGCCTAGCCTATCCCTTTGGGTTTCCCTGATGGCTCAGTAAAGAATCTGCCGGCAATGCAGGAGACCTAAGTTTGATCCCTGGGTTGGGAAGATCCCCTGGAGTAGGACATGGGAACTCACTCCAGTATTCTTGCCTGGAGAATTCCATGGACAGAGGAGCCCGGCGGGCTACAGTGCATGGGGTCATAAAGAGTCGGATACGACTGAGCGACTAACACTTAGCCTATCCCTTTACCTTTCTGTGCTTCCCTTTTGCTTATCTTTTAAAACTGCCATTTTCTGTCTTACTCTGTAGGTATGAATCTCTGTCACATGGGTTTTAACATTAAAATTCATGTGTTTTGCTTTGCTTAATCACCCTGCCAGCTCCTTTGATGTTTACAGAATGAGAATTCCACCTACTTTTGTTTACTAAGTATTGCCAGGGATCTGTATACATTCAGCTGAATGGGAAGACTCCCGAATCACCCTTTTATCTTTCTTGAGGTTCTGTTGATTGAAAAAAAATGGTTCTAGATTTTGTGGGCTGTCTTTTTCCTTACTCAACTGATAACATATGGGATTTTAGTTGTCTATTTTCATTGTTGCTTTCATTTAGTATTTTATTAATGCTGAATTGATATTTATTGCTATGCCTGTGTTAATGTGAGGGAAGTAAAACATTATGGTAATATTGCTACTTAGTTTTACTTGGTGGCATATTAGTATATTGGGGGTATTTAGTGTATGATCTGTGGGTAAACTATAGGCTATTCATGTGGTAGGAAGCTAGCCTGAAAAGTGTTTTCAAAGATGGTGCAGTGGTTACTTACCATTGAGGATAAGTGGATTCTTTACCACTGAGCCACCAGGAAAGCCCAAGACTCATTTAGAGTGGGGTTTCTAACCCCTCAGTTTTTTTAAAAAAGGAAAAGAGTCTAATGTAGTCTTAGTATCTTAGTTGACAATGAGTTTTAATTAAACATATCTTGTTTTCCTTTTAGATGGTACTGAAAGAAACTGTATTCTGATTTTAGTGTACTCAAATCTCTGCTCAATGCCTTTTGTTTTGAATACACTGACGTCTTTCTCATGAATGAACTGAAATGTTATTACATGTGTTTTGTATAATTTCCAAAGTCGATTCTAAAGTGTAAATTCCATCAGTCAGAGCCCTGTTAACTGCCTTTATAGTTGTTGAACACATGAGCCTCAAGACCATGTAAGTTGGCAGGGTCTACTTCTCTGAGAAGCTCAGTCTGGAGTAAGAGTGCTTGGGATGTTATCTTAAAGCATGTTTCCTAGAACGTAATGTTGGACCATGAGACCTGCAAGTGGAAGGGTCACTTACAGGCTGCAGTACAATTTCTGGGTCATGAGACAGCTGTAAGTTGTTTAACTCCCTAGAATTCATAAAAGTCCGTTGGGCCATATCATACCCAGTTTTAAAATTGTTATTCTTTCTGAATTTTCCCCCCCCGAGGTCCCAAACTCTAATGTTATCATTGGCTGAGCAGAAAATGTATAAGGTAGAAGTCAGTAAGGACTGGTGGAGACCGTGGCAAAGTGAAGAGAGCATGTCCTGCTTGAAAGCATTCATATCCAGAGTTCTCAAAACCCTGTGCTGAAAACTCTTGACTCAAGAAGGAAGACCAGAGAGCATGGCAGGGCATTGGCAGAAATGAACACTAGATTCAGTCGTGTCTGACTCTTTGCGACCCCATGAATCGCAGCACACCAGGCCTCCCTGTCCACCAACTCCTGGAGTTCACTCAGATTCACATCCAAGGAGTTGGTGATGCCATCCAGCCATCTCATCCTCTGTCGTCCCCTTCTCCTCCTGCCCCCAATCCCTCCTAGCATCAGAGTCTTTTCCAATGAGTCAACTCCTCGCATGAGGTGGCCAAAGTACTGGAGTTTCAGCTTTAGCATCATTCCTTCCAAAGAACACCCAGGACTGATCTCCTTTAGAATGGACTGGTTGGATCTCCTTGCAGTCCAAGAGACTCTCAAGAGTCTTCTCCAACACTAGATTAGTGGTTCTCAATTTGAACTTGCATTCGAATCACCTAGAGGGCTTGTTAAAGACAGACTGCTAGACTTCAGCCTGAGTTTTTGATTCAGTAGGTCTGTAAGTGGGGCCCATGAATTTGCTGCTCTATTAAATTCTTAGGTGATGCTGATATTGCTGGTCCAAGGACCTTACGTAGTGTCCTTTGAAAAATGAAGCATATACATGAAAAACTTCTGTCCATTCAAAAGCTTCAATGATTCTTGAAACCTTTTTGTTCTTTGCTTGCAAGCTGTAAAAAATTGTAATTTTGAACTAAAGGGAGAAACTCTGATTGAACCTTTTAATCTTTTTTTTTTTAACAAGCTAAAAGATCCACTTGAAACTAATCTCTGTCCCTTTAAACCTGATTACCTCTGGCAATGCTTACCAGTTAGCCCTGTGCAGAATGAGTTCTGCTTTCTGGCATTTCTGAATGTATTATTTTTGAAACTACCTGGCAATGCTTTGACTCCTGAACTTTTTATGCTTTTGGAGGAAGTGTAATTTCTGTCTGTTGTTTATCCTGCTTAGATACCCTTAGGTTTGTCCACATGCTATGGTATTAGCTTTCTATTGCTGTGTGACAATTACCACAATTTCGGTGGCTGTAAAACAACACCCATTTACCTTAGTTTTTGTGAGTCAGGAGTCCAGGGACCTTCACGGGATCTTCTGCTCAGGGTCTCACGAGGCAGCAGTCAGGGTGGAAGCTGGGGCTAGAGTCTTATCTGTGGACCAGCATCTCCCTGAACGCTCATATGGTTGTTGGCTGATTTCATTTCCTTGCAGCTAAGGAGCACGGAGGGCTACAGTACATGGGGTCACAAGAGAGTTGGACACAACTTAGCGATTAAACAGCAACAGCAACAAATAGAACTCACAGCGGCATTGTCTTCAAGGCCAGCAGGAGGAGCCCCTCTCGGTGCTTTATCATATTCTGAAGGACTCACCTAAATATGTTAGGACCACTCAGGGTAACCTTCCTTTTGCTTAGTTGAAAGTCAACTGATTAGTGACCTAATTAGCTAAGTGACATCCCATCCTATTCAACCCTTCTACGCACACTGAAGGTGGAGAGTTTTATGCAGAGAATGTCCGCCAGGAGGCAGTATTCCTGGAGCCATCTTAGAATTCTGCCTGCTCTACCCCATCAAATACCGCTGGATGTTTTCTCGATGCTCAAATGTCAGTACGCCCACTTCAGGTTTTATTTTTAACTTTTAAAAATCTGTAGCCTTATGCATTCCTGCTCCAGTATGGACTGGTTACTCTTAAGGCATATTATAGAGGCCTCATATTAGACTTTCCCTAATTTTTTGCAGGGTGGGAAATAATGGGCAGGCATCATATCTTGTTTCCTGGTCACTATGCTTGCTTGCTTCATTTATTCTTTTATTTTACTGAAACTCCTTTTCTTGTTACCTGAAAATGACTAGGTAGGAGATAACTTGAGATGTAGGTGAAAGTGCCCTCCCCCTCAATTGAGTCTAGATCTCTAGACAGGAAGTAGTTTTCTGTATTTACTGTGAAGGCACCGATCTGTTCTGGTTTCCAGGTGTTCCTGTTCAAGCCTGCTTGTTTCTCATTCCTTTCTTTGTCTTCATGTGTTACTCTTCCCCAACTTTGTAACATGTTAGGATTTTTTTCCTGTGTGGTTGGAAAATTTCACAATGATGTGGGGTGGGGCTTTTTGTTTGCTTGTATTTTTTTTTTTTTTTTTGATCTTTTGGTCATTGCTGGACCATTTCAGTCTGTAAATTTCCGCAAGTTTGGGAAATTTCCTTCTATTTTTTAAAAAATATCATCTCCTATTTTTCTCTTTATGAACTGTTAGTTGGATAGTAACCTTTTTGTCTAACCTACCAGTTTTTTTTTTTTTCTTTTGCCTTCTAAGGAAATTAATTACCTTGACTTCATCTTCTAACAGTTATTGAATTTTAAATTTTCACTTAATTTTAAATTTCCAGGTCTTCTTTCTCAATGTGTCATCACTTTGAGATTCTTTTGTTTTCTATTCCCTAAGTTTTCTTTGGGGTTCCTTTTTTGTTTGGTTGGTTTCTTCTTTCATGATCCTAAACTTGCCTAGAGTATCTGGTGATCCCCATCTGTGTGTTTAAGAGTAAGATGCTAGAAAACCCGTTAGATGCTCTCTGTGACCCAGTGAGTCCTGTCACCGATGGGCTTCATGTTAGGCATTTAGGTGTTGAATAGGCCAGCTTCTTGGGTGGTTTCCAGGTGTCAGTAAGTAGAAATGTATTCTCTGAGACTGTAGGTCTTTTCTTTAAGACCATTCAATTTCTCTAAAAGACAGTCTTCCAATATATATATCTTTTGGCATTCTGAGAGCAAAGTGTACACCATTATATATCTAGGAGGTATATGCTGCTGCTGCTGCTAAGTCACTTCAGTCATGTCTGACTCTGTGCAACCCCATAGACTGCAGCCCATCAGGCTCCCCTGTCCCTGGAATTCTCCAGGCAAGAACACTGGAGTGGGTTGCCATTTCCTTCTCCAATGTAGGAAAGTGAAAAGTAAAACTGAAGTCGCTCAGTCGTGTCTGACTCTTTGCGACCCCATGGACTGCAGCCCACCAGGCTCCTCCATCCATGGGATTCTCCAGGCAAGGGTACTGGAGTGGGGTGCCATTGCCTTCTCCGAGGAGGCATATACCCGCTGTAAACTGAAAACCATGAAGGGAGGGTTTGCAGCATTTTTCTTAATGCTCCACCCTTGTTTTCTGCTACTGGGGAAAGTAATTTTCTCTGGTGGTGGGAAGGGGAAGGAAACTCTCATTGCTCTGTTACTTAAACTTTTCAATCAGTTCCCTAATTTCAGATCCATGCTTCACACTCTCTCCTGCAGCTCCTTTGTCTATAAATTCTGGCCAGCAAGCTGTTCACTCAGTAGTTTCCTTGGCTTTGCCACGTCACGTACTATTCCTTCTTCCAAATTACTTCTTTGAAAATTGTATTAAAATTACTTATCCACTGGTGTCACTTCTGTTCTTTGTGGTTATGTGTTTATACCTTCTTTTTCCCCTTCCCTTTCATTTTAGTGTAGTTTCAGAAAAGGAAGATAAATATGTGCAATTAATTTGCCGTGTTTGACCAGAATCACTGAGCCTTAGCTTTTGAATTTATATAAGGCATTTTTCAGAATGTGTTGACACTGTCGACAATTGATTAGAATTTGGTGGGCGATGAAGTGTTGGCTTTCTAAAAATCTCTCCCTGTTACCAACACCAGAAAACTCAGTGCTTAATGTAAGTAAGCACATCTTCAAATTTAACAGTTAAAGTTGATCCTCCGCCTCAATAAACCTCAGCAAAGCAGAGCACTTAACTCTTTCAACTGTGTCAGGTAGTGAAGGTGTTGCTACAGTTTATCCCCTATCACAGTGCCTCTTGAGCACTTGTAACAAATATTTTCATTTGTTTCGTGAGTCACACTAGGCACTGGCAATGCACAGATAGGTAGACAGCCACATAAACAACAAGTTCCATTACTGTGACTTAAGTGCTGTGATAGAGACGTATGCTGTGTTTGTGAGCACAGAGAAGGGAGTGCCACACTTGAATGTTGACTTTCAAACCAGCTTCTTCATTGTCCTCGTTCACCTTCATCAAGAGGCCCTTTAGTTCCTCTTCACTTTCTGCCATTAGAGTGTTATCATCTGCATATCTGAGGTGGTTGATATTTCTCCCGGCAGTCTTGATTCCAGTTTGTGATTCATCCAGCCTGGCATTTGGCATGATGTACTCTCTATATAAATTAAGCAGGGTGACAATATACAGCCTTGATGCTCTCCTTTCCCAATTTGGAACCAGTCAGTTGTTCCGTGTCCTCCAGTTCTAACTGTTGCTTTTTGACTCACATACAGGTTTCTTGGAAGACAGATTAAGCAGTCTGGTATTCCTGTCTCTAAGAATTTTCCACAGTTTGTTGTGATCCACACGGTCAAAGGCTTTAGTGTAGTCCATGAAGCAGAAGTAGATGTTTTTCTGGAACCCACATAGACATATATTATAAAACAAAAACAGAAATGAAAGAGGAGCAAATAATGTATTCCTGTTGCCCTCCCCCCCTCCCAGCTCCTTAGAAGTCACTGCTTTACACAATGGTTAGCAAACGAACAACATTAAGTTTGTAGAGTTAATACCGCGCTTGTGTTTTAGACGAACTAATCAGGGCACAATATGGAGGAAGTTTTAGACTTGCGGAGATATGTGTAAGAGAGAAATGGGTGGGGGTCTTGGCGATCCTCAAGTTTAATTGTGTAATAAGTTAATTGCAGCAGCTTAGTCAAGAATAATGGCTTGAATTAAGGTAGAGTAGGACATGGGCACGATTCAAAAGAGATTTATGTAGTGCTGTCTGTAGGAGTTGATAGTGAACTCTGTCGATATAAAGGGGCAGGAAGATTGGCTTGGTTGGCCGTTAGTTGAGGTAGGGAACCAGGAGAAAAGCAAGTTTGCAGCGAGGTGAGATGATGAATTGCATACAAACTGTTGTATTTATTGCCATCTACGTAGGCATGTTTTATAGTCAAATATCCAGGTCTGGTATTCAGGAAAAGAGAACTAGGCTTTTGGGAGTCATTAGGATATATAAGCATTGGTTGAAACCTTGAATGTGGATGAGGTCATTCAGGGTATTTATAGAAAAGAGCAGATTAGGCCTCTCTGGGGGAATAGTCATTTAAGGGGCAGCAAAGAAGTTGAGAGAGCATTCAAGCTAAAACCGTGAGAGAACAGTGTCAAAAACAAGAAAGGGAGTTTCCAGAAATGAGTAGCCAGGATCAAGTGTGGCGGAAATGGAAACTTCAAATGAGGCAAACAGTATCTATCAGATTGGCTAAGTAGTGGTCCTTTAAAAAGGACCTTACCTTGAGAAGTTTGAGCAGCCTGGGATGGATGCCAGATTGCCAGGGGGTGGTGATGCTAATGAAGGGTAAGGAAGCAGAGGCTAGGAGGGTAGGCTTCTCCTTTAAGACTAAGCGTCTCTGAAATAGGGTAGAGCTTCAGCAAGCTGTAGGGTTCAGGAAATTGTTGTGGTTTTGTTTTCAAAGTGGGACTAAGCATTCTTTTTAGACCCTGAGAAAGGAGTCCATAGCTAAGGGTATTTGAAAATTAGAGTACGGAGGGATAACAACTGAGGAGAGTCATGGCAGAAAATGCCGTCTGAAGCACAGGAGGAGGAAGTGAAGTGAAAAGTGAAGTTGCTCAGTCGTGTCCGATCCTTTGTGACCCCGTGGACTATAGCCCACCAGGCTTCTCCGTCCATGGGATTCTCCAGGCAAGAATACTGAAGTGGGTTGCCATTGCCTTAAATAGGAGGCATGCCTTCCTTGTAGACTGGAGGGACGGATATGTGGAAGGTTAGGATTGGGTTAAGTTTGTAGGTTAAAGGGCAAGAGACTGGAAGGGAGCTCCTTAGCTGGGGGACTCCATCTCATCAATTCATTCCCTGATTCATGAATCAACACACACTTATTCTAAGTAGCTTCTGTGAGTCAGGCACAGTTGTAAGTATAAGAGATACATCGGTGAACAAAGAGCCTGCCTTTATGGGCGTGCATTCTAGAAAATGACGAAAGGCCATCTGTAGAGGATGAAGTTTGCTCAGAGCCTTGGGAAGAGAGGTGAGCAATGGGAGAGATGACCGACCCTGAACAGTGAGGAGGTGGGAGGGCCCGTATCGGGGTATAGCCACAGGTTTCGGTGTTCCTGTTAAAACAGTCTAAATCCAGGGTGCTGCTGTACCTGGGGAGCAGAGAACTGTGTGTTAGAAGGGCTTTCCTGGCCTCCATTCTGTTAAAATGGAAGCACAAAAGAGATATGTCCAATTTTGGTAGTGTTCTGTTCAGAGGTATTTTCATATGCCACCTTTCCCCATCCTAAATGGCCCTTTTCCTTCTGTAGAGAACATTCTTATCTTAGGAAACCAACCTAGTAAGTATTAAGTTGCCAGAATGCCACCAGTTTGTTAATATTTGAAGTCTTTTCTCTGGGAAGCATCCCAGTCCTGTGAAAAGTCCTGGAGCGCTCCTGAGTTCTGGGACTCCATTTAATATTTATCTTCACAGCCCAATGCCTTCATGGTGACCTAGAGTGTAGAAGGGTCCTTTAGTGAATTTTTTCTTCTTTTGTCATATCAGGAAGGTCACAGAGGTTAATGCGTTGTCATGACCACTTGAAGGTTACTCTGATTCCTATTGAGAACTTAGTCTATAATATTACCATTTCAGAAGCAGCTTTGCAACTCCCAACTTAACTTATTTTTCTGACTCTTGATAAATGTAGATATCCCTTTAGTCCTTTTGGACAGGTGGGCTTTGGTTTCTTTATAGTCACTCAAAGTACCTGCACTCCTTGACTAGTTCTGATTTTACTATCATCACAACTTGGGTAGCATTTCATTTTTTATGGGAACTTTCCTGCTGGAGGAATATGTCTCCAGAAGCAGACAATTGAGCAGCAAATTTAAGTAGCAGATTGAACAGCATTTTTCTTTTCTTTTGTAGTAAGAATCAGTTAAGAAACAGACTTTGAAATGAAATTTTACTTCATCTTTTGTTCTATAAAATGTAATTTCATCATCAAGCTCTAAATTGATGAGACTTACATCATTTTTCAAAGTTTTTTTTTTTCTTTTTTGACCCTGAGAGATGGATTTAGGCTGCAGAAGCTCGAGCTATGATAGAGTGGCATGGCACAATCCAGGCGGAGCAGTTTAGAAATCAAGCAAGGTCTCTTCAACCAGCCAGTGGCTGCATTTAAATTATTGATCCTCTTAGCTCTGTGATCTTCGGCAAGTTGCTTAAGTTTCTCAGTTTCCTCATCTGTAACATAGGGATGAAAGTGTGGATGTTAAAGGATCAAATACAAGCAAGTTGCTAACACATTCAGGCACATAGGAACTACTTAAATCACAGCTTATTATTACTGTAGTTTTATACAGTTTAACTTTCTGGTAGTAAACTCAATTTGGGGATTTTTTTTGGCTTATAAATAAAGAGCATGAGAAAAATTTTTAACCTTTGGTACTACCGAAAGGCTTCCCTGGTGGCTCAGCCAGTAAAGAATCTGCCTGCAATGCAGGAGACCTGGATTCAAGCCCTGGGTCAGGAAGGTCCCCTGGAGAAGGAAATGGACAACCCACTTCAGTATTCTTGCCTGGGAAATCCCACAGACAAATGAGCCTGGCAGTCTACAGCCCAAGGGGTCAAAAGAGCCAGACATGACTTAGCAACCACGACCACAAGCCACCGCCACCCCTACTGAAAGTCAAAGATAAGTGTGTGTACTTTATTCTGTCCTAGTAAAGTATCCACTGAATCCCTCTTCCTCTTGTATTTTACATCCAAAGAACTTAATTTGTTTAATGTTCTGATTTCATTGATTATCTTGAAATATCTTGATTTGAGGAGCCCTTGATGGAACCATGAAGATACTAATTCTCAGTAAGGAAGCCGATGTTTAAATATTATATAATGACAGGAATAATCACCTATTCTACTATAATTAACTCTAAAAAATATACATAAATAAAACTTTTAATGAAATTCTTCTGTATAGTTAAGCCATCTTATTGGTCATCTTTATTAGATCTACAGAAGAATATTTAAATATCTGATTGGGTCTTTTTTATTAGATATGCTCATGAATTATGAGAAGCTTTAAAGCCAGATATTACTAAATTACTCAGAGTTTAATATCGGAAAAGTTAAGTACAAAAAAAAACACAAAAAAGTACTCGTACTTATTACCTAAAAATATGTTTCTAAATTCTTAAAATAGCGTTGGTTTAGACCATAAGTGTCAGGAAGGCAGGGGCTGCCTTGTCTATTAATTCATCTAAGCAATGTTTCTTGAGCATCTACCATGCGCCAGCATTCTTCCAAGTGCTGGCAATATTGCAGTGAACATAATAGACAAAAATTCCAGTCCTCATGAGATTATATTTTAATGTAAACTGTGTTCAAGAAGTTTCTGCTACACCCTTTAGCTGTCCCAGAGACTCAGTATAAAGGTGCAAATAGTCCCCTTCCCTCGCCAGTTACTGTTAAGGGCTACAAGTCAAGTTATGCTAAGGGGCTTCATATGTCCCCTCCATGGATGTGGCTGCAGAGATTATGGGTCCCTGAAGGATTTTAAGCAGTAGAGTGAAGTTTCAGTTCACAAGAAAGTGTCACATTTATACACTAGAAATACTTGTTTGACACCAGAGGGCCCATTTTTCCTCTTTTAGTAACTTAGAATGTTGGGTTTAACTTGAATGTAAGTTAAAGTATTATATTTACCTCTTTCAAGTAGAGTTCTCATGTACATAGAGGAAAGAGCCTTAGAATTTTTTTGCCTTTTTTTTTTTTTAAATTAATGTTTTGTTTCCCTTTGTTTTCAGATGCAGAAGTAACCTTGTCAGTCAGTCCCTGTGTTATTTTTAAGTGAAGCAGCTGAGGCCTGCTAGGTGGTGGTAAAGCTGGCCTTCTATTGCTTGGCTTGTGTTCTTTTCTCTAGAAAGACATATAAACCACCCAGTACACCATCCCGTAGTATAAGCCAACGTAAAACTTGTTTGTTTAGCAAGTTTCTATACGTGTGTCATATTTTGAAATCTCTTTTCTGAATCCTCTTAGCACTTTTTATTACCTGTCTGATGGCATTTGTCACTTTCCGCTCTTACATAATTGTCTTCTATTAGAGACAAAAATTTTTTTCTAGTCGAAACCTCTCTGGGAATAGGATGCATATGTAGTTCCTCTTTGTATATTCCCCATAGCTCTTTAACAGAATGCCTGGCATTCACTCGGTACTCGAATTATTAAATATGTGCTCAGTTCATTCCGTTTTTCATTTTGTCCGACTTCTTGCAGCCCCATGGACCGCAGCACACCAGGCTTGCCTGTCCATCACCAACTCCCTGATGCCATCCAACCATCTTACCCTTTGTCATCCCCTTCTCCTCCCACCTTTAATCTTTCCCAGCATCAGGGTCTTTTCCAATGAGTCAGTTCTTTGCATCAGGTGGCCAAAGTATTAGAACTTCAGCTTCAGCATCAGTCTTTCCAATGATTATTCAAACCTGATTTCCTTTAGGAGTGACTGGTTGGATCTCCTTGCAGTGCAAGAGACTCTCAAGAGTCTTCTCCAACACCACGGTTCAAAGGCATCAGTTCTTCGGCAGTCAGCTTTCTTTAGAGTCCAACTCTCACATGCATGCATGACTACTGGGAAAACCATGGATTTGACTAGATGGACCTTTGTTGGCAAAGTAATATCTCTGCTTTTTAATATGCTGTCTAGGTGGGTCATAGCTTTTCTTCCAAGGAGCAAGCGTCTTTTAATTTCATGGCTGCAGTCACCATCTGCAGTGATTTTGGAGCCCAAAAAAATAGTCTGTCACTGTTTCCATTGTTTCCCCATCTATTTGCCATGAAGTGATGGGACCAGATGCCATGATATTAGTTTTCTGAATGTTGAGTTTTAAGCCAACTTTTTCACTCTCCTTTTTCACTTTTTTTTTTTAAATTTTATTTTATTTTTAAACTTTACATAATTGTATTAGTTTTGCCAAATATCACAATGAATCCGCCACAGGTATACATGTGTTCCCCATCCTGAACCCTCCTCCCTCCTCCCTCCCCATTCCATCCCTCTGGGTCGTCCCAGTGCACCAGCCCCAAGCATCCAGTATCGTGCATCGAACCTGGACTGGCAACTCGTTTCATACATGATATTTTACATGTTTCAATGCCATTCTCCCAAATCTTCCCACCCTCTCCCTCTCTCACAGAGTCCATAAGACTGTTCTACACATCACTGTCTCTTTTGCTGTCTTGTACACAGGGTTATTGTTACCATCTTTCTAAATTCCATATATATGCATTAGTATACTGTATTGGTGTTTTTCTTTCTGGCTTACTTCACTCTGTATAATAGGCTCCAGTTTCATCCACCTCATTAGAACTGATTCAAATGTATTCTTTTTAATGGCTGAGTAATACTCCATTGTGTATATGTACCACAGCTTTCTTATCCATTCATCTGCCAGGACATGGAACCAACCTAGATGTCCTTTTTCACTTTCATCAAGAGGCTCTTTAGTTCTTTTTTGCTTTCTGCCATAAAGGTGGTGTCATCTTCATATCTGAGGTTATTGATATTTCTCCCAGCAATCTTGATTCTGGCTTGTGCTTCATCCAGCCCAGAATTTCACATTCTGGGCTGGATGTACTCTGCATATAAGTTATATGTACTCTGCATATAAGTTAAATAAGCAGGGTGACAATATACAGTCTTGACTTATTCCTTTCCCAATTTGGAACCAGTCTGTTGTTCCATGTCCGGTTCTAACTGTTGCTTCTTGACCTGCATACAGATTTCTCAGAAGGCAGGTCAGGTGGTCTGGTATTCCCATCTCTTTCAGAATTTTCCACAGTTTGTTGTGATCCACACAGTCAAAGACTTCGGCATAGTCAATAAAGCAGAAGTAGATGTTTTTCTCGAACTCTCTTGCTTTTTGGATCATCCAGCGGATGTTGGCAATTTGATCTCTGGTTCCTCTGCCTTTTCTAAAATCAGCTTGAACATCTGAAAGTTCATGGTTCACATACTGTTGAAGCCTCACTTGGAGAATTTTGAGCATTACTTTACTAGTGTGTGAGATGAGTGCAATTGTGCGGTAGTTTGAGCATTCTTTGGCATTGCCTTTCTTTGGGATTGGAATGAAAACTGGCCTTTTTCAGTCCTGTGGCCACTGCTGAGTTTTCCAAATTTGCTGGCATCTTGAGTGCAGCACTTTCACAGCATCATCTTATAGGATTTGAAATAGCTCAACTGGAATTCCATCACCTCCACTACCCTTGTTCGTAGTGATGCTTCCTAAGGCCCACTTGACTTCACATTCCAGGATGTCTGGCTCTAGGTGAGTGATCACACCATTGTGATTATCTGGGTCATGAAGATCTTTTTTGCATAGGTCTTCTGTGTATTCTTGCCACCTCTTCTTATTATCTTCTGCTTCTGTTAGGTCCCTACCATTTCTGTCCTTTATTGTGCCCATCTTTGCATGAAGTGATCCCTTGGTGTCTCTGATTTTCTTGAAGAGATCTTAGTCTTTCCCATTCTGTTGTTTTCCTCTGTTTCTGTGCACTGATCACTGAGGAACACTTTCTAAAATCTCTTTGCTATCTTTGGAACTCGCATTCAAATGGGTATATCTTTCCTTTTTTTCTTTGCCTTTAGCTTCTCTTCTTTTCTCAGCTATTTATACGACCTCCTCAGACAACCATTGTGCCTTTTTGCATTTCTTTTTCTTGTGTATGGTCTTGATCATTGCCTCCTGTACACTGTCACAAACCTCTGTCCATAGTTCTTCAGACACTCTATCAGATCTAATTCTTTGTTATCACTTCCACTGTATAATTGTAAAGGATTTTGATTTAGGTCATACCTGAATGATCTAGTGGTTTTCCCTACTTTCTTCAATTTAAGTGTGAATTTGGCAATAAGGAGTTCATGATCTGAGCCCCAGTCCGTTCCTGGTCTTGTTTTTGCTGACTGTATAGAGCTTCTCCATCTTTGGTTGCAAAGAATATAATCAGTCTGATTTCGGTGTTGACCATCTGGTGATGTCCACGTGTAGAGTCTTCTCTTGTGTTGTTGGAAGAGGGTGTTTGCTATGACCAGTGCGATCTCTTGGCAAAACTCTGTTAGCCTTTTGACCTGCTTCATTTTCTACTCCAAGGCCAAATTTTCCTGTTATTCCAGGTATCTCTTGACTTCTTACTTTTGCATTCCAGTCCCCTATAATGAAAAGGACATCTTTTGGAGGTGTTAGTTCTAGAAGGTCTTGTAGGTCTTCATAGAACTGTTCAACTTCTGCTTCTTCAGTATTACTGGTTAGGGTGTATGCTTGGATTACTGTGATATTGAATGATTTGCCTTGGAAACAAAGATCATTCTGTTGTTTTTGAGATTGCATCCAAGTACTGCATTTTGGACTCTCTTGTTTACTGTGATGGCTACTCCATTTCTTCTAAGGATCTTGCCCACAGTAGTAGATATAATGGTCATCTGAGTTAAATTTGCCCATTTCAGTCCATCTTAGTTCACTGATTCCTAAAATGTTGATGTTCACTCTTGCCATCTGCTGTTTGACCACTTCCAATTTGCCTTGATTCATGGACCTAACATTCCAGGTTCCTATGCAATATTGCTCCTTACAGTTTCGGATTTTACTTGCATCACCAGTCACATCCACAACTGGGTACTGTTTTTGCTTTGGCTCTGACTCTTCATTCTTTCTGGAGTGATTTCTCCAGTATCATATTGGGCTCCTACCGACCTGGGGAGTTCATCTTTCAGTGTTCTATCTTTTTGCCTTTTCATGCTGTTCATGGGGTTATGGGGTTCCCAAGGCAAGAATACTGAAGTAGTTTTCCACTCCCTTCTCCAGTGGACCATGTTTTGTCAGAACTGTCCACCATGACTTGTCTATCTTGGGTGGCCCTACACGGCATGGCTCATAGTTGCATTGAGTTAGACAAGGCTGTGGTCTGTGTGATCAATTTGGTTAGTTTTCTGTGATTGTACTTACAGAGATTATATTTTGGAGTTGATAACCATGGAAAACCCACAAGAATCTGCTTCATTTACAACAATCTTAGAGGCTGTTTGACTTAGCCTCATATCTAGGTTTGAATTCTGGCTCCATCTTCATCTTGGATGTGGGATCTTAAATACATCACTTCTATCCTTTTCCTCATCTCAGAATGGAAAGTAGTATGTGCCCCATCCAGATTTAAAGTGTGTACAAAAGATCTAGTAAAAGTATACAAAGGATCTAGGGCCTGATGTACTAATAGCCACTCAATAAGTGAGAACTCTTAACATTTAAAGTTTACTTTCTATTATTATAAATGTGTATGTTTTAGTAACAGCTCTATTACTATATGAAGGATTTATAATAACCTAGAGAAAGTTCTGTGACGAAAAATTGACAATATTTTGTTGTGATTATCAGATTGTAATGGCTTACTAGTTGTTCAGCATGTTTGATTTGGGGCTCCACGGACTGATTTACCCTATGAAAACGTACAAGGGACTGATGTATGAACTGGAATGGCAATTTATTAATAAGTCATTAGAAGTACATTGTCTCCTCATAGAAACAGATGCCATGGCCAGAGCCTTGCCCTCGGGAGGCTGCTTGATGAGCGGGGGTGACTGATGGGCTGTTGGGTGCTGGAGTAGCCCTGTACATCATTCTTTACCCGCCACCGGGCTTGTCAGGGCCCCTCTCCCCAGAGAGTGTTAGGAAGCACTGCCCAATCACCTCTCATGAATTACAGGTTACATAGTTACCTGCTTTTATGTTGCATATTCCTAAAGGAAAAAGCAGAACATTTGGAGGTTTTAGTCTTAGTCATTAGCCTGTCATTTCTGCCTGAGTTTACAGCCTCACTTTGGTTGGATTTGGGGAGCTTATATAGACTCATACATTTTTAAAATTTAAACTTTGTATTTAGAAAAGTTGTAAGCATACAAACACCTAAAGAGGTTTGTATAATTAACCCCAGTGCATCCATCACCCAGCTTCAACAGTTATTAACATGTGGCACATACTGTTTCATCTATATGTCCCTCTTCTCATTATTTTAAAGCAAATTCTAGACATGATGTAGTTATCCCTATGAATACTAAGATAAATATCATTAAGGAATAGGACTATTAAAAATATGTACAATACCCTTATCATACCAAAAACCCCACTAATAATTTCTTAACATCTGATCAGTGACCAGTTCTCCACAGTTGCCTCCTCAGTCTTTTTTAACCACTGGATTGTTCGTATCAGCCTCCAAGCATGGTTTACACACTGCATTTGGTTGGTATGTTTCCTGACTTTCTTTTACTCTTATTATAGCACCTACCCTATTCTTCCTGTTTATTTGTTTGCCATCTAGAAATTTCTGCATTCCGGATCTGGCAGGCTATATCCTCATAGTCCATGGGGTCTCAGAAGAGTTGGATACGACTTAGTGACTGAGCAACAACAGCAATATTAGTCCTCATGATGTTCTTTAACTTGTTCCTCTGTTCTCCTATCTCTGGTAAACTAGTACCTAGACCTAGGCTTGATCGAGTTCAGGTTTGAATTTTTCCCCAAAGCATATGTCATAGGGGGCTGTGATTTACGTCTTTTTTTTGGTCTGTCACAGTACACCAGAAGGCACATTGGCAGTGTCTTGGTTTTAGTCTTTTTGTCTGTTGACCTTGATCATGAGGCTCAGTAGTATTGGCTTGATCCATCCAGCATATTCTTTCAATGAAACCATTTTATTGTAGTTATTTCTAGTTTTATTCTCAAGGAGTACCTTGGTGTCAAACATTATGGCCTTCTAATTTGTTCTTCACATGCAGCCAGAATGATCTTTTAAATATTAATTAGATCACATACTACCGTGCTGAGCTCTTCCGTAGTGCTTGATTACTCATGAACAGTTAAATTTGTAACATGATCTATAAAGATCTACATAACCTGGGCTTGGTCTGTCTTTCTACACCTAATTTTATGCCATTCTGTCCTTTGAGAGGAAGTATGACTTTGTTCATAACGTAGGCTCTTGAGTAGACTGCTTGAGTGTGTGATCTTGGGCTACTCATTTAACTGTTCTGTGCCTTGGTTTCCCCATTTTTAAAGTTGGCGTTTTAAGGGTATATACCAATAGGATTCTAATGATAAAATAATACATATAAATTGCTTAGAACGATGCACATAAAATAATAAATGCCAAATGTTAGCTGTTGTTTGTTGCTGGCATTGGTGGTGTTATTTTTTATCACTGTGTTGCAGCCAGTCTGTATTTTTCAGTTTCTAGAACTGCCAAGCTCTTGTCAGCCTCAAGATCTTTGCACGTTGCTTTGATTATCTCTTGCTGTATAACAAGACCGCTCAAAATGTAGTGGCCTACGACAGTGGTATCATTTACCTAGCTCATGAACTTGCAAGTTGGGTGGGGCTTGGTGAGGATGGCTCATGCCTGCCCGCTGCGGTACTGTTATGGATGGCTTCACTGGGGCTGCAAGCTCTACTTTTAAATGGGTCATGCGTATGGTTGGCAAGATGGTGTTGGCTCTTGAGTGAGAACTCAGCCTTGGCTCTGCGAAAGCTGTTTCGCTTTCCTTGCTGCACGGTGTCCCTTGGTATGGGTTTTTTCATGTTTCTTTGTGCTTCACATTTGTCGAGCTTTTTGGGTTTGTGGCTTTAGGGTATCATCCAGTATGTAAATTTTCCAACCGTAATTTCTTGAAAATTTTTTTTCCCATTTTTCCCATCGTTGAGGATTTCAGTTGCTTGTGTGTTAGGCTACTTGAAGTTGTTCCATAATAATTACATCGGTGCTATATTTTGTGTGCTTTTTTCTCTGTGCTTCATTTTAAGTAGTTTCTATTTCTGTGCCTTCAAATTAGTAGTTTTCTTTCCTTCTGCAATGTTTAATTTGCTGTTAATTTCATCCAGTTTATTTTTCATCTCCAGAAAACTGATTTGGGGCTTTTATATATCTTCAAGTCTCTCCTTAACATGCTATACTTTCCTCTGCCTTCCTGAATATGTGGAATGTCATTATAATAACTGTCTTAATGTCCTTGTCCACAAGTCCTGTCATCTGTGTCATTTCTGGGTCTGTTTCTGATGATTGATTTTTCTGCTCTTTTACAGATTTAATTTTCTGAGTGTTAGATATTTAGAATTTTTGTCTGTTGAGTGCTGAATATTTGTATTCTAAATATTCTTGTAGAAGGGCCGAAGGAAAGAAGCAGGATATTTTCTAATATTTATAATGGCGATAATAACTTGTATAGTTATATAATGCTCATCTCAGAGGGAACGAGGAAGTAGAATGTATTTTGTTAGCATGACAGTAGCAAAGATTTACAGCTTAGGAGATTTTTAATTGGTCAGTGAGCAATTCAAGAATAAAGAAAAATGAGACCTAAGTTTAGTTTTCATTGTCAGACTCCATTATCTTAGGGAGTGGTGAAAGCTCTTGGATTTTGAGCTAGTCTTGGATGCGAATCATAGAAATACCAATACTAGCTGTGACGGTTGGCCAATTATTTAAACTACCCCCTCCTCCAAGTCTTTTTTTAACCAAACTTCTTTTCTCTCTTTTTTTTCTCTCTCTCTTGAGATAGAAATGAGAATTTATACAGGGTACTTACATGTAATCAGAATTCAACAAAATGTTACTGATACTTGCTTCCTCTACCCTTTTTTCTACCTTTTAGCTATTTCATTTTGCAACAGTGCTACTTTGAATCACAGGTTTTAAATGGGGATACTAACTATTTTGTTACCCTTGAACAATTACTGTAACTCTTGCTATGGAAAGAGTTATTCTTGAGCTTTAATTTTCATACAGTTACATGCAGTTGAAGATATTCAGTTGGCAAACAGCTTGCCTAAAATTGCTTTAATAAATTCAAAGTTGCTTCTATTAAGATTTTTATGCTAGTTTTTCAGTAATTCTGTCCTTATTAAGTAAATATATTATTTGAGATGTATGAGGAGAAACTTACTTTTAACTGAATTTAGACTAAATTAATTCTATAAATGGCAGAGGGTTAATAGGTTTTAACTGGATGAAGATTTGTATTAGTGTATTAGTTTCCTATGTCTGCTATAATAAATTACCACAAAGTTGGTATTAAGATAGCATACGTTTATTCTCCTGCAGTTCTAGACGTCAGAAGTCTGAAGGCAGTCGCACGGGGTGAAACCAAGTATCAGCAGGGCTGCGGCCCCTCGGGAAGCTCTGCAGGAGGATGGTCTCCTTGCCTTTTCCACCTTCTAGAGCTGCCTTCCTTGCATCATGGTTTATGGCCTCCTTCATTCCAGAGCCCGCAGTGTAGCGTCTTCCTGTCTTCCTGACTCTTCTTCCTTTGTCGCATAACCTTCTTTACTTAAATCTCCCTCTGCCACCTTCTTAAGGACACTTATGACTACATTTAGGGTCCACGAGCACAATCCATGGACAGAGGAGCCTGGAGGGCTACAGTCCATGGGGTTGCAAAGAGTTGGACATGACTGAGCGACCAGTGCTAACGCTAGCGTAATCCAGAAGAATCTCTCCGTCTAAGGAGTCGTCACTCAGTCACAGCTGCAAAATCCCTTTTGGCAACAAGGTAACATTCAGAGGTTCTAGGTATTAGGACCTGGACATCATTATTCAACCTTCCACAGTCATTTCAAGAGGATACCGAATCCTGTTTTTCAAATGGTTTAATTTTTTTTGCAGCCCTAAAGTTAAAAGATCTGTCAGTTTACTGAAGTCTTCTATTCATCTCCCATTTTATATTGACTATTTATAATCCCACCTAGTGAACTGTGGTGCTTGTCCTAACTGTGTCCACATCACAAATACTTAGTGGTGATGATTGACAAGAAAGAGATTATCTGATGTCATATCATTTTCAAAGAATTAATATTTCCTAAAGCAGTTCATACAACCCACTTTATAAACTTACTTTTATGGAATCGTGTGTGTGTGTGTGTAGGAATCCTGTAATGGTTCAGAGCACTTTCACAGAAAGTATATAGAACTTTCCCACAAGTACAGCTAGTTAGGGAATTACATTTCTAAAGTGAAGGGAAACATTTTCCTGGAAAAACTCCATTATCAGAGGTGAAGTGTTCAGTAAAATGCCAATAGAATTAAATTCTTAAATATTTTTGCCAGAAAGAAACCAAATCAAGATAGGAAAAACAATAAGGAGAAAAGAGAAAGTATTTTTATAAGTGTATAGTTCCTCTTTTATCAAAATATGCATATTATTCCTGTCATATAATCCTTTTCAGAACTGCTCTGTGTGATGAAGTCTAGTTGGTGTCTGAAGCAGATACAAGATGCACTGGAATTAATAACTTCTAGTTTCAAAGATCAATGTTTTCACCTCAGATAGGCTAACACTGTTATTACTATTGGTATTATTATTGTATTTTGTTAAAGAGGTGAAATCCTTGTATCAAAAAACAGATGAGAGAGTTAACTTGTAGAAGGAAAGATCAGGAACTATGGTAATTGGCATGACTAAAAATAAGTTTTTAGATTCTTCCAAACCACACTGTCATTCCAATGAGTGTTATAATACAACTTGTTTTCAAAATACAAATAAAAGGTAAGTGGAACCAGTGCCCATACATATTGATACATCCCATGAAAACACTTAGGCACTCTAATAGTGCTTAACATACATAGTAAGCACAGTTGTGTAACTATACTACCCCACTTCTGTCAACAAAATTTCAGCCCAGGGGCCAGGCAAGAGTTTCCTTACAGCCATGAGCTTGGGTTTACCTGACAAAAGGGTTCTTTTCCCATCCAAGGGGTTAGTACAGGATACAATGTGGGCTCTAGAGCCAGGTTGAGTTTGCCTTGGCTCTGCCATGTATCATCTTGAGAAAATGATACACTCCAACTTCCTCATGTTCAAAAGAAGGTTAATAGTAACTACTTCACAAAGGTTGAGAGGATTAAGGAACCAAAAACTTTACCACACATCTGTTTTGTAAGTTTAAGCTTTTGTTTTCAAGTTTAAGAGTAGCATATTTGAATTTCTTAGTTTGAATCATCCAGTATATGGGTTTCTTCTTTTGGCACAAATGGTGGAAATTGTTGTTAATTTATATGCTCATTGATTTATAAAAGGGAAACAGCTGGGTTATTACATCATTTCTGACTGCAAAGGGCTAAAATCTCAACTTTTGAGGGTCACTATCACTTTTTAAAATTCATTAGTGTTTAAGCTATTCAGTTTTTATTATATCCTGTAATATTTCAGTTACTACAGGGAATTGCCAATAATTTGCAAAATCAGGAACAAGGTAAAGCAGGATGGTTAAAGATAGTGTTGAAAAGAAACAGGAGTAAATACAGCAGACTCCTGACATGAGATCAGTATTAGCGGAAAAGAGAATGTGGCTGAGCTTCAGCAGCTGAGTTGTAGTCTTGCTTGGGCGTAACAAGCAGGCAGGTTTTCCCGCAGCAGTGTCATACGAAATAATGAATATTATAGGGATCTAGTAGGAGTTTATTATTGTTCATCTGCTGAGAGATTCAGGGGAGAACTTTATTTATTTATTTATTTTTTTCAGGGGAGAACTTTAAATCTTAATCCAGTGAAGGCTTTCTTCTAAGCAATTGTTATAAGCAGAAATTTGCTTTCTGACTGATTAATAATATAGAGGGGAGGGACATTTTAGTCTTGAATAATGTATGATAGTTAGCAGAATTCTTAAATACTTTTGACATTTCTGCCAAAGTAGAAAATAGTAGAAGAGAATGAATGCGTTTAGGATGCTGGGGATAGGAAGCTGTGATTTTTTTTTTTAAAGTGTTATGTCTTAGCTTATAAATTCATAGAAAATTTGCATTTTCCTCCATGGTCTAGTCATATTTATTTCTGAAGCAATTTCTTTTTATTATCATGATGTAAAATTGTTGTATGATGATGTGCTGTGCTCACATGCTGTTTTGGCACTGTTCTCTTTTTGAGAAGTAAGACTAACTTGTTTTTCTCAAATGTCTCAAAAGAGCATTTGATTGAGACTCTAGAGCTCTTTTTCACATGGTGAGAGGCTGTTTTTGAGTAGGAAAGATTTAAGAGTAGATTTTACCACTTTGTCCAGGGTATGACATTTATAGATGAATTGAAGATAACTGCTTCCTAAGTGGTCACTGACTAGTCGGCTGAGGCAGCCTTAATTGGAATTCTGGTATTATCCACTTGGCGTGGAATGTCTGCCAAACACAAAGGCTTTAGTAGAATCGATATTTTTCTTTTATCGATTGGTTCAGCTAATATTTGTACTTGTTGTTTAGTCACTAGTCGTGTCTGACTCTCGTGACTCCATGGACTGTAGCCCACCAGGCTCCTCTGTCCATGGGATTTCCCAGGCAAGAATTCTGGAGTGAGTTGCTAGTTCCTTCTCCAGGGGATTCTCCTGACCCAGGGATCGAACCCATGTCTCATGCATTGGCAGGCAGATTCTTTACCACTGAGCCACCAGAGAAGCCCCAATAGTTGACTTAATGTTTAGTTAATCCATCATCATCTTCTATGCTGTGTTAGCTGGAGAACCAGTTAGGGAACTGTCTCTAGCCTTAGGTGACTGGCTTTCTTAGAGTTGATATTTTACAGGATTTCTTAGGACAAGCTTGCTGGTTCACAATTAAAGATGCACAAATAGTTTTTGGTTATCGTTGTACAGGATAACTCTAGGTATTTTTACACACCATAAAGAGAATTCTGAGCAGACCTATTTGATGGAAAAAAATTTGCGTCAGTGGAACTTTGTGGATGATTTGTAAGAAGTATTTTGCAGGCAAGAGTGTCCTCAAATCTGTTTGCTACGTGACTCCATTATCACTTTGGCTGTAATACTTTTAACGGTGAACTGTATTCACTTTCTTAAAAAAAATTTAAGGCTTATGTTCAGTAAAGTGCACAACTCTAGAGCTCAGTGAATGTTTACATATGTATTTGTTTGTGTAATCACTAAGACAACATTCCACTAGCTGTGCTTTTTTAAAGCAAGAAAGTACATTGCATTAAAAGTATTTGCTTAAATTTTTCCTAATTATAAACACAGTACATGTTCACATATTGAAAAGTTGTGATAAAAAAATAAGTCATTTGTAATCCTGCCACCAAGAAGTCTAAATGTCTTGATATATAATCACTTATTCATTTATTAAGTATTTTCTGAGTGCCTAATATGTGCCAGGTATTTGAGTTGCTGGGAACACAGCCCTGATAAAAAATTGCAAACTCCTTGCCCTTACGGAGATAACACTTTAGCTAGGGGAGAGGGATAATAAATAAGAAAATACGTTGTATGTTAGATGGTGATAAATGCTGTGGGGAACAGTGACGAAGGGGAATGGGGAGTCCTGGGAGAGGAGAGGAAGGGCCATAGTGTTTACACAGAGCAACCAGGAAGGTCTCACTGAGAAAGGAACGCTTGAGTAAGCACCAGGAGGCAAAGGAAGTTGCTAGATCTGAGGGGAAAGACTACTTCAGGCAAACACCCCTACGGAAGAGGTGCTTGGCCTCGTGTAAGAAGCAAGGAGACCCACTGTGGCTGGAACAAAAATCGATAAGCTACCGACAGGTTGGAGAGGGAGCAGGGACCATGCTGTGAGCGCTGCTTCCTCCTGACCTGAGATGTGCTTCCACAGGAGGGTCAGCTTCGAAGTGGGGCTGCCCGCCAGACCGCTGAGTCTAGGGCTTGGGGTCAGGTGGTCGTAATGCAGCCAGGGCGGAGACACCGATGGAAGGGCCTTAGACCTTTTCAGGACTTTGGCTTTTACTGTGAGATGGGAAGCCATTGGAGGGTTTTGAGCAATGACTCATCTGATTTAGGTTTTATTACTTTAAAACTCTACGTTTTGAAATGTTGGAGACATACAAAAAAAAGTAGAAAATGGTACAGTCTCCTGTACCACCATTTTCATACACATTTTAGCTGCCATCTCATTTTGTCGTATTTGGTTTGTCCTTACCTCTCAACCTTTCCTTTTTTTTTTCCCTGAAATATTTTAATACTAGCTTGGATTTTTGGAAGGATCACTCTGGTTTATGTATCGGGAGAAGGGAAGGCAGGACAAGGCTGAATATAAGTATATCCTCTATGGATATTTTTTCTATGCATATATAGTTGACCCTTGAACAACACAGGTTTGAATTGTGAGGGTCCACTTAATGCATGGATTATTTTTCACTAAATACATGCTACAGTACTGCACAATCCAAGGTTGGTTTACTCCACAGATACGGAGGGTCAACTGTAAAGTTGTACTTGAATTTTTGGCTGTGCAGAGAATTGGTGTCCCTAAACCCCGTGTTGTGCAAGGTTCAAAGGTAGATAAATTTTTAGACAAAAATTGAATTATACTGTCAATGTTATATATAAACTATTTTTATTTACTATACTGGATGCCTTATGTCACTGAATATTCAACAACTTTGTTTTTTAATAGCTACATAGGATTCCATTATATGGATCCGTTATATGGTCCATTATATGGACCATGTCCATAGGGTCACAGAGAGTCAACACAACTGAGCAACTGAACGCTTTACACACCATGATTTATTTGATCTTAGATCATTGGATATAATCTTTGCTTTTAAACAGTGTGGTGATACATCCCTATAGCTAAATCTCTGCATATATCAGTTCAGTTCAGTTCAGTCGCTCAGTCGTGTCCGACTCTTCGCGACCCCATGAATCGCAGCACGCCAGGCCTCCCTGTCCATCACCAATTCCCGGAGTTCACCCAGACCCACGTCCATCAAGTCAGTGATGCCATCCAGCTATCTCATCCTCTGTCATCCCCTTCTCCTCCTGCCCCCGGTCCCTCCCAGCATCAGAGTCTTTTCCAATGAGTCAGCTCTTCTCATGAGGTGGCCAAAGTACTGGAGTTTTAGCTTCAGCATCGTTCCCTCCAAAGAAATCCCAGGGCTGATCTCCTTCAGAATGGACTGTTTGGATCTCCTTGCAGTCCAAGGGACTCTGACGAGTCTTCTCCAACACCACAGTTCAAAAGCATCAATTCTTCGGCGCTCAGCCTTTTTCACAGTCCAACTCTCACATCCATACATGACCACAGGAAAAACCATAGCCTTGACTAGATGGACCTTTGTTGGCAAAGTAATGTCTCTGCTTTTGAATATGCTATCTAGGTTGGACATAACTTTCCTTCCAAGCAGTAAGCATCTTTTAATTTCATGGCTGCAGTCACCATCTGCAGTGATTTTGGAGCCCAAAAAAATAAAGTCTGACACTGTTTCCACTGTTTCCCCATCTATTTCCCATGAAGTGATGGGATCGGATGCCATGATCTTCGTTTTCTGAATGTTGAGCTTTAAGCCAACTTTTTCATTCTCCACTTTCACTTTCATGATTATTTCCTTAAGGTAAATTCCTAGAATGCAATTGCTCTGTCAAAGGATATGCATAAAAATTTAAAGCTTCTGATATGCATTGTCAAAGTGTTTTTGGGAAGACTTTACTAATTTATACTCCCACCAGCTGCTTCTGAAAGTATCAAATTTCCTTAAACTCTATTGCTGAACTTTTTCATTAAAAAAAAAAAAATGGTTTCCTGTTTTGACAGGTGAAAAAATGATAACTCGTGGTTTTAATTTGCAGTTCTTAAGTTTCTAGTGAGGTTGACCTTCATTTCCGTTTGCAGTTTAAAAAATATGCTTATTCATAACATTTTCTAGCTGTGTGACCTGGGAGAAGTCACTTAGGACCTCTGCTTTTGTACTGTGAAATGGGTGTTGTATACCTGCTTCACAGGGTTTTCATGGACATTGAATAAAAACATTTTGTAGATCTAAGTTTTAAAACTTTTTGACCATGACCCACAATTTAAAAAAAAAGTCCTACTTTGTGACAAATTAATATAGATATGTTTAGCCAGAATTTCATGAAACAATGAGTATACCAAGTGTGATATACTTTGATATTTTACATTTTCAGTCATTTTTTAAAATACCCATTAAATTGATCATAACCGTCTGGCTGTAACCCAGTGTTTTCTCATAAGCTCTGAGTACATAATGCATGTCAGGTTCTCTTTTATCTCTAGTGATTATCTCCTGTAGGTAGTTCAGAAGTCAGCTGCCTCTAGTAGTTTACTTCTGCTGCTAAGTCACTTCAGTCGTGTCCGACTCTGTGCGGCCCCATAGACGGCAGCCCACCAGGCTCCCCCGTCCCTGGGATTCTCCAGGCAAGAACACTGGAGTGGGTTGCCATTTCCTTCTCCAAGTTTACCTCTAGTACATTCATTTTCAGAAAAGCTAAGTAGTAAACAACCAACCAGCCAACCAAATCTAGCTTATTGTATTGCTGAATCAAATTTTTGGTCAGTGAAAAGCAAATGTATTTGTTTGGGCTTTTGTGATACCGTTATGACTGAACTGTTACACCATTGTTGTGAAATAGATCTAATGCATTTGAGCAAAACATCACATCGTTACAGGGATTGTTGTTTGCAAAACCCCAAATTGGGACATAGCATCTGACAGAATTTTGCCTATGATTTTTGTTACCTGAAAAGCTGACAAAAATTAGAAACATAAATCACTTTTAGTTATATTTAATACAGCCTTTTTCAATTGAAAAATAAAATAATACAAAGCTAGTACCTGAGAGCCTGGGAACGGGCAGCCCCCATGCATACAACACCGGATGCTGCTCATTGGTAGATTTGTAGCTGAACTACTTGAGGACCACTCATGCTATGCTATGCTAAGTCACTTCAGTCATGTCCGACTCTGTGCAACCCCATAGACGGCAGCCCACCAGGCTCCCCTGTCCCTGGGATTCTCCAGGCAAGAACACTGTGGGTTGCCATTTCCTTCTCCAATGCATGAAAGTGAAAAGTGAAAGTGAAGTTGCTCAGTCGTGTCCGACTCTTAGCGACCCCATGGACTGCAGCCTAACAGGCTCTCTAATTATTAGCTGTGACTAGAGGAAACTTGATCAGATGAAAGTGAGAGTTACTTCCAAGCCTAAGGGCTGTTGGAATGAGAATTGCAGAGAGAAATAGAGTGGGAATGGACTGGTGGCATTTACTATCTGGAAAGCACCAAGGAGGGTAACATATTTGAGAAGACAACTGTGTTGTTTCTTTGGACCTCTAATTCAACATTAAAAATGTTTTATATGTTAAAATCATTTTTTGATGATAAGCCAGGAAAAATTTATAATGAGTCCCCAATTAAAAGTTTGACTAATGAACATTGCTACTCTCCTCCTCACTCCTCCATTTCAAAGTATGTCAGAAACAATTTGGTACAAAAATATAAAAATTAAATTTGAATGTCTACTAGAAAATTACTTATTTAGAGTTTTTAGGAATGTGCCGCATGTATTAACAAGAATTAAATTCTCATTACCAAGAGGCTATTTCCTTAGATTTCCCTACTGTATTCTGTGAGTTCTCAGAATATAGCATTATTTAGTGGAAATCATCTGGGGAAAGAAGAATGTTTAAAGTCTAGTGTAATTGAAAGTACAGTGCTACTTTTAAATGTAATTGAGTTACTGTATATTTTAAAATACCAAGTATTTTATCTGAAATGAATAGGATTTTAAATGGGCAAGTGGGACAGAGATGATGTCACTTGGAAGTTATTTAATAAATAGCAAGGTTTTTTGAGTACTGAAGATGTTGTTTAAATATATACATTGAGTGGGTTTATTCGCTCTTTTCCTATGAATTTGAGCACATACTTTTGATCTTTTAAATGTAGCTACTGATTGAAGTGCCCAAAGAAAATAAGTACTATAATCTTTTAATAACTAGTGCTGTGGCTTAATGAAAGGGCTGAGATTGATTAAAAGAAAAAACCTCTTAAAATGATGGCTGGTGTATGAGTATAAAACAATGTTACTGTTGAAGTATAATTATATAATTTAGTAATCTTAAACTCTTAATTGAAAATGTTAATTTATTTGATTATAGTTTCTTTAGATATGCTAATTAAATCAAATACTTGGCTGTCATGAAAATATTTCTGATGCACAATTTTTATGATAACAATGATTTTCTTAAAAAATCTTTTATTTGAACGTGTACTTAACCGGTTCAAAGACCAATGAATTCAGATCATACACCTTTAAAAAAGATTCTTCCAGAAAAGCCATTTTGTGGTCATTGGTGTCGCATTTTAAGTCAGTATACTTATGTTATAGCAATGTCCTTTACAATTTTGTATTTGCTTTGTAGTAAACTTGGAAGTTTAAAAAAACATGTGAAAGTGAAATCTCTCGGTGGTGTCCTACTCTTTGTGACCCCGTGGACTGTAGCCCACCAGGCTCCTCTGTCCATGGGATTCTCCAGGCACCAATACTGGAGTGGGTTGCCATCTCCTTCTCCAGGGGATCTTCCCGACCCAGGGATCACACCCAGGTCCTCCTCATTGCAGGCCGAGGCTTTAGCTTTACCATCTGAGCCACCAGGGAAGCCCTGAAAAAAAACAAACACAGCGGCCTTGTTTTGGGTGCATCACTAGATGGCGCTGTTGTGGTGCAACTGTGCGGGTAGCCGTTAGAATAAACGTTGCTTTACTTCAGAGTAAGCCTGTGGTGTTTGTGTTTTAGAGAAAATTAAAAATGGGTAAGTAATCACCTGTTACATAACATGGTAATAGAAACACATAGTTGGTAATATGCAGTCATAATCTTTGAGCAGCGTCAACTCTGTTAGTAAGATTTCTCTTAGAGGCATTGTGTTGTAAGGAGTAGAACTGGGTGGTGGGGTTGGGGAGCATTTAAACCAATTACCTGATAACCCAGTGGAATTACAGTCTATATTATTAACTAGCATAGGACAGTGCTTTTGAGGAAATTCCAGTGCTTGAGCTCCAGCTTGTCTGAAGACATACTGTGCTGAAACTAAATTCTTCAGGCATCACATTTGAAGTTAAATAGTCATTAGCGTCCAACGACTCCTTGCCCGTATCCTTTTGGCCTTAGCAAGTATTGTACAGCTTTTCCTTCCATTTCAAATTCCAAAAATCAAGCTAAAGCTGCAATGTTCTTTGTCCTACTTCCGGTGTATTTACTTCCAATGAAGGAGGGAAGTGGACATTCCTTCAACACTTCCAGACCCGTAGTCAGGCACCCTTGGATTTCTGCTCCTCTCCTATTCTTCCTTTATTCTCTTTATGAATAATAAGAATGCTTTCATGCATGTACTGTTCGTTGAGTTCCAAGCTAAAAATTGTCACTTGTTCTGTGATTCTTTGGCAGTCTTCGATAGTGATCCCTAAAGCATTCCTTTCTTAGTGTTAACTGAGATGTAAGTGTAGCTTCCTCCACTGTGCCACTTAAGAAGGTCTTTTAGTCCACTTTGTTACAAGTTTTAAAAGTTAAATAGTACTTAAAAGTTTGTAAAGGTGTAGTTTCCTTTCTCATCTCTTCCTTCATCTAGCCCCATCCCATGGGCAGCTGCTTTTACAAATTCTGATTTTTATTTCTCTTGGTAGTGGCCTATGTAGCTCTACTATGCTGTTATACTGCTATTTCTTGATTAAAAGATTTGGATACTAAATCCTTATAGCAGAAAGTCAATTAATAATGAACGTTTATGATTTCCATATTTCTTCCACGCATCTCAGTCAGTCCTATAAATTTTCCCATTGATTACCTCTACAGTATTAAATGGGGCCCTAAAAATGTAATTGTGTGTACTGTGGGTCTGTGTTGCAAAGTTAATGAATGACCAGTGTGTAGCTAGACAGCCAGGAGAACTGGAAGATCACCAGTCACATTTTATGGGGGAACATGTTGTTTCGGAGTTTACTATATGTAAACCTCTTTCTTCAGTTACCATTTGTGTAATTTTTTAAATGACAATTGCCTGGAATAACTAGGAAGCTTGTTTTATCTCATAAAAAGCCTGGAGGCTGATTCATTGAGTCAGTGACATAATCAAGGAACCAGATTGTTGGTTTTTCCATCTACTCTACTAAACAATGTTGGCTTTCTTCTCAGGTTAGCTGCCCTCAGGATTCCGGGTGGCACTCACGGTAAAGAACCCACCTGCCAATGCAGGAAACACAAGAGGCATGTGTTCGATCCCTGGGTCTGGAAGATCCCCTGGAGAAGGAAATGGCAACCCACTCCAGTACTCTTGCCTGGAGAATCCCTTGGACAGAGGAGCCTGGCGGGCTACAGCCCGTGGGATCACAAAGAGTCAGACACTACTGAGCGACTTAGCACAGCACTAGCTGCCCTCAAGGTCCTAAAATGACTCTTCAAGGCTGGGTGTCACTGCAAATGCAATATTATTCAAGAGAGCATCCCTTCTTATGTGTGTATCTTTTTGTGGGTGTATCCAGAAGCTTCCAGCAAACTTTCCCTGGTTATCTCATTATCCAGAACTACTTCAGAGGTTTATTCCTAAGCAGACTTCTGGCAAGGAGGATGGAATTGCATGGATGATCTTAGCGAAGCTCACAGACGTGTGGAGGAGGGTAGGGAGCACCGTCTGAGGTGTGCTGGGAAGAAGCCAGGAGGAACAGTTGGTGGATAGTTAGCCAGCAGGGTCTGTAACGTCAAACTCTTCATGGAAGGTATCATCTACCTTGTTTCTTATATCTCTGCCAGGCTACTTTCTTTTGAAAAATTAAGTAGAAAGTCTGGGAATTGTTTGAAATCATAACTTTCTTTATGTCCACTTTGCTACAATATGTAATTGTACTTAAATTTCTGAAAAGGATATTTGTAAGCTAGGTATTAAAAGAAGACTAGGAAATGTATAATTACTCTCTATTCCCTTGAGCTTGGTTGTATTTATTGGACCCATACTTTTACACTTCCTTAGAACAAAAGTCCATTGGGTAATCTCTTAATATTTGCAATAGTATAAACTTCAGTAGTAATTAAAAAAAAATCATCATTGATTTTTCTTTTCAACTAAAGCTATCCAAATGACAAATGTTAGCTTTTTGTTTTATTCCTAGATCTAGAGCTTTCATTTCTCTTGGCAAATAGTTTTTTTGTTTTGCTTCAGTTTTTCATGATCTTCCTTTCTTATCATACAGATAGATGCCTGAGAGTTAAATGCAATCATTGTTTATGTTAATTTTTATGAGTTTAAATAAACTTTATTTCTGAAACAAAATTCTGATTTCACTACATTTTCCTCAAGGCCATCTAGTCTTTACATTCCTCTAATTTTCTACATCCATATCAAATTGTAGAGTTCATTACTGTATGTAGTACTTATAGAATTTTAGCCCATGATTACAACATTCAAAATTCTTTTTTTAAGCATTTTATTTATCTATTTTTGGCTGTGCTGGGTTGTCTTTGCTCTGCAAGCTTTTCTCCAGTTGTGGCGAGCAAGGACTACTCTCGGTTGCAGTGTGAGGGCTTCTCATCGCCATGGGTTCTCCTGTTGCAGAACACAGGCTCTAGGCCCGCGGGCTTCAGGAATTGCAGCACAGGAGCTCAATAGTTGCGGCTCCTGGACTCTTGAGCGCAGGCTCAGTAGTTGTGGTGCGTGGATTAGTTGCTCCACGGCCTGTGGGATCCTCCCCAACCAGGTATCAAACTCATGTCTCCTGCATTGGCAGGCGGATTCTTTACCCCTGAGCCAGCAGGGAAGCCCAGGATCTCCAGAATTATATATAATATGTATTATATTATACCAAATTTTAGAATTATTTTATGAACCTTCTGGAAAATACTCAAGTAACCTCTTTTAATGGGTCATGAACTGTTGATGGGAGAAATTACACAGTAGATGATTCTCTAAGATTAAAATGTGTGTGTGTGTGTGTGTCTCTCTCTGTGTTTGTGTGTGTTTAGTTTCGTTTCTCTAAGCTCATTTAAAGCATTCCCTGCCAAAACCTATATGCTTTTAAAGTTGATTTTTAGATTAATATTTAATTTCTTAGGAGAGTTACTCTGTGGTGTTATATCTACTTAAGAAATCATATTGTAGTAAGGACTAAAGGCCTCGATTTTGTGTTATGCTTTATATGTATATTCTAGTAACAGTAATGTCAATAAAGATGGTAGAATATATAAATTGGCTTTCGGTGAGATGTATTTACCCCAAAATTTATCTTTCCATTCTCATATTGTAGTTATAAATCTAAGTCCTATGAGATGTTACTGTGTTCCATGAAGAATTCTGGGGTTAGATCATTTTGCTGCATGCTGGGTTGGTTATTCAGGGTTAAATGGATTTCTTTACTGCAGGACTTCTTAGAACTTTATATTAACATGCTTTATAAATGTTTCAGAGTGGGACACACACGATGTTTGCAGTACTTATTTAAACATGGAACACTCAGTTCTAGGACTTTTGTTCCATAGACCATACTTTGGAAAATAATGGTATTTGATGCAGTTGGTTTTGTGTGAATTGTTATTAAGGAAGTAGTGTGTCTAACCTTTATTTACAAGTGCCATCCAGTTTATTTGAAATAGTATTACCACTTGAACACTTGGGATAATCTGTGTCAAGTGCTTTTCAGATCCTTTAAGAGATAAGAGCTTTGAAATTTCAGGTATAGCTTCTCTACTGCTTTCTGCAGCTTTTCTCTAAAGTGAAATTTATCCACATGCTTAATATTGATATGTATCTTAAATAGACTAGTGATAATCTCTCTTAATGATTCTCAAAACTTTTCACTCCAGCCTGGTTTTCTCTGTTGAGCCCGAAAGTAACATTTTGAGTTTCCTTCCTGATAGTTTTTACAATGCATACCCTGTACGCTTTTGAACTTGGTCAAAACTGAGAGCTCATCTTTCCCTCATCAAGCAACCCCCAGTTCCTGACTGTATTTTCTGTTTACCGTCCTGCCTAGTGGCACTGTCTTCTTTTCAGCTACCCAGACCAGAAACCCAGGAGACAATTTCTTAACCTTGGCACTGTTGACTTTTTCGGCTGGATAGTTTCTTGTTGTCGGGGGCTGTCCTGTGCATTATAAATATTTAGCAACATCCCTGGTTTCTTCCCATTAGAAGCCAGTAGCAGTCTTCCTCAGCTGTGACTGTACAAAATGTCTCCAGACTTTGAGAAATGTCCCCTGAGAGACAGCTCACCCCAGTTTGATGAACCACTGCCCTGCATCCAAACTGTTACTTAATCATACTGTTTCTACTTTCTTAACTTACCTTTAATTCCTTTTCATGTCTTCATTCCACTCCCTAACCTCCTATCCTTTTTATTTATTTTTTTAATACTTGGAATCCTTTGTAAGTTTCTGACTAGCATCCCTATGTCCAATGTTCAGGTCAGTCGCTCAGTCCTGTCCGACTCTTTGCGAACCCATGGACTGCAGCATTCCAGGCCTCCCTGTCCATCACCAACTCCCTGAGATTACTCACACTCATGTCCATTGAGTCGGTGATGCCATCCAACCATCTCATCCTCTGTCGTCCCCTTCTCCTCCTGCCCTCAGTCTTTCCCAGCATCAGGGTCTTTTCAAATGAGTCAGTTCTTCACATCAGGTGGCCAAAGTATTGGAGTTTCAGCTTCAGCAGTAGTCCTTCCAATGAATATTCAGGACTGATTTCCTTTAGGATGGACTTATTGAATCTCCTTGCAGTCCGAAGGACTCTCAAGAGCCTTCTCCAACACCACAGTTCAAAACCATCAATTCTTCGGCGCTCAGCTTTCTTTAAGTCCAACTCTCATGTCCATACGTGATTACTGGAAAAACCATAGCTTTGACTGGACGGACCTTGGTAGGCAACGTAATGTCTCTGCTTTTTAATAAGCTGTCTAGGTTGGTCATAGCTTTTTGTCCAAGGAGCAGGCGTCTTTGAATTTCATGGCTGCAGTCACCATCTACAGTGATTTTGGAGCCCCCCAAAATAAAGTCTGTCACTGTTTCCATTGCTTCCCCATCTGTTTGCCATGAAGTGATGGGACCAGATGCCATGATCTTAGTTTTCTGAATGTTGAGTTCTTTTTTTTTTTTTACTATCAGCTGCAGTTTATTCAGGGCAGAATTTTAAAAATCATTTATTCATGCATCTGGAATGGATTCCCTTTCCCCCAACCCCCACACACATGATGACAAGAGGAAAAGATGGCAAACAGTGGCATCCAGTCTTATTACACAGTGATGATATGATTCTCAAATCAGTCTACTGATCACAACAAAGAGGACGCTAACAGCAATGAACTCAACACAATCATGTTTAAAAAGTTCATCAAAATCGGGTCTTTCTTATAAAAGAGGATTTGGAGTACGCCCTCAGATAAAAATAACAGCACAGTTCTCTCTTACAATGTCTATTTCACTGCACTCTGCCTACAGAGAGGGGCTAGCTAGTGAAGTTCAGAGTTCACTTGGGGGGTTGCCTTGCAAGTTTCAACCTCAGGCTTTTAGTCTCCTGGAGGTCAGATCAGCTAATGTCCAGAAGTTGTGTGTGTGCGTGTGTGTGCACGCACACACGCACACACATGCAGTCAGTCACTCAGTCCTGACTTTATGACCCCATGGACTGCAGCCCACCAGGCTTCTTTGTCCATGGGATTTTCCAGGCAAGAATACTGGAGTGGGTTGCCATTTCCTTCTACTGAATGTTGAGTTTTAAGTTGAGTTAACTTTTTCACTCTCCTCTTTCATCAAGAGGCTCTTTAGTTCTTCTTCGCTTTCTGCCATAAGGGTGGTGTCATCTGCATATCTGAGGTTATTGATATTTCTCCTGGCAATCTTGATTCCAGCCTGTGCTTCATCCAGCCTGGCATTTCTCATGATATACTCTGCATATAAGTTAAATAAGCAGGGTGACAATATACAACTTTGATGTATTCCTTTCCCAATTTGCAACCAGTCTGTTATTCCATGTCCATTTCTAACTGTTGCTTCCTGATCTGCATACAGATTTCTGAGGAGGCAGGTCATGTGGTCTGGTATTCCCATCTCTTTCAGAATTTTCCACAGTTTGTTGTGATACACACAGAGGCTTTGGCATAGTCAATAAAGCAGAAATAGATGTTTTTCTGGAACTCTCTTGCTTTTTGGATGATCCAACAGATGTTGGCAATTTGATCTCTGGTTCCTCTGCCTTTTCTAAATCCAGCTTGAACATCTGGAAATTCACGGTTCACGTACTGTTGAAGCCTGGCTTGGGGAATTTTGAGCATTACTTTGCTAGCGTGTGAGATGAGTTATTGTGCAACAGTTTGAGCATTCTTTGGCATTGCCTTTCTTGGGGATTGGAATGAAAACTGACCTTTTCCAGTCCTGTGGCCACTGCTGAGTTTTCCAAATTTGCTGGCATCTTGAGTGCAGCTCTTTCACAGCATCATCTTTTAGGATTTGAAATAGCTCAACTGGAATTCCATCACCTCCACTAGCTTTGTTCATGGTGATGCTTCCTAAGGCCCACTTGACTTCACATTCCAGGATGTCTGGCTCTAGGTAAGTGATCACACCATTGTGATTGTGAAGATCTTTTTTGTATAGGTCTTCTGTGTATTCTTGCCACTCTTCTTAATATCTTCTGCTTCTGCCAACCCACTGTCTTCAGTGCTACTGAATTTACTGTTCTAAAATGCAAAGCTCTTCCCTATTTACATGTCTCAGTAGTTCCCAGCAGGTGCCCTCATGAACTGATTTCTCTATCTCTAGCCTCATTCTTCAAAGTTACTCACACTCACTGAGGTTCATGCTACACATGCTGAGATACTGTGCCATGGTTTCAGGCTCTTCTTAGGCATCAGCTTCTCCATAGTAGCCCTTACCCACTTACTTTCAGAGTCTCTATCATGCTGAAGAGTATTTTATTTGTTTAACATATCTGTCTTCCCACACCAGGTTGAACATGTCAAAGGCAAAGACCATCTCTCTCTTTCTCTGTTTTATGCATGTAGTAGATATTCAGTAAAAGTGTGTATCACCTATTTGTATGCCCTGATACATGTGGTATCACCCTCATTACTTCTTGAAATTCTCTTCACTGTTTATCAGCTGTAAACTTATTTTCCTAGTCTCTGTCATCCAGATGATGATGGCTAGGCTTTTGACCACAGAAATCTTTTTAAGAAATCAGAGAAGAATTGAAGAAAGCAGTGTGTTTAGTTGATGTCAGATGTCATTTGCTTGTAAAAATAGCTAGTTTACCCTAAAGACTTTTATTCGGAATGGGATTAAATTGAGTGGAATAATTGTGCAGATTAATTACACTGTGTGAATTAATATAGTGTGAAAGTATTTATTGGACTCAAACTGCATTTCCATTGAATAAGGATTTGATGATTAGTCATATAAGGCTTGCAAAAGCAATATCATTGTCTTAACAGTTTTACTTTTTTGGAAAATATATGGAATATATGGAAATATATGGAGAGTATTAGAAAACATGCTTATATCAGCCTACACTATCTAGAAATTTACCCCCTGTCAAATGAAAAAAAGAATTATCAAGTCAATAAGAACAAGTGGCCTATTTCCCTTCTTTATGTGTCTTAATAAATAGAATTCTGTGTGAATGAATTTCTCTATGAATCAAAACTAGTAGCACTCTCTAAACTTTAATTACAAGATGAGAAAAGAAAATCAGAGGTTGCAGGACTTCTGGACGACAACCCAAATGAAGCATCAGCCTCACTGTGAAAGTCAGAGATTTTGAGGATGGGAAAGGGAGTGAGGAAGACCTACTCCTAGTTTGGAAGACTTCAACTGGTGTAGTGCGTTGCCAGATCATTCATAATTATTTCTCGAGTGAACCTGTGTATAATGGCAGTTAAGCCAGAAGTGATGACTTCCTGCTTCATTTTTTTAGGGAGAGGCATAAAATGTATCACTCACTTCCTTTCAGAAGTGATGCTTTCATAAGAACAGTTGTTATAGAGGTTTCCAGAAATAAAACTGGGAAGAGCCTGGTTACATACAGGAAAGGTACCTCCCTTTCATAACAGCTGTCTGAGGGCTAAAGTAAATCACAGGAGGCATATGTAGCACCCAGCCCATTATTACTAATCCAAAGAGTCATTTTGCCAAAGACCAAAAATTTGCTTTGCCTGTTTTCTAATTTCACTGTTTTCCATACTCTCTTTTCACGTCTTTAAATTTAAAATTGGAATTTTTTTTTAATGCTTTAAAATGAAAAAATTTAAACGTACTTAATTTTAACTTTACATAGTACCAGTTAAAATTCTCCTTAGGACCTTAAGCTGCTTTAGGAAAGAAAAGTGTTATGTAAGTGAAAGAAACAATTGGACTGCCCCCAAATTTTGGTCAATGCTTGTTACAAGAGAATTTTTACTGAGAACTTGGAAAATTTTGCTTTCTAATGGTTCTATTACATGCAGATCTTTTTTATGCTTGTTTTTTCAGACTGTAAAAGAAATCTGTAATGATCATATTTTCAATATATATTTTTGAATAGTTTTGGTTCTTGAAATTGTAATTATAAAAACCTCTATTTAAGGCCTTACTTGATCTAGGTAAAAGATTCTGTGATGATGGATTAGTTTGTTTTCCTTGTATTTTTCAGTGTAGTAGAGATTATATTGAGTGTAAACTTTCCCAGTAAATTCCTCCCCAGAATTAGGTAATTTTAAATGGCAAAAACTTTTAGCTTAGTGACAGCCACATATAAGACACTTGTATTTTAATAGCACATCGTCAGTTCTGTTTGTAGTGGTTTTGTTCTATAAAGACACCACAAACACTGAATTAGTGATATTGAACCATCGTCCTGAGGGAGACACAGGGTTAGGTTCCTGTGAGCCTCAGGTCACATTTTCATCAGCCAGTCAATAGCCTTGTTTGATTATGTTTCTATTTAAAGACACCCTATTTAATATATATCATTGATTCATTACCATTAACCCTTGGCCACAAGCACTCAAGCCTGAACAGAGCTTATGTAACATTTTTTCTCCATGAGGCACATCACAGTCTGCTTGTACCTAAGAACAGACAGCACTTGGCACTGTGCTTGGGGGCCGTTTGAAACAGTGCAAGTACCAACAGAAAGCACAGAGATGCAGACTCCATGGTGCCGAATAGGTTGCAAAAAGGATACTTGTTTATAGTATGAGAACTGAAACAAGAAGGCTGAGTAGTGCCTTGATCAGCCTCAGGTGGAGCATGCGAGGTCACTGGCAAAGACCAAGAAACTGCCCCAAGTAAGAAGTTTATGATTACAGATGCACCCTATGGAGTAGGCAAAATCTTGGATACAGAATCTTCAAATAATAAGGATTGACTGTAATTGTTTTAAAGAAGCATATGGTTGCACACTTCCAGAGTATTCAGATCTAAAGGACAGTTTCTTATATTTTCAAGGATGTGGGAGTTTTTGGTTAAGACAAATCACCCTCACAGTTTTCATGTTGTCTTGTCCAGTGGAATCAAACTGGCTGCTTTCAGCCTGTCATTTTGTTTTCTCCCCTGCAGGGAACAACCCATCTTCAGCACTCGAGCTCATGTCTTCCAGATCGACCCAAACACAAAGAAGAACTGGGTGCCCACCAGCAAGCATGCAGTTACTGTGTCTTATTTCTATGACAGCACAAGAAACGTGTATAGGATAATCAGTTTAGATGGCTCAAAGGTAAGCTCCATTTACTTTAAATAACCTTGCTATTTTGCTTTATACAATATTCATTTTAGTTTTATTCAGAAGATTTTTATCTACAGTAAAATAAAACTTTTTCATTTCAGTTTTTAAAACCTACCTTTTAAAAAACAAAATCGATCAATTTTAGGGTAGCAACTTTTTCATCCACTGAATTACTTCGATTAACCACCTTATATATATATTAAGTTGAGGGCTTCCCCCATGGCTCAGTGGTAAAGAATCCACCCGCAGTGCAAGAGACACAGGCGACATGGGTTTGATCCCTGCTTGGTCAGGAAAATCCCCTGGAGGAGGAAATGGCAATCCTCTCCAGTATTCTTGCTGGGAAATCCCATAGACAGAGGAGCCTGGTGGGCTACAGTCCCTGGGGTTGCAAAGAGTCAGACACGACTGAGCACTCATGCATGCGTGCAGGCATATATTGAGTTACATGATAAAATATTCTACAAATTTGATTTCAGTATATTTGATAAGTACTCATTGCATATCTGTTCTGTTGGGCACTGTGCTAAGTGCTTGGAATAGACATAGTTTCTACTCTTGAGCATGTAATCTAATGAGGAACTAGACTTCTTTTTAGATATACTTCTATAATGGCAGTTCAAAATTCCTCAATCATAGGAAGTCTTTCTATATTAAATTCAGTATTCAACAATAAAGTCAACATCCATTATTCAGAAGAGAAATGTATGGAGAAGACCTCTTTTTATTTTTTAGGAGAGGCAGATAGTAAAATGTTTAAGAGCATGGACTGCCTGGGTTTATATCTCAAATCTACCATCTACTAAGTTTTTGATTTGGGGCAAATTGTGTGTTAACTTCTCTCAGTTTCATTGTTTTCACCGCAATAGTGGTTGTAAGGATTAAGTTAGTATCTGCAGAGCACCTGGTTAGCTCAGTGCCTGATGGATAGTATACCCTTCAAAAAGGGAGAAATTCCATTTTTTCCTCAGTGAATTTTGAATAATACACGTAGATAAATACCAGACACTAATTCCTGGATATTGTCTGTAAAAAGATGAGGCCTCCATCCTTCTCCTTCAAGCTTTCTTAATGCCATGAATCTCTTCTCCTTCAAGCTTTCCTGATGTCATAAGACCTTTCCATTCCTAGGAAATTTTTGCAGTGCAGTGTAGTTAAGACCACAGAATCTGGAGCAGGAACATCAGGTTTGAATATTTACTTTAATACTTCCTAACCACGTGACCTAGAACAAGGTATTTAGTGTCTTCATGTCTCAGTTTTCTCATCTGTAAGAAAAGAATTAATATAAAAAACTACATCATTACACCATAGGATTATTGTGAAGATTAAACAAATTAATTTAGGCAAAGACACAACATATATACATTAATCACTATACAAACACTGCTATTGTTATTATTAGTTTTATTAGGCTATTAATTACATATTGTGTAGTGGTTTGAGGGAATAAAAGATAGTTTAATTTAATGCTCAACTTTTCAGTCTGTTTTGTCGTGTGCTCATCCCTTATCTCCTTAACTGGGTTATAGGACCTCAGGGGCTGTGTGCACTTTGTCTTGTACGTAAGTAACTAACATGTATTTATTTGAATAATTGGTCCTCTTTTCATTTTTACTCAGGATTTATAGGACTTGGGAAATAGCAGCAATTAATTTCTGTGAAGTTTTCTTTAATGAATAATTTTGCAACATTTTGTAACTTTAGTGAAATTAACAGATGTTAATTATTATAATCTCAGACTCTAGAATGATAAAGCATTTGTTTTCCCTGACTTGAACCTTCAGTTCTGTGTAACTTGTATTTGTCTCTCGGCGCAAATAACAGATGAGATGTGGTTATTAAGAGGGCAGTTAAATGGTATATAAAGGTATAGTAGGCCCAAGTCCATTGTGATTAAATAATCCTCATGTGTTTTTCTTTCTGAAGCAGTGTGAACTATTGCTTCTGTCATTTCCATTTTTGAATGTACTTTGCAGCTTGTAATTATGAGGCTCTTATATAACTCAGTGAAAAAGTTTGTTTTTTTTTTTTTGGTTTGTTTCATTTAACAAAATCTACCTGCTATACCAGAGTTATGTTTTCTATCACATTTTCCATTATCTAGTTATTTTTTAAACTGATGCTATTAACAAAACAATAGAATGAGAAACACTAGAGATCTCTCCAAGAAAATTAGAAATACCAAGGGAACATTTCATGCAGAGATGGACACAATAAAGGACAGAAATGGTATGGACCTAACAGAAGCAGAAGATATTAAGAAGAGGTGGCAAGAATACACAGAAGACCTATACAAAAAAGATCTTCATGACCCAGATAATCACAATGGTGTGATCACTCATCTAGAGCCAGACATCCTGGAATGCAAAGTCAAGGGGGCCTTAGAAAGCATCACTACGAACAAAGCTAGTGGAGGTGATGGAATTCCAGTTGAGCTATTTCAAATCCTAAAAGATGATGTTGTGAAAGTGCTGCATTCAAGATGCCAGCAAATTTGGAAAACTCAGCAGTGGCCACAGGACTGGAAAAGGTCAGTTTTCATTCCAATCCCCAAGAAAGGCAATGCCAAAGAACACTCAAACTGTTGCACAATTGCACTCATCTCACACGCTAGCAAAGTAACACTCAAAATTCTCCAAGCCAGACTTCAACAGTACATGAACCGTGAACTTCCAGATGTTCAAGCTGGATTTAGAAAAGGCAGAGGAACCAGAGATCAAATTGCCAACATCTGTTGGATCATCCAAAAAGCAAGAGAGTTCCAGAAAAACATCTACTTCTGCTTTATTGACTATGCCAAAGCCTTTGACTGTGTGGATCACCACAAACTGTGGAAAATTCTTCAAGAGATGGGAATACAGATCACCTGACCTGCCTCCTCAGAAATCTGTATGCAGATCAGGAAGCAACAGTTAGAATTGGACATGGAACAACAGACTAGTTGCAAATCGGGAAAGGAGTACATCAAGGTTGTATATTGTCACCCTGCTTATTTAACTTATATGCAGAGTACATCACGCGAAATGCCAGGCTGGATGAAGCACAAGCTGGAATCAAGATTTCCGGGAGAAATATCAATAACCTCAGATATGCAGATGACACCACCCTTATGGCAGAAAGCGAAGAAGAACTAAAGAGCCTCTTGATGAAAGAGGAAAGTGAAAAAGTTGACTTAAAACTCAACATTCAGAAAACTAAGATCATGGCATCTGGTCCCATCACTTCATGGCAAACAGATGGGGAAGCAATGGAAACAGTGACAGACTTTATTTTGGGGGGCTCCAAAATCACTGCAGATGGTGACTGCAGCCATGAAATTCAAAGACGCCTGCTCCTTGGACAAAAGGCTATGACCAACCTAGATGGCTTATTAAAAAGCAGAGACATTACGTTGCCTACCAAGGTCCGTCCAGTCAAAGCTATGGTTTTTCCAGTAGTCATGTATGGATATGAGAGTTGGATTATAAAGAAAGCTGATCGCTGAAAAATTGATGCTTTTGAACTGTAGTATTGGAGAAGACTCTTGAGAGTCCCTTGGACTGCAAGGAGATCCAACCAGTCCATCCTAAAGGAAGTCAGTCCTGAATATTCATTGGAAGGACTACTGCTGAAGCTGAAACTCCAATACTTTGGGCACCCGATGTGAAGAACTGACTTGTTTGAAAAGACCCTGATGTTGGGAAAGATTGAAGGTGGAAGGAGAAAGGGACAACAGAGGATGAGATGGTTGGATGGCATCACCGACTCAATGGACATGAGTGTGAGTAATCTCAGGGAGTTGGTGATGGACAGGGAGGCCTGGAGTGCTGCAGTCCATGGGTTTGCAAAGAGTTGGACACGACTGAGTGACTGAACTGAATTGAACTCAGTTGAACTACCACAGTTCCCCCACAGAAGTAGTTTTTTGGTTAAGTGCTGGTAGTTGATTTGATGTAGCCAAACGAACGAGTTTCTTCTTTCTACCCTCGCTTCTGTTTCTGCACAACAGTGAGCTGGGAAAACTTTTCGGTGCTCCTGATTAGAAAACGTCCATTGGTTTCTCACGTAGGGCCTTTACTGTGCATGTGAAGTTTGCTCAAAGGTTTTCTAATCCTGCTGCCGACATCGGCATGGCCGGGTGCCAGGATCAGGGCACTATGTGTCAGTAACGACCCAGCATTTCTACTGCTCTTCCTTGAAAAAAAGAACTATGGGATTGAGAGACATAGGTATTAATTTTAAAAAACTAAATTTTTAAAAAGTGAATTTATAATAGCAGTCTGTTCTAAGAACTCTAATAAATTATTTTAAATGCAGAATCATCTATTATTTTAGAATTTTCTTCACTGATTAAAGAATCCCAAAACAAGTCATATGCAGGCAAGGAAAGATTCAGAAAGCAAATTAAAACGGAGCTCTTAAACATAAAAGCAGAAAGAAGTTAATTTGAAATAGCAAAAAATAGGTCAGTAACCAGCAGCAGCAGTATAAAGAACCCTCCTGCCAATGCAGAAGATGCAGGTTCGATCCCTGGGTCAGGAAGATCCCCTGGAAAAGGAACTGGCAACCCAGTCCAGTATTCTTGCCTGAAGAATCCCATGGACAGAGGAGCCTGGAAGGCTACAGTCCATGGGGTCAAAGAAGAGTTTAGACTTAGCGACTAAATAACAAATCAGCAGCACACGGGTCACGTCCCTTACATGCTTTATAAATCCAGTGGTTGCCTCACTGTGTGAGAGTTATTAGGATCAGCTGTAAGATACCCATGTGTATCCTTGGAAACCCTCAGATCTAAGTTGACAAGTACCCCCCTCGGCGAACCCTCAAGGACCACCAAATCTAGCCTTGGTCTTCCTGTCTCTCGGGCTTTATCCCATCCTGGTCTGTGGTCTTCTCAGCACTTACTACTCTCTGAAATCTCATTGCTCAGCTACTGGTTTGCTTGTTCATCAGCCAAGTCTTCTTGCTGTAGAATGTAACGCATAATCATGTTGCTTCTCACTGTTGTATCTCAAGTTCCTAGAATTGTGCTAGGCATTTAGTAGTACACACACAAAAAGTTGCATGTTCAAACGATTCCTTACTATTAGTATATTCTTTCCCACTTAATCTTTCATTTGATGACAACCCTGCACATTATGCCCTTTGTGATCAAGTGGCTCAGACAATAAAGAATCTGCTTACAATGCAAGAGACCTGGGTTCGATCCCTGGGTTGGGAATATCCCCTGCAGAAGGAAACGGCAACCCACTCCAGTATTCTTGCCTGGAGAATCACATGGACAGAGGAGCCTGGGGGGCTACAGTCCATGGGATCGCAAAGAGTCAGACATGACTGAGTGGCTAACGCCACATGTTAGAGCAATTGTTAGCTACATTTTATAGTATCTAGAATGACATGCTAGGAAAAACAGCTTTTGAACCAAAGGATAAGGCAATATATTAGTATATAAATTTTGTCAGAGGTAAAAATGCTTATCAAGAGGAAGGGCTTTCATGTAGCAACAGATAACATGACTACTGTCTGAGAGAAAGCAAGGCACTACGCTCTTACTGTCTACTTTAGTAGGACAAGTATCAGGCACTCATTATAACTTCATCAATACCTCATAGTGAATAAATATTTACATTTTTACTGTTCATGTGGTATACAGATTTAGCTATGTTCTGAAAATGCTTCATTTTTATTCAGAATTTAATAGTTCACCAAGTAACTGCTTATGGATTTGATAACATATCTGTTTTATTATTTGGAGAAGGAAATGGCAACCCACTCCAGTGTTCTTGCCTGGAGAATCCCTGGGACGGCGGAGCCTGGTGGGCTGCCATCTGTGGGGTCGCACATAGTCGGACACGACTGAAGCGACTTAGAGCAGCAGCAGCAGCAGTTTTATTATTACTGAGATCACTTTGTCATCTCAATCTCAATTACAAAGTCATTAGACTTCTTAACTAAAACTGATTCTACCCTTTAGAAGTACTGGCAGAAGGACTGAATGAACTTAAGTTAATGTGGTAAAGGACAGTTGACATTCATTAAAGTGATCAGTGAAGTTAATATTTAATAAAATAATGCTAATTTGCTAGCCTGCCAGACTCCTCTGTCCATGAAATTCTCCAGGCAAGAACACTGGAGTGGGTTGCTATTCCCATCTCTAGGGGATCTTCCAATCCAGGGATCAAACCTGGGTCTCCTGCATTGTAGGCAGATTCTTTACCATCTGAACCAACAGGGAAGCCCAATACTAGTTTTCTAAGGAACTATAGTATAATAAAAAATGATAGTGATTCTCATTAACATGATTTTATACCACTTTATACATCAACAAAGTATATATTTAAGGGTTTGTTTTGCTCTTGAGTAGAGGAAAACAGTAAATGACTGAAAATCTTTTCTGTATCACAGTATATTTCAGGTAAGTTGGCTTTAAGAAAATTCTTGATGGATTTTTAGAAAATAGTTTTCAAACAAAATTTGGTGTCTGCATTTTTGTAAGACGCTGTTGGGAGGGAGACTTTACTTTTAAATAAGCAACTGCTAAAACCTAACTTGCTTCCAGTGAACATCACCTAGAATTCATAGGTAGTAATCCTAAATGTTCAAAGAGAAGACACTGACCACATTATAAACTCTTTAAAATTCTGTGCATTACAGGAACATTTATTTTGCTTGTTAAGTGTTGGAATTTGTGAAAGAGTGCCATTGTATTTATAGTTCTATTATTACCATATTTCCACATTATCACTTATAATGTTAAAAACTGTTTCTCTTAACTCTCTTCATATACTTAACATTGTGGTTCAACAGGAATCCTAAGTTTTTATGTAACTGAGTAGTCCTGTGCTTGATTGTCTATTTGCGAATTTTTGGCCGGTTCCTCATACTTATTTTATTTTTCAGGCAATAATTAACAGCACCATCACTCCAAACATGACATTTACTAAAACATCTCAGAAGTTTGGCCAGTGGGCCGATAGCAGGGCAAACACTGTTTATGGACTGGGGTTCTCCTCTGAGCATCATCTTTCAAAAGTAAGTTAAATCATAAGATCCAAGTGGAAATCTGCATCTTCTGGTCAGACATCTTACGTATGTAATGGAGAACGGAGAGTATAAAATACAGGAGAAATTTCTTTGATATTTTCGGAACAACTGTAGTGACTTTAGAGCAAGCAGTGAGAGATCAGTAGATTCCACTGTCAACTGGAAACATTGTTGTATACATTAAATGCAGTCACCATTGATTGCATGTGTTGTATTGACATTTGTGTGGTTAACTAGGTATGATAGGAAATAAAAGGTGGGAATTATCACTTTAATATGGACTTTGCTTGGTGGGTAGCACCTTTGATTGTTGTTCTGCAATATAGGTAAACACCAAACTCTTCTGAATTGTGGAAACTCAAGCTGATAGTGGTATTTCAGCTTTTTGACATATAAATTCTGTTTTATGCTTTGGGTGAGAATAACTCTGAGCTCTCTGATACAACAGAGAGTAAGTTCTAGGAGACACCCTGAGGAGTTCTTGGAACCAACCAAGTAAATTTCTATGGCTAGAATGGCTGATAAAATACAGAGCATCACCTGGGCAAAATACTGGGAAAAAAACAGTTGTCCTGCATAGAAACAAAAAGCCATGAAGTGTTCATACCAGCCACGTCTTGAGTTCTTGTGGCTGTCACAAAGAAAATGCTTATAAGGAGAAGGAAACAATGGCAGGATAGCAAGATGATCAAGGGGATGATTGCCACCTTTATACTTCACATTTAGTGCTCACCAGACCCAGAGGGTTATGTTTACAACTTCTCTGTTTGAAGTATTCAGTTAAAAGAATAACCCTACATCTGAACCATATTTTATGCATGCTTTGGTACACATCAGATCCGATGACCTGGGAACTGGAATTGCTCAAGTGCAGGGTAAGCAGGCTCTTGTTGGATGCACACTGGTAATACTTAACTTAAACCCCAGCTGTTCATTACAGAAATCATTCAGATTCTTAAAAATCAGTTCTTTTTAAAAAATCTTACACTTTTGTGAATATTTATTGACTTGGTTATATATCTTTCTTTCCTTTGGTTTTAGTTGTAAAACTTCCTGAACGTTGTTTTCAAGTGCTTTTGTTATCTTTTCTTTAATATAAATTAGAGTTGAAAGCTCAGCTTTACGACGGTTTTAACTTTCATCTTGATGACTATAAGTCATTCTCTGTAAGATAATTAAGACAAACAAGTGTCGCCTAATTTCGCTTCTCTTACACCCACCATATTCTCCAAATACATTTCGAGAACTGTGGTATAAGTATGAGTTTTAGCCTCCCTAAAGTATTTCGACAAAGCAGGGACATAGGCATCCAGTTAAGCGTTGCCCCTCCATAAACAATCCCCTCAGGAAATTACACATTTATTCTAATATTTTTGCCATTACTCAGAACCTTTTTGGAACTTTTCTTTTGGAATTGTCTATTAAACCCTATAGCAAAAACATTAAAACTATGATTATATTACACTTGCTGAATTTCCTGACAACAAAGGAACTAGGTTGTGGATTAATTTCTCAAACTTGCATGAAATGATTTTTGAACCTGAGTAATTTTTTACTATATTAAGTTAGTTCTTTTTTATAACTACATGTTTCAAGTTATGGGCAAAAGCTAATGTGATAAGGAAATAGTTTATTAAAATCTGTCAATCATACTGTTTCCTCTTATCTGATATTTTTTCTGAGAATGGCATTTATAGTTAAAGAATTTGTTTTTCCTCTTTAAAGTTAGTATATATTTCTGACCACGCTGACTGGTAGTGAGTCCTAGTACTGAATCGTGAAGGTGGATTGACTATTAGGAAGCGACCCATTAGCTCCTGGAGTCAGCCCTAGTGTATTTATTCACTAGACTTGGCTCCAGGAGCTTGTGATCAATCTCTTCAGAATGTTTTGGCCCCAAAATAACAAAAGCATGACTTATTTTCCAGGCAACCTTGAAGATTAAGGTTGGTGCTTTGTAGGGGCCCCAAAGGAGTATATAATCTTTTACATAAATGAAGCAAGCATGGAAATATTCTGGCTTGTTTTTATCACTAAAAACCATCCATGAAACAAAACATTATAAGAGATTAGCGAAGTCTCTGCAGGCAGTTGTAGACAAGGTGCTCTCAAAATGCAGAGAGCAGGAGCGCTGAAAAGAAATGTGTGGTCTCCTAAGGTTGACGGATGAGGAAAATTTCAACTATGCTTGGATTGTTAGAGTGCTTTCCAAGTGGTATTTTATTATCATGGAAACCTAAGTCTATAAAAATTAACAGCAGCTTTGGTCTTTATGAAGTTGAGAAGAGTTTTAAACATTAACTACCTTGGAATGCCAAATTAGTATAAGAAAAACTTTATGTATTAGTTCAAATTACATAAAGACTAATTATGGTTTTTCTTTTATTTCATTTCCAACAATGTGAATGTGACCTTTTTAGCTCTATATTCAGATTTTTTTAACAGTAATATGATATTCTCTTCAATTAGATAAGTATAATAATGCAGATTCAGTTTCCTGATCTACAAGTTATAGGTAGGGGGGTAACAGGTTTAAGGTAAGAAGGAGAGTTGTTATAACAGCTTTAATTTTGACCTTCTTCCGTTTCTCTGCAGTAGGTCAGAATATCATGAGCCTTTCCTTCCAAAGCTTTCCTTCCCGAGATACAAGTGAAATTGGGGTTGGTTTATCAGGTTTGAGAGGGACCTGTAATTTCATGTTTTTATTGCCAACTCTAATAGATGTTTAAAGTTGCACAAAGGTTTTCAATTTTTTGAAAAATCTGGTTATTTTGTAGCCTTAGCTTATTCTCTCTGAGAACAGTGGGAGAGTAATTTCCACTTCCAGTGCATAAAGAGATACTGTTTGTAGCCATGACCTTTATTTATTAGATTACCTTGAGTTCCTAAGAGTTAGCATTTCACAAAAGTGATTTTTTAAATTGTTACCAATCTTAAAGACCTTCGTGGGGACCTGCTTTTCCTTTCTGCTGCTGTTTAGGAATCTTTGGTAATGAAAATCTACCAATGTCAGTCAGTGACAGTAAGAAATGTTGCTGTTTGTATTGCTGAAAATAAACTGCCTCAGGTAATGCAAGAGTTAATATCCTAGTAAGAGTTAAAGGCCTGCTCCAGATACAGAGATGTTTAGGAGTGGACACTTAGGTGATTTAAATTTCTCTGTGATAAACAGTGTGCCCATCTTTACTGATTTCACTCCCAACCTCCAGCCCCATCCCCTACCTTGGTCTTAGTAAAGTATATCTGAACAACCAAGGAGGGACATACAAAGCTAGCTGACACCAAATTCTAACTTAGTTGTATCATGATGTTTTTGAATGAGATTTGTCAGAGTACTTTATGGTATGCAAATGTTTGATATTAGGTTTATTTTCCTGTCATTTTCATATTACGCCTGTAATTGATTTGAGAGCTAAGTTGCTTGTATACGAGTCAATTATTCAGTAGAATGGAAGAAAATTAGGGTAAAAGTGGGCATTAAGACCTATTTTTATTTGGTTAATGTATGTAGTCTTTCTGCATTCAGTTTGCAGAAAAGTTTCAGGAATTTAAAGAGGCTGCTCGACTAGCAAAGGAGAAATCACAAGAAAAGATGGAACTTACCAGTACACCTTCACAGGTGGGTATCTAGTTTCTATTCCTTGTTCATTTTAGATGATATGCTTTATGCCAGAGATAAACTTAGAAAAATAATGGCAAAGTTAAGGTGATTTTCAAAGTGGACATAGAAATGCACTCTTCAGTTAATCTGTACTAGTGGAGAAAGGATTTTTTTCCCTTATATACTAATGTGTATAAGAATCTCATGGGGGGGAAATCTGTTTAGTAATTAAAAGTCAGTTTTCTAATATGCATACAACTTGAAAACAGTTGTACACAAAGAGCATAGATTGCCCTATTGTCTGTCTTCTGTCTTCCGTGATGATCAGTAGAGTGTGGCTGCAAGAGGAGATGTGGGAGAGGCTAGAGGAGACGTGAGAGAGGCTTGGGGAGACAAAAGTTTATTGTACTCACAGGTCCTAGAAATGTGGCAGGAAGGGTAACACCTTCTAGGGCCCCCAAAGTGGACTCTTCTCGGACACTCAGCAATGAATTGTCCGAGGAGACATGTGTGCTGACAAAGCAAGAGACTTTATTGGGAAGGGGCGCAGCAGGCAAAGGGAACCCGGGAGGACTGCTCTGTCACGTGACTCACAGTCTCGGGTTTTCTGGTGATGAGATGAGTTTCTGGCTGTCTCTGGCCAGTCATTCTGACTCAGGGTCCTTCCTGGTGGTCCATGCATTGCTCAAGCAAGATGGATGCAGCGAGAAGGATCCTGGGAGGTGGTGGGACAGGTGACATCTCCTTTTGGCTTTTCCTAAATTCTTCCAGTTGGTGGTGGCTTGTTAGTTCCATGTTCCTTACCAGGACCTCCTGTCATAAAATAATTCATGCAAATGTTACTGTGGTGCCTGGCCAGGCTGGTTAGTTTCATTGTGTTTCACCTAACAGGAGGCATGGCACACCTCTAGGAGGCAGCAGGGACACCTCAGGTGGGGCAGCGGGCAGAAAGCAGGAGTATAGGAGAACACCAACCAAGGCTAGAGCCTGTATTGGGGTTTCTCTCGGGAACGGCAGGCAGGGTGAACAGTTTAGGATTGACTAGTCTGCATGATTTCAACTGGCTCTAAACCATAAGGGGCGGTTCCCAGTTGCCTAACACCCGGCCCTTGGAATGTTGTCTCCCCAAATTCAGGGGCCCGATAAAAGAGTATTTCCTGGACTGGTTAATTTACATATCAAAGGCATGCTCCCATCGTAGCCCCCTGCTATCTCTAAGAACTGGCTAACTAGAAAGCTTTTTAAGATGTCATCACAGTATACAGAAAAAATATATAAACAATGTAGTTTGTTCTACCTGATTTTAAGATGTGTTTAAATCTGACAGTCAGAACATTTACATCTCAGCACTGAGACCCAAAGGTTGTAGGTTTTAAAAAGTATCACTTTTTCCTTTAACAGGTTAGTTAATACCTGCTACTTGCCCATTGTATTCTTCAGCTGGAAATTAATTACATCTCCAGATAAAATTCATTAAATAGCTACATTTCAGTACTTTTACAAAGGTTTTAATGTAATAATATGACTCAGAGAAGGCCAGTAACTTTTAGCTTTTTAATAATAGACTTTTCTAAAATTTTTATTTCAGTTGAAATCTTAGGGGTAAGGTTCAGCTTTATACTGGGTTCTTCTCCAGGGTAATTGTTTTCAAAGTGTACTTAGGAGATTTTATAAAAGGAAGGATTGGATGTTACAAATGTTTCTGTGGAATATGTCCGTAAGTAGCTATTTTACATGAAACTTTCTTAAGGAAGTAGATAGTGATTGCCTTGGAATGTTGTGACTAGCCAAATGATTGGAACATTGTAGAAAATATTTTGCTCTTCCTTCCTCCCCACCCCTGACACCCAACTCTATTTGGTAAGCCCTACTGGTCTAAAGAGTTTTGAGTGTTTTCAGAGGAAAGGAGAGCTCTGTTAAGTATGCTTAAAGTACACATTTCCTCACAGGCTAAAGGTGAACTCTGGATTGAAGCCAAAGCTCCATTATTCCTTCTCTGTATTTGCAGAGACCTGGAATAACATGAATGATCATTTTGAAACTTCCCTTGAATCTCCCTAAGTGCTATGATACTGTAGTGATACTTTTTTTTTTTTTTCATTTCATACATGATATTTTACATGTTTCAATGCCATTCTCCCAAATCTTCCCACCCTCTCCCTCTCCCACAGAGTCCATAAGACTGTTCTATACATCAGTGTCTCTTTTGCTGTCTCGTACACAGGGTTATTGTTACCATCTTTCTAAATTCCATATATATGCGTTAGTATACTGTATTGGTGTTTTTCTTTCTGGCTTACTTCACTCTGTATAATAGGCTCCAGTTTCATCCACCTCATTAGAACTGATTCAAATGTATTCTTTTTAATGGCTGAATAATACTCCATTGTGTATATGTACCACAGCTTTCTTATCCATTCATCTGCTGATGGACATCTAGGTTGCTTCCATGTCCTGGCTATTATAAACAGTGCTGCGATGAACATTGGGGTACACGTGTCTCTTTCCCTTCTGGTTTCCTCAGTGTGTATGCCCAGCAGTGGGATTGCTGGATCATAAGGCATGTCTATTTCCAGTTTTTTAAGGAATCTCCACACTGTTCTCCATAGTGGCTGTACTAGTTTGCATTCCCACCAACAGTGTAAGAGGGTTCCCTTTTCTCCACACCCTCTCCAGCATTTATTACTTGTAGACTTTTGGATCGCAGCCATTCTGACTGGTGTGAAATGGTACCTCATAGTGGTTTTGATTTGCATTTCTCTGATAATGAGTGATGTGGAGCATCTTTTCATGTGTTTGTTAGCCATCTGTATGTCTTCTTTGGAGAAATGTCTATTTAGTTCTTTGGCCCATTTTTTGATTGGGTCATTTCTTTTTCTGGAGTTGAGCTGTAGGAGTTGCTTGTATATTCTCGAGATTAGTTGTTTGTCAGTTGCTTCATTTGCTATTATCTTCTCCCATTCTGACGGCTGTCTTTTCACCTTGCTAATAGTTTCTTTGATGTGCAGAAGCTTTTAAGGTTAATTAGGTCCCATTTGTTTATTTTTGCTTTTATTTCCAATATTCTGGGAGGTGGGTCATAGAGGATCCTGCTGTGATGTATGTCAGAGAGTGTTTTGCCTATGTTCTCCTCTAGGAGTTTTATAGTTTCTGGTCTTACGTTTAGATCCTTAATCCATTTTGAGTTTATTTTTGTGTATGGTGTTAGAAAGTGTTCTAGTTTCATTCTTTTACAAGTGGTTGACCAGAGTTCCCAGCACCACTTGTTAAAGAGATTGTCTTTAATCCATTGTATATTCTTGCCTCCTTTGTCGAAGATAAGGTGTCCATATGTGCGTGGATTTATCTCTGGGCTTTCTATTTTGTTCCATTGATCTATATTTCTGTCTTTGTGCCAGTACCATACTGTCTTGATAACTGTGGCTTTGTAGTAGAGCCTGAAGTCAGGTAGGTTGATTCCTCCAGTTCCATTCTTCTTTCTCAAGATCGCTTTGGCTATTCGAGGTTTTTTGTTTTTCCATACAAATTGTGAAATTATTTGTTCTAGCTCTGTGAAGAATGCTGTTGGTAGCTTGATAGGGATTGCATTGAAACTATAGATTGCTTTGGGTAGTATACTCATTTTCACTACATTGATTCTTCCAATCCATGAACATGGTATATTTCTCCATCTGTTAGTGTCCTCTTTGATTTCTTTCACCAGTGTTTTATAGTTTTCTATATATAGGTCTTTAGATTCTTTAGGTAGATATATTCCTAAGTATTTTATTCTTTCCGTTGCAATGGTGAATGGAATTGTTTCCTTAATTTCTCTTTCTGTTTTCTCATTATTAGTGTATAGGAATGCAAGGGATTTCTGTGTGTTGATTTTATATCCTGCAACTTTACTATAGTCATTGATTAGTTCTAGTAATTTTCTGGTGGAGTCTTTAGGGTTTTCTATGTAGAGGATCATGTCATCTGCAAACAGTGAGAGCTTTACTTCTTCTTTTCCAATTTGGATTCCTTTTATTTCTTTTTCTGTTCTGATTGCTGTGGCCAAAACTTCCAAAACTATGTTGAATAGTAATGGTGAAAGTGGGCACCCTTGTCTTGTTCCTGACTTTAGAGGAAATGCTTTCAATTTTTCACCATTGAGGATAATGTTTGCTGTGGGTTTGTCATATATAGCTTTGATTATGTTGAGGTATGTTCCTTCTATTCCTGCTTTCTGGAGAGTTTTTATCATAAATGGATGTTGAATTTTGTCAAAGGCTTTCTCTGCATCTATTGAGATAATCATATGGTTTTTATTTTTCAATTTGTTAATGTGGTGTATTACATTGATTGATTTGTGGATATTGAAGAATCCTTGCATCCCTGGGATAAAGCCCACTTGGTCATGGTGTATGATCTTTTTAATGTGTTGTTGGATTCTGATTGCTAGAATTTTGTTAAGGATTTTTGCATCTATGTTCATCAGTGATATTGGCCTGTAGTTTTCTTTTTTTGTGGGATCTTTGTCAGGTTTTGGTATTAGGGTAATGGTGGCCTCATAGAATGAGTTTGGAAGTTTATCTTCCTCTGCAATTTTCTGGAAGAGTTTGAGCAGGATAGGTGTTAGCTCTTCTCTAAATTTTTGGTAGAATTCAGCTGTGAAGCCGTCTGGACCTGGGCTTTTGTTTGCTGGAAGATTTTTTATTACAGTTTCAATTTCCGTGCTTGTGATGGGTCTGTTAAGATTTTCTATTTCTTCCTGATCGAGTTTTGGAAAGTTGTACTTTTCTAAGAATTTGTCCATTTCTTCCTCGTTGTCCATTTTATTGGCATATAATTGTTGATAGTAGTCTCTTATGATCCTTTGTATTTCTGTGTTGTCTGTTGTGATCTCTCCATTTTCATTTCTAATTTTATTGATTTGATTTTTCTCCCTTTGTTTCTTGATGAGTCTGGCTAATGGTTTGTCAATTTTATTTATCCTTTCAAAGAACCAGCTTTTGGTTTTGTTGATTTTTGCTATGGTCTCTTTTGTTTCTTTTGCATTTATTTCTGCTCTAATTTTTAAGATTTCTTTCCTTCTACTAACCCTGGGGTTCTTCATTTCTTCCTTTTCTAGTTGCTTTAGGTATAGAGTTAGGTTATTTATTTGACTTTTTTCTTGTTTCTTGAGGTGTGCCTGTATTGCTATGAACTTTCCCCTTAGGACTGCTTTTACCGTGTCCCACAGGTTTTGGGTTGTTGTGTTTTCATTTTCATTCGTTTCTATGCAAATTTTGATTTCTTTTTTGATTTCTTCTGTGATTTGTTGGTTATTCAGCAGTGTGTTGTTCAGCCTCCATATGTTGGATTTTTTAATAGTTTTTCTCCTGTAATTGAGATCTAATCTTACTGCATTGTGGTCAGAAAAGATGCTTGGAATGATTTCTATTTTTTTGAATTTACCAAGGCTAGCTTTATGGCCCAGGATGTGATCTATCCTGGAGAAGGTTCCATGTGCGCTTGAGAAGAAGGTGAAATTCATTGTTTTGGGATGAAATGTCCTATAGATATCAATTAGGTCTAACTGGTCTATTGTATCGTTTAAAGTTTGTGTTTCCTTGTTAATTTTCTGTTTAGTTGATCTATCCATAGGTGTGAGTGGGGTATTAAAGTCTCCCACTATTATTGTGTTATTGTTAATTTCTTCTTTCATACTTGTTAGCATTTGTCTTACATACTGCGGTGCTCCCGTGTTGGGTGCATATATATTTATAATTGTTATATCTTCTTCTTGGATTGATCCTTTGATCATTATGTAGTGACCATCTTTGTCTCTTTTCACAGTCTTTGTTTTAAAGTCTATTTTATCTGATATGAGTATTGCTACTCCTGCTTTCTTTTGGTCCCTATTCGCATGGAAAATCTTTTTCCAGCCCTTCACTTTCAGTCTGTAGCCTGTTTAAAATTTAGTGCCAGTACACATTGGGAGCTCTAGTTCCTCAAGTGAGTGATTCTAGTGCCACCTCAGGATGCTCCAGCACATTCAATAGAAGAATACTCCAAAGACTCTAATAAAATTGTAATAGATTACACTTTGCCATTGTACTTAGTTCCTGTTCTCTAATCGTAACTTGTTTTTGTTTAATTGGTCAGGCAATGTTACAAGTTGCTGCTAAGGTCTCTGCTTGTCTTTGGTGAAAGGAATGTCTTTAAGCTTTTACTTTCATCAGAGGAATGTTTATATTTGGAAAGTGCTGTGAAATACAATGAGTAAAGAAATGTCTTAAGTACACTAGCATTTGAGAACCGAAATATTCTGACCTCCATTTATCTTTTAAAAATATTTGGAGTCTGATTGTTAATTTACAGAAGCCAGAGAAATAGGGGGGAAAGTATTTTCATTTCTCTTTCTTCTCCTTTCTTTTTTTGTATGACAGTCCCTTACAGAGGTCATTAATATTTATGTTTTACTTTGAATCATGTAATCTCTGGGCACCCTGATTCTATTCATTTTGAGCTTGATTTTTACTGGTTTAATCCAATCTATTAAAATAACACTCTGCCTGGAGAACAGAATATTACTCAGGAATTCAGCAAAGGGAATCAAGAGATTAAATGTGATAATTGATAATAGTAGATAGTCACAGCTTTTGCTTTTATTCAAGGCTGTATTGCAGACAAGATAGGCATATGTATTTTCAGGTCAAATTTAGACATACATTCTTTTTCTGCCACTATGTGATCTTGAAAAATTTGCTTAATCCAAGTCTGTTTATACATCTGCAACATGAATGTTACATTACTTACCTTACAGGATTGTTGGGTGGAATAAATATGATAATGATAATGTCATGTTGACAATGTCGTTCAATAATGGTGATAATGTAGACTCTAGAGCTCGGCTTTGATCTGGACTCTAACCCTTATTAGTTTTCTGAGCTTAGGCACGTTAGTATTTTCTTTAATTCACAAAATGGAAATAAGTTATTTCCTTACAAAGTTGTTGTGAGAATTACAAAGTGCTTAATGTATAGTAAAGGCTTAATGTTAACAGTTGAGTTGTAATGTGACTATAATGGTGAAGATGATGATGTAAAGCCTTGACAGTGTTATTTAGAAAAATACAGATGCCTTAATTAAATAAAGCCTACATCAAAAGCCCCTGGAAGACTTGTTAAAATACAAATTGCTGAGGCCCAACCATTTCTAAATTTAGAAGGGCTGAGATAGGGCCTTAGAATGTGCATTTCTAACAGGTTTCCAAGAGATGCTGAAGACTGTTGATCTGGAGAATCACACTTTGAACAACACTGCTGTAGATAAATCCTTCCATCTCCCTAAAGGCTTGTGATGAAAGGCGTCTGGCATTTAGAGCAGAGTTAGCCAATTCCCTCTTGGACTCTTGAGCTAAGATTGTACACTCTGTATAAATGTGTGGTTGTGTTATAATCTTCATGTTGTCTTCATCCAGGTAACGTCTCTAGGAATACATGGACTCATGGGTTAGTTGTCAGGTTCTTTCACATCTCTCTTTAAATAATAGACATTAATTTAAAACTTTTTCTCTGTTGGAGATCTTATGTCCTCATGTTTCCATGGGACTCTTTTAAATAGTCAATGATATATAATCAAGAGTGATGATTGACTTTAAACCTGAAATTTCTTACACAGTTCAGAGTTGCAAAATACTGTATTTCCGTTAACTTAATAGAGAAAGGGGCTATATGATCAAATAATACCCAAATGTTTCTTCATTGGAGTTGAAAAAAATTAACTTTTAGCTGTCAGTTGACTAAGACTTTTAAACTGAGAAAAATCTATTTAATTCCATCACTTGTTTGCAGCCAGGCAAAAGTCATGGGCTTTTTATTTTTCTCCATTTAATATGTCAGGTTGTGTAGCATTAAACATATTGTAGTAGCTATCTTGATTTAGATTTAGTATGTCTTAACTTTTTCCTCAAGATTTTTTAGAATTCACTGTATAGAAAAAATAGATTCTATGTGTGTGAGTGTGTGTATTCAAAGAAAATCAGTTTCTTTCTTTTTTTTTTTTGGTAAATGTCATAATTTTAAAAATGTTCATTTTAGCAATAAATTGTATTTGTCCAAATGGCACTGGTTTATTGTAAGTGATTATTAGAACCTCTGTGACTAGCTATTCAATCCTATGAAAGTCAGTTGATCTCTTTGGGCAGTGGTTCTTGAATCTATAAGGTCAGAGGTTTGACCTATATTGTGTATTAAGGACATTTCAAATGCAGTAAATCTTGAGTGTTTTAGATTTTCTTGGTATAAATGGAGTTTCTTTCTAGTGCTTCTCCATGAGTAATAATTGTTACATAAAGTATATAAATTATCATAATCTAGATATCTCCTTATATCATCCTCTTTTTCTAGTTATAAGCAATTTCCTATATTACACATATTCGTCTTGTTTCTATTTGAGGAGATCTTACATTCTTTGAGGTTGACAAATTATGACTATCCCCAGCCACTCCCCTGTTGAACACTAATGTTTTCATTTTCTTGCCTAACTTAGCCTAATATTTCAGTTTTGAAGTTTTATTGGTCTGAGATTGTAAGGGGTCCACCAAGCTGCTCTTTAACCATCTTGTGCTGGGACCTTCCCTGGTTAATGGGTTTGTCAAATGACACCTCATTCTGATTTCTGATAATCTGCTGATGACAGTCATAAGAGTAAGTGTCAGAGTGAGCTTTGTTTTAAATTCCATCTCTTTTCCAGTGGGATAACTTAAATTCACTTTGATAGAAATAAAACAGGAAATTTTGCAAAGAGAAATACTTTCATTATGAGTAGCAGGCAAGAAAAGCTGAAATACACTAACATCATTGTATATAATGTTACAGGAATATTTCCAATTACCTTTCTGAATGACTCTTAGAACTGAAAACTATGGCAGATAAAAAAATTGAGACTTAAGATTTCATTCTTTCTCTTCCTGTCCTCCCATAAATAATAATCTTGCAGCTTTGTCTTATTTTCTTTTTCTTCTCAAATAATTATTTGAACATCTAGCCAATTAATTGCTTATATAACCTGCAAGTTTTTTAGTTCTTTGAAGCTACATTTCTAAATTGTATGTTTACATTTTTAAATTCTATCATTTCAGATAGTTTTCTTGTGCATTGCTTTGCTTTAAAATTTTTTCTGTTTAAATTTCATTTTTTAAGTCTTTGATTCAAATTTCAGTTGAAATATGACCATATTTCATAAGTAAGCATATATCAGAGTCAGTTTTAACTTTTAGATTATCTTGTATATTTTAACAAAACTGTAACACTTTTTAAACCCCCATGGCGTTTTTTCTTTTTTTTTTTTTTTAAAGGAATCAGCAGGTGGGGATCTTCAGTCTCCTTTAACACCAGAAAGCATCAACGGGACAGATGATGAGAGAACACCTGATCTGACGCAGAACTCGGAGCCACGGCCTGAACCCACCCAGAACGCACTGCCGTTCACACATAGGTACAGATTCAGCTCAGCCATCATGATTAAGTAACGTGTACAAACTCACTCGGTTTCAGATAAATCTTGCAAAGTTACAACCCTGAGTTAAAATTCCAGGTCAGACTTTTTATTTTTTTAACTCTTAACTTCAGAAAAGTTTTGCTGATTTATAGTTTATAGTTGCCTAGATGGACTGGAGTGGGCAATCTCCACTGCCTTTGTAGAAAGAGGGCTATTGAGCTAATTATACTACAAATCATTTTTCAGTGAGACAACATGTTATTGCAAATCTCCTCTATTTATTTCTTTACCCAGCCTGTAAAAGACCCTCTTTGTTAACCTGGTTTCCATTTTCATGTATGTTCTTGAGAGTTATAAAAATTTTTTTAAAATTAGGTTTCCTACTCTGAAATTAAGCTTTGCTGTCACTTAGAGGTGATCTCACTGTATAATTTCAAACAAGGAAACGGTTTATTGGTGTAACTTCCAGCATGAACTTGTTAATGTCGGACTGACTTTTGCACATCAACTAACAAAAGATAAATCTTCACATGCTTCTGAATTTTAAAGAATTTGATACTTTAAAAAGTTGCGATTTATTCTAAATATGTTCCAAACCAGTAACACTAATTATTGGCCATATTGGAGTATTTTTAGGATGTAAGGAGATCTGAGAATCTGCAAATGTAAACGAATACCTATCAGTCATTGTCTTTATGTTTATCCTTCTTTGGAAACTTTTGACCTAGGTAGTTTTAATTAAAATTAAGAAAAAAGTTTTCCTTTGTCATTCATCTCTCTTTGGACCAGTTCAAAAAAATAGAATTCTTTAGCATATTCAGAAGAATGGTGAAGTGAGATACTCCAACTCTTTTCATGAGAATTTTAATTTTGATTGAATTGGTTGAATATTAGGGGTACAGGACTAAACTTATTAGAGGCATTGAGGGACCTCATACTCAGCCCGAGGAAGAAGAAATTTAAGATTTTTCTTAGGAATGAATGGGGGGAAAACTGTTTGACTATGAGGCTATTCCAGTTTGTTTCTAAAAATGCAAATAATTTTGCATCAAAGAGGCACATTTTGGAGTTTTCATAGAGGCGATGCTCTAAGTATTTCAGGATAAGCGCATTCTCGTTGCTATAGCTGTAAGAGTGACTGAATGTGTGAACATTTGTGGTTCATCCAGTCTGAAGACTGTATGTTTACACTGATAGTAAACCATACTAGTTTTTAAAATACACAGTTACTACTAAAGAGCAATGTGATTCATATGCAGTTTTTAAAATATATGTATTGAGGAAAGCAAAAATTTCTTTCCTGTTTAGCACATCCAATTAGTAAATAGATGTAACTACAGTGAACATAATTATAAACTTGATTTCTTTGGCTAAAACTTAAACAAGACATGTGCATTGAATACTGTTGCGTTAAGAAATAAGAACTTTTGTATTTATCATTGGTAAAGCTGTTTCTAATCTACTTTTTGCACCTAGAATTTTCTGAGTGTTTATTACTTTTCTAATCTTCAGTGCTTGGAATTACTAACTGTGACTGGTCATCTATTGATTTTCTCTGTTCTTGGGAGTCAAGTAGGAGTTACTTTCTTTGATGTGAAGATACAGCTTCTTTGACTACTGGAATATATAGGTTAGCCAAGGAGATATTTGAGTTCTGAAAATGAAATTTAACAGGTCAGTTTTAGCTTTTGATTATATTAAAGGCATTATGCAATCTTAGAGTTTTCTTATTATATAAAAAATACTTTAGAGTTTTAGAAGATTTATCGTCTGAACTTGTTTTTATTTTATATCAGTCAATATTAAGTTACTTGATTAAAATTAAAATTTCTACCTGAGACAGAAAACTGAATCATTTACAACTAATGTTAGAATATCAAAATAGCATTAAAGAGTTCAGAGATGGTGTAATCTAGGATTTTTCAAACTATAGTGGTTTGAAATCAACTTAGGTTATTCATTTCATTCTGAAAAAAATGAAATGTAAAATTAAATAGGAAAAAACAAAATAAAACTCAACATTAGGAGAAGAAACAGTGTTTCAGGAACATACATATTTTAGCGTGGTCTGGATTCTAGGGTAAAGCATCAAAGTTTGAAAGCCTGTGCCTTTGACGCATTTCGGAAGTTGGATGATTTGTCCTAGGTTGCATGGGTTATTAGTAACAGCTTTGGGTTTACAGCTCAGCACTTTTGATCCTAGTAGGTCCTATTAAGTTAGTTAACAGTGCATTTTAGTCTAATCCCCAAAACAAGCACATTGTTGTGTCAGAAATTTAAAAACTGTTTCTATGTCAGGAAAACTATATAGAAATAAGATCAATGTTTCATAAATTACACAAAGAATATTAAAATAATTTGTCTTTAATCTGAAACTCACATATATTTAAACTTGATACAGCATCCTTTTTTACCATGGCAAAAAAAAAAACATTTAAAATCTGTGTTTTTAAGGCTTGCACATACTATTTTTGCCATTCTTCCTTGGTACTTATTTCAGCAGGAAAGAATGAACAGCAAAAAAGATATTCTGCCAACATTCCTCTGTTCTGGTTGATATCATTTTATTGCTAAATTAGGAGCAAAACCACTAGAACATCTATGTGTGTGTGTGTGTTTTTTAAAAGATGGAAGGATATGGGAAACAGTGATCTAGTCCGTCAAGTGGATTGAGTTGATTATAGTAATAGCTATTTAGCAAGCCAGCTTGTGCTCTTCTTAAAATTTAAGTTTTATGCCTAAATCTTACTGATTCATGAGTTAACATGCCAAAAAGAAGGCCCTGAGTTTTCATTCGGTCCTGAAAATTTAGTAATATATTTATAGTTTATTTACTCTATAAGCTTTATTTATTTCTTAAGAAGTACTACTTAGTTTTAAAGAGAAAAGCAAGATTGTTTTTGTTAAAGTTTAAAAAATAAAATTAAATTAAAAAAATAAATAAATAAACTTACACTAAGTTTCAAATGTATTTGAAAGAGATAATACTTTAGTGAACTCCCACGAACCTATCTCTGAGCTTCAAAATTTAGGAAAAAATGGCCAGTCTTGTTTCATTTCTAATCCTACCCACTCTTCCATGTTTGTATTTTTAGAGCAAGTTCCAGGCGTATAATTTCATTCACAAATACTTTTTTAAAATTACTTTTGTATTTTATTATTTACTAAGCCAGTACAACTTTTTATATCTAAATTCTATTTACTGGCATTATAGAGTTACCTTTATTTACTCTTTTCTTTGATTTTTTAAAAATTATGCTGCTGAACTAAATTTTAAAATGTATGAGCTGCTCGGTATTCCTTAGTCAAGTGCTACAGTACTTTTTTGTGTCCTTGTTATAAACTGTGCAAAAATATTTCCATTAAACAAGTTCTGATGAATTAACGCTTTTAAAAGTATATTGATTTGAATGCTTTAGAAGTCTGGAGATGTGTAAAATAGGAAGATTATGAGGATGAAAACATTTACTAATTTGGGGAAATAGTATTAAGTTTTACCTGAATTGCTATTTTTAGAAAATATTTTTTTTAACCTAACTGATAATATCCTTTTGGGACTGAACAGGTATACACTGGCCCACTAAAGTGTTCAGGGCTCCCTTGGAGGCTGTAGTCTTAGATCAGCCATATAGTTGACCTTTGAACAGCACAGGTTTGAGCTTACAGAGTCCACTGACAAGTGGATTTCTTTCAATAGTAAAAGTAACAGTAACACACAACCCTCAGTTGGTTGAATCCATGGATCTGGAGCCCAGGATACAGAGGACCACCTGGAAAGCTATGCATGGCTTTTTGCCTGCATTGAGGGTTGATGCCCCTAACTCCCTGTGTTGTTCACGAGTCATCTGTATCCTAAATAAAATACTGTATGCTTGATAATATATACATCATCTATATATATAAAATATGGAGGACGGTTTTGTGTTCTCATTCCAGGAGGGATTTGTTTTCTTCATAGTATCAGCTATATGGAATTTTGGAATTGACTCGTTATTTCTCAATGAACTCTAGGATATTTTGAAAGATATAAAGCTATCTAAAATTCTCTCAGAAATAGTTAATTTTATAGTTTCCCAGGGCTGTTAGAGGGTAATACTGAAATGTAATGCTGAAAACTGCAATTTTTTATTTTGTTCATTGTGATTTGATGATTCTCAGATATATAGTAATATAGTGATAAATAGCTGCTGTTACATTTTTGAGAGTTGAGAGCAGATATGTGTATATAGCAATAGTTCATGAAGCTATTTTTATACTGATAAAGTTTAAAAAGTTTGATTATCTTAATGGAAAATTGGCTATTTGGAGCGCCTATTACATTTAAATTCTTCTAAAGTTTAGATAATGTGTTCTCATGGTGCTGCTAGAGTTGATGCATTTGGGGGTATTGCATGTATCTTCTGTTAAAGAGATTTTTCTGCCACTTGGTTTTTTTCCCAGCAGATATTCATTAAAGGATATATGCAGAATCATTCCTCCTTAGTGTGTTGATTAGCTTTAAGTCAGTATAATGACAATTTTACCATAATCTGAGTGGGTTTATTCCACTTGTATTTAATAGATTAATTACTTCATTTATTATCAGTTTCCAAAAGCTACTATTTTTAAAACTGTGATTAGAGAGTTTTGTACATTTTCAGAAACTAAATTTTATTGGAAAATATACACGTTAAAAAGACAAGCAGTGTTTTATCTTGACTTGAATACATTTTGTACATATTTGAACATGATACAAACAGAAAAAAACTGTTAGGAGCTCTGGAGAACTATATTCTCCACAGCTGTGACATTTGTTTCTCTTTTCATGAATAACTTCTAGAGTTATAGAAAAAATAGTAAAATAGAAATAATTTCTGTGGACAACTCTTGTTTGAATAAAACTGTGTAAAGCTGGGGCTTGATTTCACAAGAAGTGCTTTATCATTGATAAAATTGTAGATAAAAAATGTAACTTGTAGGATTCCCCTTATAGTTGCAGTTACAAATATTGTTATTCTACCTCAAATCAAACCTCAAAATTAGAATTAGTTTTTCAAAATTAATTTGAAGGCCAAAACAGTTAGTGAGAGAGTGCAACTCAACATTGTGGAGATAGCAGAATTTCCTTTACTAATTGTAAACAGGTAGCATTTTGTGAGAAGTGCTATGGTAATTTGGCAGTATATATAGGTCTGCATTTTTCTGGGAACTTAGAAGTAATCCATGTATTTTCGAATAAGATGCAATAAAAGTATAGTGAAAAAGAGTGTTTACTTTATTCAGTTCAGTTCAGTTCAGTCACTCAGTCGTGTCCGACTCTTTGCGACCCCATGAATCGCAGCACACCAGGCCTCCCTGTCCATTACCAACTCCCAGAGTTCACTCAGACTCAGTCCATCGAGTCAGTGATGCCATCCAGCCATCTCATCCTCTGTCGTCCCCTTCTCCTCCTGACCCCAATCCCTCCCAGCATCAGAGTCTTTTCCAATGAGTCAACTCTTCGCATGAGGTGGCCAAAGTACTGGAGTTTCAGCTTTAGCATCATTCCTTCCAAAGAAATCCCAGGGCTGATCTCCTTCAGAATGGACTGGTTGGATCTCCTTGCAGTCCAAGGGACTCTCAAGAGTCTTCTCCAACATGGTTTTTACATATATATATATACTTCAATTTCCTATCTTAAATTTTTAAACACTAATCTTCATTCTATTTTAATGTCTTCTAAAAGATTTTGAGGAAAATATAAATGTTTTCTAAAGCATTTTGGTTGGGAATTATCACTTAATATGGATTATTTGCAAGAAGAAAAGTACTATTCATATGAGATAATGACATTACTAACGTACCTCCAATTAGAGATTGTCCTTCCCCTTCCTCTCTGCCTTACCACTGAAATTAATGGGAAGAATTTTCACCAGTCCATCCCTTGGAATTGTTAGTTTGTATTTTCAGAGTTACTAGCTTGGAGCTAGGGGTGCTGTCGCTCACAAAGGAACAGATGTATCTTAGATTAATTATGACCTTTTTCCTGGGACTTGAAAAATTTTCCTGGGAGGACTTTTGAAGATTCTTTTTTCCCTCCATTTGTGTTCTCTGAAGACCGTGGTGGGGATTCCATCGGAAGGGCGGTGTGTGATGACGACAGTTAGACTCCAGGACTTAGGGGGAAACTCTCTTCCTTGGACTTGGCTTTCTGTCTTTCCTCCCGCTAGAATAGCAGTGTGTGAACAGAGGCAGAGGCCAAGCAAGCCGCATGAGTGTGACGCTTGTGATGTGTGGTATATGACAGTATGGAATTGCCAGGTCTGTGGGAATACATGGTTCATCCAAAGACACTACAGGTTTTAAAACACAAGGCCAGAGAAATGAAGATTATGTGATCTAGTTTAGATTTTCAAAAGGAATCTTTATGAGATATTAATATATATGGTTTAGCCCAAGGTAATGATTTTAAGCAAATTCCCACCTAGTAACATCTGTTGTCATAATGCCCTTATTAAGTTCTTGGTGGTGGTATTTGGAAGGATATGATTTGAAGATTTGGAATCCTGGATATTTACCCTTTGGTGACATACTACTCTGATAGGCATTATTACTACTCTCAAATACAAAAAATCTGACCATGTCCCTTCTCTCCTTAAAATATTTCAATGGCATGATGTATGTAGACCAGTCCATGGTCATCGGATGAGACTCACCCAGCCTCATCACCTTGTGATTTTGTAGCAGCTACTCGCATTTGCTTTTGGTCTTCCACTCCCAGGTGGTGCAGTGGTTAACGAATCCACCTGCCAGTGCCGGAGACACAAGAGATGTGGGTTCTGTCCCTAGGTCAGGAAGATCCCCTGAAGTAGAAAATGGCAACCCACTCAGTATTCTTGCCTGGAAAATGCTATGGACAGAGGAACCTTGTGGGCTGCAATGCATGAGGTCGCAGAGTCAGACCCAACTGAGCACACGTGCACTCCGCTTACAACCAAGCAGATGTGAGACTGCTCATCTGCAAGGCTTTGCTCCCTGGTTTTTTTTTTATGTTCTCCCTTTTCTTTGGAGTGACTGTATACACACACACGCACGCGTGCGTGCACACACACACAAACACACTCCATGCTTCCTTGCACCCCACCTCTGTTTTTGTTGTTAGTTACTTAGTCTTGTCAGACTCTTTGTGACCCAATGAACTGTAGCCTGCCAGGCTCCTCTGTTCATGAGATTTCCCAGGCAAGAATACTGGAGTCGGTTGCCATTTTCTTCTCCAGGGGATCTTCTTGACCCAGGAATCAAATCCATGTCTCCTGCAAGTCTCCTGCATTGCAGGTGGATTCTTTACCACTGAGCCTCCTACCTCGATCTCTAACTTGATCACCAACTGATGAACCCCAGTATATCCTTATAAGTTCCAGCATTACGTCCTCTAAAAAGCTCTGTTTCATGTCTCCAGACTGAATTATATGTCTCCTCTATTAAATCCCTGTTGCCTCCAAACTGACATGTACAGGTTGACATTAGCCTCTCAGTCTCTCCTGGGGCAATGATTGTGCTTTATTCATTTATATCACCGATGATTAGTATACAGTAGGCATTCTTTAAACATATGAAGGGAACGATGTTCCTCCCAAAAATAGAGTATATGCTCTGAATGCCCTTGGTACAGTGCTTCAAGTATGGGGTTACACCTACAGATTCATAAGACATTAAGGCTAAAATATATTAATGAACTAGTTATGGTCTTTGAACAGCAGTCACTCTAATCAACTTAAGACTTGAGTTTAACAGAGTTAGTCTAATTGTCTTCAAAATCACATAACCCTCCAAGAGGGTTTGTTTTCTCTATCATGTTTCAGACTCTCCTTGTCTCACTTTTTTTTTTCCTATCGTTGTTCAACACATATTTGTCATCACTTGCTGAACTCCCGTCTAGAGTCTTAGCTTCTGGCTAAGCTTTGTTGAGTTGTATTTCTTGGTAGCGCGTACTGTTTCTAGTCATTAGGGCATGTAAGAGATAAAGAATAAATGTGTTGTGTGGAAAAATATGCATGTACTTTTACTGTCACTGAGATGACAGAAAGGGGTAAATAAGTTGGTGCAGCTTGATCATTAGCATAAAAATATCCCATATATATGTATTCACCTGAGCAGAGCTAACAGAGATACCCATATGAAGAATTACTTTACCTTTTAATTCTAGCAGGGTCTACTTAGCTATTGATATTCTCATTAATATTGTTAATAGCAGTTTTATTGAGCTACAGTGCACATACTAGACAATTCACCTATTTAAAGTATATAATTCAGTGATTCGGGGTACAACCAAAACTGTACAACAGAATTTCTACAATCATGACCACAATTTTAGAACACTTCATTACCTACCTGTAAAGCCTTTACCTTAGCAGTCACTTCCCTCTTGCCCTTCACACACGACCTACCTCCCCGCATCCTAGGCAATCACTCATCTACTTTCTCTTCTCTAGATTTGTCTATTCTGGACATTGTCTATAAATGGAATCACATGATACGTGGTCTTTTATGACTGGATTCTTTTACTTAGGATGTTTTCAGTGTTTGTCCATGTTGTAGCATATGTCAATACTTCATTTCCCTTTACTTCCAAATAATATTCTATTAACCCACTCATTAGTTGATAGACATTTGGATTGTTTCCACTTTCTGGAAGTTCCACCATTGTTATGAATAATGCTGCTGTGAACATTTATGTATGAGCATTTGTGTGGACATAGGTTTTCAGCTCTCCAAGTATATATCTAGTAGTGAAATTGATGGGTCATATGGTAATTCAATGTTTAACCTTTGGAAGGAACTGCCAGACTGTTTTGCAAAGCAGCTGCACCATTTTGAATTGCCCCCAGCAGTATGTAAGAGTTCCAGTTTCTCCACATCATCATCAACACTTGTTAGTTTCTCTTTTTTGTCATAGCTCTCCTTGTAGGTATGCTGTGGTATCTCATTGTGGTTTTGATTTTTATTTCCTTGATGGCTGATGTTGACCATTTTTTCATGTGCTTATTGGCCACTTGTATATCGTCTCTGAAGAAGTAGCTACTCAGATTCTTTGCCCATTTTTAATTGGGTTTTTATCTCTTTGTTGTTGAGTTGTAATTCTTTATATATTCTAGATGTTAACTCCTTATAAGTTGAATAATTTGTGGATAGCAATATTTTCTCCAATTCTGTAGGTTGCCTTTTCACTTTCTTGATGGTATCCTTTGCAGCACAGTTCAGTTCAGTTGCTCAGTCGTGTCCGACTCTTTGCGACCCCATGAATCGCAGCACGCCAGGCCTCCCTGTCCATCACCAACTCCCGGAGTTCACTCAAACTCACATCCACCGAGTTGGTGATGCCATCCAGCCATCTCATCCTCTGTCATCCCCTTCTCCTCCTGCCCCCAATCCCTCCCAGCATCAGAGACTTTTCCAATGAGTCAACTCTTCACATGAGGTGGCCAAAGTACTGCAGTTTCAGCTTTAGCATCATGCCTTCCAAAGAACACCCAGGGCTAACAAAAGCTGTTAATTAAGTTCATTTATCTTTTTTTTTTTCTTTTGTTGTTTTTGCTTATGGTGTCATATCTAAGAAACCATTGCCCATAGGCACAAAGATTTACACCTGTGTTTTCCTTGAGAATTCAATGATTTTTAACTCTTCTATCTAGATCTGGCCAATTTTGAGTATTTCCATATATGATGTAGGATTGAGTACTTCCATATATGATGTAGGATTGAATATTTCCATATATGATGTAGGATATGATTGCCCAACTTTATTCTTTTACATGTGGATATCCAGTTGTCCCAGCATCATTTGTTGAAAAAACTGTTCTTTTCCTACTGAGTTTTCTTGGCATCCTTGTGAAAAATTAGTTGACCATAAATGTTTATATCTGAACTCTCAGTTCTATCTCACTGGTCTGTCCTCGAGTTCTTCATTATGATAGCTTTGTAGTAAGTTTTGAAATTTGGGATGTGTTTTCACCTATTTTATCCTTCCTTTTCAGGATTGTTCTAACTATAATGAGTCCCTAGAATTTCCATGTGAACGTTTGGATCAACTTGTGAATTTCTATAAAGAAGTAAATTGGGATTCTGATAGGAACTCCACCTAATCTGTAGTGAAATTTGGGTGGCCATCTTAATGGGGTGTGTGTGTGTGTGTGTGTGTGTGTGTGTGTGTGTATGTTAGTCTCTCAGTCGTGTCTGACTCTTTGAAACCCCATGGACTGTAGCTGTCCAGGCACCTCTGTCCATGGAATTCTACAGGCAAGAATACGGGAGTGGGTTGCCATTTCCTTCTCCAGGGGATCTGATCTTCCCGACCCAGGGATCCAACTTGGGTCTCCCACATTGCAGGCAGTTTCTTTACCATCTGAGCCGCCAGGGAAACCTGTCTTAATGTTCAGTCTATCAATTCATGAACATAATGATGTTTTCCCACTTAGCTCTTCTTTAGTTTCTTTCAACAGTGTTGTTTAGTTTTCAGAGTATAAGCTTTGTGCTTCTTTTGTTGAATTTATTCCTAAGTATTCTTTTTGATGCTGTTATTAATGGAATTGTTTCTTGTTTCTTCTTCATGCTGTATATAGAAATACAGTTGATTTTTTATAGTGATATTGTAGAACATAAACTTGCCAAACTCTAATTAGTTTTATTAGATTTTTAAGTAACATCCTTAGGATTTTCTATATACAAAATCATGTCCTCTGCAAGTAGAAATAATTTTACTTCCTTTCCATTCTTGATGCCTTTCATTTCATTTTCTTGACTAATTACCCTGTTTGGAACCTTAGTACGATGCTGAATAGAAGTGACAAGAGTGGACATCTCTGTCTTGTTTCTGATCTTAGAGGGAAAGCTCTCAGTCTTTCATCATTCAGTACACTATCAACTGTGGCTTTTCATATATATTCCTAGTTTCTTAGTTTTTTTTTCCATTACTCTTTAGTCTGATTGATTATAATGATTTCTTTCCCATAATTGGTAGCTTTAAGAATCTAAGCTTTGATAAATATAACAATATGCTTTTCTTATATTTACTTCTTAAAAGGTAATCAATAGTTTATTTTAAAGGGAAAAAAACCCCTCAATTTGAGAGGAGGGATTTTTCTTGTAAAATTGTTGTTATTTTTTTTAAAAGCCCATCACTGGGCCTCAGTTTTCGTACATAAAAATAGGAAACCTTCCGGTTTTCTAGCTTTTTATCTCTAGACTATATGAAGAACTTTTATAGACAAGGGGATGGGAGTATATTTGCCTCTTAACTGATTTTGTTAGTGATATAGTTGACTCTTTTCTTCATATTTTTTAATTAAGAGAAAATAACTGATAAAAATGTCCTTTTTTAAAAAAAAGAAAGAATGTAAATAATCTTTTAAAAATGATACCAGATAAAGATGAATCAGACGGTAAAGAATACACCTGCAATGCGGGAGACACGGATTCGATCCCTGGGTCAGGAAGATGCCCTGGAGAAGGAAAAGGCTACCCACTTTAGTGCTCTTGCCTGGAGAATCCCATGGACAGAAGAGCCTGGCGGGCTACAGTCCATGGGGTCGCAAAGAGTCAGAGGCGACTGAGCAACTAAGCAGGAATGCATGCACTGGATGAATCATAGCATTATTTCAATGAATGTAAAGCGTGTGCTTATTAAATATGAATAGAAATACACATAGTAAGTTATTCATTGTGAATAGCTCTGATTTCTAGTGTAAATATTACTCTAGAAAAGACTCATCCTCCGTTTTTCCTTGTTGAATTATAGAAATGTTAGTTGATGATTGTGCTAAGTGATCAGTTATGTGACCAGTGCTTCTTTTATGCCGATAGTGCTCTACTTAGTTTGCTATGAGGGGTTGCATTTCTGGATGCATATATTTTTCAGCTTACTTGTATGCTAACCTTTAAGCAACATAAAGATGTTGTAGTCATGCTGCAGGACAGTTTAAAACCTACCTGTGCATACAAACTAGAAAATTAAAAAAAAAAAAAAGAAAATTAAGTCACTAGGTAAATGTAGTCAAATTTTTTTACTCTCATTTACTTTGGTAACCAAAATTATTTTTAATTTAAAATTTTTGACAGTAAAAGTTCTCCATGATACTTAATATGAAGCCTTAGACACAATTATATATAAATATTTCCTTCATAGCTGCTTTGGCGTCTAAAGGTTTATGGAAAAGCATGTTAGCAAAAGTGATTTTAGGAAGTATATTTGATCCTTTGACTTAATAGTTTTTTGTAATCGGATCATTTTAGGTTATGCTTTACTCACAAGTTAAATTACTATTAAAGAGGTGACCTAAAGCATCTCTGGCTCTGTGAAATAATAGATTTTTTTTCTCATGCGATATAGAAGATGAATATTAGTAGTTTGTTCAGTTACATGAAGAATAATATCACTGGGTATTTCTGAGTCCACAAACAGTGCTATTGTATAATGCCTCTTCATGCCTCTTCAACTTTTTTTAAAAGGTATAGCTAAGCCATCCTGTCACCATTACACATTGTCAGAAAGTCTGTTTCTTTATCTCAGAGGTCTCATAACCCACAGGACATATGAGGTGTCAGGCCCTAGACAAATATCACATTTTAGTGTTTCGAAGAGAAATAGGTATCTTGGGCAGAAACAATAAAGAAGAAAAGTTACATATCTAAGTGAACTCAATTGCCTTTCCCCCACTTCCCACTTTAAGAAAAGTTTCTGCTTGAACATTTTTTCTTTTTATGGGAAAGCTGGACTCTTTACATCCTGATATCTACTGGAAGGGTGTTTGGGTGTTTTTTTTCCTTCAATTAAGATTTTTTTCCTACTATGGAGACAAGCTGTTTTCCTCGGTAGATGAGTTCTGTGACCACCTCTAGTTATGGAACATAGTGGAGGCACCGTTTCCATGGAAGAAGAGGATCTGCAGTTTATCCTAATTGAAAAGATCAAATAGTCCCTGACTGAGAGAGAGTAACTGATACGGATGAAACAGGACACTTTAAACAGTTCTAATCGTCACAGATTTAACTGTGAAGAGTCAAAAGAACTAGTACCTATAATGAAGATACTTAAATGTATGAGTTCCCCAGGATGCCTAGGTAGCATTTAAGGTATCTCTGAGTAGCGGAAGAAAGAAATGATTTGGCATGGCAGCTTGTATATGCTCCTTTGGTAAAATGCGATTATATTTGCTCGATCTAATTTTCAGAAGCCTGAAAGCCCTTGATGGAGAAAATTTTCTGCCTCTTAAAAATCAAAATAACTATTATTCCTGATAAAGATAGTGAAAAAAAGCAACCTAATTTTCCTAGACTTCAAGATAGCACTGATCTGTAGATGCTGTTTCTTTTAAGGCTTTGATGCAGCTATTGTTCTGTGTGTAATCTGATACTCTTTTTCTTTTGTCATCACATGAGAACACTCAACTCCCCACCTCACAGGGATGTTGTGAGGCAAATTTTAAATGTTCCTAAGAAAAGTGTAGAATTAATCATTTTTGATTCTCTCTTTGTTAGTAGTGTCCACAAACATAAGATTTTATTTTAAAATTTCCTAGTGCTTCCCAGTAGTTACAAATGGGTACTTATAGGTGTATTAAAATGAAAGTAGGATAATGAAGTTGTATTTGATCTTATCAGTGAGCATCCTTGTAAATAATTTAACTGCATGAAACGTTGCATTAATTTTTTTTTCAACAAAGAGCCTTTATACAATTATAATTAAAGAAAAGCTAAAGTAAAAGTGTCTGGTTTCCCCTTTTATTTAGTTGAGTTTTAATTACTCATGCCTTTTAGAAAAATAAAATGTAACCCAAACCATCAATTTCTAATGAGTAGAAAATGAAAAGTACAATGAAATAGATATAATCTAAAGGAAAAACTCATAAGAGGTGCCCAGAATTTAGGCTTTGAGTAAAATTATTATTAGGTAGAAGTTATTAGGTTATTATTAGGTAGAAGTTATTAGGTGTTATTAGGTAGAAGTGAAATTTTAGTAATATTTTCATTAAAAATAAGATTACTGTAGGAATCGAGATTTGATAAGCAGTTGCTTCACATCACAGCAAATAGAGAAAGAAAATTTGCATTATTAAATAAAGGAGGAATGTTTTAAGTATTAGCTAAAACTCATGCATATAAAATTCTTGTTAGCCTGCAACATATTTTGGAAAGTAGTTGTACAACATTTTCTCTTCCACATAAACCAACCAGCCCAATTTTACAAATCAAAGTTAGATGAAGCATGTAGATTATTGATAATGACTCCCAGAGTGAGATTCTTAAGTGCTATCAAATAATTGCTAGCAAATGTTTCTGCTGCTTTGTTTTCACTGTGTGCAGTATCAAAAGACAAATCAAGTGAAAGGGAATTTCTGAATTCAGGCTTATAATCTGGCATTTGTAAACAAATAATTTAGAAGATCTTTTCTAAATTACTGTATTATTTAAATGTGTGTTTTATAACTTATTCTATAAAAAATGGGACATTGTCCTAGGTTAAGTGTGTTTCTATCAAGAAATTATTTGAAATCAGAGTATTGCATTTTTTGAACTCCTCACTTAAAAAAAATTAATAGCTTTAGATGAGTTTTGTAAGCTTCACTTTAGCCGAGATCCTGCTGCTCCCTACTGTCATGCATGCCCCCAAATTCACTCACTCATGTTGTTTAAATTGTTACCCTCCTTAACTTATATAGGGGAGCTAACTATTGAAGGGGCCTTTCTTCAGCTAACTTGGTTTTATCCCTCTTCTCAACATTTTCATAATAAGCTCTCATTTAAGCATTTTATGTGTACATTCAGATCAACTACTGATATGAATCATATAAATTGGTTCATGGTGTATTACTCTTTATCACCTTTGATATGTTTAACACTGCAGGGAGAATCGTATTTTGGAAATCCTAACTTCATAATAATGAGAAGAACACAAACTAAACAGTTAGTTTGAGAATAACTATGACATTATTGATCAATTTTATGTATAAGCATTAATTTTTAAAAAGCTTCTTTAAGAATAATTTTGAACTTGGTTTCTCTTGCCCATACTGATTTTTTTTAATATCAAAAGTGATATATACATGTGTTCCTGTGGCAGATTCATTTTGATATTTGGCAAAACTAATACAATTATGTAAAGTTTAAAAATAAAATAAAATTAAAAAAAAAGTGATATATAATACTGAGAAGTTATTTTCTGATTTAAAAAAGTAGAGCACTTTCTTTTCCTCTCAGATATGGTAGCATATAATATAGTATGTACTCTTCTAACAAATCTGTCGTAGAAAGTAAACGTTTAAGTTGGTGAATACGTGCTTCAGAAATAATGAAGACATATAACCGCACTAGTCATCACCTTAACAGGATTCCTTTTTTGATCTTTAAAACTTAGAAGGGCTATCTTGCATCGGTGCCTGTTTTATTATGGGAACAGTTTATAAAATAGATCCTGAACCTGATATAATTCTAGAGAGACTAGTTTCCTGGGAGGAGGTGTGAATAATATAATGGTTTGTGATCATTTGTCGGTCTCTAAAAATAAAACGTGTTCTTACCATCACAGAGCTCTCAGAAATAAAAGGTGAACTTGGGTTCTTCTGACTATGCCACTGGTAGTATTCTTTCAAGAAAACGGCTTCATCACTCTAAGCTGGTTAAGTAAGAGAGGGAGGCGGGGTGAGTAATGATTGAAAAGGCCCTTTCTCTTGATTATCTTGAAATGATCCTGCCTCAGTCCAGGAAATGAGTAAGATATCCTCTTGTGGTGGTCTGTGGCTGGGTGTGAGATTTAGTACTGAGTTTATAATCATTAAGAACATTGATATGTTACTGTGCTACATAAAAAAACTAGACTATGTAAGTCATTAGCCATCTTCGTCTTTAAATAGAACATTAAGAAAAAGAAGTGTCCTGTGCTTTTGCATTATGTGCACACATAATTAAAAGTATTTAAATTCCTTCCAGATCGCATTATGGATTCAAAATGTGTGATTCATTAGTTATTACTTTTCAACAGTAAACTCATTTAAAATTAGAACACTAGCAGAGGAGATCACATAGTATTGTAATGTCCTTGGGTGGATTATTATAATGGGATGAATTTCTGAACTGTGATACTATCTAATAAGTAGACTTATAGTTTGAAACTCTTAACGACAATTAAATCTTCTATACTTGGAAATGGATTTGAGTAGTATTAAATCATAAAGAGCAAACTGAAAGAAGCTTGCTTTATATAGTGGCTCCCTTTGAAACATAGTATTAGCCAATGGAAAGTGGTGAGGTCTGATATGCTGTCCTTTGAGAAAGTAAAAATTTAATAGGTAATATATTGTTGAGGAGGGCATGGCAACCCACTCCAGTATGCACAGAGGAGCCTGATGGGCTGCAGTCCATGGGGTCACAAAGAATCAGACACAATTAAGCATACACACAATATATTGCTACAGTAGGAAATAATAGTGTAGGCATTTAACACTTCAAATAATGTTTGATGTCTCATCTGTGAGTCATAATTCACAGTTTAATACAAATTCTAGACTAATTTGTGGAAAGCATTATGCCTAAAAAGGCCAGGGAGTAATACTCCTTGCTTTGAACTCACTGAAGTTCAGTGGTACCAGCTAAGAGAATGATCATCTTTGTTCTTCATTTTCTTTCTCAAGAGATCCTTTGTATTTTTAAAATAATTTTTATTAGAATATAATTGATTTATGATGGTGTGTTAGTTTCTGCTGTACAGCAAAATGACTCAGTTAGACATGATTCTTTTCCCTTGTAGGTCATTACAGAGTATTGAGAAGAGTTCCCTGTAGGTTCTTATTATCTATTTTCATCTCGTAACAATCAGTTTATTTCAGTTCAGAACTCTGAATATTAGGCTATGTGCACTATCCTTAGGGCTTCTAACACTTAGGTGGTATCAGTTCAGTTCAGTCCCTCAGTCATGTCCTACTCTTTGTGAACTCATGGACTGAGCACGCCAGGCCTCCCTGTCCATCACCAACTCCCAGAGCTTACTCAAACTCATCTCCATGGAGTCAGTGATGCCATCCAACCATCTCATCCTCTGTCATCCCCTTCTCCTCCTCCCTTCAATCTTTCCCAGCATCAGGGTCTTTTCCAATAAGTCAGCTCTTCGCATCAGATGGCCAGAGTATTGGAGTTTCAGCTTCAGCATCAGTCTTTCCAATGCATATTCAGGACTGATTTCCTTTAGGATGCACTGGTTGGATTTCCTTGCCATCCAAGGGACTCTCAAGAGTCTTCTCCAACACCACAGTTCAAAAGCATCAGTTCTTCAGCACTCAGCTTTCTTTATAGTCTAACTCTCCCATCCATACATGACTACTGGAAAAACCAAAGCTTTGACTAGACGGACCTTTGTTGGCAAAGTAATGTCTCTGCTTTTTAATATGCTGTCTAGGTTGGTCATAACTTTCCTTCCAAGGAGTAAGCATCTTTTAATTTCATGGCTGCAATCACCATCTGCAGTGATTTTGGAGCCCCCCAAAATAAAGTCTGCCACTGTTTCCTCATCTATCTGCCATGAAGTGATGGGACTAGATGCCATGATCTTAGTTTTCTGAATGTTGAGTTTTCAGCCAACTTTTTCACTCTCCTCTTTCACTTTCATCAAAAGGCTCTTTAGTTCTTCTTCGCTTTCTGCCATAAGGTTGATGTCATCTGCATATCTGAGGTTATTGATATTTCTCCCGGCAATCTTGATTCCAGCTTGAACTTCATCCAGCCCAGCGTTTCTCATGATGTACTCTGCATAGAAGTTAAATAAGCAGGGTGACCTGCTTGATGTACTCCTTTTTCTGTTTGGAACCAGTCTGTTGTTCCATGTCCAGTTCTAACTGTTGCTTCTTGACCTTCATACATATTTCTGAGGAGGCAGGTGGTCTGGTATTCCCATCTCTTGAATAATTTTCCACAGTTTGTGGTGATCCACACAGTCAAAGGCTTTGGCATAGTCAATAAAGCAGAAATAGATGTTTTTTTGGAACTCTCTTGCTTTTTCAATGATCCAGTGGATGTTGGCAATTTTATCTCTGGTTCCTCTGCCTTTTCTAAAACCAGCTTGAACATCTGGAAGTTCACAGTTCATGTATTGGTAAAGCCTGCCTTGGAGAATTTTGAACATTACTAGCATGTGAGATGAGTGCAGTTGTGCAGTAGTGTGAGCATTCTTTGGCATTGCCTTTCTTAGGGATTGGAATGAAAACTGATCTTTTCCAGTCCTGTGGCCACTGCTGACTTTTCCAGATTTTCTGGCATCTTGAGTGCAGCACTTTGACAGCATCATCTTTCAGGATTTGAAATAGCTCAACTGGAATTCCATCACCTCCACGAGCTTTGTTTGTAGTGATACTTCCTAAGGCCCACTCGACTTTTCATTTCAGGATGTCTGGCTCTAGGTGAGTGATCATACCGTCGTGATTATCTGGGTCATGAAGCTTAGTTCTTCTGTGTATTCTTGCCACTCTTCTTAATATCTTCTGTTTCCGTTAATATCTTCTATCTTAATATTATACCATTTCTGTCCTTTATTGAACCCATCTTTGCATGAAATGTTCCCTTGGTATCTCCAATTTTCATGAAGATATTTCTAGTCTTTACCATTTCTAGAAGCAGTTTCCCTCTGTTTCCTTGCACTGATCATTGAGGAAGGCTTTCTTACCTCTCCTTGCTATTCTTTGGAACTCTGCATTCAAATGGGTGCATCTTTCCTTTTCTCCTTTGCTTTTTGCTTCTCTTCTTTTCACAGCTATTTGTAAGGTCTCCTCAGACAGCCATTTTGCTTTTTTACATTTCTTTTTCCTGGGAATGGTCTTGATGTAGATGTGACTGGAGATAGAAGCAAGGTCTGATGCTGTAAAGAGCAATTTTGCATAGGAACCTGGAATGTTAGGTCCATGAGTCAAGGCAAATTAGAAGTAGTCAAACAGGAGATGGCAAGAGTGAACATCGACATTTTAGGAATCAGTGAACTAAAATGGCCTGGAATAGGTGAATTTAACTCAGATGACCATTATATCTACTACTGTGGGCAAGAATCCCATAGAAGAAATGGAGTAGCCATCATAGTCAACAAAAGAGTCCGAAATGCAGTACTTGGATGCCGTCTCAAAAACGATAGAATGATCTCAGTTCATTTCCAAAGCAAACCATTCAATATCACAGTAATCCAAGCCTATGCCCCAACCAGTAATGCTGAAGAAGCGGTTCTATGAAGACCTACAAGACATTCTAGAACTAACACCCAAAAAAAGATGTCCTTCTCATTATAGAGGACTGGAATGCAAAAGTAGGAAGTCAAGAAGCACCTGGAGTAACAGGCAAATTTGGCCTTGGAGTAGAAAATGAAGCAGGGCAAAGGCTAATAGAGTTTTGCCAAGAGAAGACACTGGTCATAGCAAACACCCTCTTCCAACAACACAAGAGAAGACTCTACACATAGACATCACCAGTTGGTCAACACTGAAATGAGATTGATTATATTCTTTGCAGCCAAAGATAGAGAAGCACTATATAGTCAGCAAAAACAAGACCAAAAGCTGACTGTGGCCCAGATCATGAACTCTTTATTGCCAAATTCAGACTTAAATTGAAGAAAGTAGGGAAAACCACTAGACCATTTGGTATGACCTAAATCAAATCCCTTAAGTGGTATAGTGTGTATAAGTCACTTCAGTCGTGTCGGACTCTGTGTGACCCCATAGACGGCAGCCTACGAGTTTCCGCCATCCCTGGGATTCTCCAGGCAAGAACACTGGAGTGGGTTGCCATTTCCTTCTCCAATGCATGAAAGTGAAAAGTGAAAGTGAAGTTGCTCAGATGTGTCCCACTCTTCGCGACCCCATGGACTGCAGCCTACCAGGCTCCTCCGTCTGTGGGATTTTCCAGGCAAGAATACTGGAGTGGGGTGCCATTGCCTTCTCCAGGTATAGTGTGTATAGAAGTCTGTTTATTAAAGGGCCTTAAGTGAGTTTAAATAGTTAAACTTATATTTTTATACTTTTAAATTTTTTATAGTTTTATCTCTACTTATTTTATTTCACAATTGTCTCATGAGAAGTAAAACAGATATAATTTCTCCATTTCCAGGAAAAAAAAAAAGCCTGAGGTGTAAGGAAGATAGGGAGTTTTTCTAGTAAAATCTATAGATATCAGAATTAGAATTTCATTCTAATCCTCTGTTTCTCTGCCCCAGTTTTCCCCTAATTCATCCTGAAGAAATTTTAAGCCATGTGGGGACCAATCTTGAAAAAGATGACAATTAACAAAATTCATTTGTTGTTTGGCACAACAGTCTTTGAATATGTAGTTGAAATTCACCAGTGAGTGGTGGGTCTGTAGGCATTTAATTTATTTGAGAATGTATTATGTATTCAGGTTAAATCAACATGGTCTTGTTGATTTTGTAGTTATTTACATTGACATATCTTAATAGAGGTTTGTGTGTATGCTTGTATGTGAGTATAGTCATGATATTCTTGATGATATATAGTTGCAAGCAAAGGGAAATCATTAAGGAATCTTAGACTTGGGTTATTTATATGGGTATGCTGCTGCTGCTGCTGCGTCGCTTCAGTCGTGTCCGACTCTGTGTGCCCCATAGACGGCAGCCCACCAGGCCCCGCTGTCTCTGGGATTCTCCAGACAAGAACACTGGAGAGGGTTGCCATTTCCTCCTCCAATGCATGAAAGTGAAAAGTGAAAGTGAAGTTGCTCAGTCGTGTCCGACTCTTAGCGACCCCATGGACTGCAGCCTACCAGGCTCCTCTGTCCATGGGATTTTCCAGGCAAGAGTACTGGAGTGGGTTGCCATTGCCTTCTCCGTTATATGAGTATCAGTTCAGTTCAGTTCAGTCGCTTAGTCGTGTCCGACTCTTTGCGACCCCATAAATCAAAGCACGCCAGGCCTCCCTGTCCATCACCAACTCCTGGAGTTCACTCAGACTCATCTCCATTGAATCAGTGATGCCATCCAGTCATCTGTTGTCCCCTTCTCCTCCTGCCCCCAATCCCTCCCAGCATCAGAGACTTTTCCAATGAGTCAACTCTTCGCATGAGGTGGCCAAAGTACTGGAGTTTCAGCTTTAGCATCATTCCTTCCAAAGAAATCCCGGGCTGATCTCCTTCAGAATGGACTGGTTGGATCTCCTTGCAGTCCAAGGGACTCTCAAGAGTCTTCTCCAACACCACAGTTCAAAAGCATCAATTCTTCGGCACTCAGCCTTCTTCACAGTCCAACTCTCACATCCATACATGACTACAGGAAAAACCATAGCCTTGACTAGACAAACCTTTGTTGGCAAAGTAATGTCTGTGCTTTTGAATATGCTATCTAGGTTGGTCACAACTTTTCTTCCAAGGAGTAAGCGTCTTTTAATTTCATGGCTGCAGTCACCATCTGTAGTGATTTTGGAGCCCAGAAAAATAAAATCTGACACTGTTTCCACTGTTTCCCCATCTATTTCCCATGAAGTGGTGGGACCGGATGCCGTGATCTTCGTTTTCTGAATGTTGAGCTTTAAGCCAACTTTTTCACTCTCCACTTTCACTTTCACTTTTGAGTTCCTCTTCACTTTCTGCCATAAGGGTGGTGTCATCTGCATATCTGAGGTTATTGATATTTCTCCCGGCAATCTTGATTCCAGCTTGTGTTTCTTCCAGTCCAGCGTTTCTCATGATGTACTCTGCATATAAGTTAAATAAACAGGGTGACAATATACAGCCTTGACGTACTCCTTTTCCTATTTGGAACCAGTCTGTTGTTCCATGTCCAGTTCTAACTGTTGCTTCCTGACCTGCATACAAATTTCTCAAGAGGCAGATCAGGTGTTCTGGTATTCCCATCTCTTTCAGAATGGTCATAGCCCTTGAATAGTTGAAAAGTACATTCTAAATTTTATCTAAAGGTAAAGAGGTTAAAAGTAGCTGTACTCTAAACCAGTGATTCTAAAGATGTGTAGAGATTAGGAAAACCTGGAAAGCACAATGGTCTTTTCTCTTTTCAGAGTGTTTTTATATGTATGTATATATATGCACATATAATGACATGGATTAGGAATTATTTAGCTAAAACATTATATATGTAAAAACTAGCATTAGCCACATGCAAAAGTATGGTCAAACTAAGCTTGACCAGCTATTTCTGCAAGTTACCCATCTTTAGATCATTTTTTTTAATAGGTCATTTTAAATGTGCGTTTGAAATCATTTATTGACCTTGTCTGTGTGTTGGGACAAAGGGACTAAGATTGCCCTCAGGACCTTCGTGAGGCAGTAGAACATGTATTTGGTGGCGATGGTGATGATGCAGAGATAGTGATTCATGGAGTGCTCGGGGAGCTCCAAAGAGCCCCAACTGTTTTCATAGCTACTTCAGCACTCTCTGATCTCATGATTCCTTTTATATTCTTTTGAGATATCTGAGTGCTGGATACTATGACTACATCAGTGTACAAGACAGATGTCTCTGTTCCCCTGGTGTTTAAACTTAAGTTGGGAGACCAAGAAAAATAACTAAATAACTGTATAATTACTGTTATGAAAAGTATCATACAAGAAGAGATCAAAGGTAGAGGACAGGTAGGGATATGTTGCATTGAAAGACGAGGCCTCCTTGAGGAGTCAGCCATCAGGCAGCCTTCAGAATCGGCCTTGAAGAGTGGGGAAGGAATAGTCCAGGGAGAGGGAGGGGCGCCTGACTTTGGCTGGAGCCCTTTGGGTGTGTAGTCCCTCACCTGAGGTCTTGGTAGTGACAGTGGAAAGAATCTGCAGAGAAAAACTGGGATAGAGAAAGTAAGAGGATTTTTCACTCTGCAGCTTTGAGAGCAAGCAAATAGGAAAAGGTAGTGATGTTTCCACTCCAGAGCTCGTAAGCTTGGTTATTTATCCTTGAGTGCACATTGGTGGAATGCTTAACATGTGGTAGGTGTGCATTATTGTGCAGTATAAACACAGAGGTGTTTTATACATTCATTGACTCAGGTGACTGGCTAATTGTCGCTTATGTATTAGAGCTTTTTTTTCTTTCTTTAATTAGGGTAGAAACTCTTTTGAGCATGAGACAAATATCATATACATTTATATCCCCCAATATTAGATAAAGCAATAAATGCTGTTGATTTATCACTGCTTGAATTAAGTTCAGAAATTAAACAAACCAATAGCCTTTTTTGTTATCCAATAACCATGAAAATGACTAAAATCACATGACTAAATAAATTAGAAAGTGGTAAACAACCCGCCTGCCAATGCAGGAGACATAAGAGATGCAGTTTCAGTCCTTGGGTTGGGAAGATACCCTGGAGGAGGGCACAACAACCCATTCCAGTATTCCACCTGGAGAATCCCATGGACAGAGGAGCCTGGCAGACTATGGTCCGTAGAGTCTCACAGAGTCGGACACGACTGAAGTGACTTAGCACACACTCAATGCATTGATAGAAAACAAACTAATACTTCCTTGATTGTTTGGTTTTCTCCAAATAGAAATCAAGAGCCAAAATATATAAATTCCTAAATTTTATAGAATTTGTCACATGATTGTCAATGGCTAAAATTTTAAGAAAGAAGTACTTTTGGCTGGGTTATATATCCATAACATAATTCAGCACTGTTTATTAATATCATCTGTGATATAGTCTTAAGTGGTATCAGTAAATGGAATCTAAACTAAATTTGTGTCCCTTCTTGAATTTCTCTGTTCACTTTTACAAAAATGCATCTGGAAGTGTGTTTATACTCTCAAAAGATTAACATTTTTAAGTTGCCTATTAAGTTAGTTGCCACAAGTCATATCATTTTAATATAACCCTTAAAAAACCTTAGCGTGGAACCTGGCTTTTCAGATCTATATGTACATAGAGCTTCTCCTAAGCCTTAATTTTTTCCAGTTTGAGGTATAATTGACGTGTACCATTGTGTAAGTTGAAGGTGTGCAGTGTGCTGATTTGACACGTTTATACACACTGCAGATGATTGTGTTAGCTGGCACCTATCTCAGGTCACATTATTACCAATTCTTTTTTGTGGCGAGAACATTCGAAAACCTCTTAGTGACTTTCAAGTATATAATACAGTATTGACTATAATCACTTTGCTGTTTATTAGATTCCCAGAACTTCTTCATCTAAGAGCCAAAAGTTTGTACTCCTTGACCAACAGCTTGATTCCTTTCCCCCCAGCCCAATGCCCTGGTGACTGCCACTGAGGTCTTTGTTTCTCTGCATTCACCGTTTTTAGATTCTACATGAACGTGATAGCATGTAGTATTTGTCTTCTCTGACGTACTTCACTTAGCTTAAGTGTCCTTAAGGTCCATCCATGTTGTGGCAAGTGACAGCGTGTACTTCTTTTTGAGTTCAGTTCAGTCGCTCAATCATGTCTGATTCTTTGCCATCCCATGGACTGCAGCACTCCAGGCCTCCCTGTCCGTCACCAACACTCAGAGCTGGCTCAAACTCATGTCCATCGAGTCAGTGATGCCATCCAACTATCTTATCCTCTGTTGTCCCCTTCTTATCCTGCCCTCAATCTTCGGGTCTTTTCCAATGAGTCAGCTCTCCGCATCAGGTGGCCAAAGTATTGGAGTTTCAGCTTTAGCATCAGTCCTTCCTATGAATATTCAGGACTGATTTCCTTTAGGATTGCCTGGTTGAATCTCCTTGCAGTCCAAGGGACTCTCAAGAGTCTTCTCCAACACCTCAGTTCAAAAGCATCAATTCTTCGGCGCTCAGCTTTCTTTATAGTCCAACTCTCACATCCATACATGACTACTGGGAAAAAACCATAGCTTTGACTAGACAGACTTTTGTTGGCAAAGTAATGTCTCTGCTTTTTAATATGCTGTCTAGGTTGGTCTTAGATTTTCTTCCAAGGAGGAAGTGTCTTTTAATTTCATGGCTGCAGTCACCATCTGCAGTGATTTTGGAGTCCAAAAAAATAAAGTCTGTCACTGTTTCCATTGTTTCCCCATCTATTTGCCATGAAGTGATGGGACTGGATACCATAATCTTCGTTTTTTGAATGTTGAGTTTTAAGCCAACTTTTTCACTCTCCTCTTTCATCAGGAGGCTCTTCACTTTCTGCCATAAGGGTGGTGTCATCTGTGTATCTGAGGTTATTGATATTTCTCCCGGCAATCTTGATTCCAGCTTATTTTCAGTGGCTGAATAATATTTCATTGTGTATATACTACAGCTTTACCATTTATTAATGGACACTTAGATTGTTTCCATATTTTGGCTATGTAACACTGCAGTGACCATGGGATTATAAGTCTTTAATTTGTTTTTTAAAAATCAGTAACAATCACAGTGATATAATTTAACTAGTTGAAAAGCAAAAAAAAAAATCAGTCATTACCAGCCCATAAGTTATTTATGTAAGAACTTTACTAATTTGGGAAACATAATATATATAATAAAAACTCTTCTAAAGCTGAACTACGTAGTTATTTGGGGTGATTTTCTGAAAGCCGTTTATAAACCAAGTAAACCTCAAGGCATATTTTCGTGCCAAGAGCCTAGATTTAGTAGAATCTGCATTCATTTGTGGAAAAGAGCATAGCAAATAGTAACAGAATGCCCTTGAAGTCATTACACAGATATTCATATGTTTTATAAAAGTATTTACTTTTACATGTAAACATAAGTAGAACATCTCTGTAATATAAAGTCTTTTGATTTTGAGTTGTGTAGTGACCGGGATGTCTGTTGTTTTCATATCCTCAAAAAGAAGTATGGAGACCCTACTGTATCAGCCAGTCCATATTTATAACCATTATCCATTTCAAAATATGTTCTGCAAATTCTGCTGTGGTGTTGAAGACCTTTGGAATAATAACTTAAATCTGTTTAATTCATACTTTATCAGACTCTCCAAGAATTTGATCCAACTTTCTCATTTTCATTTCATTCCTGACAATATTGATATAATCTGATAATTGGACTTCCCCAGTGGCTCTGCAGTAAAGAATCCACCTGCAATGCAGGAGACATGGATTCAGTCAGGAAGATCCCCTGGAGAAGAAAGTGGCAGCCCACTCCAGTACTCTTGCCTGGGAAATCCGATGGACAGAGGAACCTGGTGGGCTACAGTCCATGGGGTCACAGAGTCGGAGTCGGACACAACTTAGTGACTGAACAACAACAGATCTGATAATTATTGAATTTTATTAATCCACATTCTAAGCTAGTTGAAAGGTACTCACCTGCATGGCTTCTCAACACCTTTATATATGACTGCATATCACCTATTATAAATAACAGAGCAGAGGAATAGCACATGTGAAAAATGGCATTAAGGCAGGAGTCTTGATTCAAGTTTTAGCTCTGTTGTCATATAGGAAAGTCCCCATCCATAACAACATTTGGATTTAATAGACAGTTAATTCAGTTACTTAAGCTTGGTACATACGAAGCCCACATCACTGATCTTGGTATCATATGTGATAGCTTCACACAAACAAAAAATCTTTCAAAGTCACAGATTACAGAAGTGTTAGGGCAAGGGACATTCAAGTTTATGGAATGGATATGTTCAAATCTGTCACTGTTGCTAGAAAAACAATACAAAGCAAATATCCAAAGCATATAAATATCCTGCTGACGATGATTTTAATTGTATCATCTTCCTATTGCTAAAGTGGTGACCCTTGCTGAACTAATCTGAAATTGGAGTACAGCCAGTCTTCATCAGCTTGGCCAGTAAAGTTGGTTCTTGGAGTTTGGCTTCCATCCAGGCTGAGTAGGCAGACTTTAGAAGGAAATAGAAAAAAAGTCTGTCTTGATAATAGTCAATCAGAGCAGACTAAGCTGTTACGAATTCTGAGCTATATTGCCTTAGTACCATCTCCCTTTTTTAAAGTTCATTTGCATAATTCTTTTGATCAGGGCCCTTGCTTTTCCATATGATATACATAGCTCATGTATACTTTAAATAAATGAAGTTAATAATGATGATCTGCATCAACTAAAAAGCAGTAATAGTTGCAAGTAAAATTTTGTTCATACTACAATTCAGACTTAAGTGATTTGAAGTTATGTCTTTTGACTCTGGCCTCATTTTTTAAAACAAATTTAAACAAATGTGGGGCTTCCCTGGTGGCTCAGTGATTTAAAAAACCCTCCTGCCAATGCAGGAGATGTAGGTTTGATTCCTAGGTCGGGAAGATCCCCTGGAGGAAAGCATGGCAAACCATTCCATTATCTTGCCTGGGAAATGCCATGGGCAGAGGAGATTGAAGGTGGGAGGAGAAGGGGACAACAGAGGATGAGATGGTTGGATGGCATCACTGAATCAATGGACGTGAGTTTGAGTAAACTCCGGGAGTTGGTGATGGACAGGGAGGCCTGGGGTGCAGCAGTCCATGGTGTCGCAAAGAGTCGGACAGGACTGAACGACTGAACTGACTGACTGAGGACCCTGGTGGGCTACAGTCCATGGGGTCACAAAAGAGTTGGACACAACTTAGTGACTAAACAGCAACAGCAAACTGAAATGCAAAAGTTCTCTGATTGTATCAAGTAATCGTCAGTTAAATTATTGGTTACAATTGGTTTCTAAAAGAATGAAACTTTTTATAACAAATTGGAAATCAGATTTTATTGAAAATTGTATTTTCAGTAAATATATTTACTGAATAGTTTCTACTCAGTTTTGACAAAGTCTCTGTTAATAGCATCTTTTCCATTCTGCCAGTACTGTGCTTTTTATTCATCATGTTTTACCTCAACAGTACTAAATATTGTGCTGAACAACTTTTAGGATGGACTTTCAGTGACCTACTTTGCAAGAAAACAGGCATCTTATTAGCCTCTAAAACTTACGGATGGACAGATAAAAATACTCATTTCTTTCTTGAATAAAGTATGATTATAATGCTCTTACCCTATAAATAAAAGGACAGGCTTAATATTAATTGATCTCATTTTTTTGTAGAAGATAGATGTATATTCATAACAGATAAGAGAAACACAATTCTTTATTTAGTATGTAAGTCTGTTTCCCTGAAGACACCTCCCCAATAGAATACTCTAACATCAAGTTCTGCCTAAGTTTCCAATGGAAGTTTTTAGTCACTAATCAGGTTTTATAAGAGGGAAACCAACACAAGTATTGACTTGCATGAAGGTAATAGATGCATAATTCACAGTATCACCTGGAGTAAAATCTTTTCTCATTTATGAACTAGCAGTAGGCCCACTAGATAGCTTTTTCTCCTTTCCCTTACACCCTCTCTTCTCACCCTTCACAGTCAGAAATCAACCATACCGCTTGATGACAATCATTTTTGTTAACTTACTGTCTTACTCCTCATTAGCTTGATAAATTCATTCTTAGGTCTATGCCAAAGGTTTAAACTTATAAATAGTATATCCTATAGTACCTAGGCTGCTGTCTATGGGGTCACACAGAGTCGGACACGACTGAAGTGACTTAGCATAGCATAGCACCCAAGGGTGACAGCAGAAATCATGGCGTGTACACCTGGTGTGGTTTCCTTGCATTATATCTAAGTTACTTACATCATTAATCAAAAATGTCTCCTGCGAAATATTTAATGTTAAATCTTTTTAGCTTTACAGTTCACTGAAGATTCTTTTGGGACTCTTTATTGCCTGTATGTATACAAAAGGCACTAACATCTGACTGTTAGGTGCTCTCTTCAAGGGTGCTTTAATGTGGGCTGTTTACTCCTCAAAAATCAATGAGAAGAGTTAGTAGTAATCCTAATTTTACAGATGATGAAACAGACGCAGTGAGATTTGATTACCTGCCTGAGGTCCTACAACTAGCAAATGACTGGAACCATGATTTGAACCACGTCAATAACAGAGTTCTGAGCCTGTGCCTTTTGAAAATTGAGATGTAATTATAACATTGTATTAATTTTCGATGTTTCTGAGCCTATACTTTTAATCACTGTTTCACAGTTTGTTCTTGGTTCAGTTCAGTTCAGTCGCTCAGTCGTGTCCGACTCTTTGCAACCCCATGAATCACAGCACACCAGGCCTCCCTGTCCATCACCAACTCCCAGAGTTCATTCAGACTCACGTCCATCGAGTCAGTGATGCCATCCAGCCATCTCATCCTCTGTCGTCCCCTTCTCCTCTTGCCCCCAGTCCTTCCCAGCATCAGAGTCTTAACAGAATTCTTCACAACTTAGAAATTTCTATCTACAAACTGATATAGCTATGCGTCAGACATTTTGAAGTAATTTGCTTCAGATTAATAACTTCCTTGGAAAAGTCAATGGTGTTTCAGTTTCTTTACCAGAACTAAGCCAAATTCTGTAGTTTAGCTGATTCTAAATGGTCCTTTGATAAGACAACACTGTTATTTACATACTACCAGGAAAAAAACACTGTCAATTTAAATTTACTATAACAGCTCTTTCAGATATATTTATACATACATATCTGTGTTAAGACTTTGGTACGTATGTAATGGATATAAAATAAATGGTTTAAAAGTTCTTATAATTTAATCAAATTCAGAGTCCAACTGTTTGATTCACTTTGATTCTATAATTTATGTCCAGTTTTTCAACCCAGTATTGTCTTTTAGGGCTGTCAATAACATTGGTGATACAGTGTTTCTTTAAAAACTTTACTCTTGTCTCTGAGACTTTCTTCCAAGCCATTGTTTATTAAAAGCCTTAATACTTAAATTCCAATTCCGTTCTAAACACTGTGTTTCCTAAGTGTGGCCATGCGATTTCCAGCTCATGACAGGTCTGTCTTTAAAACTTCACGGCAACCACGTCTTCATCTGTTTGCCAGAAGACATCACATTCTGTATTGTGTGTTAATCACACACCAGGCTCTGTGCAGAGATAATGGATTGTGAGACAGGGAAGGAATCTGAGCTGGAAAGTAAAACTTGGGAGATTATTATGGCAAACACTGAAGCCAAGGGTCAGAGGAGGCAGCAGTCT